>NC_060176.1:14477539-15132539 GCF_021184085.1 Oncorhynchus gorbuscha
CTTGCCGCCCTGGGGCTTCAGAGCCCATTTCCTGTTGTGCAGTGTGATAAGTTTCTCTGTCAGATCCTCCCAGCACTACTATATTTCTGATAAGCTCCGCTGCTAGTTTTCCAGACCTCTGGCACAGAGATCAATTTGAGATTGATTCGGAATGCCCTGCTGGGCCGAGCTGGGAGATCAATTTGAGATGGATTGTTCACGCCAGGGGGCAAACGGCACACAGCTCTCTCTCTCTCTCTCCCTTACTTGCTTTCTTTACCTCCCGTCACACTCCCGCCTTTCTCCTCATCCCTCTCTCCCTCCCTTCTGCTCTATCTTTTTCTCATCCTCCATCACTCTAGGTCCTTTCCTACATTGCTCTTCCCTCTCATCTCTCTCTCTCTCTCTCTCTCTCTCTCTCTCTCTCTCTCTCTCTCTCTCTCTCTCTCTCTCTCTCTCTCTCTCTCTCTCTCTCTCTCTCTCTCTCTCTCGTGACAGTAGAATCTCTCATTTCCATCTCCACTTCCCATACTCTGTAACTCTCTACCTCTCCTCTCCCCTTTCTCTCCTCTCCCCCCTCTCCCGGGGTGTGTATGTGTGTGTCAGGCAGACTGAGGAGCAGTAGGGGTAGGAATGACTCCATTAGCTCAGGGCCAGCTCCTGTGGAGTGAAGCTTTAGGCCACCACAGATAACTCATCTGGCTTGGTAATGTACACACACACAGACCACAGAGAATACGAATGGATACACCCCTGGCCTCACAAACACACAACCACACACACACAAGGAAACACACACACACATATAGCATAGGCCAGGTCCATTATCCCCAGACAAGTGACCATGGTCAGCCAACCTCCTAGCCTGTCACCCCCAATGGATTCTGAACGTATCTCCACACAATTTTTAAAAATGTTTTGATTTAACCAGGTAGACCAGATGAGAACAAGTTCTCATTTACAACTGCGACCTGGCCAAGATAAAGCAAAGTAGTGCGTCAGAACCACAACACAGAGTTACACATGGGATAAACAAACATACAGTCAATAACATAATAGAAAAATCTGTATACAGTGTGAAAATGAAGTAAGAAAGTAAGAAGATAAATCGTGTGGCGAAGTAATTACAATTTAGCAATTAACACTGGGGTGATAGATGTGCAGATGAGGATGTGCAAGTGGAGATACTGGTGTGCAAAAGAGCAGAAAAACAAAAACAAATATGGGATGAGGTAGGTAGTTGGTTGGATGGGCTATTTACAGATGGGCTATGTACAGCTGCAGCGATCGGTAAGCTGCTCTGACAGCTGACGCTTAAAGTTAGTGAGCGAGATATAAGTCTCCAACTTCAGTGATTTTTGCAATTCGTTCCAGCCATTGGCAGCAGAGAACTGGAAGGAAAGGCAGACAAAGGGAATGTTGTCCAGTGAAATATACCTGCTGGAGCAAGTGCTACGGGTGGGTGCTGCTATGGTGACCAGTGAGCTGAGATAAGGCGGAGCTTTACATATCAAAGACTTATAGATGACCTGGAGCCAGTGGGTTTGGTAACGAATATGTAGCGAGGACCAGCCAATGAGAGCATACAGGTCGCAGTGGTGGGTAGTATATGGGGATTTGGTGACAAAACGGAGGGCACTGTGATAGACTGCATCCAATTTGCTGAGTAGAGTGTTGGAGGCTATTTTGTAAATGACATCGCCGAAGTCAAGGATCGGTAGCATAGTCAGTTTTACGAGGGTATGTTTGGCAGCTTGAGTGAAGGAGGCTTTGTTGCGAAATAGGAAGCTGATTCTAGTCATCAGGCCCAGGGCAGACCCATCTCCATCTCTTTATCCTTCCATCCCTTCACCCCATATGCACTCCTCCATCCCTCCACCAATACATCCCATCCATCTCTGCATCCTACAACCCCACCATCCATTCACCCCATCCATCCCTTTACTTTTGTCTCTCCTCTCTGGCCCAGTGGCCAGTGTTATTACCATATGGAAACCTCCTTCCCTATCTATCTCTTCCCTGACCTTATCTCCAACTAGACCCTGACCTTATCTCCAACTAGACCCTGACCTTATCTCCAACTATCTCCAACTAGACCCTGACCTTATCTCCAACTAGACCCTGACCTTATCTCCAACTAGACCCTGACTTTTCTCCAACTAGACCCTGGCCTTATCTCCAACTAGACCCTGACCTTATCTCTAACTAGACCCTGACCTTATCTCCAACTAGACCCTGACCTTATCTCTACCTAGACCCTGACCTTATCTCCAACTAGACCCTGACCTTATCTCTAACTAGACCCTGACCTTATCTCTAACTAGACCCTGACCTTATCTCCAACTAGACCTTGACATTGTCTCTAACTAGACCTGATCTCTAACTATACCCTGACCTTATCTCTAAATAGACCATGACCTTATCTCCAACTAGACACTGACCTTATCTCCAACTAGACCCTGACATTGTCTCTAACTAGACCTTATCTCTAACTAGACCCTGACCTTATCTCTAACTAGACCCTGACCGTATCTCTATTTAGACCCTGACCTTATCTCTATCTAGACCCTGAGCTTATCTCCAACTCGACCCTGACCTTATCTACAACTAGACCCTGACCTTATCTACGACTAGACCCTGAGCTTATCTCCAACTAGACCCTGACCTTATCTCTAACTAGACTCTGGCCTTATCTCCAACTAGACCCTGACCTTATCTCTAACTAGACCTTATCTCTAACTAGACCCTGACCTTATCTCTAACTTGACCCTGACCTTATGTCTAACTAGACCTTATCTCCAACTATACCCTGACATTGTCTATAACTAGACCTTATCTCTAACTAGACCCTGACCTTATCTCTAACTAGACCATGACTGTATCTCCAACTAGACCCTGACATTGTCTCCAACTAGACCCTGACATTGTCTCTAACTAGACCTTATCTCTAACTAGACCCTGACCTTATCTCTATCTAGACCCTGACCTTATCTCTAACTAGACCCTGACCTTATCTCCAACTAGACCCTGACCTTATCTCTAACTAGACCCTGACCTTATCTCTATCTAGACCCTGACCTTATCTCTAACTAGACCTTATCTCTAACTAGACCTGATCTCTAACTAGACCTTATCTCTAACTAGACCCTGACCTTATCTCTATTTAGACCCTGACCTTATCTCTATCTAGACCCTGACCTTATCTCTAACTAGACCCTGACCTTATCTCTATCTGGACCCTGACCTTATCTCCACACCAGCTCTGGAGCCCACAACACTGACTGGGACTGTTACTGTAGATAGCACTGACCTTTACACTCAGCCTAAGGATGTGGAACACTGTACAGCAGGAAGGCTGCATTTATGGAACAGAGGAGGAGGAAGACGAGTGTTTGAGAAGAGGAGTGTACAATGTTTGGTTGACCTTTTATGGTTTACTTGTCTGACCTCACAGAGGCCTCATTTACCTATTGACCTGACCCTGTTAGCAGTCAGGACCATACTTTATCTAGACAAGCACAGGGAGAGAAGAAGTGAGCCAACAAATCCCAGAGACTAACCTTATACCCCTGGCTTGTGGACCACCAGGAAAGGGAGCTGAGGTCATGAGCCGTAGCCCAGTGCGGTGCCCTTGGCTGGGTTGCCCATGCAGCCAGAGTCACTGCAGGGAGATGGAGCCTCCACACCTGGGTGCCTCTATAAGAGCCTGTCACCACTTTATTAATCAGACTGTCACCTGGATGCCCGGCCTGGGCTGAACAGTAACATGACCCAAAGCTATGTGACACCTCATTACACTAAAGGTTTTATTCTCTCTCATTCTGGGAGTGACCACCCTCACCTCCCGAATACCACACTAGATATTATATTATACCCACCACACTCCTACCCTCCTCTGCCCCCTCTACAGCACTTTTGTTTGCCAAGAGTGACCACCCTCTTCCCCAAATAACACACTCGCTAATCCTCCATGGTATCCTCCCACCCCGTGCCCCGGTGGCTGGTTAGGGCTCTGGCTCTGGCCCTAACCAGCCAGTCTAATAGGGAAGTGAAGTGTGGTGCGTGCCATCGGCCCCAGCAGCTGCAGATAGTCCATGCCCCTATTCCACCCTTGCGCCCACCCCCCTGACCCCCTTTCCATTTCTGATCCTGTGACAGATGGATCTGATCTATTATTACTCCCCATCCAATCGCCAGCCCCCCCAGTAATGAAAACAGATGATGCCACATTAGAGGAATGGAAAATACACAAGACCAGATGCCTAGCACACACTGCCCTGTGTTCAGTCAGACCCTCCTCTCCTGCCTCATCTCATTCTCCCCACTGAGGGAAAATGGAGCAGACAGTAATGGCCGGTGTAATTTCAGGGTCCAAGCTGGACCTTTATATTTACAAGTGAATGCTTACATGGCCACAGAACAGTGCTGATGAGTGTGGAGGGTTTAGAGTTGCAGTGACTCCCTCAGATGAAAAGGCAGGGAATTATTACTGTAAATGTCCATGTTAAAACGTGTAGCATGTACAATAATTACACAATAACAAATGTGATTGTAATACAAACTGATTCCACTCATCTTTGCTTTCCCAAACACATGAAAAGCTATAGTTTGGAGCATTTTTGTTTCCTAAATATGTTACAAATGTATTGGAAACAGATTATCAAGTCATTTTACATGCCATGGAACATGTTAGAATGGCAAATGCAATGTGCTCATTTTGTGAATTTCCAGTAGGGAGAGGTAATAACATTTGTGGCTTTATGCAAAACAGAAGGAGTGTAGTTAGTCTTCACTCCCCTGGGCAGTTGTTTCATCCTAGTGATTCAGGGCTCTGAACTACAGAGATGTCTTATTATACTCTCCACATCCCTCAGCCTTTATAAACTCACTAACTAAATCATCTGCTGTTCCATAAAAGCACAATTAGAGAGAAGAGCTGTTTGCTCATACAATAATTTACTGCTTACATGCTCCCTGCGCTGCCTCAAACTTCCAGCTCGGTGTGCCATGGGAATGTGTGTGCATGTGTGACGTGTGTGTGTGTGTGTGTGTGTGTGTGTGTGTGTGTGCGTGCGTGCGTGCGTGCGTGTGTGTGTGTGTGTGTGTGTGTGTGTGTGTGTGTGTGTGTGTGTGTGTGTGTGTGTGTGTGTGTGTGTGTGTGTGTGTGTGTGTGTGTGTGTGTGTACAAGCATATGTGTGTAGAGCGTGAGAGAGACGGTTGGCTTTTCATAGCACCTGAGTCTCTGTGTGCAGGACAAACAGTAACGTGAGCTTTTGTAGCGGTGCACTGGAGCGAACGTGCAATGGCAGCTGTATCTCTGCCCCAAACAGTGTGAAACTGTGCCCCCATTCCTCATCCCACAGCTGGGCCACGCAGAGCCACACAGCCCCTGTCACCGCCTGCAGTCCTGGAGGAAACAAACGATGACAAAACCCATCCACTGTCAGGGTCATCCAAGAGCACCGTCTTCAGTGAGACAGATGAGAGAGAGAGAGCCAGAGAGAGAAGAGAGAGAGAGACAGAGAGATAAGAGAGAGAGAGACAGAGAGATAAGAGAGAGAGAGATAAGAGAGAGAGAGAGCCAGAGAGAGAAGAGAGAGAGCCAGAGAGAGAAGAGAGAGAGAGCCAGAGAGAGAAGAGAGAGAGAGACAGAGAGATAAGAGAGAGAGACAGAGAGATAAGAGAGAGAGAGATAAGAGAGAGCGAGAGCCAGAGAGAGAAGAGAGAGAGCCAGAGAGAGAAGAGAGAGACGAGCGCGAGAGCCAGAGAGAGGAGAGAGAGAGCCAGAGAGAGCCGGAGAGAGAAGAGAGAGAGAGACAGAGAGAGAAGAGAGAAGCTATAATATGACGTGATGTGTGTGGTCAGGTGTGTTGCTAGGTGTTTGAAGTCCATTGCTACTTATCTGAACTGCCAGGTGTATCTATTTCTGCTAGGTGTTTGATGTCTATTTATAGTCACACTGGACTACATGTATGAGCTGTGTCATGGTGGGAATGCTGCCTGCTTGAATGTCAGGTGTCTCTCTGTTATCTTACTCTCTTCTACATTCCATCACTGAAGTGTGCCTGTGCTGTGTTCAAAGCCATATCTATGTCTGTTATCTCAGGTGTGTGTTACATGTCCTACATCAGTGGAGACCACTCTGTTGGAGAGAGGTGAGGGTGACGGGTGCAGAGGGAGGGGACTGGGGTAGTGTGGGAGGGGGTGGGCGTGGAAAGAAAAGGGGTTCCTTTGGTATGAGGGAACAGCGGGTTGAGGGTTAGGGTTTTACCAGGATGTGGACATGAAGCTAGGGTTACGGTTAGAGTGGTGGTTGAGGCTAGGGTTGACCTGAGATGTGGACTTGAATCTAGGGTTAGGGGTTAGGGGACAGGGCTGGTCAGACAGAGACGGTGTGGTAGAGAGCAGAAAGAGGGAGGTGTGATGCAGATTAAAGGCACCTGAAGGGCAGGGTGTGGGCGGAACATTCCTGCTATAACCACATACGATACACCAGGGTGATTCCCGTCCTTGGGGTGATCCCTGGAGCTCTCCGGGATGGACAGGGAATACTGGCATCACCATACCATTCTGGCATCACCATACCATACTGGCATCACCACAGTTTTAAAAAGAGAAAACAACATTCTGCTACATGAATGTATAGTGTTGACCATGAATGTATAGTGTTGACCATGAATGTATAGTGTTGACCATGAATGTATAGTGTTGACCATGAATGTATAGTGTTGACCATGAATGTATAGTGTTGACCATGAATGTATAGTGTTGACCATGAATGTATAGTGTTGACCATGAATGTATAGTGTTGACCATGAATGTATAGTGTTGACCATGAATGTATAGTGTTGACCATGAATGTATAGTGTTGACCATGAATGTATAGTGTTGCTGTCCTGATATGACATATATTCCTCCAGCTATCTCAGCACAGTAACTCTGGTGTAGCTGCAGGGCTGCCTATCCAATGGCTAACCGTTAACAATAATCAGATCCAATCCCATGCATGCACTTTATCAACAGATTGATTAAAACATTGACTAAGACAGCCCAGATAGAACACACAGTATGTAAGGGATAATCAATGAGGGGCTATGCGTTCTATGGAAAATAATGAATGACGTGGAAGGTGTGCTCCACAATGTGTTAGCGGAGTGGAACTGACCTTAAACAGAGTTGCATTATTTTCCAGAGAACGCATAGAGTAGGGTGACCAGACGTCCCTGTTTTCCGGGGACAGTCCCCATTATTGGTGGCGTTGTGCTTGTTTTGTCCAGCAGAGGGGGCTGCTCCCTATAATAGCTTCATTCACTCTTCTTCTACTAACTACATGCTCGCGATAGTTTTAGAGAAAACTGCTGTGGAAAACTTTGCCAGAAGCCTGCAAGTGTCAAGTGAATCTATAACATCACCACAAACCTCTGTTCAAGCCAGGTAAGTTACAATTGTTTGAGATACTAGCTAATGATGTTATAATGTCACAATTTATTATATAGATAGATGATCTGCTTTATAAGGCATAGGTTATGCTAGCTAACATTAGCTATGTCGACTAAGTTAACGTTATCTAGCTAGGTTAGCTAGCTACTTTCATGGTAGCTAGGTTAAAAAAACGTTCACATGTAAACATGCAGTGGACGGGCTATTTTGAAAATATGATTATATTAAATTAATGCATAATTCTGAGAATATTTATTTGTAGATTACAATTTTAATGGTTTGGTATTATAAGTGGTGTGAAAATATATGTAGAAATGTTCATGGATAACATTAGCATAATGTTTTCTGTTAGAGTGGAGAGGATGAAGACTGGATAGGAAGAAGAGTGAAAGAGATAGAGGAGGGAAGGTAAAGATATGATTACAGAGCCTGCCAATTTATTATTGCAAACAATGTTTTTGAGATAAAATACAAAAATGAGACAAGCAATGGGAATCCAAAGTATTGTATCTAATAGTGTACTATTTATTATTAAAGCTTGGAAAAGGAAAAAGGAAGGGAGTAAAAAGTGTGAAGCGAGGAGAGTGTGGAAGAGTGAGGTGGAAAGGTAAAGAGAAGGAAAGGAAGAAAGAGCAAGAAGACGAGTGAAGAAAAGAGGAGAAAGATTGGAGGAGAAGAAAAAGAGAGTAAGAAGAGTGACACAGGGAGAGTGAAGAACACAGAGGAGGTACAATGGCTCTTTCCAAGAAACGGAAATGCCATTTTAATGACAACATGATGAGAGAATTTCCATTTATACGCTCAGGTCAAGACGATAGAATGGTTAACTGCACCCTTTGTAGGTCCTCTTTTTCAATTGGCAGAGGGGGAAGAACAGCAGTGGTAGAACATCAACAGACCAAAAAGCATAAAGCCTCTCTGATTGCCCATGTTGGTATGCCCTCTGTCACCACATTCTTCAATAATATAATAATAATAATAATAATAATATAATAATAATAATATAATAATATAATAATTATATAATAATATATAATAATATAATAATAATATAATAATAATAATAATATAATAATAATAATATAATAATAATATAATAATAATATAATAATATAATAATATATAATAATATATGCCATTTTAGCAGACGCTTTTAAGATGGTAGAGCCTTCCCAAGAAGAATATGATTTGGGTGTGCAGGAGGGTGTCTTTGCATACCACACTATGTGACACAATCATAGTTACAGATCTATGGACTGCACAGCACAACTGACACGGAAGCTTTATGAGCCAAAGTTTACATGTGTTAGGACAAAAGGTGAAGCCATAGTGAGTAACGTGTTAGCACCATGTGCTAGGACAAAATGTGAAGCCATAGTGAGTAACGTGTTAGCACCATGTGCTAGGACAAAAGGTGAAGCCATAGTGAGTAACGTGTTAGCACCATGTGTTAGGACAAAAGGTGAAGCCATAGTGAGTAACGTGTTAGCACCATGTGCTAGGACAAAAGGTGAAGCCATAGTGAGTAACGTGTTAGCACCATGTGCTAGGACAAAAGGTGAAGCCATAGTGAGTAACGTGTTAGCACCATGTGCTAGGACAAAATGTGAAGCCATAGTGAGTAACTTGTTAGCACCATGTGCTAGGACAAAAGGTGAAGCCATAGTGAGTAACGTGTTAGCACCATGTGCTAGGACAAAAGGTGAAGCCATAGTGAGTAACGTGTTAGCACCATGTGCTAGGACAAAATGTGAAGCCATAGTGAGTAACTTGTTAGCACCATGTGCTAGGACAAAAGGTGAAGCCATAGTGAGTAACTTGTTAGCACCATGTGCTAGGACAAAAGGTGAAGCCATAGTGAGTAACTTGTTAGCACCATGTGCTAGGACAAAAGGTGAAGCCATAGTGAGTAACGTGTTAGCACCATGTGCTAGGACAAAAGGTGAAGCCATAGTGAGTAACGTGTTAGCACCATGTGCTAGGACAAAAGGTGAAGCCATAGTGAGTAACGTGTTAGCACCATGTGCTAGGACAAAATGTGAAGCCATAGTGAGTAACTTGTTAGCACCATGGGCAACTACATTGGTAAAACAGGACCTAGATCAGGTTGAATTTGTGTCCCTGTCCATTGATGCGTCCAATCATGGACATGTAAAGCTGCTGCCAGTAGTAGTCAGATATTGTAAGATATATGATGGCAGCACATCTGTGGAAACAAAACTGCTTGATTTTGTTCAATTGAAAGGAGAAACAGCAGAGGAAATTGCAGCTGAGGTCCTGGTGGTCATCCAAAAATGACCACCATTCTCTGCCAACAACACAAATACCAACTTTGGAGGACTGAATAGGCTGGGGAGGGTCCATGTCCATACCAAAGTTAAAAATGCTCTGCAGCGGGAGGTCATTGTCTTAGGTTGTCCTGCCCACATCATTCATAACACGTCCAGAACAGCTTTGGATATGATTCCCCTTGATGTTGATTACCTGCTCACAAAGATATTTGGATATTTCATATTTTCACCGTCAGAGTAGAAAGACTGAAGAGCTTTTGTGATTTTGTTGGCCAGGAGTACCATAACATTTTAGGACACAACAATGTTCGCTGTCTGTCCATGCTCCATGCTCCCTGCTCTAGAAAGAGTGCTGAAAAGGTATGTGCCATTGAAATCCTTTTTTATTTCTGAAGACAAATGCCCGTTTGTCCTGCGAACAATGTTCGAAGATCCCACTGACTGAACTTTGGCTGGCCTTTGTCCATGGAAACTTGACTGTATTCAGTGACACGATCAAGATGCTTGAAGGCCAGGACCGCTGTGTGCTGTGGAGTCAGCTGCAATTCTGAGAAACATTGAGGCAAAATTGACTGCAAGACGTGATGACGACTGCAAGACATGATGGCAACTTCATTCCAGTTTTGGTCAGAGGACTCCTGAGAGAGCTAGAGGAAAATGGAGCAATGTCTATAGAGAGCTTTCTCAAAACATCCCAATAATTCTTCACTATGGCTGTGAACTACTTGCAAGCATGGGGAAAGCACACAGATAATCTAAAATATTTACATGGTCTCCTTTTAAAAAGGCAACCTCAGCGTGAAGAGATCCAGAAGGCAGCAGTCACACTGCAGGAAAAATGCCCCAATGTGACCATCAATGAGGATGCATTGTTTGACGAGGTTACTGGCCTGCAAGAGTTCCTAAAGGGGGGATCGCTTGAAGAATGGAAAACATCTGAGACACCGCTTAGTCAGAGATGGAGCACGGTGGTTACCCACTTCAAAGAGAACGACATCCCACACACTAACCTGGCTAGATTAGCGTCTGTTGTCATGTGCTTACCTGGAAGTAATGCACCAGTCGAGAGAATGTTCTCCCAAATGAATGATATATGGACAGCAGCAAGAAATAGGTTCACAATAAGGCCGTGCTTATTGTGAAGACAAACTTCAACCTCCCCTGCCAGGAGTCCATGGAGGAGCTGGCCAATGACAGAGTAATCCTGAAGAAGATACATTCTTCTGAGAAATATACAGATTAGGTTGGAATAAGTATATTAATGTAGTTACCAATCTCATCATCATCTTATTTCTTTATTACGTTGTTAAGTATTTCACATATACTATTGTCTGTTTTTTTTCTTCAATTTTGCTCATGTTCTCTTCTGCTCTTATTCTACCCAGACTACAGGACCACTGAATGGCTGTTCACATCTGACTGTTCTGTCTTGTCTGTAGTGTTTCTGTAGCAGTTGTTTTCTCTATCACAGTGGGCCTGTTAGACTAAATACATGAAACCGGAATTGTCCCCCTTTTTTATTTCATAGATAATAACATTGGATATTTTAATTATATATTGACCCCTGAACTGGAAATGTCCCCGGTTTTAATTTCAGAAATCTAGGCACCTTAGTATAGAGCCCCACATTGATGATCCCTTTTATACCATGACTATAGTTTAACACATGTGCTGCTAAAGATGTGTTAATTTGCAGGTATAAATATGTTCAACCTCCACTGCAGTAGGTAACAAGTTTACTAGATAGCTACAGTAGTTGCCTTGGTAACCAACCAAACAGACTTGCTAGTTTAGCTAACTAAACTGCTGTAGAAAATTTGATCCAAAGATTAAGGAAGAGACCATTTAATTGTATAACAGAAATATCTTCAATCAAGCAGCTGCATGGGAGATCTATCTCTGATTCCACAGGGAACAACTCAAAGAATAAATGGTTTCATGCCCCTTATATATTGAGAGGTCATAATACAATCATACTGTTTACGCAACAGATCTTTTCTAAGAGCAACAGTTCCAGAACACAATGGCCTTGTGTTGGGGTGTCGACATAACAGGAGTCTACACAAGGCATAACATCACAGTTCAAAACAGAAACTGTTCCTTGAGAAGTTACAACAGCTCACCCCAAATTCTGATACAACAAAACCATCAGTTCTAGCTTGCTATTAGGAAAATCAAAATTAATAATGCCAATAATGTTTTCAATGCGACTTTTGCTTTCAAATGCAACTCAAATATAGAACATATAAGATTGAACTAAAGCCATTGAATTCTACCGTGCAAATATACTGTGCTTTATAATGCACGCTCTAGAATGTCCTTCAAGCCAATCAGAAACGAGTATTCAACAATGCCATGGTATAAATTATTATATAGTATAAATAATGTGTGTGTGTGTGTGTGTGTGTTTCTCTGGTTTATCCCCATTTCTCAGCAGGGGGAAACACACCCAGCAACAACCTTATTTCATTACCCACAACCCATCACGAGGTGGGATATTTACCACGGCAACAGGGTTTTCTGCTGTAGGGCACACATAACAGAGAGAAGAGTGTGTGTGTGTGTGTGTGACACGCAGGTTAGCAGTTTAAAGTCATGTGAAAGTGTATAAACTGATATGAGACTCACCCGTATGGATTGCTGCTGGGTCTCTTGCTGCTGGTCCTGGAACGGCTGGACTTCAGCTCTCCACTCATGCTAATGTCTGTAAAGAACAACACAACCATGGTCAGGTGTGAAAAGGCATGGCACAGTATGGCATAACTTGCTCCGTAACTTGCTTTAACCAACCATATCTTTTCTGTTTTTACTCTATCAATTGACTTTTGTTGTTTCCGTCATGTGGCATGAAAAACGACAGTGGTTGGCAGAAACATACTGTCACCCAGGCTGTTTAGCTACACACGGACACTAACTGTGTCTGTGTTGGCGCCAACCAGCATCAGAAACACACGTCTGTACATCAAGAGACTCTTGTCACAGCACATTAGCTTACTGGCGTTGAGACACATGGCACTGGTCATTCCGACTTGCACACATATTTGCACACACACACACAACATTCACACACCGTCCCCACGGCTCAATTATACCGGAGCCATCTTGATTATTGCACATGCCAGAGCACCTCTCCCTTCATGGCGTGTGAGAGGGGATGGTGGTTCAGAGAAGAGAGGCCATTCTAACATGGACAGATGGGAGAGGGGACTAGAGCGTGACTGAGCCGGCTGCAGAGAGAGAGATGTAATGGGGGAGTGTGCATCTTTGTGTGTGTGGTGGGCTTGTATTATTATCCTTGTGGGTACTGGAAAATCCCCAAAATCCCCACAAGGATAGCAAAACAAGGAAAATTCTCAGGTCCCCATGAGGACACAGGCTATTTTAGATTTAGGGTTAGGATTACAATTAGGTTTAGCATTACGGTTAGGGGTTAGGTTTAGGGTTAGGAGTTAGGGTTAGGTTTGGGGTAAGGATTTTAAATGAAAGTACATTTTTTGGTCCCCATAAGAATAGTAAACATATGCTGTATGTGTGTGCCTTTGTGTAGGTTTGCTCTCCCCTTTTTATATCCTGACCAAGCTAATTTGCCTGTCCTCCAGGGTCTGGGTGTGACCTAGGTCTCCACCGCATGGCCCGGCTCGGGCTCTCCCTGCTGGGATTGGCAGGGTGGGTCAGGCTGGCAGAGTGGCAGTACTCTGGAGCTCAGGCCCATGGCCAGCCTAGCCTCCCACAGTGACAGCATGCCTGATAAGCGGAGCTGTGCTGCCTAATTGCCCTCCGTCTGTCACAGGGAAATGTATGGGCTCTCAGTCTGCAGAGTTTTGACAACGCACCCCGCCGTCCACTGCCTCCTGTCCACATCCAGTGGCACACATGGGTCAACAACCACCTACAGACAGATACAGTATGCACAAACAAGCAAAGTATACACACTGCTGGTAGGAATATGCCTTGGTGAATGTAATTTCTAACAATTTCATGTTTTCTGAAGAGACATTTAGAAGAGCATTTGAAACCAAGCCCACAGCTACAGTGGCTTGCGAAAGTATTCACCCCCTTGTCATTTTTCATATTTTATTGCCTTTCAAACTGGAATTAAAATGGATTGGGGGGGGGGGTTGTATCAATTGATTTACACAACATGCCTACCACTTTGAAGATGCTCAATGTTTTTTATTGTGAAACAACCAGGAAATAATAAAAAAATGAAAACATGAGCATGAATAACTATTCACCCCCCCAAAGCCAATACTTTGTAGAGCCACATTTTTCAGAAATTACAGCAGCAAGTCTCTTGGGGTATGTCTCTATAAGCTTGGCACATCTAGCCACATCTAGCCTGCTCCTTGAAGTTGGATGGGTTCCGCTGGTGTACAGCAATCTTTAAGTCATACCACAGATTCTCAATTGGATTGAGGTCTGGGAATTGACTAAGCCATTCCAAGACATTTAAATGTTTCCCCTTAAACCACTTGAGTGTTGCTTTAGCAGTATGTTTAGGGTCATTGTCCTGCTGGAAGGTGAACCTCCGTCCCAGTCTCAAATCTCTGGAAGACAAACAGGTTTCCTTCAAGAATTTCCCTGTATTTAGCGCCATCCATCATCCCTTCAATTCTGACAAGTTTCCCAGTCACTGCCGATGAAAAACATCCCCACAGCATGATGCTGTCACCACCATGCTTCACTGTGGGGATGATGTTCTCGGGGTGATGCAAATTGTTGGGTTTGCGCCAGACATAGTGTTTTCCTTGATGGCCGAAAAAGCTCAATTGTAGTCTCATCTGACCAGAGTACCTTCTTCCATATGTTTGGGGTGTCTCCCACATGACTTTTGGCGAACACCAAATGTGTTTGCTTATTTTTTTCTTTAAGCAACGGCTTTTTTTCTGGCAACTCTTCCGTAAAGCCCAGCTCTGTGGAATGTACAGCTTAAAGTGGTCCTGTGGACAGACATTCCAATTTCCGCTGTGGAGCTTTGCACCAAATCTTATTTAGGGGCTTCAAAGCAAAGGGGGTGAATACATATGCACGCACCCCTTTTTTTTATTGTTTGAAAAAAATATTAATTTCACTTAACCAATTTAGACTATTTTGTGTATGTCCATTACATGAAATCGAAATAAAAATACATTTAAATTACAGGTTGTAATACAACAAAATAGGAAAAATGCCAAGGGGGATGAATACTTTTGCAAGGCACTGTATAAGCCATTAGTAGCATTGAGATGATATCGCAGGTTAGCTGCATCACTATAACGTTAAACCTACAGGCTTCAGTAGTGACTACAACACGGTTGGGGGAATACTGTCCCTCTTGTTATGTTTACTGAGCTGAGCTGAGCTGAGCTGAGCTGAGCTGAGCTGAGCTGAGCTGAGCTGAGCTGAGCTGAGCTGAGCTGAGCTGAGCTGAGCTGAGCTGAGCTGAGCTGAGCTGAGCTGAGCTGAGAGAGAGAGAGACCCCCCCATGCATCCTGCTCTACAGGGGACCAGCCTCAGGAGGGAGGGATGTGCTGTTTGGTAAACACACTACAACTCAAGGCAATTACATTTCCCTACTGCCTTCTCCACTTCAACACAAAGCAGGATGCCTCAATGCTAAAAAAACATAACTACAAAGCTTTAAATGTCTGCAGGGGACAGAACATGATTAGCGTGCCAATCATTTTGACTTTTTTGTTGATGTGTTCTTTTGTTTGGCTGTTTGAGAGACTTTTCGACTCGTTAGCAACCTGACCATTGGTGAGTAGATGGTTTGAAGTACAGTAGACCAACATGGAGACAAGAGGAAATCCATCACCCTCATGAACCTGGTTGTATAAGTTCAAATAGCCATCAGTATGTTGCTACATTTTCAGTCAATTTCACATGTTGCAACTCAATGTCTCATCTCGCCATAACTCTGCACTACAGAAAACTCCTGTATAGTTTTTGATAATTTCAAAGTTCTCATTTTGAGTGGGCAAGACTGCTCCCAAGCCACATGGTTCCATATAGTTAAACCTAGAGTAGTCGAAATGGGGAAGATGGGTGAACAAGGCAGACTCTGAGTTGGGGAAATGAGACAGGTTATGAGATGGATGAATGAAACAGGCTCTGAGTTGGGGGAATGAGACAGGCTATGAGCTGGGGCAATGAGACAGGCTATGAGACAGGTTCTAAGCTTGGGGAATGAGACAGGTTCTGAGCTTGGGGAATGAGACAGGTTCTGAGCTTAGGGATTGAGACAGGTTCTGAGCTTGGGGAATGAGACAGGTTCTGAGCCTAGGGAATGAGACAGACTCTGAGCTGGGGTAATGAGACAGGCTATGAGCTGGGGGAATGAGACAGGTTCTGAGCTTGGGGAATGAGACTGGTTCTGAGCTCAGGGAAGGTGACAGACTGAGCTGGGGTAATGAGACAGACTCTGAGCTGGAGTAATGAGACAGGTTCTGAGCTTGGGGAATGAGACAGGTTCCGAGCTTAGGGAAGGAGACAGGTTCTGAGCTTGGGGAATGAGACAGGTTCTGAGCTTGGGGAATGAGACAGGTTCTGAGCTTGGGGAATGAGACAGGTTCTGAGCTTGGGGAATGAGACAGGTTCTGAGCTTAGGGAATGAGACAGACTCTGAGCTTAGGGAATGAGACAGGCTCTGAGCTTGGGGAATGAGACAGGCTCTGAGCTGGGGGAATGAGACCGACTCTGAGCTTGAGGAATGAGACAGGCTCTGAGATGGGTGAATGAAACAGGCTATGAGCTAAGGGAATGAGATTGGCTCTGAGATGAGTGAATGAAACAGGTTCTGAGCTAGGGTAATGAGACAGACTGTGAGCTGGGAGAATGAGACAGGCTCTGAGATGGAGTAATGCGACAGACTCTGAGCTAGGGTAATGAGACAGACTCTGAGCTGGAAGAACGAGACAGGCTCTGAGATGGGGGAATGCACGCATAACTAGACTTACTGTAAGTGTAAGTTGCTTTGAAAAAAAGTGTATGTTAAAATGGAATATATTATTATATTCCCAGCTCCTGAATCATTAACAGATTACCAAACCATATCCCCCACCCCTGACCAATCTACAGACAACAAAACCATCTTACCCACTCCTCAGCCATCTCAAAAATACCAAAAAGGCTGTGCTTACACAGCCAGTTCTGATATATTTTTTTCTGCTAATTGGTCACATCAGATATTCTCATATCAGATCTTTTTTAGAGCTGATCTGATTTGTCCAGAGAGCAATTAGGGGGGGGTCAGAATTGGGCTACCTGTGTAAATGCAGCAAAAGTCTTCCCCACTCCTGACCCATCTACAGCAGACCACACTGCATGCGCCCCCATCCAAGCGAGACCAACTGTCACTCATCAAGAGCTGCTAATCAGTGGGAGCACTATCTGGGTGCGTTCTGCTGCCAAGTCGGAAAATTGCATCAACAAATGGTGAATTCCTGCCAGTTCACGCTGGGTTAAAAAAAGTGTTACAGTTGTCCACCAAAAATGACATTGCCGACTTAAGTGCAAAAGGCTTCAAATTGCTCATTGAACAAAGGGATGTTTGGGGGAGTATTGTGCTAATAATCGCCATCGACACGGGAGGTGTGAATTACAGACAATTACCACATGCCATGTGCTCAGATAGAAGCCATAGCTATTAGCCTAAACAATGAAAATCATGTTTTAAAGTGGCACTCCAGTCTGCTTTTCACCTCATTTATCACCTGATTACAACCCGTAGCGGTGCCTTGAGTAAAATAACTAGGGAAGCCAAGCCCCTCCCTTCCCCCATAACCTGTTAATTAATATGCCTTGCGACTGTGATCTAAAGGCCGAGACAATAAGAAGACACAGTGGCAGAATAAATTCAACCACACCTTTCTTTTTTCACAAAACCGGATCGCAACCTCTGTCCAGTGAAGTCCACAAAGCATATTGCATGTACAGTAACAGAGCTACAGCATAGTCAAGCAAACAACTACTGATTTAGAACCATCGAGAGCTATCGCAGGTCGCAAGAAAAACAGGAACTGCCTCCACTATTCCAGCACAATTTCAACTTCAACATTTCAACATCATCAAATCACCTCTGCTTAGTCTAATACAATGACAACAAAAAGATACCAAAAATAATTATGTCCAATCAACATAAGCTAAATATGATGTGGCTGTCCATGGTTCTGATTTCTGTGCTTGTGTGTGCGCGTTTGTGCATGTAGAGAAACATGTTGACTCACCCTACTTCTAGAGAAACGCCAATGCCACCCTCCTCTCTTTCATGTTGACGAAACAGTCTATGACTGTCATACAGTACATGCTTTTATTTGTTGTTGTCCTAGGCTTCCTGGCTACAGTGCTTGCTCGCTAGCCTAACTTCCATTTATGGGCAATGGGGCGGCAGGGTAGCCTAGTGGTTAGAGTGTTGGACTAGTAACCAGAAGGTAGCAAGTTCAAACCCCTGAGCTGACAAGGTACAAATCTGTTGTTCCGCTAGCTAGCCACCGGAAGACAACAACACAACAAGATGCAACAATTAAAGTTTTTCTGTCAATTAATTTCAATGGGATTTGATAGGAGGGATGGCTTTCCTTGACACTTTTTTTTTGGTGCGCCAGGACCATTCACAGTTAAGCTCACTCAGTACAGCTCAATGTGGATTGGCAAATTCTGTATACTATTTTTGTCAAGGGAGGCCAGATGTCTGCCTTCAATGCTACGGGGGGGCAACAATGTCAAATTTGTTTGGACCAGACAGCATCAGATAGATAGCCTACACTACAAATTATGAAACACAGAGAGATGAAAGATACATTATTTATTTATTTTTTCTTGTTAATTTTTTTATACATGCCACTGTTTACAAAACAAAAGGCACATCTCAATAGGTGGTCCAGGTAAGTATTGACATTTCAGTGGTGGGGTGGGCCCTTCCTCTTTTGTTCTCTTCTGCTCCTCTATTTTTCCTATTTTAATTGATTTTATTTCACCTTTATTTAACTAGGTTGGCCAGTTAAGAACAAGTTCTCATTATCAACTGTGACCTGGTCAAGATATATCAAAGCAAAAACGACAACACAGAGTTACACATGGGATAAACAAACGTACAGTCAATAACACAATAGGCAATAAATAGGCCAATAGTGGAGATTTAATTACAATTTAGCAATTTACACTGGAGTGTTATATAGTGGGGAGAACCAGTATTTGATACACTGCCGATTTTGCAGGTTTTCCTACTTACAAAGCATGTAGAGGTCTGTAATTTTTATCATAGGTGCACTTCAACTGTGAGAGACGGAATCTAAAACAAAAATTCAGAAAATCACATTGTATGATTTTTAAGTAATTAATTTGCATTTTATTGCATGACATAAGTATTTGATCACCTACCAACCAGATAGAATTCCGGCTCTCACAGACCTGTTAGTTTTTCTTTAAGAAGCCCTCCTGTTCTCCACTCATTACCTCTATTAACTGCACCTGTTTGCACTCGTTACCTGTATAAAAGACCCCTGTCCACACACTCAATCAAACAGACTCCAACCTCTCCACAATGGCCAAGACCAGAGAGCTGTGTAAGGACATCCGGGCTAAAATTGTAGACCTGCACAAGGCTGGGATGGGCTACAGGACAATAGGCAAGCAGCTTGGTGAGAAGGCAACAACTGTTGGGGCAATTATTAGAAAATGGAAGAAGTTCAAGATGACGGTCAATCACCCTCGGTCTGGGGCTCCATGCAAGATCTCACCTCGTGGGGCATCATGATCATGAGGAAGGTGAGGGATCAGCCCAGAACTACACGGCAGAACCTGGTCAATGACCTGAAGAGAGCTGGGACCACAGTCTCAAAGAAAATCAATAGTAACACACTACGCCGTCATGGATTAAAATCCTGCAGCGTGCACGCAAGGTCCCCCTGCTCAAGTCAGCGCATGTCCAGGCCTGTCTGAAGTTTTCCAATGACCATCTGAATGATCCAGAGGACGAATGGGAGAAGGTCATGTGATCTGATGAGACAAAAATAGAATTCATCCAATTTTCTGAGTAGAGTGTTGGAGGCTATTTTGTAAGTGACATCACCGAAGTCAAGGATTGGTAGGATAGTCAGTTTTACGAGGGTATGTTTGGCAGCCTGAGTGAAGGAGGCTTTGATGCGAAATAGGAAGTAAATTCTAGATTTAACTTTGGATTGGAGATGCTCAAGCAAGTGTCACGAATATTACCGAAGGTGACTCCCCTTCTTGTTCGGGTGGTGCTCGGCGGTCGTCGTCGCCGGTCTACTAGCTATCACCGATCCGTTGTTCTGTGTTCCTTTGGTTTTGTCTGATTGGTTTCACCTGTTTCTTGTTTGGTTGTTAGGGTGGGGTTATATATAGTTTGTTCAGCCCGCTTCTGTTTCGTGCGGGCTTGTTCGTCTGTTCTGTCACTCATTTGTCGTAACAGCAAGGGGGAGGCCGATGACATCACAGGTTCCCATCAGACCAACTCATTGAATGTTCTACTCCTTGAAGTTTACAGTTGTGTCTAAAAAAACACAATTTTACTCAAAACATGTTTTACCCTTTTGTGTCTGCACTTTACTTTATTTTTATACTAGGGATATCACTTTTCAACAGTAAACGTTCCTACATTTCTGGAGGATGTCTTTAAAATGTATGTGCATCCAGGTGTACTTATGTGGGTGAGTCAACTTATTTGAATGACATTATTTCCCTTTCCTGCAGTCAAATGTCCAAATGGCCCTCTAGCGGCTTCATGGGTGGAATATTATTCATATTTTCATAAATCCATAATTAATAAACATGATAAAAAAGAACACCAAAAATCCTGTGTTTCTATATCAGAAAGGTTTCTGTGATGCATATAAAGTCTAATATTGGGATGCAAACTCAAAATGTAGTTCATTTAAACTTTTTATCTGACATGGTACCGGTGTGTTACCATCTGTGAGGTGTATACTTTTGTTTCAACGTAGATTTGTTTAAGACTACCCACTGCAGTTTAACAAAGTGTGCTCCATTTGAAGTAGAAATAATTTTTTACATAAAAATGTATTACATAAAACAAAATGTTTCATAATTTTGAGACTACAGGAAATAGATTGACTGCTATGTTAAACAACTGCGGTCATGGCTGCTTTGGTTCTCAATAGCCTTGTGGCTGTTGTAATATTTTCACTGTAGAAAAAACAGATCTCTTAAAATACATTCTACAATGATTTTTTTACTTTTCCTATTGAAGGTAAAAGTTGCCCCTGACCGCCTTCTCACTTCCTGCTCTGCATTTAGCTATTCAGATATTTTGTATCTTTATTGATTTTGTAAGAACGGACATTGCAATGTTTTCAGCTGATGGCAACCTACGATGGTGTTATGCAAAGTGTGCTTGTCAAATGTGAGTAATTTTGCCTTCCATAACCAATGCTACGATGAGAACATGTACTATATACAAATTGCCTGTAACAGAGTCAAATGCAATATGACAATACAACTCAATTGGTTTCAAGGAACAACAATAATGACAGGGAGAGATGAAAGGAAACAAAAGCAACACAATGCAATTAGCTTTCCCACTGTGATCTCAATCCAAACACATTCCAGGATGCCGCTCAACACTAAAAACATCTAAAAACACTACCACAAAGCTTTTAATGTCTGCAGGGGATAGAACAGGACTAGAGTGACAAGAGTAACCATTTTTGGTACGTGTTGTGTTGTTGTTGTCTAAATGGCAGGCTTCCAGAGGGGGCATTAGCACTATGGGGTTGGAAGAGCATTTTGTGTTGAGGGGTCTGTTAACAGAGGACATACACAGATTGAGAGTCTATTAAGGAAAAACCAGGGAGGATACTAACAGACTCAAAGTGGTCACATACACATACAGTACATGGATGAGGCTATTGGACAGTCACCACAGTGCAGCCAGTGCACACATTAGTTGGCCAGGCACTCTGAGCAGATTAGTCAACCCAGAGTCAGGATGTGGGATGGACACACAAACACGTGTAGGGTTGCAAAATTACGCTAACTTTCCCAAAATTCCGGGGGTTTTCAGAAATTCCGTTTGAAAGATTTCTGAAATCAGGAGAGAATGAGCAGAAATTTCGGAAACTTCCACCCAGGATTTCTAAAAAACCTGGGAATTTGGGGAAAGTTCCTGGGATTTTTCAAGCCTACACAGATTGTACTTTATAACAAGAACACGGGCCTACAGTAAAAAACAAACAGTCATCGACAAGATGTTCTATGCATATTTTTCTATTGAATTCCTTATGGAATTTCTGATCACAGTGCAACAGCAGGGGTAGGAAATAACTATTGTAAGAAACACTAACTCCACTCTTTCAACCCCACTATTGATGTAACATGGAAATCACACAAATCCTAATTCAGTTCCTAATCTGACAAAATGAATAATGCATGGACCTCGATGCTGATGATCCCTTGTTCATGAGTTTATCTCCACAATCTCTGTGTTGAAGTCTGTGAACATGATGACAAAGAGGCCAGAAAGGGTGGAGGACTCGGTATAGAATCCCATCAACCAGGAAACCAGGAAACTGAGACAAAGATGCGTCATCAAACAAGTGGCTGCAGCCAGTGACTGTCTGTCAGTGTGACCAAAACCAAGGTCACATGAAATGAGTTGTAATCATAACCGCAGGATTATAAATCCATAATCCCTACTGCCATGTACTGACTGACTGTTGGCTCCTGCCTCTCCCACTGACCTCTACTCTGCCTCACCACCAGCTATGGTAAATGCTCATATCTAAAGCCAGCTTAATCACATTACCTGGAAGAGAGGAGGCTATGCATAAGCAAAAACATCCTACTTGGAATTTGGATTGGTTTTTTATTCGTTTTTTACTCAGGCAAAAGCTGTGACCTCTTAAACTGGGAGTCAAGCCCCCGATGTGGAAAAGATGATGTAATGAGACCCTGAACTGTGTAGAGAGTGGAGTGACATTTTGGCAGTTTTGTGCGCTCCAGGAACAGATGAATTGTGGGGGATCCTGCACAGCGTGGAGCCCTGTGTCTTTTTGGCAAGTGGCATCGCCTATCACACATACACGAGGCTGGCATTCTGCAGTGGCAGAATGGGTAGTTAGTCAAACGAGACTGTTAAAGCACAGCCCGCCCGCCTGCCTGTTCACATCATGCTGACACACAATGCAAAGTCGCTACCATCGTGCTGTTCTCAGATCTGACTTCCTGGATCACTCCCATCTGCTTTCTCTGACAGCAGTCCTGGTCCATTTGATCTCAGATCAGAGTCTGCTGACAGGGTTCTTACTGACGATATCACAAGCTGAGCAACCACCAACATCACTGTCATAACAATAGGCCTAACAAAGCAGCATGACGGGGAGTGGGCGTGAGAGGGAGAGAGAGGATGGAGAAAAAGATGGGGAGACTGTTGAAAGAGAGAGAAAGGGGGATAGAGGGAGAGAGAATAGGTTAGAAAGACAGTAGAGGAGGTACATCACAGCATTCCTGACAGTTGCATTATTGCCCTTACAAAACAACACATGAAAAAATAATGTGGGGAAAAAAACATTATTTTTGGACACGTGTGAAATTTTCATGAGTCAGATACGTGAAACTCAGCCACTCCAGTGGTTCTGCTCTTTGTTTCTGATACAAGCTGCCTGATTGATTTTCACATATAAAACTGCAAATTCTACTTAAATTCTTGCAGTAGCAATGTTTCCACCGGTTGGAATTAGGGTGACAAAATCTTAAAAACCCAAATGCGGGACAAGGGAAAGATTTTGCTTGACATTTGTGGAACAGTGGACAGAAAACATTTCTGGGGACAGGTTAACGGATCACATTGAAATGGACGACATGGTTCTGCTATATAAAGGTCACTGCCTGTTAAAGGGGCAATCCGTAGTTGCAACATACATTTTTGTATGTATATTTTTTAAATATATTTTTTTATTTCACCTTTATTTAACCAGGTGGGCTAGTTGAGAACAAGTTCTCATTTGCAACTGCGACCTGGCCAAGATAAAGCATAGCAGTGTGAACAGACAACACAGACTTACACATGGAATAAACAATTAACAAGTCAATAACACAGTAGAAAAAATGGGCAGTCTATATACAATGTGTGCAAAAGGCATGAGGAGGTAGGCGAATAATACAATTTTGCAGATTAACACTGGAGTGATAAATGATCAGATGGTCATGTACAGGTAGAGATATTGGTGTGCAAAAGAGCAGAAAAATAAATAAATAAAAACAGTATAAAAACAGTATGGGAATGAGGTAGGTGAAAATGGGTGGGCTATTTTCCTATAGACTATGTACAGCTGCAGCGATCGGTTAGCTGCTCGGATAGCTGATGTTTGAAGTTGGTGAGGGAGATAAAAGTCTCCAACTTCAGCGATTTTTGCAATTCGTTCCAGTCACAGGCAGCAGAGTACTGGAACGAAAGGCGGCCAAATGATGTGTTGGCTTTAGGGATGATCAGTGAGATACACCTGCTGGAGCGTGTGCTACGGATGGGTGTTGCCATCGTGACCAGTGAACTGAGATAAGGCGGAGCTTTACCTAGCATGGACTTGTAGATGACCTGGAGCCAGTGGGTCTGGCGACGAATATGTAGTGAGGGCCAGCCGACTAGAGCATACAAGTCGCAGTGGTGGATGGTATAAGGTGCTTTAGTGACAAAACGGATGGCACTGTGATAGACTGCATCCAGTTTGCTGAGTAGAGTGTTGGAAGCTATTTTGTAGATGACATCGCCGAAGTCGAGGATCGGTAGGATAGTCAGTTTTACTAGGGTAAGCTTGGCAGCGTGAGTGAAGGAGGCTTTGTTGCGGAATAGAAAGCCAACTCTTGATTTGATTTTCGATTGGAGATGTTTGATGTGGGTCTGGAAGGAGAGTTTGCAGTCTAGCCAGACACCTAGGTACTTATAGATGTCCACATATTCAAGGTCGGAACCATCCAGGGTGGTGATGCTAGTCGGGCATGCGGGTGCAGGCAGCGATCGGTTGAAAAGCATGCATTTGGTTTTACTCGCGTTTAAGAGCAGTTGGAGGCCACGGAAGGAGTGCTGTATGGCATTGAAGCTCTAGCTATAAATGAATGATATGTACCCATTGATTATTGAAGAATATAGGAGTATATAGAGCCTTCAGAAAGTATTCACACTCCTTGACTTTTTCCACATCTTGTTGTGTTGCAGCCTGAATTTAAAATGGATTCAATTGAGGTTTGTTTTTGTCACTGGCCTTCACACAATACCCATAATGTCAGTCGAATTATGTTTTTACATTTTCTTACTAATTCATTAAAAATTAAAAGCTGAAATGTCTTGTGTCAATAAGCATTCCACCCCTTTGTTATAGCCAATTGTGTAAAAAGTACCCAATTGTCATAAGTAAAGTAAAGATACCGTACCTTAATTGAAAATGAAATCAAGTAAAAGTGAAAGTCATCCAGTAAAATACTACTTGAGTAAAAGTCAAAAAGTATTTGGTTTTAAATATACTTAAATTTCAATAGTAAATGTAATTGCTAAAACATCATTAAGTATCAAATTCCTTATATTAAGCAAAACAGATGACATGATTTTTTATGAATTTTTATTTACAGATAGCCAGGGGCATACTCCAACACTCAGACATGATTTGTGTTTAGTGAGTCCGTCAGATCAGAGGCAGCAGAGATGGCCAGGGATGTTCTCTTGATAAGTGTGTGAATTGGACCATCCTGTCCTGCTAAGCATTCAAATTGTAACTAGTACTGTCAGGGAAAATGTATGGAGTAAAACGTTTTTAAAAATCTTTAGGAATATGGTGCAATAAAAGTAAAAGTTGTCAAAAATATTAATAGTAAAGTACAGACAGATACGACCCAAAAACTGCTTAATTGGTACTTTAAAGTATTTTTACTTAAGTACTTTATACCACTGGTTATGGCAAGCCTAAATAAAGTTCAGGAGTAAAAATGTGCTTAACAAGGCACATAATAAGTTGCATGGACTCTCACTTTGTGCAATAATAGTGTTTAACATGATCTTTGAATGACTTCTCTGTACCGCACACATACAATGATCAGTAAGGACCCTCAGTTGAGTAGTGCATTTAAAATTCTGTGTTTGAAATCATTATTATCTAGTTGAATGATTTTTCAATTTAAGAGTAATTATTTCTATATAGCCTACGCTTTCTTGTTCTGAACTTCTTATTCGAGTGGGGCGGGTGTGGCTTTGTGACAATGATCGCAAGAGCAGCTGCTCACTGATTTGACAGCCAACACCGCCAAAACATTGCTATACGGTCGTCTGCTATCGCAGGTTAGTGCTTGATTTGATTGAATCGAGGCCTTAAGTGCAAAAGTGCTTTAATGTGGACTGTCATCACATGCAGTATATATATATATATTTTAAAGGGCATTATCATAATTTTTTACAATTTCACAGTATTAGTCCAACCTCATAGTGTGGTAATATATATAAAACATAGTCAAATCATGTTTTTGACTGCAGTGGGCCTTTAATAAATGTCTTCTCGCCCTTTCTCTCTTTTTCTGGACCGTCTGATATTCTAGTTATTTTCAGGACAGTCCGATACTCTAGTTAAAGACAGCAATACAGACAGACAGACATACCAGTATCTAATAACTACTCTGTCAAAGATGAAAATTAACCTCATTCTGTGTTGGCTCCCTAACCAGAAACAGTGGCATCCCCCAAGGCCCAGAATCATACACATGCACACACATACACGCATGCAGTGGCTAAGATGTGCAATAGAAATAGCATCTTCCCTGTGAACCGATGTAATCCCAGTCTCCACAGTTATTGACAACTCCAGTGAAGGCTCAGCTGGGTAGAAGTTTCAGCTCTAGCCCTCGGTCCTGAAGACTCTCTCTCTGTCCTCTCTGCTCCAGTGAGAGAGAGCTGACACTGTGCCCTTATTCTTCCTCCTGAGCCGCTTTGGTCTACGATCGATTCACACAGTCTAGCAGTGCAGGAGAGCCTGTCAAGCACACAGCCTAACGCCTCAGAGAGTCCAAAACCAGCACCATTCTGTTGGCCAGCACACTATCACAGTTACGGACTTCTGTTGTAGCTCAATCTCATGCACCCATGGTCACACATACTGTAGCATGTATGTAGACATGCATAAGTGATCTCTTTCTTCCTCTCTGGCTGGCTGTCTCTGTCTGGCTATCTCTGTCTCTCGCAAGCATCCACGTACACACACACACACACACACACACACACACACACACACACACACACACACACACACACACACACACACACACACACACACACACACACACACACACACACACACACACACACACACACACACACACACACACACACACACACACACACACACACACACAGAGATGAATGACAGATACATAGCACGCCCACGTCCTCTCAAACACACCTCTCCAGTTCTTGGTTAAGCACAGCTGTGTTCGGAGAGTAAACAGTCGAGTTCCTGTCACCTCCTCAACTCGGGATTCTTTCACTACCTCACTCACTCCTCTCTCTCCTTCTCTCGTTCTGTCTCTCGTTCCATTAGACAGGGTTATCCCTGGCCAGGCGTAAGGGTCGGCATGAGGAAATACCAGAGGGAGAGAGAGAGGGGGATAGAGTAAGGAGAGGGGAAATAGGGACAGGGGGATTTAGAGAATAGAGAGGCAGTGGGAGAGAAACCAAGAGAAAGTAGGGAGGAAGGAGAAAAGAGATGTGAAAGAAAGGGGAGTGAAAAGTAGAAAAGGGGGGGTGAAAAAAGGGATACACAGGGAGAGACAAAAATAGGGAAGGAGGTATAAGGTAGAAGGGAGGTATAAGCAGAGAGAGAGAGTAGGAGATGCGTATATACAAACTAAAATATAGAGACACAGACACATAGAGTGGTATCTTTTGCCTGGCATACTCACATCGTGGGCTGCGGTGGTGCTCACTTTTAAACAGGGTCATATCAGGGACGCCAAACAAAGAGGGCGGCTGTGGCTTTCAGACTGGAGACAGACAGATGGCTGGATGCTTTCCCTGCTTCTCTCTCTCACAATCACTCTCTTTTCCTCTCTCCTTATGTCCTCTCTTTCTTTCTTCCTGCTTTGGCTCTCTCTCTGAAGGCAGGCAGGCTGTGGACTGAGGACTGTGTTACTACTGAATCAATGACAGAGCAGTTAGAGCAGCACCAACAGTATGTACCATCTGTCCCTCTGCAGCGGGGGTGGACAGAGGAAGCACTGGGTTAGCCCATTAGCTCCAGCAGGCAGGGGGGGGTTAGTGTGAGTGTGTAAATAGTTTTTTCACAGCAAGAGGAGCCTGGCTGGGGCTCAGGGTTTATAGAGCCTGCCCAGGCAAAGAGAGAGCGGCCAAGAAGTGTGTGTGTGTGTGTGTGTGTGTGTGTGTGTGTGTGTGTGTGTGTGTGTGTGTGTGTGTGTGTGTGTGTGTGTGTGTGTGTGTGTGTGTGTGTGTGTGTGTGTGTGTGTGTGTGTGTGTGTGTGTGTGTGTGTGTGTGTGTGTGTGTGTGTGTGGGTGTGCGCGTAGGGTGTGGTGAAGTGAGTGTAACTCTATCCACAGCTGGGGGCTGAGGGAGTGAAGGGGGGCAGGGGTCTAAGAGAGCATGAATCTGAGGACAAAGCAGAGCCACATACAGAGAACACGAGAGGAGCTCACCACTGACCTCATATCACACAGGGATGGCAATATACACAGGCACTCACATGCACCAAACACACACACGTCATACAGAGAATGTGGGTGTTGTGGGTGACAACTGGATGAGTTAACAGTGGATATACTTGAGGATGAGGGGAAAAGGGGAGGGAGACAGAGAGGGCGGGCAGGGAGAGCGAGCGATAGAGAGAGTGGGGGGAGCGATAGAGAGAAAGCGAAATGGGGTGGGAGAGAAAGAGAGAGGAGGGGGAGAGACTCACCTCCCTGTTATGGAGAGAGCAACATTAATTAAGCCTTATCTAAGACAGAGTCATTCTACTGAGGCTAAGACACACACACACACACATGCACGCAATCAAACGCTGAACACACGCTCACACAGATACAGTATAAACACAGGCGGTGTCCCTCGAGTGCAATGTGATTCGGGTGAGGAGCTAGATATTACAGACAGGTATAGCAGACCTGGTGTTTGTTCCCCTGCACTTGATTAACCAGTCATTTACTCAACAACAGAAACACGTCAATGCATAGTGGACCCCATCAGACAACTCCAAAGTGTGGACACCTACCTTCAAACACTCATACAATGCCTTCAGAAAGTATTCACACCCCTTGACTCTTTACACATTTTCCACAGCCCAAATTGAAAATGTATTATATTTAGATTTTTGTGCCACTGATCTGTACACAGTACCCCACAATTTCAAAGTGGAATATTGTTTTTTGAAATGATTACAAGTCAATAACAATGTAAATCTGAAATGCTTTGAGTCAATAAGTATTCAACCCCTTTGTTATAGCAAGCCTAAATACTGTACATTCAGGAGTAAACATTTGTTTCTGGTCTGGCTGTGTTGTTGTCCGGGAGTAGCCAGCTCGCTAAATCAGACCCTTTCCTAAGCCATGGATGGAGATGGGGATTTGGACTTGCGGTTTTGACTTAATTCTCTGTACAGGCTAATGATTATGATGTCGAAGATTATGAGACGATTGAATTTCTATATGTAGCCTTGTAGGTTCAAGTTAACTAGCTACCTAACTTAGCTGTGTCATTGTTGCCCATGCAAGGGAGTTAGCTCTGTAGCCTATGACAACAAAAACTAAAAGTCTACTGTATGACAGAGCCATAGACCGTTTTGCCAACATGAAAGAGAGGAGGATGGCATTGGCTTTCAACTAGTCTACAAGTAGGGTAAGTTAACTTTCTTTTTTTTAAACTTGCGCACGCACACACACACACGCACACACATAGAAATCAGTACCATGGACCTCCACATGATATTTAGGAGCATTGATTGGACTACATTGTTTTTGTTATCTTTAAGTTTGTCTTCACTGTATTAAACTAAGCATACATAGCCTGGTTGTTTGATGATGTTGAAGTGGTGCTAGAATAGCGGAGGCAGTGCTCCTGTTGTCTTTGTGCTGACTTGCGGTAACTCAGTGGTTCCATAGTAGTAATTGTTTAGTAAACTGTATAAAACATTGACTTGCTTGACCATGCTGTAGGTCATGTAACTGTTTGTTACAAGCAATATTTGCTTTGTGGACATCCCCGGACAGATGTTGCTCTCCGGTTTTGTGAAGAAACACATTTATTCCTCCTCTGTGTGACTGTCTTTTTGTTGTCTCGGCCTTATGGTGTATCACAGTGGCGTATGAACGAATGGGTTATAGAGCAAACAACACCGTTATCACAACAGAGGGTGTAATATGGCTTGTTACTGGCTTGGCTTGGCTTCCCCAGTGATTTTACCCACACACTGCTACTGCTCTGTGTGCAATAATAGCGGTTAACATGATTTTTGAATGATTACCCCATCACTGTACCCCACACATCTGTAAGGTCCCTCAGTTGAGAAGTGAATTTCAAGCACAGATTCAAGCACAAAGACCAGGGAGGCTTCCCATGCCTCACAACGAAGGGCACCAATAGATAGATGGGTAAAAATTAAAAAGCAGACATTGAATATCCCTTTGACTATGGTGAAGTTATCAAATAGACTTGGTGTATCAATACATCCAGTTACAACAAAGATGTTGTATTGATTTATTTCACCTTTATTTAACCAGGTAGGCCAGTTGAGAACAAGTTCTCATTTACAACTGGGACCTGGCCAAGATAAAGCAAAGCAGTGCGACACAAACAACAACACAGAGTTGCACATGGAATAAACAAACGTACAGTCAATAACACAATAGAAAAGTCTATATATAGTGTGTGCAAATGAAGGAAGATTAGGGAGGTGAGGCAATAAATAGGCCGTAGTGGTGAAATAATTACAATTGAGCAAATAAACACTGGAGTGATAGATGTGCAGAAGATGAATGTGCAAGTAGAGATAATGGGGTGCAAAGGAGCATACAGGTGACCTTCCTAACTCAGTTTCCGGAGAGGAAGGAAACCACTCAGGGATTTCACCATGAGGCCAATGGTGATTTTAAAACAGAGTTTAATGGCTGTGATAGGAGAAAACTGAGGATGGATCAATAACATTGTAGTTACTCCACAATACTAACCTACTGGAGTGAAAAGAAGGAAGCCTGTACAGAATAAAAATATCACAAAACATGCATCCTGTTTGCAATAAGGCAGTAAAGCAATACTGCAAAAAATGTGTCGAAGAAATACACTTTTATCCTGAATGCAAGCATTATGTTCAGGGCAAATCTAACACAACACATCACAGAGTACCACTCTTCATATTTCAAGCATGGTGGTGGCTGCATCATGTTATGGATATCATCGTCATCAGCAAGGACTAGGAAGTTTTTTTATGTATTGACTCAGGGGGTTGAATACTTATCTAATCAAGATATATTAGTGTTTTCTTTTTCATTCATCTTTAAAAAAAATATATATATATAGAACATTTCTTCCACTTTGACTTTACAGAGTATTTTGTGTAAATTGTTGGAAAAACAACAACAATTAAATCCATTTTAATCCCAATTTGGAACACAACAAAATTTGGAAATAGTCAAGGGGTGTAAATACTTTCTGAAGGCCCTGTATGTACATACATACATGCAGATATAGGCAAGCAATCATGCACACGTGCACAAACACACGCACACACACGCACATACATATACTGTATAAATCAATCCATGAAGGCTGAGCCTAGGATAAATACTTCTGCTGTAACTCCCTGCACCATTAATATCACTTAGGCCTGTGTTTTACAATCATCATAACCATTAACACCAAAATCAACTGAATCCATCTGTAACCATCAGCATCGTTAATAGTTGTTCCTTTGTTTAGTGTACTGTTGTGTATACAGGCCTGTAGAATGTAGCGCTGATGGTCCCAGGGTAGAGGCTTTCATCTAGGTATTTAATTAGGCTATTAAAAAGTCAACACAGAGTAGACTGGCTTTAGGCAGAGAGGCTGTTGTTGTCAACACTAAATAACACTTTGTAAAGCCGTAAGAAAACTGATCCGTATGATAACAGTTGTGTTTGTTTGCTCATAACTTGGGGTTGTGGTTTGGAAGTGGTAAACACGCACACACACACACACACACACACACACACACACACACACACACACACACACACACACACACACACACACACACACACACACACACACACACACACACACACACACACACACACACACACACACACACACACACACACACACACACACACACACACACACACACACACACACACACAGGTATTAAAGGGTATGAAGCATGAGTTTCTACACACCAAAGTAACAACACAGTTTGGTCAAAGACTTAGTAACTTAGTTGTAGTAACAATCTATATAGTTACCTATAACTACAAACATAGTTATATTTGAGTGTTTTTAAATATTTCTTAGCTTTTTTCTGGATATTGTTGGAACTACCCACAATGCACTAATTCTCAAAGTCATGTGGAGAACCGTTGCTACCTAGCTAATTCCAGCTGGCTAATGTTCACTACTTGCCATGCTAGCATGTAATTACATTCCAAACCAAGTGTTGACACTGGTGAGCTACAATGTACATCCACAAAGAAGAAAACATATACGTAAATTCATGCAGGAAAACTGCAACTCCTGTGCGTTTGGTAGTGGAAGTTGAGCGAGTGAGTGTTGTAGTAGTTTTCTGTTGTTTGTAACTAGTGCAGTAATACCCACATAGTGCAATAATACCCACAAGGAAGGGGTTACAACTCATTTGTGACCCAAAAACGAGTAGCTTTGAAGTCGGAATGGATTTTCCGGTTGAAGCGAGCAGATTGGAGTATGGGAACCATGCACACATCTACTGTATGCGATGCTCATTTCACCCTGGAGGACTTTCGATGGCTTAGTTTAACCTGTTAGTCCTCTAGGGGCATTATTTCATTTTTGGATAAAAAGACGTGCCCGTTCTAAGCGCAATATTTTGTCATGAAAAGATGCTCGACTATGCTTGGAATTGATAGTTTTGGAAAGAAGACACTCTGACGTTTCCAGAACTGCAAAGATTTTCACTGTGAGTGCCTTATAACAAAAGCTTCAGGCAAAACCAAGATGTTTGAGCGACCAGGAAATGAACAGGATTTCTGAAGCTACGTTTTCCATGATCGCCTTATATGGCTGTGAATGCGACAGGAATGAACGGACACTTTCTATCGTTTCCCCAAGGTGTCTGCAGCATTGTGACGTATTTGTAGGCATATCATTGGAAGATTGACCATAAGAGACTACAATTGCCAAGTGTCCCGCACGGTGTCTGTGTGGAAATTGGTGCGCAAAAGTCAGCTACCAGTATTTTTCCATCCGAATCAGAGAAGAATGCAGGCTTCCAGGAACGGCTTTTCAATGAAGAGATATATGACAAAACACCTTGAGGATTGATTCAAACAACGTTTTCCATGTTTCAGTCGATATTATGGAGTTAATTCGGAAAAAAGTTTGACGTGTAGGTGACTGAATTTTCGGTTAGTTTCGGTAGCCAAATGCATAGTAACAAAACGGAACGATGTGTCCTACACAAGAATCTTTCAGGAAAAACTGGACATCTGCTATGTAACTGAGAGTCTCCTCATTGAAACATCTGAAGTTCTTCAAAGGTAAATTATTTTATTTGATTCCTTTGCTGGTTTTTGTGAATATGTTGCGTGCTAAATGCTAACGCTAAATGCTAAGCTAGCTATCACCACTCTTACACAAATTATTGATTTTCTCTGGTTCTAAAGCATATTTTGAAAATCTGAGACGACAGGATTGTTAAGAAAAGGATAAGCTTGAGAGCAGGCATATTTATTTCATTTCATTTGCGATTTTTTGAAATTGCTAACGTTGCGTTATGGTAATGAGCTTGAGGCTGTAGTAACGATACCGCATGCGGGATGGGGCGGACTATGAGGATAACCAGTGAAAGGCAGGTTTAGAAATGAGACTCTGACTGAAACCAAGGTGCTGTGCCGAGCATGAATGTGAAGCCTGCAACCTCTATTTCCTACTGAGCTACTGGTGCATTGCGAGTGTCAGCAGTGATGGCGAAAAAACGGGTAAATTCAATATGTCAGTATATCACTATTGGATTAGCTAGCTGATGCTCCCTCTGAAGGCCTGTCAAATCAAATCAATCATCAAATCAAATCAAATCAAATCAAATTGTATTTGTCACATACACATGGTTAGCAGATGTTAATGCGAGTGTAGCGAAATGCTTGTGCTTCTAGTTCCGACAATGCAGTGATAACCAACAAGTAATCTAACTAACAATTCCAAAACTACTGTCTTATACACAGTGTAAGGGGATAAGGAACATGTACATAAGGATATATGAATGAGTGATGGTACAGAGCAGCATACAGTAGATGGTATCGAGTACAGTATATACATATGAGATGAGTGTGTAGACAAAGTAAACAAAGTGGCATAGTTAAAGTGGCTAGTGATACATGTGTTACATAAGGATGCAGTCGATGTTGTAGAGTACAGTATATACATATGCATATGAGATGAATAATGTAGGGTAAGTAACATTATATAAGGTAGCATTGTTTAAAGTGGCTAGTGATATATTTACATCATTTCCCATCAATTCCCATTATTAAAATGGCTGGAGTTGGGTCAGTGTCAATGACAGTGTGTTGGCAGCAGCCACTCAATGTTAGTGGTGGCTATTTAACAGTCTGATGGCCTTGAGATAGAAGCTGTTTTTCAGTCTCTCGGTCCCAGCTTTGATGCACCTGTACTGACCTCGCCTTCTGGATGATAGCGGGGTGAACAGGCAGTGGTTCGGGTGGTTGATGTCCTTGATGATCTTTATGGCCTTCCTGTAACAACGGGTGGTGTAGGTGTCCTGGAGGGCAGGTAGTTTGCCCCCGGTGATGCGTTGTGCAGTCCTCACTACCCTCTGGAGAGCCTTACGGTTGAGGGCGGAGCAGTTGCCGTACCAGGCGGTGATACAGCCCGCCAGGATGCTCTCGATTGTGCATCTGTAGAAGTTTGTGAGTGCTTTTGGTGACAAGCCGAATTTCTTCAGCCTCCTGAGGTTGAATAGGCGCTGCTGCGCCCTTCTTCACGACGCTGTCAGTGTGAGTGGACCAATTCAGTTTGTCTGTGATGTGTATGCCGAGGAACTTAAAACTAGCTACCCTCTCCACTACTGTTCCATCGATGTGGATAGGGGGGGGTGTTCCCTCTGCTGTTTCCTGAAGTCCTTGGCTCTTCTATGACTTTAGTAGCTAACAAACAGTGTAGCTATTCCCTCCGCAAGGCAATCAAACAAGCTAAGCATCAGTATAGACACAAAGTAGAGCCGCAATTCAACGGCTCAGACACAAGAGGTATGTGGCAGGGTATACAGTCAATCACGGATTACAAAAAGAAAACCAGCCCCGTCGCGGACCAGGATGTCTTGCTCCCAGACAGAATAAATAACTTCTTTGCTCGCTTTGAGGACAATACAGTGCCACTGACATGGCCCGCTACCAAAGCCTGCGGACTCTCCTTCACTGCAGCCGACGTGAGTAAAACATTTAAACATGTTAACCCTCGCAAGGCTGCAGGCCAAGATGGAATCCCTAGCCGCGTCCTCAGAGCATGCGCAGACCAGCTGGCTGGTGTGTTTACGGACATATTCAATCAATCCCTAGCCCAGTCTGCTGTTCCCACATGCTTCAAGAGGGCCACCATTGTTCCTGTTCCCAAGAAAGTTAAGGTAACTCAGCTAAACGACTACCGCCCTGTAGCACTCACTTCCGTCATCATGAAGTGCTTTGAGAGACTAGTCAAGGAGCATATCACCTCCACCCTACCTGACACCCTAGACCCACTCAAATTTGCTTACCGCCCCAATAGGGCCACAGACGACACAATCGCAACCACACTGCACACTGCCTTAACCCATCTGGACAAGAGGAATACCTGTGAGAATGCTGTTCATCGACTACAGCTCAGCATTTAAAACCATCGTACCATCCAAAGTTGTCATTAAGCTCGAGACCCTGGGTCTCGACCCCGCCCTGTGCAACTGGGTACTGGACTTCCTGACGGGCCGCCCCCAGGTGGTGAGGGTAGGTAACATCTCCACCCCGCTGATCCTCAACACCGGGGCCTCACAAGGGTGTGTTCTGAGCCCTCTCCTGTACTCCCTGTTCATCCACGACTGCGTGGCCATGCACGCCTCCAACTCAATCATCAAGTTTGCGGACGACCCTACAGTGGTAGGCTTGATTACCAACAACGACGAGACGGCCTACAGGGAGGAGTTGAGGGCCCTCGGAGTGCGGTGTCAGGAAAATAACCTCACACTCAACGTCAAAAAAACAAAGGAGATGATTGTGGACTTCAGGAAACAGCAGAGGGAGCACCCCCCTATCCACATCGACAGGAGAGTAGTGGAGAGGGTAGTAAGTTTTAAGTTCCTCGGCGTACACATCACGGACAAACTGAATTGGTCCACCCACACAGACAGCGTTGTGAAGCTGCGCCTCTTCCACCTCAGGAGGCTGAAGAAATTCGGCTTGTCACCAAAAGCACTCACAAATTTCTATAGATGCACAATCGAGAGCATCCTGTCGGGCTGTATCACCGCCTGGTACGGCAACTGCTCCGCCCACAACTGTAAGGCTCTCCAGAGGGTAGTGAGGTCTGCACAACGCATCACCGGGGGCAAACTACCTGCCCTCCAGGCGAGGTCAGTACAGGTGCATCAAAGCAGGGACCGACTGGCCATCAGACTGTTAAACAGCCACCACTACCATTGAGTGGCTGCTGCCAACATACTGACTCAACTCCAGCAACTTTAATATAGGAAATTGATGGGAATTGATGTAAAAAATGTATCACTAGCCACTTTAAACAATGCCACTTAATATAATGTTTACATACCCTACATTACTCATCTCATATGTATATGTATATACTGTACTCTATATCATCTACTGCATCTTGCCATCTTTATGTTATACATGTATCACTAGCCATTTTAAACTATGCCACTTTTATGTTTATATACCCTACATTACTCATCTCATATGTATATACTGTACTCGATACCATCTACTGCATCTTGCCTATGCCGTTCTGTACCATCACTCATTCATATATCTTTATGTACATATTTTTTATCCCTTTACACTTGTGTGTTTAACGTAGTAGTTGTGGAATTGTTAGGTTAGATTACTCGTTGGTTATTACTGCATTGTCGGAACTAGAAGCACAAGCATTTCGCTACACTCGCATTAACATCTGCTAACCATGTGTATGTGACAAATAAAATTTGATTTGATTTGACAATAGGTAAGTCTCCGCTCACTGTACTTTATATCTGCTGGATGTTTTGTTGTGTTCTGTGTGTTCCTACCTATGCTAGACTAGTTGTTCCAAAGATATTTATAACTAACCCCATCTGTGGTTGTTCTCTGGCTTACTACTTAGCAATGCCAACCGTGGTGGTTGGCTAGCTAGGCTAGTTAGCTGGCTGGGCTAGCTAGCAGGCTAAAATAACTAACTTTAGCTAGTTGGCTTGCTGGCTAAGATAACTCGAAAAATAGACATGTGAGGTGTAACTTTGCATTGGGACTTTTGATGAGTATTCTGATGCAAATTCATATGCTACATGTGGTTACGTTTATGCTACCTTACCTTTAAGGCCCATCTCCACCAGCACTCTGAAAGAGCCATTCTAATCCATGTAATTACCCATCAGGATTTACACGGATGACTAAATAATGCTCCTCAACAAACAAAGACACACTAATCACTGTGCAGTAACACACACACACACACACACACACACACACACACACACACACACACACACACACACACACACACACACACACACACACACACACACACACACACACACACACACACACACACACACACACACACACACACACTTCAATAAACTCTCTCCACATACACAGGCACAACCATAGCCTACTGCATCACTGGAGTGTGGTGAAGCCTCACTAGACCTGTCTCTCCACTTGTGCGCTCTCCGATCTCCCGCCAATTGAGAGTGCTTTGTTTCCGTATTGAAAATGTTTTATGTTGTTTGTTAAATATTTCATATAATATTACAATAATCGCCAGCATTACACCATCGCATTAATATACCGTTTACTGCAAAATTGTAGACATTTTTGTTTCATCTTTGGCCTACAATATGTTGTTGCATTTCATTTATAATTTCCTCACCTCTGAGTGGGCTCAATGTTTATAGTGCACATGAACATTCACGATATACATTTTTTCATCAAATGTGTTTGTTTGCTGTGTCCTCAGTGTTAAATGTTCGGCACCAGTCAAAGTTCAATGTGTGCATTGGCACGTTAAAATAGTTACAGCAGAAATCCATCTCGAACATTGGGGGAGATGAAACAACGGAGCTCCATTGATTTTCAAAGAATGAAAGTGAAGTGGGCAGGGGACAGTTGGCCGGTAGCGTGAACAGGGCTGGACCACAGTTGGGGAAAGCTGAAAGCATTTTTTAAACTTCTTTCTTCTCCATGTCATTCAAACAGTGAAATCCAAGGCCCTACAAGCCCAACAACTGACTCAGTGAGGGTAGCTAGAGTAATTATTGTTCAGAACCTCACTGGTCAGTTACACACATTCTAGTTCGTGACATTGACTTGGATCATCGCTCCAGACTTTCTCCCAAACTTTTTAAACGAAGGTAATGCACCTGCCAGGATTAGAGAGAGTGGGATAGGGGGTGTCAGGACCCGGTTACGAACCCAGGTCTCCGGAGTGAGAAACAGTCACTAAACCAACTGAGCCACGAATAGTCAGCAGAACCCAGAAGATGAGGCAGACACAGCAGTACTTGAGACGGTGTATTTAATGAAGTAAAAAGTGAAGTTCTTCAGGAAAACATGTAACTCCACAACCTCAAAAGGAATTCCACAAGAACAAAGGTAATCCTCAAAGACAAAAAGGTAAATCTACAAGGTGGAAGGTATAGCACAAAAAAGCCTCAAAAGATACTTAAAAACAAACAAACAAGAACAAAAAACAAAATTCCACAAGAGAGTCCACCGGGATCAACAAGAGTTCACAGAGTACTAGGGCTGGGTGCTAACATACAAACACAGAGCAAAGAACTTAGTAAAACAAAGGGTTTAAATACAATCAGGGGAAACGAGGCACAGGTGCAAATAATAATGGGGATCAAGGGAAAAGAAAAGGTCAAAAGGCACAATGGGGGCATCTAGTGACCAAAAACCGGAACAACCCTGGCCAAATCCTGACAGGGGGAGGATTCGAAAGAGTGGGATAGGGGGAGGATTAGAGAGAGTGGGATAGGGGGAGGGTTAGAGAGAGGGGATAGGGGGAGGATTAGAGAGAGTGGGATAGGGGAGGATTAGAGAGAGTGGGATAGGGGGAGGATTTGAAAGAGTGGGATAGGGGGAGGATTATAGAGAGTGGGATAGGGGGAGGATTAGAGAGAGTGGTATAGGGCGAGGATTTGAAAGAGTGGGATAGGGGAGGATTAGAGAGAGTGGCATAGGGGGAGGATTAGAGAGAGTGGGATAGGGGGAGGATTAGAGAGAGTGGGATAGGGGGAGGATTAGAGAGAGTGGGATAGGGGGAGGATTAGAGAGAGTGGGATAGGGGGAAGATTAGAGAGAGTGGGATAGGGGGAGGAATAGAGAGAGTGAGATAGGGGGAGGATTAGAGAGAGTGGGATAGGGGGAGGATTAGAGAGAGTGGGATAGGGGGAGTATTAGAGAGAGTGGGGTGAGGGGAGGATTAGAGAGAGAGGGGATAGGGGGAGGATTAGAGAGAATGGGATAGGGGGAGGATTAGAGAGAGAGTGGGATAGGGGGAGGATTAGAGAGAGTGGGATAGGGGGAGGATTAGAAAGAGTGGGATAGGGGGAGGATTAGAAAGAGTGGGATAGGCGGAGGATGAGAGAGAGAACCAATGCAGTAGAACACGGCCCAGAAAACTGATCCAGAAGGTGGGAGGGGGGAGAGAGGTGGGAGAAGAAAGAGAGAGGGATAGGAGACAAAGGAACAGAGGCAAAAAGGAACAGGCATTGGGAGAAGGTGAGACAGTGTTAGTGAGGGAGAGAGTTGGAGAGGCAGTGAGACAGAGTTAAAAGATAGAGAGAGAGGAAGGTGAAGGATAGGGAGAGAGGAAGATAATTGGCATGATAACTCAGAGGTAGTGTGGAGGAGAAAGAAAGTGGAGAGAAAGAGAGAGGCACAAGGGAAAGAGAAAAATATAGAGGAGTGAGGGGGAAGGAGAGCGAGCACTGAGGAACAAGGCCAAAGAGAGGGGGAAGGGAGGAGAGGGAGGGGGAGAGGGAGATATGGCCAGGGTGTAGAAAAGGGAGGGAAGTGGTACTTGCCATGTCTGGACACATCTATTCTCATCAGAAGGGAAATCAGAGCCAGTCACACACACACACTCACATGCGCACACTCACATGCACACAGAAGTAAAAAAGTAATCATATGCACCCCCCCCACACACACACCACACCACACCACACACACACACACACACACACACACACACACACACACACACACACACACACACACACACACACACACACACACACACACACACACACACACACACACACACACACACACACACACACACACACACAACTGATGTCGAGTGTTCACAGATGTATTACTGAGTCTTGACATAATAATCTTCTCTTTAAATGCACCACTACTCCCCTCCCAGACGCTACAGATCAGAAAAGGCAGCTCATACATTATCATTGACTGCCTTTCTCTTTATTTTCCCTCCCCTTTCACTCTCTTTCACTCCCCCTTCTCTTCTCTCTCTCTCTCCCTCACCCTCTAACTTTTCCCTCTCTCACATATTCTCTCCATTTCTATCTTGCTCTGTCTGCCTGTGTCTCCTGCTTTTTCTCTCTCTCCCTCCCTCAACCCCCCACTTTCTGTCTGTCTCCCTCCCTCAACCAGCCACTTTCTGTCTGTCTCCCTCCCTCAACCCCCCACTTTCTGTCTGTCTCCCTCCCTCAACCCCCCACTTTCTGTCTGTCTCCCTCCCTCAACCCCCACTTTCTGTCTGTCTCCCTCCCTCAACCCCCACTTTCTGTCTGTCTCCCTCCCTCAACCCCCCACTTTCTGTCTGTCTCCCTCCCTCAACCCCCCACTTTCTGTCTGTCTCCCTCCCTCAACCCCCCACTTTCTGTCTGTCTCCCTCCCTCAACCCCCCACTTTCTGTCTGTCTCCCTCCCTCAACCCCCCACTTGCTGTCTGCCTTCCTCCATCATCTCTCTGGCTGGAGTGTTCTGTGTGCGAGAGCCTCATTATGTCCGGTGTAGAGGTGCCATCTCAAGTGGACAAAGAGTCAGAGTCTGGGTCTCTAAGCCATGACCAGCCATCTGTTAAAACTTGCCTGGGCGAGAAGGGAGTATGTGTGTTTGACTGTGTGTGTTTGAGATTGATGCCACTTGATCAAAGAGTCAGTGCCCAGATATGGGGGGGGGGGTGTAACCGTGGCAGCAGTGAGTGTTGGAAGGGCTAATGGGAGAAGGACTGCAGCCAAGCTTTCATTCCACTAGAAAGCTCTAACCATGTGATCCAACCCAACCTCCCATTCACTCTGCAGTCCACACTACTGTACCTCCAGTACAGCCCACTACACTGTACACTCAAACCTGCACTGCATATCAAGTGATGTCCTGTAGGGCTGTTTATGATGGAGTTTCACCCTCCATACTGCAGCACTTACTACACTGTCATTAATAAGACAATGGCCCTTCTTGAATACATCCTAAGTGCATCATTCCTTCCCCCTTCCTTTGACTGATCACTGATTTGACAAGACTGGGTCTGTAAAACCTGTAATGGAACTCTGCCTTTCACCCATCCAATTGTGTTAGATCAGTGATTACTTCAAGGAAGATAAACAGAGTTACAGAGTATAGCATATGGACAAACCCCACTGCAGCACAGCGGGACTGACATCTGAAGTTATGTTACAAACACATGAGATGTATATATGGTTGTATACTGAATAGATGGATGCATGTGAATGTTCAAGGTGATATTGATCAGAGTCCTGCAGGCATTGTGGAGATGCACCCTGGGATATGGGACAGTCAGACTGTCCAACAACACTTTCCGAACTTGTGATGTGCTGAACAAAGAGAGCAGGCCCAGCCAAGCTCCAGCTGAGCCAGGCCCGGCTAGTTTCCTCAGTGGAGAATAATTGAAAGAAAAGTGTTTCATGTGATGACAAGTTAGCTAGGGGGAGGCAGGCAGATGAAACTATGTTTTGGGGTGGAGAGATGGAGAGATTTCTTAATAAAAAAATTGGGATTTATGTGTATTGTTTTGTATTGCTAGGTATTACTGCACTGTTGGAGTTAAAAACACACATCTACAAATATGTGTATGCGACCAATACAAGTTGATTTGGTTTGATTTGAGAGAAGGAGAGGCAGTTAACTTTGCATTAGCACCTTCTTGGTCGCGACAGAGGGCTGGCTGGGTCTAATGAGACAGAGGCAGTGGAGAGTACAGCGGAGAACGCTTTAGAACAGAGTAGCGTTCACTGACACCTCCATTTATCATCCTCCGCAGCCCTGTCTCTCTCTCTGTCACACCAGAGCCTGGTAGGCTCTCCCTCCCGGCCGGGACGATAACACTCTAACCAGACGTCTCTAACAACCAGCGCCACGGCCACAGAGCCAGATGAAAATCAGAACGGAGGGAGAGAGGAGGAGAGGAACAGAGAGAAAGAGACACTATATGGGAGAAAGGGAAAACAATATACAGCCAAATTGAATATATATTTAATGGGTTTCATCTGCACACACAGAAAACTAGAGGCCAAATGCAATTAGTGAGTTGTTTTTCAGTGTAAGGGATATGTCCCTACACAGTGGCTCAGAGGGAATCACACACTGAGGAACTCCCACACAGATGCACACATACACACACAGACACACACATACACTGATCCACTGAGACAGCAGCTCTGAAAGAGAAGAATCTCTCTAATCCTCGTAGCAGAAGTGATTATCTGATTCTGCCGGCTCATCTCTCCTTTCCCACTTTATCTCTCTCTTTTTCACTCTCTCTGTGCAGAAGAAGAGAAGGATGATTAGCTGGGGAGAAGTGCGGCCCACTAATATAATAAGCAGGAAAATGTTTTTTCTAAGTGGGAGGAAGATATTAGGTGTCTTGTAAGTCCAATTTGCTGCCACCATCACAAACGAATGATTATCTCTCTCTATGCAAAAGAAATCAAAGCACTGATTATGTGGAAGAGGCTCTCGGTCTCCGAACAATGTTGGAAATGAACATGCTTATGGATGGAGGGTTTTGTGTGTTCTGAAGAGCATACTTGTAAAAGCACACAGAAAGGACATGGAAACTACATATATTTGTGTTTGAATTGCACATTATTTAATATATATAATTGGTCATTATTTTTGCCATTATTTAATCAAGTTTGTCCCAAGGGTTTCTGCTTGTGTTGGCTGCTTGTTCTGTGCATGACTCATACGGTTAGTTACTCTGGATAAGAATGCCTGCAGAGTAACTGAACAGGAATGTAATGTGAATGAGATCCAGGTCTATGTTGACCTGACAGTGCAACTACGGCAATAAAACACACATGGTCCTTTACCACACACACACACACACACACACACACACACACACACACACACACACACACACACACACACACACACACACACACACACACACACACACACACACACACACACACACACACACACACACACACACACACACACACACACACAGGTGAAATCATCTCAAACCAGTGTCACTCTTTTTCATTGATGGATAACCTTTCACAAAATAGCATTCATTTTCTCGTTCTCTCTCTCTCTCCCTTTTTGTCTGATCATCAAGTTGAAGGTTGCTCAGTTACAGCTGCCCACTGTTGAAGCTTTTCCACCTGCCTGGTTTAATAGTTTTACACCGTCATCCTCTCTGACGCGTCTCTACTCTCGCCACAACCTAACGATCCACTCCTTCTCTCCCTGCTGTAAGTGATCTCAGCACTGTCAAGGTCAGCTGCAGTGTGTCCACACTATGCATGAGGAGCCTTTACCAGAACTCACTGTAAAGGAGGATGAATATAGCAAAAATATCTCATAGTTTCCCTTCAATATTTGACGTATTATTGGATGACCGTCTATTTTTGACACATTATTTCCATGTGGTTACATGGAAACAGAAACAACTCAAAGGGTTTCGTTTAGGTATTCATTCTGAGTGGTTACGGTTAGGGCTATTGTTTGGTGAAGGCTTAAAACAAAATCATTCAAAACAATGCACTATTACCATCAGGTATCATCAGTATTCACAGTATTCTTGCGGCTTGCTAGAGCATTGTGAACTGCCATAGCGCGGTGGTCGAAACAGTGTGTTCTGGCGCCGAGCATCACCAGTTGGCTCCCAGTGCTGGGCAATCGCTTACATTTTTGGGGGTGAGCGGCGAGGAAGACATATATTGACGTTGTCATGACGTCGGCCTGTTGGGGGAGGTTTATGACCCCATAAATACCTTCCACCGTTTCTCTCTCTCACTACTCTATAGAGTTGACCTTTGAAAAGCCCTTTGTTAACAGAGATTCTGGGAACATCAAAAGGTGGGAAACGGAACCATATTTCGGTATTCCAACCAGTTGAAAATATGCGTTGGTACTTAATGAATATGATGTCAGATCAGTTGGCGTACTGATAATAGGACGACATAAAGTGTATCTTGGAAAGTCGACACATTCTAGTTATCAGATTCACGTGGAATTGTTGTGAAATTTAAATGTTTAAATATGAAACTATTTGTGAAAAGATTAAATGTAATTTTTAGCTTCTCAATGAGAGAACGAATTGTCAGAAGAACACCACTCTGCTCAATCAGAGGCCCCGCCCAAGTGAACAGACATGAGTTGTAAACTATGAAACACGACCTCCTTTCACCACTATATAAGCCCTGTTACGAAAATGTAACATCCTGTTCCAAGGACGTAGGACTTATGGTCCCCACATTGAAAGGACAACGACCACCTACAGAACTAAGCCAACCTCAGCAACAACCTAACTGAATTAGCATCGAATTTCAACGTGAAGGTGACGACCTACACGCTGGAAGGATGAATTTCAACTATACCAGAATATAGCATGAGCATATAGCATGGTAAATTGGTATGTACTTTGAACCCTTATTCACTAAAGAAGTGATACCTCCTAGCCGTTGCGTTAGCGCAGCAACTGTAGATGTGGGCTAGAAGAGGACGGACAGAGTATCTATTATACCACACGACGACGGTACTACCAAGTATTCTGTTTACCACCAGAGACATTCTTCAAAGGACAAGAGATCCCTGCTGGGCAACCCGGCCTACTATCTACGACCAAGCTACCGAAGCGCAGCTCAGAGTAAATATTTATTGCATTTTCCTTTTTCAAATGGGCGGTAATTTAGAATGCATAAGATACTGTACACGCGGAGGAGGAGTAATGGAAAGAGTGACAGGAGGAGTAATGGAAAGAGTGACAGGAGGAGTAATGGAAAGAGTGACAGGAGGAGTAATGGAAAGAGTGACCGGAGGAGTAATGGAAATAGTGACAGGAGGAGTAATGGAAAGAGTGACAGGAGGAGTAATGGAAAGAGTGACCGGAGGAGGGAAATAGTGAATGGAAAGAGTGACAGGAGGAGTAATGGAAAGAGTGACAGGAGGAGTAATGGAAAGAGTGACAGGAGGAGTAATGGAAAGAGTGACCGGAGGAGTAATGGAAATAGTGACAGGAGGAGTAATGGAAAGAGTGACAGGAGGAGTAATGGAAAGAGTGACAGGAGGAGTAATGGAAAGAGTGACCGGAGGAGTAATGGAAATAGTGACAGGAGGAGCAATGGAAAGAGTGGGTTGTTTTCTTTGGACATTCAAATAGCCAGTTTGTCCAGTGTGTTTGTCTTTCTCAGACTGAATGGAATTCTCCTTCACTGCCTCTCATCTGACCTAATCCCACCTCAATAATCCTGTTGGTCTTCATTGATTTGGGCTAAATAAACTGTGAAGTCACTGTGTGTGTGTGTGTATGTGTTTGTATCTGTGTGCTTGCATGGGTGTATATTTGTGTCTTTTCATACCACTCTATTCCCCTCACGTCGAGACACCCAGTTTAAAATGTGGTCTTTCCAGCACTGAGGGGAAATCAATATGGCACGACTCTAAATACAATAGAGACGACTAGCTCCACACAATAGAAAGCTGAACAAATGCCCCAGAAAAGAAAAGCTCTATCCTCATACCAATGGACATTTTGATTAAGACTACAGTGTTTAGCTACTCTATCAACACATGGATATACTCATTTACATTACATCATTACATTTAAGTCATTTAGCAGACGCTCTTATCCAGAGCGACTTACAAATTGGTGCATTCACCTTATGACATCCAGTGGAACAGTCACTTTACAATAGTGCATCTAAATCTTAAGGGGGGGGGTGAGAGGGATTACTTATCCTATCCTAGGTATTCCTTAAAGAGGTGGGGTTTCAGGTGTCTCCGGAAGGTGGTGATTGACTCCGCTGTCCTGGCGTCGTGAGGGAGTTTGTTCCACCATTGGGGGGCCAGAGCAGCGAACAGTTTTGACTGGGCTGAGCGGGAGCTGTACTTCCTCAGTGGTAGAGAGGCGAGCAGGCCAGAGGTGGATGAACGCAGTGCCCTTGTTTGGGTGTAGGGCCTGATCAGAGCCTGGAGGTACTAAGGTGCCGTTCCCCTCACAGCTCCGTAGGCAAGCACCATGGTCTTGTAGCGGATGCGAGCTTCAACTGGAAGCCAGTGGAGAGAACGGAGGAGCGGGGTGACGTGAGAGAACTTGGGAAGGTTGAACACCAGACGGGCTGCGGCGTTCTGGATGAGTTGAAGGGGTTTAATGGCACAGGCAGGGAGCCCAGCCAACAGCGAGTTGCAGTAATCCAGACGGGAGATGACAAGTGCCTGGATTAGGACCTGCGCCGCTTCCTGTGTGAGGCAGGGTCGTACTCTGCGGATGTTGTAGAGCATGAACCTACAGGAACGGGCCACCGCCTTGATGTTGGTTGAGAACGACAGGGTGTTGTCCAGGATCACGCCAAGGTTCTTGGCGCTCTGGGAGGTCAACCGTGATGGCGAGATCATGGAACGGGCAGTCCTTCCCCGGGAGGAAGAGCAGCTCTGTCTTGCCGAGGTTCAGCTTGAGGTGGTGATCCGTCATCCACACTGATATGTCTGCCAGACATGCAGAGATGCGATTCGCCACCTGGTCATCAGAAGGGGGAAAGGAGAAGATTAATTGTGTGTCGTCTGCATAGCAATGATAGGAGAGACCATGTGAGGTTATGACAGAGCCAAGTGACTTGGTGTATAGCGAGAATAGGAGAGGGCCAAGAACAGAGCCCTGGGGGACACCAGTGGTGAGGAGACAGATTCTCGCCACGCCACCTGGTAGGAGCGACCTGTCAGGTAGGACGCAATCCAAGCTTGGGCTGCGCCGGAGATGCCCAACACGGAGAGGGTGGAGAGGAGGATCAGATGGTTCACAGTATCGAAGGCAGCCGATAGATCTAGAAGGATGAGAGCAGAGGAGAGAGAGTTAGCTTTAGCAGTGCGGAGCGCCTCCGTGATACAGAGGAGAGCAGTCTCAGTTGAATGACTAGTCTTGAAACCTGACTGATTTGCATCAAGAAGGTCATTCAGAGAGAGATAGCGGGAGAGCTGGCCAAGGACGGCACGTTCAAGAGTTTTGGAGAGAAAAGAAAGAAGGGATACTGGTCTGTAATTGTTGACATCGGAGGGATCGAGTGTAGGTTTTTTCAGAAGGGGTGCAACTCTCGCTCTCTTGAAGACGGAAGGGACGTAGCCAGCGGTCAGGGATGAGTTGATGAGCGAGGTGAGGTAAGAGAGAAGGAGGGGATAGGGTCAAGCGGGCAGGTTGTTGGGCGGCCGGCCGTCACAAGACGCGAGATTTCATCTGGAGAGAGAGGGGAGAAAGAGGTCAGAGCACAGGGTAGGGCAGTGTGAGCAGAACCAGCGGTGTCGTTTGACTTAGCAAATGAGGATCGGATGTCGTCGACCTTCTTTTCAAAATGGTTGACGAAGTCATCTGCAGAGAGGGAGGAGGGGGGGAGGGGGAGGAGGATTCAGGAGGGAGGAGAAGGTGGCAAAGAGCTTCCTAGGGTTAGAGGCAGATGCTTGGAATTTAGCGTGGTAGAAAGTGGCTTTAGCAGCAGAGACAGAGGAGGAAAATGTAGAGAGGAGGGAGTGAAAGGATGCCAGGTCCGCAGGGAGGCGAGTTTTCCTCCATTTCCGCTCGGCTGCCCGGAGCCCTGTTCTGTGAGCTCGCAATGAGTCATCGAGCCACGGAGCGGGAGGGGAGGACCGAGCCGGCCTGGAGGATAGGGGACATAGAGAGTCAAAGGATGCAGAGAGGGAGGAGAGGAGGGTTGAGGAGGCAGAATCAGGAGATAGGTTGGAGAAGGTTTGAGCGGAGGGAAGAGATGATAGGATGGAAGAGGAGAGAGTAGCGGGGGAGAGAGAGCGAAGGTTGGGACGGCGCGATACCATCCGAGTAGGGGCAGTGTGGGAGGTGTTGGATGAGAGCGAGAGGGAAAAGGATACAAGGTAGTGGTCGGAGACTCTGTGGTGAGGAGAGAGAGAGAGAGAGAGAGAGAGAGAGAGAGAGAGAGAGAGAGAGAGAGAGAGAGAGAGAGAGAGAGAAAATATATGTTGTTCCTCGCTGCAGGGAGTAGAGTAGGAGAGCTGTGTAAAGTCATGCCACTCCTCCTGTTCAACCGCCTGCACAAGCAAACAACAACAAACTCTGTCAGTCTTCTTTCAAAATCAACTCACGAAGAGGATCAAAGACAAATAAATGTTTCAAAAGATTTATCTGTCATCAGTTCCATTCTTGTCTGCTCCTCTCACTCATAGGTCAGAGTAGGTGGGTGGGTGGTATCCCTTTACACAGGGTTACACCCTTTCATCCTCTCTTTCCCTCCTGATCCTCACCCCTCTCCTTCCCTTTCTTCCCATTTCGACTAACAATACCCCCCCCCCCCCTTCGCACTGCATCGCCCTTTGAAGTTAATAAGACAAACTATCAGCCGTACACATTTTAATTAGAAAACGGACAGAATGATTACATTTTTAATTGAAGCTGTCATTTTCAATTAAGATATGACGTCCTTGAGAGGCCCTCTCATCTCTCCCTCTGTTATTTATTCATTTATTGGCACACTCCCTCGCTTTTCTACTCCTCTGCCAGATCCCCTCCTCCCCTCTACCTCTCCTCTTCCCAGAGCTAAAGAAACGTCTCATCAGTTGACCAGGTGCACCTCTCCACTGTAGAGGACCATCCTCTCTCCTCTATGCCCTTTTCCACCCTTCCTCTCTCTCTCTCTCCAGTCCAAACTCCTCCCTCCTCTTATCGCTTCTCCTTTCCCCTCCCATCTCCTCTGTTTCTGCCTCACGCTCCGCTCCATGTTTTTGCTTGCTCCCTCACTCCTCTATCTCACTCCTTCTTTCCTTGCTTCTCCCCGTCTCCTTGTTTCTCCACTCCTTCTCCTCCACATCCCACTTTCACTCTACTCTCCTCGTCTATCCCTGTATTCCTCCCACTCTCCAACACTCCTCATCTCTTCATCCTCCCCTCTCCTCCCTCCCTCTCCAATAAATGGTTCTAATCAGAGGGCTGAAGAGATACATTAGCCTCTCTGGCGTGTCTGAGACGAGCCCTGTCTCTCCCTGCATCTTTTCTTTCCACACACACAAACACACACACACAGCATTCCAAGTTAGACCACATTTAACAGAAGAATGCTTGCAACTGATTTGATTTTGATCTGATCGGAGGCTGACAATGATTTCCTATCCTCCTTGAGGCCATTAAGTGTTGAAAAATCAAATGCAAAGGAAGACTTTATTGGGATGAAGTAAACAGCAGGTCAAATCCATTATCTTCACAGTAAAGGCTCATGGATATTCTGAAATGTTCTCAATGTCCATAATGTCCATAAAGACATTGGGACTAAACGTTGGAAAAACAAAAAGTCATGATAGATGCTCATTAAAATAAATAGATTTTATACTTTGCTTAGGAGAATTATGAGTTCTATGAGTTGCAACGAGCCTAGTCTGTCTATCATGGCTTAATATCATCAGGTGGAACTAATGCATCTAAAGCAAACCAATCGACTCTATTTCCCATGTCCCACTCCAGTGCAAGTTGAATGTCTTGGCCTGAGCTGAACACGACCCTATTATAAAGAGTGTGGTTAGAGGTCCCATCCAGGTTAGCTGCTGTAGATTCTGAGGACGGGGGACGCCATTTTGAGATGAAACCTGCAGCCGTGATGGAGAACATGTAAACAGAGGGAGAGTAAGTCAAATGGTTAATAACAAGACAAAGTGGTCACTGACTGAAAACGTACGCTTCCTCCCCCCTCCCCGTTATCATCCGACCTCTTCCTGTTCCTCCCCCCTCCTATTGCCAGACATACACTAGCTGGAGTGGGCAGTTCTTTTCTCTCCATCTCGTGGTGAGGAGGCTCTCAAGAGCAGCCAGGGCCATTCTGTCCTCACAGCACAATGCTGCTTTCTCATTAACTCTTATCAAAGTTCATCTGGCATCCAAATGCAATGTGCCGGCCGCTCGGTCTGCAATAAAGAGAGGGAGAGAGGAGTAGACAAAGACAGAGGGAAGAGAGAATAGGGAGAACATGTTCCCATAATGTAGATAAAGGGCTAAAAGATATTGGTTTAATGATGAGGGAACTGTAGCGTATTCACAAGCTCCCCTTTTGAATAGATTCAGTTATTGGTTTGTGCTAAAATTAGTTACTGTTCCTATTAGGCAGTGGGCCCTGATAATTCTCTCTCCCCATAACCATATAATTGGCTTTGTGTGTATGGATTTGGAGGGCTGGGAAATAAATGAGAAATGCATTAGTACCTTGGAGAGAAATAAAGATGCACCTTATCAACCTATCCTATACAGTAGAGTGTTTATCTGAGCAGTGGCATGTTATTTACTCTTCAACTAGTTCTCCCAAACACATTGAGGTTATACAGGGGACAAGGGGTTCACATCTGGGTGAACGTCGGGGGCAACACTGGGGCGGCAGGTTGCCTAGTGGTTAGAGCGTTGGACCAGTAACCGAAAGGCTGCTAGATCCCTGAACTAACAAGTTAAAAATGTCATTCTGCCCCTGAACGGCATTTTAAATAAGAATTTGTTCTTAACTGACCTGCCTAGTTAAATAAACAAATAAACAGTCTCTGATGCTGGCCCTTAATTGGGCAATCAGGGCCATTGATTGGTTGGAGAATCCACTCACCTGCTGTCTCAGGTCTTAATAAGTTAGTAAAAGGTAGGGATGAAAACCAGAACACACTGCATCCCCCAATAACTGGAGGGACATTGGTTTATGCTAACTCTATAGGCCTTGTCTACTACTGTCTATATCCCCTACCATCAACCTCCCCATAAGAGTCGTAATCAGACATCCCTCTCTCACCCCCTCGTTGCAGGTGGGCATTGGAGCCCTCATTACCATTGGAATGTAAAATGCTTTAATTGACCACTGATTGCAGCCTTCAGTAGCCCTGCTGCTTTGACATACTTATATACCCAGAAAGAGAGAGGAGAGAGAGAGAGGAAAGAGAGAGAGTGGGGAAAGAGAAAGGAGAGAGAGGAGAAAGAGAGAGGAGAGAGAGGAGAAAGAGTGAGGAGAAAAGGAGAGAGAGAGAGGAAAGAGAGGAGAAAGAGAGAGGAGAGAGAGGAGAAAGAGATAGGAGAGAGGAGAGAGAGAGAGAGATGGAAACGGTGGGAGAGAGAGAGAGAGAGAGAGAGAGAGAGAGAGAGAGAGAGAGAGGGGAGAGAGAGAGAGAGAGAGGGATGGAAAAGGTGGGAGAGAGAGAGAGAGAAAGGGATGGAAAAGGTGGGAGAGAGAGAGAGAGAAAGGGATGTAAAAGGTGGGAGAGAAAGAGGGAGAGAGGAACAGAGAGAGAGGGATGGAAAAGGTGGGAGAGAGAGAGAGATGGGAGAGAGAAAAAGAGAGAGAGGGATGGAAAAGGTGGGAGAGAGAGAGAGAGAGAAAGGGATGGAAAAGGTGGGAGAGAGAGAGAGAGAGAAAGGGATGTAAAAGGTGGGAGAGAAAGAGGGAGAGAGGAACAGAGCCAGTGAATATAATAGAAAAAGTAATAGAAGGACAGTGAGAGAAACACCTCCAGAATAAATGAGCCATAGCGGAGGAGAGGAGAGGAAGGGTTGGGTCTGAAGGGGAGCTCAGTTATCTGTGAGCTCTGAGTAATTGTCTCTATTGTTGTGGCTGATTATCAGCCGCTGGTTTAACCAGACTAATCTGGAGCTCTCCTCCCCGCTGAAAGGCCCACATATCTCCTCCACATGCCGCCAGCTACACTACCACTACGCTGCTATTCAGGTACTTTATTCTTCTTCTGTGAAAGAGAGCAGTGAACGACGTCACCATTTTTACCCCTGGCTTCCTCCATGGTGATTCAAACGGCACTTCGTTGTGTAGATAAATATCTGTAGGAATCAGAGGAGACTGTCTGATCCCATAAACACCACAGGAGCGTTTAATCATGACGGATGGTGTCTGTGGGAGTGGATCCATGCAGCTCAGACGAACCCCCGCTGCATTATGAAGTCCACAAACACAAATATTTAAACAAGACTCGGTGTAAGGTTAAATCAGACTCCGCTAGAGTTATGCATGTGTGTATCTGAGAGAATTCAGTTGGGGGGTGTTGTGTGTGTGTGCGTGCGTGCGTGCGTGCTTGTGTTTGACAATGAGAAAGAAGTGCCTCAGTCTGTCCCTCTCAACATGTGTGTATGCTCGCGCGTGTGTGTGTGTGTGTGTGTGTGTAACCCTGAATATGTGTGTGTGTGTGTGTGTGTGTGTAAGAGCTGTGGGTTTTGGGGATGCTGCTCTTCCCCTGCTCCCTCTTTAATTGGCTCCTGGCCCATTGGCCTTGCTTGAATGGAGAGTCATTTAGAGACTTTCCCTCTCACACACAACAGTAATTGTCATCCTCCTTCCGCTCGCTGCCCCAGGAGAAATTGCATTCCCGTTTCCTTACAATGGTGGGTCGGTGGCGGACTAGGGCAGTAATATCGCTGTTATTACCATGACAATGGGAGCTAATTCCACTGGCACTGCCTCCATTCTGAGGCGAGCTACGGCGGCAGCTTATCAGAGGGCACCATGAGACCAGCGGGCTGCAGGCCGGCCAGTCACGCTAACACTGGCTCTAGGATAGAGCTCTGTCTCTTACATGGAGCATGGGCACACACACACACACACACACACACACACACACACACACACACACACACACACACACACACACACACACACACACACACACACACAGACAGACACACACACAGACAGACAGACAGACAGACAGACAGACAGACAGACAGACAGACAGACAGACAGACAGACAGACAGACAGACAGACAGACAGACAGACAGACAGACAGACAGACAGACAGACAGACAGACAGACAGACAGACAGACAGACACACGTGGTTCATTCAAAACACACACTGTAACATGTTTTTATCCAGTGCGATATTCCAAATTTGCCTGTTTTTGTGCGATATTCCAAATGCCTGTATTACATTTTCGATTTAATGAACGTTTATGTCCTCACGTTGTCTTTTTGGTCTCGTCTCATTCATTCGTTCTGTGCCGTGTCAGAGAGGAAGAGGCAGAGCGAGAGGTTTCACTCTCTCCAGAATCTGTCCAAAATAAACTCTTATTTTGGCTTATTTTGGACCTAAGCTTGTCGCCGTCCTTCCCACCTTTGGGACAATGACTCCCATTGTTAGGGTGGAGACATGAGTATCTCATCATTATAACTCTGGCGGTGTGCACCCTTCCCATTTACACACACACCAAGCCCCTCCCCCTGCCTCTCAAAACAACAAAGGTGACATCACTTCTTCCTCTCTGATCAGCGGTTTCAACACGCTATTTGCATTTGAGGTTTGGTGGTCCAACAGAATGGGTCACATGGACACCGAAACACATTGAGATATTATTTTACTGTAATAGAGTAGAAGGTATTGATACTCTTTTTATGTCTCAACTTCTCTAAAACTGGAGTCTCAATGAACATTGATTCTGGAAATGTAATGCTCTGCACAGAATGACAGTGGACAGGCTGACATGCTGTTCAAACAGTTGGAGATGGACAGAAGGGTGTGTTCATAACAAATGAATGGTTTTGCCTTGTAATCTAGCAAAAAACTTGAAATATAAAGATTAGTTTGAGACCTGTGTTCATTTTTTATAATGCCCGCTACAACGTTAGTCATTATTAGTGAATGTACACTATGTATGGTTTTTAACAAAAATGGCTTTCTCATAGACAGACTTGAAAGCCAGATCAGTGATTATTGCAAAGAAAGCCAGTTAAACTATTTAGATAAAGTAATTATATATAGCCTGGTCAATTTCACAAGCCCTGAATTCATTTGATTATTGCTGACTGTTTGAAATGCAGTGTATTTGACCTTTAATTGTACAACAAAGCTTAGCTAGAAAAACCTTAAAATAATCTAGATACTGTATATCATGAATCGCCCATAAGTGAAAAAAATTGAGATCTGATTTTTAGGCCATATCAGCCAGCCCTAGTGCACCCACACACTTTACATGCATACATGTAAATCAAGACTCAGTCGCAGCACACACATTGTCATACAAACAGTTAGAAGCTCGAAAACCAGTTTCATCTGCATTATGGCATGTCTATCACATGAACACAGTATCTACATTTCTTACTGCATCTACAATCAATACCACGTTATCAGTTTGTTCAGTGTAGAGCAGAACAACCCCGACTATGACCTACTGTAAGTCAAAATGCCTCCCTGTATTCTTTACTGTAAATGCATAGTGATTTCTCAAGGCTGATTTGCTTGCTATGTGGTGAATATGGGTGATTGTACTTCCATTTTAAAAACAACTATTTCAGTAGTTTTGTCTTTTGTCCCAATCAGCTGTTGAGTGGCAGCGCGTCTACGTAGTGGGCTTGGCATTAACACCACTGATGAATGCAGGTATGGTAAACACACACATACTGTTATTGCTCGTCTTCATCCTCCACTGCCCACCTGTTAACCTGGTGACCTTCTCCCAGCTTTGTTCATTTGCATGATTCCACTGCAGCACTGCAGGTTGGTTTAATCCCTCTCTCTGCAGCCGACTCCTCCCCTCATCCTCCCACCCTCATCCCCTTCTCCCCTCCTAGTGCTGCCTGCCAGACAGCTGAACACACTCATCCCTGGTCCATAGGGATTGCTGGACACTGTCTGTGATGTCACCTCAGAGACGCTCCCAACACACAGGAGTAAAACTGGCCTCTTCCCAAACTAGTGTAGGACACACATCACAGTGCCACATTCACAAACTATTGCAAACAAATACTCACATACTAGAACACAAAAGTTTCACTGAAAACCATACACACTCACAGAGACCAATATAATTACCCAGTCTGGAAAAATACCCCACAACACATTGTAGCAAACCGTTTTAATTCACTTACTGGATGATTGAGAAAGCAAAAATAGTGGTTGTCATGGTACTGTACATTCAGTGCATTGGGGAGAATTGTACAATCAAACTGACAATGAAGGGAGGCAGTTATGGCAAACATCACAAATGAATCATAATTTAGCTAAGTCTGAAAAAAATCATATGCAATACAGAAAACTGCACAGTACAAAACAGATTTGTGCTGCCATGGACCATCTACAGTTGAGCACTGGATAGACGGGCCCAGTCCTGACCAGCAACAGGGGATATGTGCAACAAGGGTTGGAGTGAAAAACACTGGATGAAATAAGACCAATAAGACCAGCTTCTGCTTGACACACCCAGACCGGGTCCAACGAACGGCCCAAACAACCCACCTCCCCAACCCCTCCAATGCTGTGCTCTCCACCCCCGAGTGCAGAGTTCATCACCGGCCAACCTCCCACAGGGCAATGTGCTCTGGACCTGTGGATGTACACACACACACACACACACACACACACACACACACACACACACACACACACACACACACACACACACACACACACACACACACACACACACACACACACACACACACACACACACACACACACACACACACACACACACACAGAGGAGTAATAGAGACAGACAGAGTAGAGGGAATAAATGGTATGGAATGTATCCCAAATCCCCAGTAATCGTAGCCTGGGCTCCATTCAGACGTGAGTGTGCAGAGAACATTAATATTCTACAACACAGCGGAGGAGGCTAATAATGGAGCACCTTTTCTCTATAGACACATACTGTACACACCCACACATACTGTACACACACCACACATACTGTATACACACCACACATACTGTACACACCCACACACTGCACATACTGTACACACACCACACATACTGTACACACACCACACATACTGTACACACACCACACATACTGTACACGCACCACACATACTGTACACACCCAAATACTGCACATACTGTACACACCCACACACCACACATACTGTACACACAACACACCACACATACTGTACACACACCACACATACTGTACACACCCACACACCACACATACTGTACACACACCACACATACTGTACACACCCACACACCACACATACTGTACACACCCACACATACTGTATACACACCACACATACTGTATACACACCACACATACTGTACACACCCACACACCACACATACTGTATACACCCACACACCACACATACTGTACACACACCACACACACCACACATACTGTATACACACCACTCATACTGTACACACACCACACATACTGTACACACACCACACATACTGTACACACACCACACATACTGTACACACCCACACATACTGTACACACCCACACACCACACATACTGTACACACCCACACACCACACATACTGTACACACCCACACACCACACATACTGTACACACACCACACATACTGTACACACACCACACATACTGTGCACACCCACACACCACACATACTGTATACACACCACCCATACTATACACACACCACACATACTGTACACACACCACACATACTGTATACACACCACACATACTGTACACACCCACACACACCCACCACACATACTGTACACACCACACACTGTACACACCCACACACCACACATACTGTACACACACCACACATACTGTATACACACCACACATACTGTACACACCCACACACACCCACCACACATACTGTACACACCACACACTGTACACACCCACACACCACACATACTGTACACACACCACACACCACACATACTGTACACACCCACACACACCCACCACACATACTGTACACACCACACACTGTACACACCCACACACCACACATACTGTACACACCACACATACTGTACACACACCACACATACTGTGCACACCCACACACCACACATATTGTACACACACCACACATACTGTACACACCCACATGCACCTACACATACTGTATACAACCACACATACTGTACACACCCACGTGCACCCACACATACTGTACACAACCACACATACTGTACACACCCACGTGCACACACACACACCACACATACTGTACACACACCCACACCACACACACTGTACACACCCACACACATACAGTACATACCCACGTGCACACAAACACCATACATACACGAGTGCAAACACGCACACAAAACTATTTTCCAGTAATCTTTCATTGGGCCTTGTTTTCATTTTGGGCAATGAGGGCCCAAAATGGAACCCCCAACAGTCAAGGGGTAGGAGGGGAGGATACACAATTCCCATGGTGCAGAACACTGGAACAGCCACACCCCTCCCTCTCTAAAAAAAATATATACTGTATATATATACACACACACACACACACACACACACACACACACACACACACACACACACACACACACACACACACACACACACACACACACACACACACACACACACTATCTAGGTAATTGTGTGGACCCCTCAGGCTCCCTGTTCTTTCCACTTATAATTTTATTGCCAATTAACAGAACACATCAATGCAGCTTCACAATTATACCTTCAGGGGGGTATGAGATAGAGGGAGTGTGTGTGTGTGTGTGTGTGTGTGTGTGTGTGTGTGTGTGTGTGTGTGTGTGTGTGTGTGTGTGTGTGTGTGTGTGTGTGTGTGTGTGTGTGTGTGTGTGTGTGTGTGTGTGTGTGTGTGTAGGGGAGCTATTAATCACAGTCAAATCCATTCATTTCACTCTTTGTTGCTCCAATGAATCTTTTGTTTTAGAGTGCTTGTGTAGAGGGGATTGAGCTAAACATGATCCCAGCTAGTCCAGCTGTGTTCTCATGTGTTCGGTTTTCACCAGCCTTATCACTCCACTTTGAGCTCTGGTCCCACCCACCCACCCACCCACCCACCCACCCACCCACCCACCCACCCACCCACCCACCCACACACTCCTCTCCAATCCTCTTTACTGACCCCTCTCTACACAAAGGCTTCTCTCTCTATAAGAAGAGAGAACCAATGGTTTTCCATCAATCGGCACCAGGAGATTCAGAGCTTTTAAACGGTGAGCTGTTAAAAACGTCCAGCAACACTGACTGGATTAGTACAACCCTGGATGATCAATACACACAATTAACCAAACCCAAACAAACAATACCACCCTCCAATTCTGAATCAATCACACAGGTGAATTATAGAGGGGAGAAATGTGTGTGTGTGTTTGGACACTTGGTGCCATTGTAGGCCTGACGTATATCGATCTCTAGAAGGCTCTTTATGAGGAGCCCTGAGTGCCATTGATTCCAGCTGAGTGTATCATTAAAACGTGCGGGCCGTGTCACACAGCCTCTCCCTAATAAACAAAGACGGTAAACACTGCACCCAGATCAGGAGTTAGGGCTGTGATGTGTTTATGTGTTCTCTGCTTGGGTTTTATACTGAACACTTACTTTGACTCCAGCATCCCTCAGCCAGAGAGACAAGGTAAAGATTTAGGGTCCTGATGTCTTTCCCTTGCATGCTGCTCTATGGTCAGTTTAGAGTTTTCTGCTGTGATGGTAAGAGTAGGATTTGGGGATGGTAAGCTGATCCAGATCTGTGTTGTATAGGTAACTTCTACCTATAGTGTTTGAACTTCTCTCTGTCTGTCAGGATTTTTTTACGAGCTGCTGTCAGTCTCTCTCTTAATCTGTTGTCATGGTGATGTCAATGTCCAACAGGTGTTTTAAACCACCTGCAGGTTTAGAGAGTTTTAAGATGTATCAGTGAATGCTACATCTAATGGTACTGAGTGGATGCAGTGTGAGGACAGATTCCCTTGATTAGAATATCTCAGCATCTCTTGTGTGTTTCTCTCTACCTCTCTCTCCCTCCCTCTCTTTTCACTTCTCTTTGTCTCAACTCTCATAGAGTTGTGTTCTCTCACCGTACTGGCAGATGTATCGGTTGCGTGTTTTACAGCGCTGGTCGTTCCAGTTGAAGGCGCTGGAAGCCTGCAGCTCCACACAGTTCCCAAAGCTGCAGGGAGAGAGGCACAAGGGAGAGAAGTGGGGGAGGAAGAGTGAGATGGAGAGAGGGGACACAGAGACATCTGGTGGTCAGATAGAAAATAACAGTTCTGCTTTCAAACACAGTAGCCTCAATGTCCCGGGCCCGTATCCACAAAGCATCTCAGATAAGGTGTACTGATCTAGGATCTGTCCATATAATCATATTCATTTTGATCTAAAAGGAAAAACTGATCCTAAATCAGCACTCCTACTCTGAGATGCGTTGTGGGTATGAGCCAAGGCTTCTCTCCTCCTGACACAAGAGGGTGAGGTGATAATGTTAAGCTACGAGAGACTATACCTGTGTTCCACACAATGTAGAATAACCATGATGGTATCAATATGTTCATTCCAGTAAAAAATATAGTGGAGTCGCATTTGCAGTGCCTCATTCCACCTGCTTACTGTAGAGTCTGACTACAATAATATTATTTTATGATTATCCATTCATTCGTGATAATACAAAGTTATAATTGTTGTTACTATTATCATTAAGTTGTCAAAAGTTATGACTCTCTCACCCCTGGTTGTCAGGCTGTCCAAAGGCGAAGCTGTTGTATGTGGGGATTTCTCCTGAGTCCCAGCGGAAAGAGTCCTTTAGAGGTTTATATGTCAGCCCTGGACACAATACACACAACCTTACGCTTATCCTTATCTCACCTTTAGATATCTCAATGCTGTTCACACAAACTCCCAAAGTCAGTTTGTCAAAGCTATTTGGCTGTACGTATAGAAGGACAGTGACAGTGACGTACCGATCCAGAAGTTGCGTGTCTCAAAGTCAGGGTCTGTGACCTCGTTGCTGGTCTCCAACTGGCTGAGGTAAAATACGAGGATGTCCTGAACTTTCTGGTTGTGGATCTGGGCCAGAATCCCCCCTCGCTCCTGGGGTCCAAACACACACCACAATATGGGTTACACACACTCACACACTCACACTCTCTCACTCTCTCACTCTCTAACCTGACAGCGGGTCTTGGCTCCATAGTAGGTGTCGACCTCTGGAGACACCATGAAGCACTCTCCATCTATCCTCACGTCACAGCTGTGGAAGGGAAACTGCTGCCTCTCTACAGAAACATAAGCAACACACATTAGGCCTCAGTAAAGGAGACACCAGGCACTGACCATCCATCTTGGCTCAAACTCAATGTACAGACCGCAATCCGCAATCCGCAATAAACACTATGCCCTTTTATCATTTTGACTTGCTCAACTCCTACGTCCTCTCTCCTCCGTCCTCACTCGCCTCCTTTGGAAAACATCAAAGTTAATCGAGGAGAGTCGGCAAGCAGAGTGAAGGTGGATGAAAATGCAATCGCTTGAAATGAGACGGTCCTTCTCCACTTGTGCGTCAATAGGCAAATTACGTTTACAGAGGTGGATCCCATAATAAATGTGTAAAGTGATCAAAACAAATTAAGTTAGTTGATGAAGATATTTTATAGATAAAACAATAAGTAGCATATTGTTTTTAAATGTGTGCATGTTCTTAGTCTCTGACAAAACAAAAGCTGATTCAAGGGGGGGGGGGGGGGGGTGTGACAGACTTCAAAACTCTTCCGCGATAGGATACACAAGTATCGTCGACGAAAGGTGGCTATCGAGGAGGGGAGGACACTCTTCCTACTGACGAATTGACACACTGCTCGACCACCCGATCCCTTATCGGTTTCCAGGTCAAAGAGGAGAGAGGATGGAGGAGAGAGGACGAAGAAGAGAGGATGGAGGACAATCTTTTGCCCAAACAAGAAAAACCCCTGAGATGCATATGGCTTGAGAACACAGTAAACATTGGAATCCATACTGGCTCAAACTAGCAGATACAACTTGAATCTAATCAGGCTGAAGCTTAATAGAAAAAGGGTGCATTGGCTTAGATACAATGATGACAGGAGTCTGGTTCATTCTGGTTAAAAGTAATGGTGAGACTGTGCCACATTAGCTACATAAACTTATTCCCACCAGGGTTGGGGTCAATTACTTTTAAATTCAAACAGTAAAGAATTGGAATTTCAATGTAACTCATGGATTGACTGGAATTTAAATGGAATTGACCACAACCCTGATTCCCACACACATACACACTCACCTGCACACTCAGCACCCCCATAAACAACATCACACTCAGCACCCCCAAAACCAACATCACACTCAGCACCCCCATAAACAACATCACACTCAGCACCCCCAAAACCAACATCACACTCAGCACCCCCATAAACAACATCACACTCACCGCCCACATAACCAACATCACACTCACCTGCACACTCAGCACCCCCAAAACCAACATCACACTCAGCACCGCCATAAACAACATCACACTCAACGCCACATAACCAACATCACACTCACCGCCCACATAACCAATATCACACTCACCTGCACACTCAGCACCTCCATAACCAACATCACACTTGCAGGAGCACTCCTCTTCCTTGTAGCGGCCGTGCACACACTTCACACTGCAGCGCACTGAAACACACACACACAGTCACATACAGTATATCGACCATGATGCACCTACAGAGATACCTGAACACACACACTGCAGAGCATGGCTCGTCAGACACACAGAGATAATAATGACTGTGGTAGACTGTCAGACTGGTAAACACGAGCACATAGGCTGGTACCCTGACAAAATCGTCCAGTGAATCTAGGCCCACAATGACACTGGCAGGAGGAGATGTTCAGACGACCATGCTGCCCACAGCTCATACGACATGGATTCCTGGGGGTCTCTGGAACACAGATACAATTTTCTAAATAGCTTTGCTTAAAATCTTCATTTTTCCATGAATACATTTAGCCTCCAGTTGGTGCTTGTTATCTGACAAGGCCATAATTGCATGGTAAGTGGTTAAGTGTTGGCTATACTGTTAAACCGGATTAGGTGAAAACCCCTTCACATGACAATACTTTAAGTGAGGCAAAAAATACACTTAACGTCTTTGGCTCAAAATAGATAATGAACTGTCATCTTCAATAGAGGTGATACGTCGCTTTTAGTGCACTAAAGAGATTCTAAGAAAAAAATCTGTAGAGAACAGAGTTGGTTGAAATAGATACTACTTTGAGTAAGGAACAGCTAATATGATTAAAATGCTAACATTTTTCCCTAATTTAAAGATAGACTAATTTATATGACATAGGTTCACAAAATAAACAGCATAGAGGGTCAATTTCAGCAACAACTAACACGGAGCTTAAAAACTAAGGTGTCATTGTACGCTGATGATTCATGTTTTCTTTTAAAACCACAATTGGAGTCTCTGCACGGCCTCTTAGAGGATCTAGATACTTTTGCTATCCTCTCTGGATTAAATGCAAATTATGTATTACGTATTGGATCACTAAAAAATGCCCATTTTACATTACCGTGTAGTTTACCAATTAAATGGTCTGACGGAGATGTGGACATACTCCGTATACAAATTCCAAAAGAAAGAAATTATTTCACTCCAATATATTTTTATAGAAAGTTAGCAAAAATAGATAAGATCTTGCTACCTTGGAAAGGAAAATACCTGTCTATTTGTGGAAAAATCACCCTGATTAACTCCTTAGTTATATCACAGTTGACCTATTTGCTTATGGTTTTGCCTACACCTAGTGACCTGCTTTTTAAATTATATGAACAAAAAATATTCAATTTGATTTGGAACGGCAAGCCAGATAAAATTAAAAGGGCCAATTTATATAACGAATATGAATTTGGTGGGCAGAAATGATTAAATATTAAAGCATTAGACCTCTCACTAAAGGCATCAGTCATACAAAAGTTATACTTAAATCCAAACTGGTTCTCTAGTCAATTGGTACGAATGTCTCATCCTATGTTCAGTAAGGGCCTTTTCCCCTTCCTGATTACACCTGCTCACTTTCAGTTGTTTGAAAAGGAAATAATCTCCAAAATATCTTTATATTTTAAACAAGCCTTAGAAAGATGGTTGCAATTTCAGTTTAATTCACCTGAAAGGACGGAACAAATAGTACAACAAATATTGTGGTTAAATTCAAATATACTTATTGATTAAAAAACTGTATTTATCGAAGAAATTTAAAAAAAGGTATAATTTTAGTGAATGATATAAATAGGACTGGTGGAGTTATGTCACACATGCAGCTAACACAGACATATGGAAATGTCTGCTAAACACAAAATTACAACCAATTAATTGCAGCATTACCACAAAAATGGAAGAGCCAAGTAGAAGGGGAAAAAAGTAAGGAACTTGTCTGTCGGCCTTGTATTAAAGAACATAAATGGTTAAACAAAAGTATGATAAATAAAAACATATACCAATTTCATTTAAGGACCAAAAAACTGACAGCTGTGCCATATAAATTGCAAAATAGTTGGGAAGCGATTTTTGATGTACCCATTCCATGGCACATGGTTTATGACTTGATGCGCAAAACTTCACGTTTCAATATAAATTACTATATAAAATTCTTGCAAGTAATAGAATGTTATATATATGGGAGATACAATCTTCCCAGCTCTGCAGATTCTGCTGTGAGGAGGCAGAGTCATTAGATCATTTATTTTGGTATTGTCCATATGTAGCTGGTTTTTGGTCACAGGTCCAGGAATGGCTGAAGAATTGCAACATTTGCCTGGAACTAACACTACAGATAGCAATACTGGGTGATTTGAAAAGCCATAGTCAATCAATCAATAATATAATAATTATTTTAGCAAAAATGTTTATTTTTAATTTACAATCTGTAGAATCTACGAATCTATGAGAATAGGAAGGTTCAATTATTTTATGAAGCATCACAGCACAGTTGAAAAATATATGGCAAATTTAAATCCGAAATGGATGATGTTGAAAGATAGATGGGAGGGGTTGAATGAAGCTGAAGGGTGGGACTACTAACAAGATAAACAATGTAAAGCATACGGGATCTGTAAAATGTATATAGGTTCGGAACGTCTGTGTAATAGCATAGTTACAAATAGAAATCAAACTGGATGGACATCATAAATAGAGGAAGGACTAAGAACAAACAAGAGAGAACTATTGTAAAGTAGACTGTGTCTGTAAAATGTGTGTAAGATGTATAAATTGAAGGTAAAAGCAGAAGTGTTTATTAGTTTACTCCAATTGGGGGATCGGCGGTAGGGCTTGCGGGGAATAATAGTAAAGGTATATTCTTTAAAAAAGTATGTATGTCTATATAGGTGTGTGTGTGTATATGTATGCATGCATGTATGGATATATATATTTACCCCCAAAATATGGGGGGATTGGAAATGATGCAGACAATTACATTGGAAGCAATATTAAGCTGATCATCCCTCAAAAAACAAACAAACAAAAAAACACGGAGCCCAAACAGGCTGCGCGTGTGCGCCATCGCGCATACATTTATTTTATCCCCCTACACCAAACGCGACCATGACACGCAGGTTAAAATATCAAAACAAACTCTGAACCAATGACATTCATTTGGGGACAGGTTGAAAAGCATTAAACATGTATGGCAATTTAGCTAGTTAGCCTGTACTTGCTGGCTAATTTGTCCTATTTAGCTAGCTTGATGTTGCTAGCTAATTTGTCCTGGGATATAAACATTGAGTTGTTATTTTACCTGAAATGCACATGGTCCTCTACTCCGACAATTAATCCACACATAAATCGGACAACCGAATCGTTTCTAGTCATCTCTCCTCCTTCCAGGCTTTTTCATCTTTGAACTTATATGGTGATTGGCATCCACACTTTCATAGTATTACCACGACAACCGGAAAAACGTCTTTCGTCTTTCAATCACTCACGTGGATATAACGAATAGCACGTGGGTACCTGCTTCTATAAACCAATGAGGAGATGGGAGAGGCAGGACTTGCAGTGCGATCTGCGTCAGAAATAGAAAGGAGTTCTATTTTTGCCCTTGGCAACGCAGATGCTCGTTGGTGCGTGCGAGCAGTGTGGGTGCAATAATTGAATAACATGGATTTCAAAATGTATTTTGCAATGCTCGCGCACACGAGGTGTCCGGTCTGGTCAGCATATAAGAGCGTTGAAGTGCGAGGCTAAACTTCACTACTGTAACAGTGTGAAGCAAACCCATGCACATGCGCAGATACTCTCACTCATCGCAATATCTGCGGTGCTGCTCGTGGCAACATAATATCACTGAGTCTACCTTTAATGAATGAGAGTGTTCTCTATAGGGGTCTCACCACACAGTCCTCCCACATGGTCCCACAGTCTGAAGCAGCCTGACATGGAAGAGGTGCAGAGAGAACAGGAGAAACCAGCCACATAGGGCACCACCAACCTCCCATTCACCTCCCAGTTACCCCTGCAGAGACATATCACACACAAAGGCTGAGTACTAAAACAGTAGGGGAAGTCTGACATCAGGTATACAAGTAGTGTTCTTACCCAGGGGAGTATGCACAGACAAACAGTTCCCAGAGAGCATCACCCCTCAGACACAACTGTCTGGCACAGCCCACATTACTGGAGGTGGCCCACACCAACTACAGGTGAGAGAGAGAGCGAAAGCGAGAGCAAGAGCGAGAGAGAGCGAGAGAGAGCGAGAGAGAGAGAGCGAGAGTGAGACGGACAGACGGACAGACAGAGTTGGAGAGAAACAGAGTGGGAAAGGGAGTATATTGGCGACACAATGTATTGGCATGTGGGCAACACAAACTCAAATTGAATTGAGAGTTGAATTAAGACTTCTTGTTTTGACAAAGTTACTTAGGGTTTCTGCACAGTTGGCAGATCCAGTACTGTTAACCATTACCTGTGTGTAGTGTTGGCAGGTAGCATTCTCTCTGCATTGCCCACTCAGGTACATGTAATCCCGCCCTTCCTCGAACCATGAGTCAATGACCTCAGCAAATGAGCTGGTAGCATGGGCTGAATAATGGGTGTTCCAGCCAATGTGGCGGAGCGGTTGGTCCTGAGGAGCGGGATTTGTGTGGCAGGACTTTGCCCTCCCCTGGGCAAGTTTGACCAGCTTTTCACTCCAGTCCTACAGATATGAGGAAGAGGGGGAGACAACACACACACATGTTTAAACAAATACAATGGGGAACTACCTTCCCATGACTGAGGGTGACAGACCGACTTCCTCTCTTTGTGACCTAAAGGGCTCTTTTTCAGGGACACATTTTGCTTTTGGGACACTCCCATGCCAGGCTCTCCATTTATCCTCCTACTGTTCATGTTCACTGACAAGGTTTCTTCTGAAGACTTAGTTGCTTGGCTCTGAAAATCGATAGCCTAAAATGGATACGGTATTTAGGCAGGGACAGATGGGGAGATCGATAAAATGACAGACTGTGTGGGAGTATGGGAGAGAAAGAAAGAAAGTTGGTTGTATGAGCACAGACCATGGCACAGTGACTCTGCTGCTCTGCCAGCTGACCATTAGGTCACTGAGTATACTATCTCATCCTCATAGGCCTTAAATAGATCAACAACAGCAAGTGTGCTATCCCTTCGCTAAAGGCCAACACAGGCCATGTGATGGTACCTGATCTTAAACAAGACAGTCCTAAATAAACTACACAGTCAGGATGGTGAACACCGGACACCCTGGGAGGCTGAAAGGTGATCTCTGCTTTCAAAGCTGGTGCACTTAGGGGAGGATTCCGGCTAAGCAAGGTGGCCTACGAGCCCTGTATTTGTATTTATTATGGATCCCCATTAGTGCTACTCTACATGGGGTCCACCACAATTAAGGCAGTTATACAATTTTAAAGACATTGCAATACATTCACAGCACACTGTGTGCCCTCAGGCCCCTACTCCACCACTACCACATATATACAATACAAAATCCATGAGTACATGTGTGTGTATAGTGAGTATGTTTTCGTGTGTGTGTATGCATGCGACTGTGCCTATGCTAGTGTTTCTTCACAGGTGTTTCACAAAGTGTATTTGTATCTGTTTTTAATATTACTGCTTGCATCAGTTACTTGATATGGAATAGAGTTCCATGTAGTCATGGCTCTATGTAATACTATGCGCCTCCCATAGTCTGTTCTGGACTTGGGGACTGTGAAGACCTGTATTTAACATATCCTCTCTAAGCTTTACAGGAATGTGGTTCTGAATATAAAACAGCAACACCTCCACCATTGGCATTTCTGTCTTTTCTGTAAATGTTATAACCTTGTATTGCTACCACTGTATCATCAAAGGTATTATCTAAGTGAGTTTCAGAGATAGTCAGAATATGAATATCATATTATTGATTTCATGAACCTTGTTTCTTAAGCTACATATGTTAATGTTGGCTATTTGGAGCACTTTTCTGGGATGCTTACTTGTTTTCAGTGCTTTACTGGAACATTTTGCAGAAGTAGATATGCTCATGTTATGTTAGTGCAGGGTGAGCTGCACACAGTGGACATCCAACTAGGGCACAACGCCTCAGTGCTTACAGTATGAATCTCATCATAGGTACATGATTACTGCATAGTACATTGGGGCGGCAGGGTAGCCTAGTGATTAGAGCGTTAGAGCGTTGGACTAGTAACCGGAAGGTTGCTAGTTCAAACAACCGAGCTGACAAGGTACAAATCTGTCGTTCTGCCCCTGAACAGGCAGTTAACCCACTTTTCCTAGGCTGTCATTGAAAATAAGAATTTGTCTAGTTAAATAAAGGTAAAATTTAAAACATTAGCTGTAGGATCAGCGAAGTCAGTTAGAGGGGCATAAATAGGGGACCACAGCATTGCTCCTCAGAGATTATGCCAGCCTTCCATCACCTTGAGAGGGCCCCAACACAAACAGACTCTCCAGGCCACTCCTGTCCTACTGATAGCCACAGCTCACAGCCTGCCTGTGTGTACTCAGCAGAGCTCACAGCTGGTGTTTTCACCTGAATGTGTGTTATAAAAAACACCCCCCTTAGAGAGGAGCCAGAATGAGACAGCCAAACAAATCAGTGTAATTTCCTCCACAGTGGCTTGAATTGGTCCACTGACAGGTGAAAAGAGGGGAGTTTTCACCTTGTCACCTTTTAAGTTAATCTTCCTCTGGCACATTAGTGTTAATATTTAAGGGCCTTCTAAAAGGGAACACTGACCCGTTTGTCAATTATTCTACCTTGCAGTGAAGTAAGAGATCCTTAATACTCAAAAACACTAACTGGAGACATGTGTTTCAATTTATGAAGGAAAATACCTACTAAAACTCAGATGAAGGTCTTATGACTGACACATGAAAACATTGGAGAGAATACAGCAGGCCCAGTGTATGGGAGTATTCATGCCATATTATAAAGAGCTTGGAAAGGATGATGTTGCTTCCTGTGGGACTAACTTCATCATTAGCACTACTTCCTCATCATAGGACATTTGTTGTTTGATGAATGGAGGGATGTCCAGATGTCAGGGGAGTGACAGCTAATTAAGAGTCTGTGCTAAGCCCCTTTGAGCACATTGTTCCCTCTGATGTCTCCTGGTCAAAATCATCAGCGCACGCTTTGATGCCACCAGAGGGGAGCAGGGTCACCGGGCAAGTCCCCTTCTTGAATGTTCCATTTAAGTAAGTACAGGAGTGAAGCAAAGACCAGACATAAGAGTATGTTGAGTCTTACTCTGTTATGGTCCGTAAAGGCAACAACTTATAGCTGAGGAATTGATGTTGGCAAGGAGTGCAGTCCATAAAATAAGCCAAGACAGCACAGAGCTTTTAATAGCAAAGTGACAATCAGCAGGAACACTGTTTCCCAGGGGATATTTTCATGCCCACTCAAAACTGTCTTTTAGCCGTGAGAGTCCTCAGCTAAGTGGAGACATTAAGTGGGTTGAACTTTGACGTAAAGTACTGTAAATTACTTAGCTACAGATGCACACATAGCCTATACACTTTCTCTCACACATACCCAGCATACAAAACTTGAAATGACGTCATTACAACGAGAAAATGAATTTCTGCAACGAGTAGACGTTAAACAAATGCCACACTCTCCTGTCTTACACCAAAAGAAAATACTTAATTTCCATTTCTGTATTTGAAGTAAAGTACCTCCTATTGTCAGACAGGCTTCCCCAGCCCTCGGTGAACCTCCAGAGGTTATGGACTGAGTACAGAGAGAGAAGTGCCTCATTTGTGAAACTGTGTGGAGCGCTGCTCTTTTATCTCCTGAAGAGAAGAAGAAGAGGGAGGATGCTGCAGGGCCACACTATAATATCTTTACCAACACAATGAGACAGCACTTACCCACGCCTGCTGCCCTGCCTGGGTGGAAATTCCTCAAAGAGAATCACAAACGCAGCTAAAGCCCTGAGCCTTTTAAGCGTTTATCAGTAAAGCTCCTTAATATGCTTCTTCAGCTCGCCCGGGATTCCTCCATCGGCCTTCGCAAGCAAATGACCTGTAATACCACAGTCCTGAATACAGCATGATAATATCCTCATCCTCTTTTTCTCATTAAGTGTTATCAGCTATGTGCAGTTTGCAGATGCTTAGCAGCAGTCTAGGAACTCTGCTCTATGTGTATACATGGGCTTTGAGAACGCAATCTATGATAAGTGACGGTTTTGGACGAAACAGCCATTAGGCCTCTAGGACATACTATCCAACCCCACTGTTTTGTGTTTCATTATCCACTGATTGTCCTCTGTCATCGTCTGTCCTTATGCAATGTAAGCTTGAGATAAGGGAGATAAGACTGGCACAGTAAAAGTGTCACGCCCTGATCTGTTTCACCTGTCCTTGTGCTTGTCTCCACCCGCCTCCAGGTGTCGCCCTTCTTCCCAATTATCCCTGTGCATTTATTCCTGTGTTCTCTGTCTGTTTGTTGCCAGTTCATCTTGTTCATTGAAGCTTACCAGCATTTGTCCTGTCAGCTCCTATCGTTTCCCAGCCTCTTTCCTCGTCCTCCTGGTTTTTGACCATTGCCTATCCTGACCCTGTACCCGCCCCCCTGAGTCTGCCTGCCCTCCTGTACCTTTGCTCCACCTCTGGATTACTGAACTCTGCCTGTCCCTGACCCTGAGTCCGCCTGCCCTCCTGTACCTTTGCTCCACCTCTGGATTACTGAACTCTGCCTGTCCCTGACCCTGAGTCTGCCTGCCCTCCTGTACCTTTGCTCCACCTCTGGATTACTGAACTCTGCCTGTCCCTGACCCTGAGTCTGCCTGCCCTCCTGTACCTTTGCTCCACCTCTGGATTACTGAACTCTGCCTGTCCCTGACCCTGAGTCCGCCTGCTGTCCTGTACCTTTGCTCCACCTCTGGATTACTGAACTCTGCCTGTCCCTGACCCTGAGTCCGCCTGCTGTCCTGTACCTTTGCCGTACCCTGGATTTTCAACCCATGCCTGTCTTTGCCTGCCCCTGTGCCACAATAAACATTATTACTTTGACAGACTGCATCTGGGTCTTACCTTGATCCCTGATAAATAGATGGCATCAGATATGGAGAAAATGCCCAGTGGTTCTCATTGACTCAACAAACAGGGGGATTATCATTGGAGGCTTGTCCCTCATTAGTGTTGTTTCAGGCTGCACAGTGCCCACCCACACTATTCACTCAGTCCTTTGGTAACATGCTTGTTTTGTCTCACTTTATCTGAGTGTTTAAGTGGAAATCATGAGACTATCCCTGAGACCGTTAGTCTGCATTACCTAATCAGTGATTAAAACTACAACTTCTTCAATTTAGTTCAATTAAGTTCAGTTAAGATTAATTTACATTGCCTTCAGAAAGTATTCACACTTCTTGACTTTTTCCACATTTTGTGTTACAGCCTGAATTCAAAATGGATTACATTGAGATTGTTTTGACACTGGCCTACACACAATACCCCATAATTTAAAAAATATTAATTAAAAATGAAAATCTGAAATGTTTTGAGTCAATAAGTATTCAACCCCTTTGTTATGGCAAGCCTAAATAAGGTACGGAGTAAAAATGTGCTTAACAAGTCACATAATAAGTTGCATGGACTCACACTGTGTGCAATAATAGTGTTTAACATGATTTTTGAATGACTACCTCATCTCTGGACCCCACACGTACAATTATCTGTGAAGTCCCTCAGTCGAGCAGTGAATTTCAAACTCGGATTCAACAACAAAGATCAGGGAGGTTTTCCAAAGCCTCGCAAAGAAGGGCACCTATTGGTAGACGGATAAAAATAAAGAAATCAGAAATTGAATTTCCCAGTGAGCATGGTGAAGTTATTAATTACACTTTGGATGGTGTATCAATACACCCAGTCACTACAAAGATACAGGTGTCCTTCCTTACTCAGATGCCGGAGAGGAAGGAAACCGTGAGTGAGTTACAGTTTTAACTTAAATCTACTTGAAAATCTATGGCCTGAAAATGGCTGTCCAGCTATAATTCACAACCAATTTGACAGAGCTTGAATAATTATGAAAAGAATAATGGGAAAATGTTGCACAATCCAGGTGTGGAAAGATCTTAGAGACTTACCCAGAAAGGCTCTCTACTGTAATCACTGCCAAAGGTGCTTCTACAAAGTATTGACTCAGGGGTGAATGCACCAATTTGTAAGTCGCTCTGCATAAGAGCGTCTGCTAAATGACTTAAATGTAAATGTAAATGTGGGGTGTGAATACGTATGTCAATTAAATATGTCTGTATTTCATTTTCAATACATTTGCAAACATTTCTAAAAACATGTTTTCACTTTGCCATTATGGGATATTGTGTGTAGATGGGTGAGAGGGACAAAAAAATGTAATCCGTTTTGAATTCAGGCTGGAACACAACCAAATGTAGAATAAGTCAAGGGGTCTGAATGCTTGCTGAGGGACTGTATACAACTAGTCGCTGTAATTTTCACATGACTAGTCAGTCTGCGGGCAAACAACGATTCTAAAAGTGAGGAAACCCTAAATCTAACTGAGCCACCAGGGAGGCGCTGCCATTGACTTCATCTACACACACTGATTTAACATCTATCCTGCCTGTTAGTTTGAGTAGAGACAGAGAGACACAGTATGTAATCCTCCTGGTCCCTAACAGATATATCTATCTCAGAGCCCCAGGGACAGATCCCAGATCCACCCCACAAAGTGTTTATGGCCTTCAGCATTAACACCCTGCCAGACAGCACCATACAGAACAGCTGTGATGTCAGTGCCCCCGTGAATGGAACATGCACTGTCTACATTTACACACTGATCCCCACTGTCTCTCACTGTTGGGAATATCAACGTTTCAACAGAAGATACCCTGTGAGAAATCTCTGGTGTCGCTGCCTTTCTTTAGTTGTTAGAGATGGGGAAATGGGGATACCCTCAGAGAGGGAGGAACTGTGACTACTTATGAGGATACGATTTCAACTGATCTGTACAGTACCTTTGGATATAATATATAGCTGTGTAATAAATCATGGATCAAATGGAGGGCCTTTACCAAGGGCTCGGTTAACCAAGAGACAGACTCTGTGACAAACTGTAATTGGGAGCATGGGAAAGAGTACAGGGGAGGGTTTCTGGCAGAGCTCTATTTAAGGTGACCTTGGTGTCCAGCAGGCAGCAGCAGCCATGTAAATCAGTGATGTGTTTCAAAGGGGCCAGCCTGCATGGCAGCACGGCAGTCGGCATAGTTACATTTGCTTACAGCTCCGGGTAGAAGTTGCCATCATAGAGCTAGGACCAGCCTATCCTCCCCAATCAGACGGGCAGACATACAAACAGACAGACAAACTGACACACACACACACACACACACACACACACACACACACACACACACACACACACACACACACACACACACACACACACACACACACACACACACACACACACACACACACACACACACACACACACACACACACACACACACACACACACACAAGAAATATAATGAAAGGCAGGCAAGGCAACTAACCATTTTTTGCATGTTAGCGGCCATGGGGGTGACCCAGCTGCGCAGCCTATTGTGCTGTGTAACAATCAGAAAATGCTCCTTCAACCCAAGCCCTGGAATAAAGAAAAGCACACAATTATTTAGGACTGGTCGCCATGGCAATGGAATGCAAGTGTCTGTAAGGGGGGCAAGAGGGTTGGCTGAAAGGTCTGATACAGTAGCACTCCACAACATTGGGACAGTGAATATCCACAGCCTGTACATGCCATAGGCTAAATAAATGTGTATGGCCTATCATTTGGAGAACTGAAATTTGTATGGCCTATCATTTGGAGAACTGAAATTTGTATGACCTATCATTTGGAGAACTGAAATTTGTATGACCTATCATTTGGAGAACTGAAATGTGTATGACCTATCATTTGGAGAACTGAAATTTGTATGACCTATCATTTGGAGAACTGAAATTTGTATGACCTATCATTTGGAGAACTGAAATTTGTATGACCTATCATTTGGAGAACTGAAATTTGTATGACCTATCATTTGGAGAACTGAAATTTGTATGACCTATCATTTGGAGAACTGAAATTTGTATGACCTATCATTTGGAGAACTGAAATTTGTATGACCTATCATTGGATAACTAATATCTCTATTCAATATTAAGGCCTTGTAGCCTTACTGAGGAGGTTTTTCCCAAATAGGATTCTGACAGAAATATAACAAAATATTACAGTTTTCACAATCCTATAGCATTCTTTATTTTATTGGGAAAGAAGAAAAATCGCATAGGTTATATTGATTAATCATAGCATAACATAATTTACTAATGAATGTTATCGGCTGTTTAGCCTAAATGCTAATCACATTTGAGCAATTTACAAGTTAAGATGGAATGTAGGAAACAGATGACAACTTACAAGTTGTATTTGCGTAAAATGAGTTAGTTAGTCCAGTATGGCTCAGTTGATAGAGCATGGCGCAAGGGTTGTGGGTTCGATTCCCACGGGGTCCCAGTGTGAAAATGTATGCACTCATTACGATAAGTCGCACTGGATGAGAGGGTATGCTAAAATTTTAGCAGACCCTCTCAGGGTCTTTGCAAGAGAAGTTAATAAAACAATCACACTTTTCTTCACATATACTGTATCGCGTGCATCCGCCACCCTGAGGTTTTCCTCTGACCAGCGCTAAACCGAACACAGAACAGGCGATGCGCACTCTTACCGCTCTCAGATGAATCAACGCGGCCCGGTTTCTCCGTGATTATCCTATTCGCGTGGGTGCTGTTCAGGGTCTGGAGGGTCACCATGAAAAACAGAAGCAGACACGAGGGACCAGTTAGAGACCTCATTGCTACTGAGGTAAATCGTGCCAAGTACTCTAAACTCCTCGTGGACAAGTGGCTCCCTCTTTTACCCTCCTCTTCTCTCCCTCTCTTTCACTCCCACTCACTCTCTCTCTCCCCTTCCCACAAGTTGTCAACATTTTGCAACTGTTCTTATCCACTCACACGCACGTTCTTATCCACTCACACGCACACAGTTGGCCGCTACTCAAACTTCAGTTGAATGAATGATACACGATCAGCGATAAACCCACGCGGACAACCAAACTTCTAAAAGCTTTGCTGACCTTTTAACCACATAAATCAAATCAGTATTAAGTCGTGCAGTGGTGACCCGGTGGGGCTGTTTAGTCTGTTTAGCTATGTATATACGTGTGTCAAAACTTTTGACTGGTACTGTATATATATATATATATATATATATATATATATATACAGTACCAGTCAAAAGTTTTGACACACCTACTCGTTCAAGGGTTATTCTTTATTTTAGTATTTTCTATATTGTAGAATAATAGTGAGGATATCAAAACTATTAAATAACACATATGGAATCATTTAGTAAGCAAAAACGTTTTCAACAAATCATAATATATTTATATTTTGGATTCTTCAAAGTAGCCACCCTTTGCCTTGATGACAGCTTTGCACACTCTTGACATTCTCTCAATCAGCTTCACATGGAATGCTTTTCCAACAGTCTTGAAGGAGTTCCCACATATGCTGAGCACTTGTTGGCTGCTTTTCCTTCACTCTGTGGTCCAACTCATCCCAAACCATCCCAAACCATCTCAATGTTAGTGGTGGCTGTTTAACAGTCTGATAGCCTTGAGATAGAAGCTGTTAATTTAAACTGTTTAAGGGAACCCAATTCCCTTTAAAGTTAACTAAGTCATTGGCCCGCCCCATGAGCACAGACCTGATTGATTGGCCCGCCCTATGAGCACAGCACAGATTGATCTGGCGTCATGGGACAGCCATTTTCTGCTCTTCCGAATATATCCCCACCTGGAGAATCATCTGCAGACCAAGCTTACCTCAATTACGAGACGGCTATGGTTAGAGTAGAGACCAGCTTACCTCGATAACCGAGAGGGCTAAGGTTTGAGTAGATTGCTGAATTCTTAACCATACCACGTGGTTAAACTCTGAGACTATCGATACCGACAGAATAAGAACAAATATTTGATACTAATTACTAGTCTGCAGCTAGGAATTCTGTACCATTGAACGCGAAGTCCGACAACCGCCAAAACATCTATCTACAAGAACATTTCTGAAATGGGACTCTGAAGTATCCATTCTAGCCACGAGAGACGATCAGGCGAACTCTCCAACAGAAAGACGGACGATTCCAACAGATATTAGGACGACACACTCAGCGTAAATATATATTGATTGCAATTATTCCCGAATGAGTGACCGTTCTTGTGAAAAGGATTAGCATTTAAATTAATATAATTATCAAGTGTGTAGTGACTCATTTGCGTAATTCCCGTCTTTCACAGTCGACCCCCACTTCCCTTTTGTCCACCAAGCCGCGATACCAGTTTATCCCACTAGGGAAACTTCCGCTATCATTTACTTGTAACCATATCTACTGTTGGTTTATTTATGCATTTCTGTGATTATTTAGTTAGTAAATAAATGATTTAAGACAATTGATGTATGGATGATTCATAGAGAAGACTGGGTTCATGCAGATAACCAACAATTTCCGACTTTTGGAATGAGACTAAAGTGAGGTAAATAATAATAATTAGAAGACTAATTGATCAGATATTTGTCACGCCTTGGTCATTGTATCTTGTGTTTTTGTTTATTGTTTGGGTAGGCCAGGGTGTGACATGGGTTTATATGTTGTATTTCGTATTGGGGTTTGTATTAATTGGGAGTGTGTATTATTAGGGGTGTGTCTAGTTAGGCTTGGCTGCCTGAGGCGATTCCTAATTGGAGTCAGCTGATTCTCGTTGTCTCGGATTGGGAACCGTATTTAGGCAGCCTGAGTGCGCATTGTAATTCGTGGGTGATTGTACCTGTCTTAGTGTTAGTCACCAGATAGGCTGTATTAGTTTCACTCGTTTGTTGTTTTTGTATTTTCAGTTATTTCATGTACCGCATTATTCTTCATTAAAAGTCATGAGTAACCTACACGCTGCATTTCGGTCTGACTCTCTACAAACAGCAGACGAACAACATTACAGAATCACCCACCACCATTCTCAGACCGAGCAGCGTGTGAACTGGCAGGATCTAAAGGAGGACGTTATGGACGGCAGAAGCAGGGATTATACGACGTGGGAAGAAATCGACAGGTGGGCGGCCGACCCAGAGCGAGTGCAGGAGCCCGCCTGGGATTCCCTACAGCAATGCGAAGAGGGCTATACACGGATGGAATCGAAAAGGAAAGCACGGCTATACAGAGCGAAAACCGTAGGTAACGGGGGAAAGCGCAGAGAGAGAGTGGCAGAGTCAGGAGTCAGACCTGAGCCTACTCTCCCTGTTAATTGTGAGGAGCAGCAATATGAGGACTTCTGGTCTTGGGAGATGATATTAGACGGAAAAGGACCCTGGGCGCACCCGGGAGAATATCGCCGTCCCAAGGAGGAAATAGAAGTAGCTAAAGCGGAGAGGCGCGAGTATGAGGAGGCAGCACTGCGACGCGGTTGGAAACCGGAAAGTCACCCCAAAAAAATTATTGGGGGGGGCTAAAAGGGAGAATAGTTATGCCAGGTAGGAAACCTGCGCATACTCCCTGTGCTCACCGTTGGGCTAGAGAGACCGGGCAGGCACCGTGTTATGCTATGGAGCGCACAGTGTTTCCAGTGCGGGTGCAGAGCCAGCTGCGACTCATACCAGCCCTTCCTATTGGCCGGGCTAGAGTGGGCATCGAGCCAGGTAAGCTTGGGCAGGCTCGGTGCTCAAGAGCTCCAGTGCGCCTGCACGGTCCGGTCTATCCAGAGCCACCTCTACACACCAGTCCTCCGGTAGCAGCTCCCCGCACCAGGCTTCCTGTGCGTGTCCTCGCGCCAGTACCACCAGTTCCAGCACCACGCACCAGGCCTCCAGTGCGCCTCGCCTGTTCAGCGCAGCCAGTGCTTTTCTCCCCTCCTGCGCTGCCGGAGTCTCCCGCATGTTTAGCGCAACCAGAGCTGTTCTCTTCTCCTGCGCTATCGGAGTCTCCCGCCTGTTTAGCGCAGCCAGAGCCTTTCTCCTCTCTTGCGCTGCCGGAGTCTCCTGTCTGTCCAGCGCCACCAGTGCTCCCAGTCGGCCCAGCGCGTCCAGTGCGCATCGTCTGTTCAGCACAGCCAGTGCTTTTCTCCCCTCCTGTGCTAGCGGAGTCTCCAGCCTGTTCAGCGCAGCCAGAGCCTTTCTCCTCTCCTGCGCTGCCGGAGTCTCCTGTCTGTCCAGCGCCACCAGTGCTACCAGTCGGCCCAGCGCATCCAGTGCGCCTCGCCTGTTCAGCGCAGCCAGAGCTTTTCTCCTCTCCTGCACTGTTGGAGTCTCCCGCCTGTTCAGCTCAGCCAGAGCCTTTCTCCTCTCCTGCGATGCCGGAGTTTCCTGTCTGTTTAGCGCCACCAGTGCTCCCAGTCTGCCCAGCGCCGCCAGTCAGCCCAGCGTCACCAGTCTGCGAGGATCCGCCAGAAGTGCCAGTCTGCCAGGATCCGCCAGAAGTGCCAGTCTGCCAAGATCTTCTAGATCGGCCAGACAACCTGAATCATCCAGGTCCACCAGCCAGCCAGGACTTACCAGAGCCTACTACCTGCCTCAGCTTCCTCTCAGTACTGAGCTTCCTTTCAGTACTAGGCTTCCTCTCTGTACTGGGCTCCCTCTCAGTACCGGGCTTCCCCTCAGTACTGGGCTGCTTCGGTCCCGGGCTGCCCCTCTGTCCCGGGCTGCCCCTCTGTCCCGGGCTGCCCCTCTGTCCCGGGCTGCCCCTCTGTCCTGAGTTGCCCCTCTATCCTGAGTTGCCCCTCTATCCTGAGTTGCCCCTCTATCCTGAGTTGCCCCTCTGTCCTGAGTTGCCCCTCTATCCTGAGTTGCCCCTCTGTCCCGAGCTGCCCCTCTGTCCCGAGCTGCCCCTCTGTCCCGAGCTGCCCCTCTGTCCCGAGCTGCCCCTCTGTCCCGAGCTGCCCCTCTGTCTCGAGCTGCCCCTCTGTCCCGAGCTGCCCCTCTGTCCCGAGCTGCCCCTCGGTCCCGAGCTGCCCCTCAGTTATGTGGGGATCAGGGTGAGGACTATTAGGCCATGGTCGGCGGAGAAGGTGGATTATTACATTTACATTACATTTAAGTCATTTAGCAGACGCTCTTATCCAGAGCGACTTACAAATTGGTGCATTCACCTTATGACATCCAGTGGAACAGCCACTTTAGAATAGTGCATCTAAATATTTTAAGGGGGGGTGAGAAGGATTAAGTTCCGGTTCCGGTATGGAGCAAGTGGTCGCATCGGCTCTTGCTCCCGCAGGTAGTATAACTTTTTACATTTCATTTCATTATATTTCATTATAGCACAACGGTTTGATTTGTCTAATCTTAGCAATTTCTTCTCAGCTAGCTACATAGCCGTCTTTGTATCAAAGATAATTGCGTAATTATCGTATTTCGCCGTCCTAACGTAGTCTTCACTAGCCAGCTAGCTAACGTCCACTGATTAGCTGCACTGGGAAAACTATTACACTCAACTGAACGACTCGATCAGTGTAGTGTTAGCTAGCTACATAGCTGTCTTTGCTGTCTTCGTATCTTCGTTCCAAGATAATTGTGTTGTTTAGGTTTAGAGTGTGTAGTCTTAGAGTGATTATCTTAATTTACCGAGGTTAGCTAGCCAGCTATTTGTCGTCCTTAACGTAGGAGACTCTGCTAGCTAGCCAACAGCTAGCCAACGCTAGCCAACGTCTTCTGAATAGAACTCAACAACCCGGTCGCATTCACAGGTAGTATCACATTTTCATTTCATTTCATTACAGTACAACGGTTTGATTTGTTTGATCGTAGCTAGCTACATAGCTAGCTACATAGCCGTCTTTGTATCAAAGATAATTGTGTAGCCTAGAGCGATTTTCTAGGTTAGCTAGCCAGCTATTGTCGTTCTTTTAACGCAACGTAACGTAAACAACACTACTAGCTAGCCAGCTAGCCCCCGAATTGCAGCACTGTAGAAACTATTACACTCAACGGAACGACTTGATTAGTGTAGTGTCAACAACGCACCCACTGCCAGCTAGCCTACTTCAGCAGTACTGTATCATTTTAATCATTTTAGTCAATAAGATTCTTGCTACGTAGCTTAACTTTCTGAACATTCGAGACGTGTAGTCCACTTGTCATTCCAATCTCCTTTGCATTAGCGTAGCCTCTTCTGTAGCCTGTTAACTATGTGTCTGTTTATCCCTGTTCTCTCCTCTCTGCACAGACCATACAAACGCTCCACACCGCGTGGCCGCGGCCACCCTAATCTGGTGGTCCCAGCGCGCACGACCCACGTGGAGTTCCAGGTCTCCGGTAGCCTCTGGAATTGCCGATCTGCGGTCAACAAGGCAGAGTTCATCTCAGCCTATGCCTCCCTCCAGTCCCTCGACTTCTTGGCACTAACGGAAACATGGATCACCACAGACAACACTGCTACTCCTACTGCTCTCTCTTCGTCCGCCCACGTGTTCTCGCACACCCCGAGAGCTTCTGGTCAGCGGGGTGGTGGCACCGGGATCCTCATCTCTCCCAAGTGGTCATTCTCTCTTTCTCCCCTTACCCATCTGTCTATCGCCTCCTTTGAATTCCATGCTGTCACAGTTACCAGCCCTTTCAAGCTTAACATCCTTATCATTTATCGCCCTCCAGGTTCCCTCGGAGAGTTCATCAATGAGCTTGATGCCTTGATAAGCTCCTTTCCTGAGGACGGCTCACCTCTCACAGTTCTGGGCGACTTTAACCTCCCCACGTCTACCTTTGACTCATTCCTCTCTGCCTCCTTCTTTCCACTCCTCTCCTCTTTTGACCTCACCCTCTCACCCTCCCCCCTACTCACAAGGCAGGCAATATGCTCGACCTCATCTTTACTAGATGCTGTTCTTCCACTAACCTCATTGCAACTCCCCTCCAAGTCTCCGACCACTACCTTGTATCCTTTTCCCTCTCGCTCTCATCCAACACCTCCCACACTGCCCCTACTCGGATGGTATCGCGCCGTCCCAACCTTCGCTCTCTCTCCCCCCGCTACTCTCTCCTCTTCCATCCTATCATCTCTTCCCTCCGCTCAAACCTTCTCCAACCTATCTCCTGATTCTGCCTCCTCAACCCTCCTCTCCTCCCCTCTCTGCATCCTTTGACTCTCTATGTCCCCTATCCTCCAGGCCGGCTCGGTCCTCCCCTCCCGCTCCGTGGCTCGATGACTCATTGCGAGCTCACAGAACAGGGCTCCGTGCAGCCGAGCGGAAATGGAGGAAAACTCGCCTCCCTGCGGACCTGGCATCCTTTCACTCCCTCCTCTCTACATTTTCCTCCTCTGTCTCTGCTGCTAAAGCCACTTTCTACCACACTAAATTCCAAGCATCTGCCTCTAACCCTAGGAAGCTCTTTGCCACCTTCTCCTCCCTCCTGAATCCTCCTCCCCCTCCCCCCTCCTCCCTCTCTGCAGACGACTTCGTCAACCATTTTGAAAAGAAGGTCGACGACATCCGATCCTCGTTTGCTAAGTCAAACGACACCGCTGGTTCTGCTCACACTGCCCTACCCTGTGCTCTGACCTCTTTCTCCCCTCTCTCTCCAGATGAAATCTCGCGTCTTGTGACGGCCGGCCGCCCAACAACCTGCCCGCTTGACCCTATCCCCTCCCCTCTTCTCCAGACCATTTCCGGAGACCTCCTCCCTTACCTCACCTCGCTCATCAACTCATCACTGACCGCTGGCTACGTCCCTTCCGTCTTCAAGAGAGCGAGAGTTGCACCCCTTCTGAAAAAACCTACACTCGATCCCTCCGATGTCAACAATTACAGACCAGTATCCCTTCTTTCTTTTCTCTCCAAAACTCTTGAACGTGCCGTCCTTGGCCAGCTCTCCCGCTATCTCTCTCTGAATGACCTTCTTGATCCAAATCAGTCAGGTTTCAAGACTAGTCATTCAACTGAGACTGCTCTCCTCTGTATCACGGAGGCGCTCTGCACTGCTAAAGCTAACTCTCTCTCCTCTGCTCTCATCCTTCTAGATCTATCGGCTGCCTTCGATACTGTGAACCATCAGATCCTCCTCTCCACCCTCTCCGAGTTGGGCATCTCCGGCGTGGCTCACGCTTGGATTGCGTCCTACCAGACAGGTCGCTCCTACCAGGTGGCGTGGCGAGAATCTGTCTCCTCACCACGCGCTCTCACCACTGGTGTCCCCCAGGGCTCTGTTCTAGGCCCTCTCCTATTCTCGCTATACACCAAGTCACTTGGCTCTGTCATAACCTCACATGGTCTCTCCTATCATTGCTATGCAGACGACACACAACTAATCTTCTCCTTTCCCCCTTCTGACGACCAGGTGGCGAATCGCATCTCTGCATGTCTGGCAGACATTCAGTGTGGATGACGGATCACCACCTCAAGCTGAACCTCGGCAAGACGGAGCTGCTCTTCCTCCCGGGGAAGGACTGCCCGTTCCATGATCTCGCCATCACGGTTGACAACTCCATTGTGTCCTCCTCCCAGAGCGCTAAGAACCTTGGTGTGATCCTGGACAACACCCTGTCGTTCTCAACCAACATCAAGGCGGTGGCCCGTTCCTGTAGGTTCATGCTCTACAACATCCGCAGAGTACGACCTTGCCTCACACAGGAAGCGGCGCAGGTCCTAATCCAGGCACTTGTCATCTCCCGTCTGGATTACTGCAACTCGCTGTTGGCTGGGCTCCCTGCCTGTGCCATTAAACCCCTTCAACTCATCCAGAATGCCGCAGCCCGTCTGGTGTTCAACCTTCCCAAGTTCTCTCACGTCACCCCGCTCCTCCGCTCTCTCCACTGGCTTCCAGTTGAAGCTCGCATCCGCTACAAGACCATGGTGCTTGCCTACGGAGCTGTGAGGGGAACGGCACCTCAGTACCTCCAGGCTCTGATCAGGCCCTACACCCAAACAAGGGCACTGCGTTCATCCACCTCTGGCCTGCTCGCCTCCCTACCACTGAGGAAGTACAGCTCCCGCTCAGCCCAGTCAAAACTGTTCGCTGCTCTGGCCCCCCAATGGTGGAACAAACTCCCTCACGACGCCAGGACAGCGGAGTCAATCACCACCTTCCGGAGACACCTGAAACTCCACCTCTTTAAGGAATACCTAGGATAGGATAAGTATCCCCCCCCCCTCCTTTAAGATTTAGATGCACTATTGTAAGTGACTGTTCCACTGGATGTCATAAGGTGAATGCACCAATTTGTAAGTCGCTCTGGATAAGAGCGTCTGCTAAATTACTTAAATGTAAATGATGTAAATGTAATCCTATCCTAGGTATTCCTTAAAGAGGGCTGTCTGTTTTCTGTCTGGACCAGCCCTAATGCCAATGTATACCCTATGTAAAACAATCAAGAAAACATCAATTAAAAGCCAAAGGTGACTGTCAGTAGGCCTATCTGAGTGATCCCAGGTGTGGTGTAGGGCAAGCTATAAACAACAGTAGGTTACATCCGTGTTAGCACAAGTCAATTACTGTAGCCTAAACTCTTTATTAACAACATATACCGTACTTGAGAGATAGACAAGAAGCCCAAACAGAGCAGAGATCAGTGTCACTGTCACGATCATCGTAAGAACATTCGGACCAAAGCGCAGCGTGATATGGGTTCCACATATTTATTGATGTGAAACGCACAAAACAATAAAAAGCAAAAGATACGTGAAGCTATGGAGTGCTCACAGGCAACTACACATAAACAAGATCCCACAACAAAACAGTGGGGGAATGGCTGCCTAAATGTAATCCCCAATCAGAGACAACGTTAAACAGCTGCAAGTGATTGGGAACCATACCAGGCAAACATAGAAATAAAACAAACTAAATGACCCACCCTAGTCACACCCCGACCTAACCAAAATAGACAATAAAAAGGCTCTCTGTGGTCAGGGCGTGACAGTCACTGATCCATGAGAATAACATCTACAACTTCTACACTCACAATAAAAATATTTATGTTTCACTGAAGGCAACATACATAACAAATATCTGACGTGGCTTTTTTTAAATTAAGGTTTTCCAAAGAACATATATTTTGTGTGTGTGTGTGCATTTGATGAGACTGGGCTACAAATGACTGGCATTACAGTCCTGACTATGGCATTCATTTGGAGAAATCTGCACCGCTTGTCCTATTTCCTCAGGATAGGTAACTACAGTGATTGCAGGGTGTAGAGCTGAAAGAAATAGCTCAGTCCGCCTTTATGCAATAGTGGGTAACACTGTGAGAGAGACCAAATAATCAGAGGTGTTCCTATGCCAGCTCTATACGGCCAATCTCTGCAAACACAAAGTACAACTATAGAATGAGATCAGTTTCAATAATCAGGGAAGCTCACACACCATGAGGAGAAATCTCACCCATCTTTCAGGAATCCTTTGTTACGTTGTGGTCTACTACAGCAGTAGATCCCCCACAAAGTCAGCAGGACAATATAATCACCACAGTGAAACTATGAAACGTCTGCTGAACAGAAGAGTTCTGATACCCAATCATTCTCCATCATCACATCAAAACCCAACATTTCCAACTACACCCCCGCCACACGACACACAAACACATCAAATGTCTTGACCATTAGTAGCAAATCATATGCGCACATGTAATCAAAAATGAAATTTCACAATAAATCCCTCCAAACTTGTGTATTCTTAAGACTCTGATTTAATTTGAGGCTTCGTACTGTATGTGTGTGTTCCCCACATAAACTGAAGGACAGTGGGTAGGGGGTGTGTATTGGGGAACCAGTTTCAACAGAACCTCAACTGTGCTGTTCTGCTTCTCATTACAGAAGGATCTCACAGGATTGAGAGCCATCTCGTGTTTCCGTATTATATTCTCAAAGATATAAAAGAACAGACATTGTGGAGTGAGACACCAATCAGTCACGAACCACTCACTGGTCATGGGCTATTTATTCTACATGCAGATCTCTTCCCATTATCCTCCCATAGTGACATCACCTACTAGGATTAGGGAAGGTACTGTAGTAGCGCCGAGTCACCTCAGTGAGTAGGACAGAGATTCAGACATGGGGGTGATGCTTATATCACATCCTGGGCCTAGTGAAGGGCTTTCAGTAGGATGGTTTACTGTACATGGGTGAGTAGGTGGGTGGATGGTAGTGGGGAAGTTACTGTTGTGTGACTGTTGTCTTCAGTGCTGTCCAGGGGGATTTGAGACCATCATGTCAATGAGTCGTGAAAGAGACATATTTTACCCAAGAAGGCGGGTGCGGAGGTCCCTGTGATGAGTGATGCAGAACCACAAGCCCTGGCATAGAATGGCATGCAGAAGGGATAAATGTGTATCATAATGGACAGTGGGAGAGAACTATAGCTGAGCAAGCAGGCAAGCAAGGAGCAGTAAAGTAGAGGCCAGTAAATGCAGTAGAGTTCAGTGCAGGCACAGTGGGTCTATACTACGTGGGTGGGTGGTTGGATCAGTTACAGGTGGAATCAGATCTAACTCACTGACAGGTCTGTGCTGAAACAGGACTCCTGATGCTTCAGCAGTTGGTGATTTACTATCTGGAGCTGATTATGGCATGAGAATGTTTTTATGGTATGAGAACGTTCACCGGGCTGGGGGTACGACAGAATAACTAACCTCACCTATACTTCCATGGTAGTGATGGTGTTAGGTGTGTTCTGCAGGGGAGATGAGAACAGGACCGTTGTATTAGATGGCAAGGTGATGGACACTTACTCCCTGCAGAGGGCACACCTTCCCCACTTTCTATGCTCATTCAACAGTACACTTTTACTCTCAGGATGTCTGCCATTCAAGATAACAGAAAAACACATTGGAACACAGACTCATTGTCCATTAGGCTACTGTAATTACCTGGTAATAAGCACAAGGCTGAGTTAATTCAACAAAATGTGTGCTGCTCAAGTAGGTTATATGTATTCCTGTGTTACATAGTTATTTCCCTAATGAAAGATGGGTTTACATTTCCTCGTAAATCATGAGAAGATGCAACCTGTATGAGTTGTGTCTCACATCACCCTGCTTGTCACCTTCCCACAGTGCCCACTGCCCAGTGGAGCTTGCCTCAATCCATCCAAGTTTCCTGATAAATTTGTTTTTCTCTTCAGTTTACAAATTCCACATCTTGAGAGGCTTTCAGGAGGGAGGAAATTTGCCATGTGCCTTCCAAAAAAAGGAAAAGAGTTAGAAAAAAATACACATGCCTACGCAATGGTTATTTTGTCAAATGTGGTCAACAGGTCTTCTAGTCCCATAACCTGATTGGTTCTCGACGAGTAAACCCTACATTCCATAAAGTTTTACTTTGGCATCTTGTCTGACATGTGAATGAATTAATAGCATTTCTCACAAATACCACTGAGGTGCTTATAAGCGCATTTTACACACTGGAAATTCACTGTACCAAGAAGATACCCAACCCAGAGCGCTTCGGGACTGAGTGTAAGCGCAGTACAGGATTAACTGAAAATGATTTGGATGCACGCTGTCGTTGTGTTCCTGTGTCTTTGTCCAATCCTCGCTGCATTTGGGCAGGTGAGTGTTTCCTGCGGTTGTCAGTGTCACGAGAGCACCTTGGCCACTATTAAGAGACAACATATGGTGTTTCTTGGATTTATTTTGCACAGTTGGTTGGTCCAATCAAAAATGTAGCTGATTTAAAAGCACATATCACACTACATATCACAGAGTAAAACGTCAAATCTATGTAAATGACTGAATTTGATATGATCATGGGTTACCATTATAATCTCTATGAGTGTGTCACGATTTAATGTGGTCTATTGTGGTTTCTGACATGCTTTAGGTAGTCCATTAATGTAATAAACTCAGAAAACATTTCCAGACCAATTAACTATCACATATAGCCTCAGGACATAGTTAAAATTCTTGCCATTATCTGTAATGACCTGAAAAGACTATGGGTAAATATCACACAGATTTACAACTGAGGAAAATAGACCTGAGAGAAAGGTTGTCTGAATGCCCTTTTCGTGGACAGGCTTTAATTCAACATCTAACACTGAGGGATGCAGCAGTGATGCCTGGGTGTTGTTGAAGGTCAAAACGCATCAAGCTGAAGTGTCAATCTCTTGTCAAATGCAAGAGCCTGCAAGTCCAGCTATAAGGTCATTATCCATGCATCATGACATGGACAGACACCCATTGATAGAACTGGTGTTTGGTCAAACTCAATTCCCAGGCAAGCTGCACAAAGGATTACTAAGACCCCTTGCATGCATGAGACACCGAGAGGCCCGTCACCATGAATAGACCCAACACCTCTGACATGTTTCAGCACAAAACTGCTAAACCTCTCTACCTTGTTCAAGGACAAGGGTCTATATTACAGCAGGTGTGTGTGTGTGTGTGTGTGTGTGTGTGTGTGTGTGTGTGTGTGTGTGTGTGTGTGTGTGTGTGTGTGTGTGTGTGTGTGTGTGTGTGTGTGTGTGTGTGTGTGTGTGTGTGTGTGTGTGTGTGTGTGTGTGTGTGTGTGTGTGTGTGTGTGTGTGTGTGTGTGTGCTATGCTGTACTCTTTCTGTTGTTCAGTTAGAAATTCATGTGGAATGTCAAATTTGGATTCAATTTAGTTTTTTGTCCACATTTAGTTAAGATCATGATGTACTGTGTGGTAATGAGCTGTGTGAATGAGGAGTCTGTTCAGGTCTCATTAGTGATCTTTGGCTTGTTCTTGTCATGGCACAACTCACACTGCAGAACTGAAGCCATGCAGTGATTACATAATTGAACAAGGTCAGCCAGAGTATTATTAGCTACAGGACACTTTTCCTTTTATGCAAAACCTTTCTGCATCACATAATTCACTTAGAACAATTTTGAATCCTTGGATTAGATCACCATGCTACTTTGGCCTTCATCATTGCACTGCACACCTCTCGATTCAAAGAGCAGCTCAGAACTTACTGAAGGAGGCTATAGGTACTGTATGTTACCTAGGCACACCAAGATAATGTCACAGACACATGAAATGTTTTGCAGCGGAGGCAGAAAGAGGACATTATCGCTGGGGCACACAAACAGCAGCCTTTCCCTCCCTCCCTCCTGACTGATGTCGCTCCAGCAGCCCAGCTACCTGCTCCAGTTTCAATCAGCCAGGTGTTTTCACAGGATGACCAAATATTTACTTTTCTTACATAACTTCTGCCAGATGAAAACACTAATTGGCTCTCTGAAAACATTCATGAGAGGACAGAGAGGAGGAGGGAGAGAGTTGAAAGAGAGAGTGAGAGTTTAGGAAAAATATACTACTAACACTCCCTGATTTTCTCAGCCAATGGGAGGAGAGGCTGTGCCTCATACACAGGTGATGTTTACCCTCTGGGTGTTTATGCCACACCATCTGACCCCAAACAGCCTCCCTACCCTTTATCAAAACCACCAGTACACCCACCCCTGCATCAAAACCACCAGTACACCCACCCCTTCATCAAAACCACCAGTACACCTACCCCTTCATCAACACCTACAGTACACCCACCCCTGCATCAAAACCTACAGTACACCCACCCCTTCATCAAAACCACCAGTACAGCCACCCCTTCATCAACACCTACAGTACACCCACCCCTGCATCAAAACCTACAGTACACCCACCCCTTCATCAAAACCACCAGTACACCCACCCCTGCATCAAAACCACCAGTACACCCACCCCTGCATCAAAACCACCAGTACACCCACCCCTGCATTAACACCTACAGTACACCCATCCCTGCATCAAAACCACCAGTACACCCACCCCTTCATCAAAACCACCAGTACACCCACCCCTTCATCAAAACCACCAGTACACCCACCCCTGCATCAAAACCACCAGTACACCCACCCCTGCATCAAAACCACCAGTACACCCACCCCTTCATCAAAACCACCAGTACACCCACCCCTGCATCAAAACCACCAGTACACCCACCCCTGCATCAAAACCACCAGTACACCCATCCCTTCATCAACACCTACAGTACACCCACCCCTTCATCAAAACCTACAGTACACCCACCCCTTCATCAACACCTACAGTACACCCACCCCTTCATCAACACCTACAGTACACCCACCCCTTCATCAACACCTACAGTACTCCCACCCCTGCATCAACACCTACAGTACACCCACCCCTTCATCAACACCTACAGTACACCCACCCCTTCATCAACACCTACAGTACACCCACCCTTCATCAACACCTACAGTACACCCACCCCTTCATCAAAACCTACAGTACACCCACCCCTTCATCAAAACCGCCAGTACACCCACCCCTGCATCAAAACCACCAGTACACCCACCCCTTCATCAACACCTACAGTACACCCACCCCTGCATCAAAACCTACAGTACACCCACCCCTGCATCAAAACCACCAGTACACCCACCCCTTCATCAACACCTACAGTACACCCACCCCTTCATCAACACCTACAGTACACCCACCCCTGCATCAAACAATGAACGCTATGAGCAAGCAACATTTTTTATGCCTCCAATGAGATCATTCCACTGACTGTCAGAACTTTCAGAGACTTATGGGCTAAAAAGATAGAACAGCCGAGATAGGCTGGGATATGACAGAAGACAGACTGGGAGGGGCTTTCATGTGATGGGAATCTGTTGTGTGAATGAGTCCAGATAGGATTGGAGCCACTCTTTCTCTCATGGAGTGTGTCTTTAGTGTTTCACAGCAACCCCCTTAGACCGTACAGGAGGCCTACAGGACTTCTCTTTAACACCATCAAGTAACACCACCAGGGGCATAAGCACGCAACCTCCAAAACGTAAAACTACTACCACTAGAGAACAACTCACTTTGCACAAAGGCAAAAGCCTACCAGCCTACCAACACTACAGCCACCTCTGACTTCAAGCTCCCCAGCTGGTGGTAGGGGTTGTTGAGATGCCCATGCGTGCTCAGAACTCTTGGTTCACTTGTACAGTAGGTCACACAACCAGGGGGATGATGTCGCCGGCTCAATTCATTCATTCACCACATCGACTAGGCTGCCTACTGTGTACAGTGAGATTAAAAACATGACCATCTGAGTGCTGATGTAGTGTTGAAGCAGGTATGTCTACTCTGATGTCTCTTCTCTGGTCTCCCTAGAAACCCAGACCAGTGACCATACGCCTTTTTAGTAACTTTTAGGTACTGTACACTACATTCTTTAACTTTCAGTGCTATCTTAGGAAAACCCCTAAAATACTTTCTAATTGCAGTAACAAACCACTTCACGTGGCTCACCAGATGCTAGTTTATCATTCCTAACTCAAGCCAAAGTACAGTAGCTGCTGTACTTCTGTCCTGTTATTCCAACATTAACTTGTTGGTGAGGTCATTTCTCTGTTCTTTCCAGTGATTAAGTAGTGAGGACATTTGCTTTTGCAGTGAATGTGGTTTGTATAACTGAGTGATGTCAAATTCTAGGAAGCTAATGTAAGAATGAGTTCTGCCTCCATCTTCTGACCAAGTCACCTGTGTCTCACGGTCCCTGAATCGAGTTTAAATTAGGCAGTCATCTATCAACTGGAACTGCACTTCATTAGGCAATGAATGTGCTCTGTGTAGCCTATGTTAGCATAGGAAAAATAAACTTGCATGTTCCTTATGTTCCTCAACCCATGTTTGTAACGTGCCCCTTCGCTAAAATGCAATTAAGATCTTCCTGTATTACGGCTTTTTAAAATACAGTAACTCAAATTAATTGCCTTTTTGGGGATGACTCTCTTGTCAAGTTTTCCCTGTATAACACTTTTGAACTCTTCCACTGCCCCTGACTTCCCTTGTTTCTGTTGGACAAAAAAGTGTTCACCTGCTTACCATGCCCTGTCCCTGTAGGACTGTCCCAGCAGGCAGGACATGCAGAGCTCCATAAAGCAGGTCCAGAAGCTGCTGTCGACCCACGAGGCTGCATACCTTCAGAGCCTCCGCACCCTGAGGAAGAAACTCAACTTGCTACAGAACACAGCCACCAAACAGACTGGCAAAGTAAACAATGGTAAGTCTGCACACAGCCCAAACAGCAGTCAAAGATGCAAAATGTAACCTACAATTATTGCCATAGGCTTAAATTCGATTTCTTCATGTTTTTTTTAAGTACACTGAAATGCCTAAAATGGCTTTTAGTAGGCCTGCTGCTTTTTATTTTATAATCCAAAAAACACCAGTTGCAAGAATGTGAAGAAGTTTTATATTACTAATGTTTTTGCTATTGTTGTCAACCTCATGAACGAGAACCAATCGTGATTCAGTAAGTTGTATAGGCCTAAACACAGCACCAGCCAAACCGACTAGTCCTGGTAAAAATGCTAATTAGCTGTAAAAATGCAGTGTCACGCTGCGTTCTAAAAATGTTTACTCTGGTGGATTGTTATTCCTTTGCTACTACTGGTACGTCATTTCACATTTGGTGGTTAGCGGTAGGTAGAAATGTTAAATTGAGCTCCTATGGACCTATGGCTGGAGAGTTAAGTCTTGGCTTATGTCCCCCTACCAACTGCCCCCACCGCTTTACAGATACATGTCTAAAGCTGGACACGCCTGCCAACAGCAGGAAGTTGGGAAAGGCGCAGACCCCAGGTCACGAGGTTCACTTTCTGTGTGATGCGGGTTATGAGTTGGTGGGAGCAGAGAGCAGGATGTGTCTGGAGAGCCTCACCTGGAGTGGCCAGCAGCCCACCTGCCGCAGTGAGTGACCCTACCATCTGCTACAGATTACCCTACCCCTAATCTTAACGTTAACCATTAGGGAGACACACATATGATGTGAAATCACTATCTTTTGTCACTACTATCTACTTCTTCTCTTTCTCTGGCATCTCTCCCCCCCAGCCTTTTCTCTTCTCTTCTCCTTTCCTCTTCTGTGTCCCGTCACTCATCTCTTTATCTGCTCTTCCATCTCTCTCACGTCCTTTTCAGCATCCTCTTTGTGTCCCCCTCTCTTATCTTTATCTCTCTTTCCCCCATTTTAAACTTCATGCATATTACTAACATTTATCTAGATAAGGTGGCTTGCATCCATATGAGTTTCATTATCAAATTTCCTTTTTATGTATTTTCATGGCCATCCAGAATGGGTTATTGAATCCAGTGACTGTGACACATAGTGATAGCAGCCCTCTGTCTTGACAGCTTGCTAACATTTAGATAATGCTTCAAAGACGTTCTGTGAGACTAATAGTCAGGCCATCCCTTTCGCTCCGGTTATGTCGAGTACTCACACGCACATGCACATTCACGCTCATGCACGCAAGTGTGTGCATGCACACACACACACACACACACACACACACACACACACACACACACACACACACACACACACACACACACACACACACACACACACACACACACACACACACACACACACACACACACACACACACACACACACACACACACACACACACACACACAGACAGAGAGAAGAAGCTTTTCTCTTTTAGTTCATGCATCAGAGCTATAAGGTTCCACCTGTGCTTGTCAGTGAGTTAGCTAGCCAACATTTACATCAGGGCTAATATTACTTCATTCTCCTCTCTTGACTAATCCCTTACTCCTCCTGTCTTTCCTCAGACATAAATGAGTGTGCCTCGTCTCCCTGTCTGAATGGGGGGACGTGTGTGGACGAGATGAACCATTTCTCCTGCACATGTACCAAAGGCTGGGCCGGAGCCACCTGCCAGAGCCCTGTGCCAACATGTAGGTAGAGATGCTTAAGCAATAAGGCCCAAAGGGGTGTGGTATATTGGCCAATATACCATGGCTAAGGGCTGTCCTTATGCACGACGCAAAGTGCCTGGACTCAGCCTTTAGCCGTGGTATATTGGCCACGGCTAATATATACAACAAAACCCTTGAGGTGCCTTATTGATATTATAAACTGGAACCAGGACTTACAGTCCTATATATCTCTATGCTATGGCTAACTAGTAGCAACAACACACAAGGGCCAGACACCGAGGGAGACCCAGGTCCACTCCCTCTCGCTGGTTCTGGCTGGCTGGGCTATCATACACACTCAGGGCTCCAGGCAGAGCCAGCGAATCAATACGGCCCAGTTAGGTTTTGTTTCTCCCTGTCTATTTGTTTTCATTTCTCTCCCCTGTGTACAGTACACTGCTGTAAGTGAGAACCACACACATACTAATGGGGATTTAGATGGACTTTGACCATGAGTAACACTGCTTGCACTGTGTGGGAGCCTTCTATAAGTCTATCATCCCACTCACACACAGCCCACTGATAGAGGGCTGCATGGTGCAATGCATGTGAACACTGAGGTCAGGAAATGTTGGGAAACTACAGTGTTGCATGAATGTTTAATATTAAAAAGTTTAATGTAGCCTAACTTAGGTTGCAAGTAAGTCGAGACGACCGCCCGTCTGGTCGCCAGACAACATTTTGAGTATCTCATCTCTGTGTCCAATACATTTGTGCTCAGTCTTGACTCAGTCTTGGATAGTGACAACTGGTCATTTCTTCTGGAGACCAGCCGAGACCAGCGCAGTAAAAAACTCCTAATTATCAGCTTCCATTCAGTCAGCACATAAAACCGCTTTGCCTTGCCAAATATATACACTCCTTTCTTGAAACATTAATACCTGCAGTCTTTATATCTAGTATAGACATGTTTGCGCAGTGGCAAACATATTGGACCTAGGCCTTCAGTGGCGAACCTATTGGATCTTCAGTGTGTGACAGGTTCTTGACGCTGGAAGGACAGCAATCGTCATACCAGCGGACTCATTTAGGACTGCACTTTGTTTTAAAACAAAGGGCCAGTGGCGTAGTGGAGGCTATATGCAGGTATACACCGTATACCTGCTGTTTTTATGGGCATTGTGTATACTCACTTCTTAATCCCCAGTGATGCGTATTAAAGTAGTGTAGTGGAGATATACGGCTTATCAATGATGTATAACAATAAAGAAGCCATGCATAAAGTAGCCTATAAAGTAGCCTAATCGCAAAGTACGTGACATACAGCTCTGGAAAAATTTGAGCTCACTGCAAAATGATGAGTTTCTCTGGTTTGACTATTTATAGTTGTGTGTTTGGGTAAAATGATCAGTTTCTATGGTTTTACTATTTATATGTATGTGTTTGGGTAAAATGATTTATATTTATAGGTGTGTGTTTGGGTAAAATGATCAGTTTCTATGGTTTTACTATTTATATGTGTGTGTTTGGGTAAAATGATCAGTTTCTCTGGTTTGACTATTTATAGGTGTGTGTTTGGGTAAAATGATCAGTTTCTCTGGTTTGACTATTTATAGGTGTGTGTTTGGGTAAAATGATCAGTTTCTATGGTTTTACTATTTATATGTATGTGTTTGGGTAAAATTATAATTTTTTTTTTTTTTTCTCTAAACTACTGTCAACATTTCTCCCCAAATTCCAAATAAAAATATTGTAATTTAGAGCATTTATTTGCAGAAAATGACAACTGGTCAAAATAACAAAAAATATGCAGTGTTGTCAGACCTTGAATAATGCAAAGAAAATAAGTTCATATTCATTTTTAAACAACACAATACTAATGTTTTAACTTAGAAAGAGTTCAGAAATCAATATTTGGTGGAATAACCCTGATTTTCAGTCACCCAAACACATACCTATAAATAGTAAAACCAGAGAAACTGATCATTTTGCAGTGGTCTCTTCATTTTTTCCAGAGCTGTATATTCACATGTGCGCAGCACACACAGGCTAGTTTCAACGGAATGTCGTCTGCAGCCAGCAAGAATGCACAGCTCTCAACTGTTTTTTTGGCAAAGAGCAGCTCAAAGAAAAATTATATTGGTAGCCTGTAGGGTAGGTAGGAAATACTTTTCAATGTATGATATCTACCAGTAAATGCTAACAAAGGCAACAATGAGTATGCAAATAAGGTCAGTAGGCTATTGTGATGAGCATTCAGTCATCATACCCTGTTTGCATCAGTGGTGGGCCTGGGTGGACACCCAATCAAGTTTGAGCAAAAACAGAAAAATAATACATGATTATGACAAAAATATATATGATTTATATTGTCAGACCTCCAAAAGGGTCTCCTGATGTGCTTTAAGCATTGTTGCGGACTTAGAACGTCACATTTGAGTTGTTTTTCTATTTAAAAAAGGTGTGATTTAGAGGTTGCAAATCTAAAAAACATAAGATTTTTCCTTCGCTTGGCAGGCCATGAGGATACCTACTTCTCCAGGCTCCACTACACCACGGCTTAGGGCCAATGGAAAGACAGCAGTCACACACAGCAAGATGTTAAAGAATAAGCAGTCCAATCACTCAGACATAGTAAGCCAGTGGGTTCCAATCATAAGAATACTAAAACACAACCATTAGGCTAAGCATTTCTTAATCGAAATGTACAACTATTACTTTTCATTGCAAAAAATATTTCACGTTTAGCACACAAAGTAACCGGTGACCTAAAGTTTAAATGCAACAACGTTTCATACATAAGTTATTTTCAAATAGATGGTTAACAACAGCAAGGGAGCTGAAATAAAATAAACAGTTCCACTCAAAAGATGAGGATAAATGTTAACTTATTCAAGAAGTTATTCTTGAAAAGGGAGAAGCTAACAAATTAGCAACATCCTCTTCTATAACACCTTCTGCAGCCGATAAAAACTAGCCTACAACAAAAGATAGTTAGCTACATCATAGGAAAACTATTGCTTGCTATTGCGCAGTGAACTGTCAGCCTTTCAGAAAGCAGAGGTTTCCAGATTTGTTTTGTAAAAAACGGTCCACCCATTACAAGTCAAAATGTGATTGGTTGATTCCACTGTCACTCCAAAATGTTGCCCTGATTCAGTTGAATGGCAGATGCCTTCTAACTATCTATTTTTTGTATTTTATTTCACCTTTCACCTTTTATTTCACCTTTGGTGACCAGTGAGCTGAGATAAGGTGGGGCTTTACCTAGCAATGACGTGTAGATGACCTGGAGCCAGTGGGTTTGGTGACGAATAGGAAGCGAGGGCCAGCTAACGAGAGCGTACAGGTCGCAGTGGTGGGTAGCATATGGGGCTTTGGTGACAAAACAGATGCACTGTGATAGACTGTATCCAATTTGTTGAGAGAGTGTTGGAGGCTATCTAGCTTCTGATGGCCTAGCCATTGGCTGACTTAGCTAGCTAAATTTATCTCCCCAGAGACCAGCAAAGAAAAATCCTGATGTGATATTTTCTTCTCTCCAGTGTTCGTTTCCTTTCCAATGAAAACTGAAGTGATTAAATAAGAACTTAATTGAAAATAATAATATAATTAATTATAGTTATTTTATAAATCCTTAGCCCTTCTCTCAAGGCATAGAAGGCCCTCATTATTTCACACTGTGTTTGGGTTATTCACAAATTGTAGAGTGGCTCTATTATCACTCAGCTTGCATTTATTTACCATTCTGAATGTATAAAGAATCCATATGTTCTTCTGAAATATGAACACAGAAATACTGGACATTTTGAACTGCTATTATTGTGGCAATTTGACAAAATTACAATCATGGTCTTGAATTGGACTCCCACTTTTCTGGTCTCAGTCTCGTACCCCTTGTCCCTCTCCGGTCTTGGTCTTGACTCGTACCCCTTGTCCCCCTCCGGTCTTGGTCTTGACTCGGTCTCGTACCCCTTGTCCCCCTCTGGTCTTGGTCTGGACTCGGTCTGGACTCGGTCTCGTACCCCTTGTCCCCCTCCGGTCTCGGGCTTGACTCGGTCTCGTACCCCTTGTCCCTCTCCGGTCTCGGGCTTGACTCGGTCTCGTACCCCTTGTCCCCCTCCGGTCTTGGGCTTGACTCTGTCTCATACCCCTTGTCCCCCTCTGGTCTCGGTCTGGACTCGGTCTGGACTCGTTCTCATACCCCTTGTCCCCCTCCGGTCTCGGGCTTGACTCGGTCTCGTACCCCTTGTCCCCCTCTGGTCTCGGGCTTGACTCGGTCTCGTACCCCTTGTCCCCCTCCAGTCTCGAGCTTGACTCGGTCTCGTACCCCTTGTCCTCCTCCAGTCTCGGTCTGGACTCGGTCTCGTACCCCTTGTCCCTTCCGGTCTCGGGCTTGACTCGGTCTCGTACCCCTTGTCCCCCTCTGGTCTTGGTCTGGACTCGGTCTGGACTCGGTCTCGTACCCCTTGTCCCCCTCTGGTCTCGGTCTGGACTCGGTCTGGACTCATTCTCATACCCCTTGTCCCCCTCCGGTCTCGGGCTTGACTCGGTCTCGTACCCCTTATCCCCCTCCAGTCTCGGGCTTGACTCTGTCTCGTACCCCTTGTCCCCCTCCGGTCTCGGTCTGGACTCGGTCTAGTACCCCTTGTCCCCCTCCAGTCTCGGGCTTGACTCGGTCTCGTACCCCTTGTCCACCTCCAGCCTCGGTTTGGACTCGGTCTCGTACTCCTTGTCCCCCTCCGGTCTCGGGCTTGACTCGGTCTCGTACCCCTTGTCCCCCTCCTGTCTCGGTCTGGACTCGGTCTCGTACCCCTTGTCCCCCTCCGGTCTCGGGCTTGACTCTGTCTCGTACCCCTTGTCCCCCTCCGGTCTCGGTGTGGACTCAGTCTCGTACCCCTTGTCCCCCTCCAGCCTCGGGCTTGACACGGTCTCGTACCCCTTGTCCGCCTCCGGTCTCGGGCTTGACTCGGTCTCGTACCCCTTGTTCCCCTCCAGCCTCGGTCTGGACTCAGTCTCGTACACCTTGTCCCCCTCCGGTCTCGGTCTGGACTCAGTCTCGTACCCCTTGTCCCCCTCCAGTCTCGGACTTGACTTGGTCTCGTACCCCTAGTCCCCCTCCGGTCTCGGTCTGGACTCAGTCTCGTACCCCTTGTCCCCCTCCGGTCTCGGGCTTGACTCGGTCTCGTACCCCTTGTCCTCCCCCAGTCTCGGGCTTGATTCAGTCTCGTACCCCTTGTCCACCTCCAGTCTCGGACTTGACTTGGTCTCGTACCCCTTGTCCCCCTCCAGTTTCGGTCTGGACTCGGTCTCGTACCCCTTGTCCGCCTCCGGTCTCGGGCTTGACTCGGTCTCGTACCCCTTGTCCCCCTCCAGCCCCGGGCTGGACTTGGTCTCGTACTCCTTGTCCCCCACTCGGTCTCTCGGTCCCCCTCCAGTCTCGGTGACTCGGTCTCGTACCCCTTGTCCCCCTCCAGTCTCGGTCTGGACTCTGTCTCCGGTCTCAGGCTTGACCTGTCCCCCTTGTCCCCCTCCGGTCTCGGTCTGGACTCAGTCTCGTCCCCCTCCACCTCTTGTCCCCCCCCCTCCAGTCTCTGACTTGACTTGGTCTCGTACCCCTTGTCCCCCTCCGGTCTCGGGCTTGACTCGGTCTCGTACCCCTTGTCCCCCTCCAGCCTCGGTCTGGACTCGGTCTCGGGCTTGACTCGGTCTCCTTGTCCCCCTCCAGTCTCGGTCTGGACTCAGTCTCGTACCCCTTGTCCCCCTCCGGTCTCGGACTTGACTTGGTCTCGTACCCCTTGTCCTCCTCCAGTCTCGGTCTGGACTCGGTCTCGTACACCTTGTCCCCCTCTGGTCTCGGTCTGGACTCAGTCTCGTACCCCTTGTCCCCCTCCAGTCTCGGACTTGACTTGGTCTCGTACCCCTAATCCCCCTCCGTTATCGGTCTGGACTCGGTCTCGTACCCCTTGTCCCCCTCCGGTCTCGGTCTGGACTCAGTCTCGTACCCCTTGTCCCCCTCCATTCTCGGACTTGACTTGGTCTCGTACCCCTTGTCCCCCTCCAGTCTTGAGCTTGATTCGGTCTCGTACCCCTTGTCCCCCTCCAGTCTCGGGCTTGACTCGGTCTCGTACCCCTTGTCCGCCTCCGGTCTCGGGCTTGACTCGGTCTCGTCCTCCTCCAGTCTCCTTGACTTGTCCCCCTCCAGCCTCGGTCTGAACTCGGTCTCGTACACCTTGTCCCCCTCCGGTCTCGGTCTGGACTCAGTCTCGTACCCCTTGTCCCCTCCAGTCTCGGACTTGACTTGGTCTCGTACCCCCCCCTAGTCCCCCCCCCCCGGTCCGGTCCGGCATCGGTCTGGACTCGGTCTCGTACCCCTTGTCCCCCCCCACCAGTTTGTCCCCCTCCGGTCTCGGTCTGGACTCAGTCTCGTACCCCTTGTCCCCCTCCGGTCTCGGACTTCACTTGGTCTCGTACCCCTTGTCCCCCTCCAGTCTCGGTCTGGACTCGGTCTCGTACCCCTTGTCCCCCTCCGGTCTCGGTCTGGACTCAGTCTCGTACCCCTTGTCCCCCTCCATTCTCGGACTTGACTTGGTCTCGTACCCCTTGTCCCCCTCCAGTCTCGAGCTTGATTCGGTCTCGTACCCCTTGTCCCCCTCCAGTCTCGGTCTGGACTCGGTCTCGTACCCCTTGTCCCCCTCCAGTCTCGGTCTGAACTCCCCCTCCAGGTCTCGTACACCTTGTCCCCCCCTCCGGTCTCGGTCTGGACTCAGTCTCGTACCCCTTGTCCCCCTCCAGTCTCGGACTTGACTTGGTCTCGTCCCCCTAGTCCCCTCCTCGGTCTCGGTCTGGACTCGGTCTCGTACCCCTTGTCCCCCTCTCGGTCTCGGTCTGGACTCAGTCTCGGTACTCCCCTCCCTTGTCCCCCTCCCCCCCCCTCCGGTCTCGGACTTGACTTGGTCTCGTACCCCTTGTCCCCCTCCAGTCTCGGTCTGGACTCGGTCTCGTACCCCTTGTCCCCCTCCGGTCTCGGTCTGGACTCAGTCTCGTACCCCTTGTCCCCCTCCAGTCTCGGACTTGACTTGGTCTCGTACCCCTTGTCCCCCTCCAGTCTCGAGCTTGATTCGGTCTCGTACCCCTTGTCCCCCTCCAGTCTCGGTCTGGACTCGGTCTCGTACCCCTTGTCCCCCTCCAGTCTCGGTCTGGACTCGGTCTCGTACCCCTTGTCCCCCTCCGGTCTCAGGCTTGACTCTGTCACGTACCCCTTGTCCCCCTCCGGTCTCGGTCTGGACTCAGTCTCGTACCCCTTGTCCCCCTCCAGTCTCGGACTTGACTTGGTCTTGTCCCCTCCAGTCTCGGGCTTGACCCCTTGTCCCCTCCGGTCTCGGTCTGGACTCAGTCTCGTACCCCTTGTCCCCCTCCAGTCTCGGTCTGGACTCGGTCTCGTACCCCTTGTCCCCCTCCGGTCTCGGGCTTGACTCTGTCTCGTACCCCTTGTCCCCCTTCGGTCTCGGTCTGGACTCAGTCTCGTACCTCTTGTCCCCCTCCAGTCTCGGACTTGACTCGGTCTCGTACACCTTGTCCTCCTCCAGTCTCGGGCTTGACTCGGTCTCGTACCCCTTGTCCCCCTCCAGCCTCGGTCTGGACTCGGTCTCGTACCCCTTGTCCCCCTCCGATCTCGGTCTGGACTCAGTCTTGTACCCCTTGTCCCCCTCCGATCTCGGTCTGGACTCAGTCTTGTACCCCTTGTCCCCCTCCGGTCTCGGTCTGGACTCGGTCTCGTACCCCTTGTCCCCCTCCGGTCCCGGTCTGGACTCAGTCTCGTCCCCCTCCGGTCTCGGGCTTGACCCCTTGTCCCCCTCCGGTCTCGGACTTGACTTGGTCTCGTACCCCTTGTCCGCCTCCGGTCTCGGGCTTGACTCGGTCTCGTACCCCTTGTCCTCCCCCAGTCTCGGGCTTGACTCGGTCTCGTACCCCTTGTCCCCCTCCACTCTCGGTCTGGACTCGGTCTCGTACCCCTTGTCCCCCTCCAGCCTCGGTCTGGACTCAGTCTCGTACACCTTGTCCCCCTCCGGTCTCGGTCTGGACTCAGTCTCGTACCCCTTGTCCCCCTCCAGTCTCGGACTTGACTTGGTCTCGTACCCCTTGTCCCCCTCCAGTCTCGGTCTGGACTCGGTCTCGTACCCCTTGTCCCCCTCCGGTCTCGGGCTTGACTCTGTCTCGTACCCCTTGTCCCCCTCCGGTCTCGGGCTTGACTCTGTCTCGTACCCCTTGTCCCCCTCTGGTCTCGGGCTTGACTCGGTCTCATACTCCTTGTCCCCCTCCAGTCTCGGGCTTGACTCGGTCTCGTACCCCTTATCCCCCTCCAGTCTCGGACTTGACTTGGTCTCGTACCCCTTGTCCTCCTCCAGTCTCGGGCTTGACTCGGTCTCGTACCCCTTGTCCGCCTCCGGTCTCGGGCTTGACTCGGTCTTGGGCTTGACTCGGTCTCGTCCCCCTTGTCCCCCTCCAGCCTCGGTCTGGACTCAGTCTCGTACCCCTAGTCCCCCTCCGGTATCGGTCTGGACTCGGTCTCGTACCCCTTGTCCCCCTCCGGTCTCGGTCTGGACTCAGTCTCGTACCCCTTGTCCCCCTCCAGTCTCGGTCTGGACTCGGTCTCGTACCCCTTGTCCCCCTCCAGTCTCGGTCTGAACTCGGTCTCGTACACCTTGTCCCCCTCCGGTCTCGGTCTGGACTCAGTCTCGGTCTACTTGGTCCCCCTTGTCCCCCTCCAGTCTCGGACTTGACTTGGTCTCGTACCCCTTGTCCCCCTCCAGTCTCGGTCTGGACTCGGTCTCGTACCCCTTGTCCCCCTCCGGTCTCGGTCTGGACTCAGTCTCGGTCTGGACTCAGTCTCGTACCCCTTGTCCCCCTCCGGTCTCGGACTTGACTTGGTCTCGTACCCCTTGTCCCCCTCTCCAGTCTCGGTCTGGACTCGGTCTCGTACCCCTTGTCCCCTCCGGTCTCGGTCTGGACTCAGTCTCGTACCCCTTGTCCCCCTCCATTCTCGGACTTGACTTGGTCTCGTACCCCTTGTCCCCCTCCAGTCTCGAGCTTGATTCGGTCTCGTACCCCTTGTCCCCCTCCAGTCTCGGTCTGGACTCGGTCTCGTACCCCTTGTCCCCCTCCAGTCTCGGTCTGGACTCGGTCTCGTACCCCTTGTCCCCCTCCGGTCTCAGGCTTGACTCTGTCAAGTACCCCTTGTCCCCCTCCGGTCTCGGTCTGGACTCAGTCTCGTACCCCTTGTCCCCCTCCAGTCTCGGACTTGACTTGGTCTCGTACCCCTAGTCCCCCTCCGGTATCGGTCTGGACTCAGTCTCGTACCCCTTGTCCCCCTCCAGTCTCGGTCTGGACTCGGTCTCGTACCCCTTGTCCCCCTCCGGTCTCGGGCTTGACTCTGTCTCGTACCCCTTGTCCCCCTTCGGTCTCGGTCTGGACTCAGTCTCGTACCTCTTGTCCCCCTCCAGTCTCGGACTTGACTCGGTCTCGTACACCTTGTCCTCCTCCAGTCTCGGGCTTGACTCGGTCTCGTACCCCTTGTCCCCCTCCAGCCTCGGTCTGGACTCGGTCTCGTACCCCTTGTCCCCCTCCGATCTCGGTCTGGACTCAGTCTTGTACCCCTTGTCCCCCTCCGATCTCGGTCTGGACTCAGTCTTGTACCCCTTGTCCCCCTCCGGTCTCGGTCTGGACTCGGTCTCGTACCCCTTGTCCCCCTCCGGTCCCGGTCTGGACTCAGTCTCGTACCCCTTGTCCCCCTCCGGTCTCGGACTTGACTTGGTCTCGTACCCCTTGTCCGCCTCCGGTCTCGGGCTTGACTCGGTCTCGTACCCCTTGTCCTCCCCCAGTCTCGGGCTTGACTCGGTCTCGTACCCCTTGTCCCCCTCCACTCTCGGTCTGGACTCGGTCTCGTACCCCTTGTCCCCCTCCAGCCTCGGTCTGGACTCAGTCTCGTACACCTTGTCCCCCTCCGGTCTCGGTCTGGACTCAGTCTCGTACCCCTTGTCCCCCTCCAGTCTCGGACTTGACTTGGTCTCGTACCCCTTGTCCCCCTCCAGTCTCGGTCTGGACTCGGTCTCGTACCCCTTGTCCCCCTCCGGTCTCGGGCTTGACTCTGTCTCGTACCCCTTGTCCCCCTCCGGTCTCGGGCTTGACTCTGTCTCGTACCCCTTGTCCCCCTCTGGTCTCGGGCTTGACTCGGTCTCATACTCCTTGTCCCCCTCCAGTCTCGGGCTTGACTCGGTCTCGTACCCCTTATCCCCCTCCAGTCTCGGACTTGACTTGGTCTCGGTCTTTGTCCTCCTCCAGTCTCGGGCTTGACTCGGTCTCGTACCCCTTGTCCGCCTCCGGTCTCGGGCTTGACTCGGTCTTGGGCTTGACTCGGTCTCTCTGTCCCCCCTTGTCCCCCTCCAGCCTCGGTCTGGACTCAGTCTCGTACCCCTAGTCCCCCTCCGGTATCGGTCTGGACTCGGTCTCGTACCCCTTGTCCCCCTCCGGTCTCGGTCTGGACTCAGTCTCGTACCCCTTGTCCCCCTCTGGTCTCGGACTTGACTTGGTCTCGTACCCCTTGTCCCCCACCAGTTTCGGTCTGGACTCGGTCTCGTACCCCTTGTCCGCCTCCGGTCTCGGGCTTGACTCGGTCTCGTACCCCTTGTCCCCTTCCAGCCTCGGTCTGGACTTGGTCTCGTACTCCTTGTCCCCCTCCGGTCTCGGGCTTGACTCGGTCTCGTACCCCTTGTCCTCCCCCAGTCTCGGGCTTGACTCTGTCTCGTACCCCTTGTCCCCCTCCAGTCTCGAGCTTGACTCGGTCTCATACCCCTTGGCCCCTCCAGTCTCGGTCTGGTGTCGGTCTCGTACCCCTTGTCCCCCTCCAGTCTCGGTCTGGACTCGGTCTCGTACCCCTTGTCCCCCTCCGGTCTCGGGTTTGACTCTGTCTCGTACCCCTTTTCCCCCTCTGGTCTCGGGCTTGACTCGGTCTCGTACCCCTTGTCCCCCTCCAGTCTCGGGGCTTGACTCGGTCTCGTACCCCTTGTCCCCCTCCAGCCTCGGTCTGGACTTGGTGTCTTACCCCTTGTCCCCCTCCGGTCTTGGTCTGGACTCAGTCTCGTACCCCTTGTCCCCCTCCAGTCTCCGACTTGACTTGGGTTCGTACCCCTTGTCCCCCTCCAGTCTCGGTCTGGACTCAGTCTCGTACCCCTTGTCCCCCTCCGGTCTCGGGCTTGAATCTGTCTCGTACCCCTTGTCCCCCTCCACTCTCGAGCTTGACTCGGTCTCATACCCCTTGTCCCCCTCCAGTCTCGGTCTGGACTCGGTCTCGTACCCCTTGTCCCCTCCAGTCTCGGTCTGGACTCGGTCTCGTACCCCTTGTCCCCCTCCGGTCTCGGGCTTGACTCTGTCTCGTAACCCTTGTCCCCCTCCACTCTCGGTCTGGACTCGGTCTCGTACCCCTTGTCCCCCTCCAGCCTCGGTCTGGACTCAGTCTCGTACACCTTGTCCCCCTCCGGTCTCGGTCTGGACTCAGTCTCGTACCCCTTGTCCCCCTCCAGTCTCGGACTTGACTTGGTCTCGTACCCCTTGTCCCCCTCCAGTCTCGGTCTGGACTCGGTCTCGTACCCCTTGTCCCCCTCCGGTCTCGGGCTTGACTCTGTCTCGTACCCCTTGTCCCCCTCCGGTCTCGGGCTTGACTCTGTCTCGTACCCCTTGTCCCCCTCTGGTCTCGGGCTTGACTCGGTCTCATACTCCTTGTCCCCCTCCAGTCTCGGGCTTGACTCGGTCTCGTACCCCTTATCCCCCTCCAGTCTCGGACTTGACTTGGTCTCGTACCCCTTGTCCTCCTCCAGTCTCGGGCTTGACTCGGTCTCGTACCCCTTGTCCGCCTCCGGTCTCGGGCTTGACTCGGTCTTGGGCTTGACTCGGTCTCGTCCCCCTTGTCCCCCTCCAGCCTCGGTCTGGACTCAGTCTCGTACCCCTAGTCCCCCTCCGGTATCGGTCTGGACTCGGTCTCGTACCCCTTGTCCCCCTCCGGTCTCGGTCTGGACTCAGTCTCGTACCCCTTGTCCCCCTCTGGTCTCGGACTTGACTTGGTCTCGTACCCCTTGTCCCCCACCAGTTTCGGTCTGGACTCGGTCTCGTACCCCTTGTCCGCCTCCGGTCTCGGGCTTGACTCGGTCTCGTACCCCTTGTCCCCTTCCAGCCTCGGTCTGGACTTGGTCTCGTACTCCTTGTCCCCCTCCGGTCTCGGGCTTGACTCGGTCTCGTACCCCTTGTCCTCCCCCAGTCTCGGGCTTGACTCTGTCTCGTACCCCTTGTCCCCCTCCAGTCTCGAGCTTGACTCGGTCTCATACCCCTTGGCCCCTCCAGTCTCGGTCTGGTGTCGGTCTCGTACCCCTTGTCCCCCTCCAGTCTCGGTCTGGACTCGGTCTCGTACCCCTTGTCCCCCTCCGTCTCGGGCTTGACTCTGTCTCGGGTTTGACTCTGTCTCGTACCCCTTTTCCCCCTCTGGTCTCGGGCTTGACTCGGTCTCGTACCCCTTGTCCCCCTCCAGTCTCGGGGCTTGACTCGGTCTCGTACCCCTTGTCCCCTCCAGCCTCGGTCTGGACTTGACTGTCTTACCCCTTGTCCCCCTCCGGTCTTGGTCTGGACTCAGTCTCGTACCCCTTGTCCCCCTCCAGTCTCCGACTTGACTTGGTCTCGTACCCCTTGTCCCCCTCCAGTCTCGGTCTGGACTCAGTCTCGTACCCCTTGTCCCCCTCCGGTCTCGGGCTTGAATCTGTCTCGTACCCCTTGTCCCCCTCCACTCTCGAGCTTGACTCGGTCTCATACCCCTTGTCCCCCTCCAGTCTCGGTCTGGACTCGGTCTCGTACCCCTTGTCCCCCTCCAGTCTCGGTCTGGACTCGGTCTCGTACCCCTTGTCCCCCTCCGGTCTCGGGCTTGACTCTGTCTCGTAACCCTTGTCCCCCTCCGGTCTCGGTCTGGACTCAGTCTCGTACCCCTTGTCCCCCTCCAGTCTCGGACTTGACTTGGTCTCGTACCCCTTGTCCTCCTCCAGTCTCGGGCTTGACTCGGTCTCGTACCCCCCCTTGTCCTCCCCCCCCCTCCAGTCTCGGGCTTGACTCTGTCTCGTACCCCTTGTCCCCCTCCAGTCTCGAGCTTGACTTGTCCCCCTCTCGGGTCTCATACCCCTTGTCCCCTCCAGTCTCGGTCTGTCTCGTGTCCCCCTCCAGTCTCGTACCCTTGTCCCCCTCCAGTCTCGGTCTGGACTCGGTCTCGTACCCCTTGTCCCCCTCCGGTCTCGGGCTTGACTCTGTCTCGTACCCCTTTTCCCCCTCTGGTCTCGGGCTTGACTCGGTCTCGTACCCCTTGTCCCCCTCCAGTCTCAGACTTGACTTGGTCTCGTACCCCTTGTCCTCCTCCAGTCTCGGGCTTGACTCGTTCTTGTACCCCTTGTCCGCCTCCGGTCTCGGGCTTGACTCGGTCTTGGGCTTGACTCGGTCTCGTACCCCTTGTCCCCCTCCAGCCTCGGTCTGGACTTGGTGTCTTACCCCTTGTCCCCCTCCGGTCTTGGTCTGGACTCAGTCTCGTACCCCTTGTCCCCCTCCAGTCTCCGACTTGACTTGGGTTCGTACCCCTTGTCCCCCTCCAGTCTCGGTCTGGACTCGGTCTCGTACCCCTTGTCCCCCTCCGGTCTCGGGCTTGACTCGGTCTCGTACCCCTTGTCCTCCCCCAGTCTCGGGCTTGACTCGGTCTCGTACCCCTTGTCCCCCTCCACTCTCGGTCTGGACTCGGTCTCGTACCCCTTGTCCCCCTCCAGTCTCGGACTTGACTTGGTCTCGTACCCCTTGTCCCCCTCCAGTCTCGGTCTGGACTCGGTCTCGTACCCCTTGTCCCCCTCCGGTCTCGGGCTTGACTCTGTCTCGTACCCCTTGTCCCCCTCCGGTCTCGGGCTTGACTCGGTCTCGTACCCCTTGTCCCCCCTCCAGTCTCGGGCTTGACTCGGTCTCGTACCCCTTGTCCCCCTCCAGTCTCGAGCTTGACTCTGTCTCGTACCCCTTGTCCCCCTCTGGTCTCGGTCTGGACTCAGTCTCGTACCCCTTGTCCCCCTCCAGTCTCGGACTTGACTCTGTCTCGTACCCCTTGTCCCCCTCTGGTCTCGGACTTGACTTGGTCTTGTACTCCTTGTCCCCCTCCGGTCTCGGGCTTGACTCGGTCTCGTACCCCTTGTCCCCCTCTAGTCTCGGTCTGGACTCGGTCTCGTACCCCTTGTCCCCCTCCGGTCTCGGGCTTGACTCTGTCTCGTAACCCTTGTCCCCCTCCGGTCTCGGTCTGGACTCAGTCTCGTACCTCTTGTCCCCCTCCAGTCTCGGACTTGACTTGGTCTCGTACCCCTTGTCCTCCTCCAGTCTCGGGCTTGACTCGGTCTCGTACCCCTTGTCCTCCCCCAGTCTCGGGCTTGACTCTGTCTCGTACCCCTTGTCCCCCTCCAGTCTCGAGCTTGACTCGGTCTCATACCCCTTGGCCCCTCCAGTCTCGGTCTGGTGTCGGTCTCGTACCCCTTGTCCCCCTCCAGTCTCGGTCTGGACTCGGTCTCGTACCCCTTGTCCCCCTCCGGTCTCGGGCTTGACTCTGTCTCGTACCCCTTTTCCCCCTCTGGTCTCGGGCTTGACTCGGTCTCGTACCCCTTGTCCCCCTCCAGTCTCAGACTTGACTTGGTCTCGTACCCCTTGTCCTCCTCCAGTCTCGGGCTTGACTCGGTCTTGTACCCCTTGTCCGCCTCCGGTCTCGGGCTTGACTCGGTCTTGGGCTTGACTCGGTCTCGTACCCCTTGTCCCCCTCCAGCCTCGGTCTGGACTTGGTGTCTTACCCCTTGTCCCCCTCCGGTCTTGGTCTGGACTCAGTCTCGTACCCCTTGTCCCCCTCCAGTCTCCGACTTGACTTGGGTTCGTACCCCTTGTCCCCCTCCAGTCTCGGTCTGGACTCAGTCTCGTACCCCTTGTCCCCCTCCGGTCTCGGGCTTGAATCTGTCTCGTACCCCTTGTCCCCCTCTGGTCTCGGACTTGACTTGGTCTCGTACCCCTTGTCCCCCTCCAGTTTCGGTCTGGACTCGGTCTCGTACCCCTTGTCCCCCTCCGGTCTCGGGCTTGACTCGGTCTCGTACCCCTTGTCCTCCCCCAGTCTCGGGCTTGACTCGGTCTCGTACCCCTTGTCCCCCTCCACTCTCGGTCTGGACTCGGTCTCGTACCCCTTGTCCCCCTCCAGTCTCGGACTTGACTTGGTCTCGTACCCCTTGTCCCCCTCCAGTCTCGGTCTGGACTCGGTCTCGTACCCCTTGTCCCCCTCCGGTCTCGGGCTTGACTCTGTCTCGTACCCCTTGTCCCCCTCCGGTCTCGGGCTTGACTCTGTCTCGTACCCCTTGTCCCCCTCCAGTCTCGGGCTTGACTCGGTCTCGTACCCCTTGTCCCCCTCCAGTCTCGGGCTTGACTCTGGTCCCCTTGTCCCCCTCCAGTCTCCGCCTGGACTCGGTCTCGTACCCCTTGTCCCCTCCAGTCTCGAGCTTGACTCTGTCTCGTACCCCTTGTCCCCCTCCAGTCTCCGCCTGGACTCGGTCTCGTACCCCTTGTCCCCCTCCAGTCTCGGTCTGGACTCGGTCTCGTACCCCTTGTCCCCATCCGGTCTCTGGTTTGACTCTGTCTCGTACCCCTTGTCCCCCTCCGGTCTCGGTCTGGACTAGGTCTCGTACCCCTTGTCCCCCTCCGGTCTCGGTATGGACTCAGTCTCGTACCCCTTGTCCCCCTCCAGTCTCGGGCTTGACTCGGTCTCGTACCCCTTGTCCCCCTCCAGTTTCGGTCTAGACTCAGTCTCGTACCCCTTGTCCACCTCCGGTCTCGGACTTGACTCGGTCTCGTACCCCTTGTCCCCCTCCAGCCTCGGTCTGGACTAGGTCTCGTACCCCTTGTCCCCCTCCGGTCTCGGTGTGGACTCAGTCTCGTACCCCTTGTCCCCCTCCAGTCTCGGACTTGACTTGATCTCGTACCCCTTGTCCCCCTCCAGTTTCGGTCTGGACTCAGTCTCGTACCCCTTGTCCGCCTCCGGTCTCGGGATTGACTCGGTCTCGTACCCCTTGTCCCCCTCCAGCCTCAGTCTGGACTCGGTCTCGTACTCCTTGTCCCCCTCCGGCCTCCGGCTTGACTCGGACGAGATTTGCTCCGGTCTTGGTCATGAATTGGTCTCGCTTTAGGTGGTCTCAAACACAACACTGTTCCAAATACTGTGGTTACCCTGGGAACAAATAGTAAATTTGTAACTCTTTGTTCACACGGTAACCATAGTGTTTTATAAAGAAATAAGCTGCAGTGTACTGATTTGAAGATGGAGATGTTTAGATGGCCATGCCCTCAGACTGCAGTCAGAAACCTCCATATCAATGAGAATCATCCTTAGTTTCACTCTTCTCCTCATTCCTCTCCTTCTTTTTCTCCCTCTTTCTTTTTTCTCCAGTCTTTGTCACCATGACGAACACCTCGTCTGCCACCTCCTCTGCGGCTGCTGCCATCTCTCCCCCGGCTGTGACTGTTGGTCCGTTTGTCCGTCCGTCTCGCTGTACGCAGGTCCAGGGCACCACCCACTGCACCTGTGACCCCGGGTACACCATCTCTGGGCGTGACAGCACCACTTGCACAGGTACACCACAATCAGCTACCATTGCTATGGTAACATAAAAAGACACACTGTCTGACCACATAATGTTATATACTGTAACTGACATTAATGGCAATTGATGTGTGTGTGTTTCAGACATTGACGAGTGTGAGTTGTTCCACATGGGTCAGGCTGGCCGGCTATGTTTACATGCCTGTGTTAACACCCCTGGAGGCTACCGCTGTACCTGTCCTGCTGGATACAATGTCACCCGCGACGGACGCAACTGCAAAGGTGAAAGGAGACCGCACACACACACACACACACACACACACACACACACACACACACACACACACACACACACACACACACACACACACACACACACACACACACACACACACACACACACACACACACACACACACACACACACACACACACACACACACACACACACACACACTGTACCAAAGTCTCAAATGCTGAACACACACACGCACCATCATATCCTCTGTCTCAAAACATGCCAGTTATACCAGATGAATACTAAACATTTGAATAGTCTACCACAAAGAGAAAGAAGATAACTTGGCTGAATGATAATGAATGTTTCCTATTATTTCCTATCCGTTGTATCTGTAATTCCATGCAATTCTGTTATCTACTGGCTGAATAATTAAACAAACCCTACATCTGGTCTGAATAAATGTTGGTTTTTGTAGGCAACTACAATACATCAGTTATTTCTCTGTCTCGCTCTCTCTATTTCCTCTGTCTTTTTTTATCTGTCCCTCCCTCACTTTTACACACATTATTCTCCCTCTCTCTCCATGGCCTGTAGACATAGATGAGTGTGCCACCAGACTGAATAACTGCACCCGGGACCAGATGTGTATAAACACCTACGGAGGGTTCCAGTGTGTACGTGTGGACTGCCCCCGCATACGAAACTCCACCTACAGCAAAACCTCACCCCTGTGAGTACCTTCTCTTATAGTTAATCAAGAATAGATTTGATAACATGTAACTCTTTATCACTCTCTTGCAATAATACACCCCTCAATGCCTATATAATCTTCTCTTTCCCTGTTCCCCAGGCGTTGCGAGCGTAACCCCTGCTCTGTGGACAACAAGGTGTGCTCTCAGGCCCCTAACTCCATCTCCCACCACTACCTGTCTGTCGTATCCAACCTGTCAGCACCACGCACCATGTTCCGTGTGTCGGCCCTCCGCCTCATGGGCGACACGCTGCGTTTCTCCCTGCTGGGCCGCGGGCAGGCTCGACGCCACTTCACGGTGCAGCGGTCAGACCGACAGACAGGCCAGCTGGTGCTGGGGAGCCCGGTGCAAGGCCCTGCTACACTGGAGGCAGAGGTGGAGATGACCGAGCTGGAGAAAGGGGTCCAGCTGGGGCGGTACATCACCAAGATCACCATGTTCATCTCCCAGTATGAGTTCTAGAGAGGGAGAGAGAAAGGTCGGGATTTAGAGGGTGGAATGAAGAGAGGGAGGAGGGAGTACTGTGGTAAGAGTTTTTGAGTGTGGCAGTGGATAGGGCTGGGAGGCTGGGAGGGGTGAGGCACTAAGTCCTAAGGAACAAAGAAGGACTAAAAGGAGAGGGAAGTTTAGTCGAGACATACAGGTATGGCAGGATCGGATGCATTTGGTAGAGTTGTATCAATTATAATGACAGAAAGGGAATGGTTCAGGTATGGTTTAGGGGGGTGAGAAATTAGGGAGGGTCAGAGACATGAAAAGGAGAAAATGGCCATTTGTGGTGGAGATTGAATGTTTCCTCACTGAAGCTGAGAGAGTGAGAGCTGGGTATGTAAATACGAGCTGCAGTCCTTAACTGGTTAATTGTTTTACATCCAACATATGACAAAATGACAATCAATATCTGTAAGATGAGAAGACCTGACGCTACACATTGACAATCCTATATTTCCTGGTCTTGTGTTCAACTTGTTTTGATATATTTATTTAGAAGGTGTTGTAAACCCCTGTTTGTGAACTGCTTTTTATTTATCTGAAAAAGCACTATTAAACATTTATTCAAAACACCACTGTATGATTTCTAGGGTTTCATGATTTACTTTTCCTATATACTTATGTCTCTGCACAGGACTGTATAAGGGGCTTGCCTTGAACTGTGACCTGTAGATGATCTGTCTGTCATAGAGGCTGAAACAGGAGTATGATGTACAGTATGAGTAGTGCAGGTCTGGGGAAGACATCAGGCATGGCAGTACAGAGCTACACTGTGCAGCAGACAGACAGCCAAAGACACTCTGCTCAAAGAGCTACTAGAGCCTTACACTATATGCATGAGCTAAACCAGCTAACACAGTGTATATTGTTACTTAATGAGATATGACAAATTGAAATGCTCTTTTACACAATGCTTAGGGGTACGTGTGTGTGTGTGTGTGTGTGTGTGTGTGTGTGTGTGTGTGTGTGTGTGTGTGTGTGTGTGTGTGTGTGTGTGTGTGTGTGTGTGTGTGTGTGTGTGTGTGTGTGTGTGTGTGTGTGTGTGTGTGTGTGTGTGTGTGTGTGTGTGTGTGTGTGTGTGAGGAGATGTACTGTAGATTTGGCTGGTGTTGTTGTGGCGTGGGTTGTAGAGGATGCTGATGAAATGTTTCACCCCTGTCTCAGGCTGCCCACAAACCTTCCCCACTATCTGCACTCTATCATCTGGACAGACATGAAAACCCTGGTTAACACCACACCACACATAGGGCCAATGCCATGGACACACACAAACAAGATTCATGTGAGTAGTGGTGTGAGAACGCATACACACAAATTCTTACACAATAAATGATCTGTAGTGTATAAGATATCCCACATCACAGCTCTCTCAACATAGAGCACACTGCAATGACCACAGCACAGTGAGTGTACTTTATATAGGCACTGATGTAAGTGTAGAGTGTGAGGGGTTAACCAGCCCGGTGCAGCCACGCAGAGCCAGGCAGTGTGTATCAAGGTACAAGGCGAGACCCAGATGCAGACACAGGAGGCAGATGGTTGGAGTCTTATGTTTATTAATCAAAATGGGGTAGGCAAGAGAATGGTCGTATACAGGGAAAAGGTCAAAGCAGTTTGGAGTCCAATAGGTACCGAAGGACAGATTCAAGGTCAGGACAGGTAGGATGATCAAGCAGGCGGGAAAGTAGTCCAGAGTCAGGCAGGGGTCAAAACCGGGAAGAGAAGCAAAAGAGAATAGAAAAGGAGTACAGGGAAAAACACACTGGTTGACTTGACTAAACATACAAGACAAACTGGCAAAGAGAGACAGGAAACACAGGGATAAATACACTGGTTGACTTGACTAAACATACAAGACGAACTGGCAATGAGAGACAGGAAACACAGGGATAAATACACTGGTTGACTTGACTAAACATACAAGACGAACTGGCAATGAGAGACAGGAAACACAGGGATAAATACACTGGTTGACTTGACTAAACATACAAGACGAACTGGCAATGAGAGACAGGAAACACAGGGATAAATACACTGGTTGACTTGACTAAACATACAAGACGAACTGGCAATGAGAGACAGGAAACACAGGGATAAATACACTGGAAAATAAGCGACACCTGGAGGGGGTGGAGACAATCACAGGGACAGATTAAACAGACCAGGACGTGACAGTGTGCCTCAGACACAGGCACTAACACACTGAACCCAGCCCCACCTCGGAGTCACCATATTGGGCTGAGAGTGAGACGAGGAGGGACTCCCCTGACCTGGCTGAGACCACAGAGGGGGGGGGGTTGAGGATCCCATGCACACAGAGGGACAGGGGGAAATGATAAAGAGAGAGAGGAAGAGAGAATGATGGCTGAATAGAGTGATATCAATAGCAGGCAATTCACAGCGAGACTCTATTTCTGCTCTGAAAGAGACCCCTCACTGTTCTTCACTCTGTCTGTATCTCTCTCCCTTTCTGTCTTGATGAAAGGAAGGGACAGAAAGAGAAAGGAAAAAATGAGACTTATAGTTGAATGGCAGCCTGTCCCAATGTTGTCGTTCCCCGGGGGAGGAACAAAGCTGATGTGGTGATGAGTCAGTCCCTATATCCTCTCTGACCCCCTCCACACCTCTCCTCTCCTCACCCCCTCCAAACCGGCTTGTCTCTGCCCATCCAGGACTACCTGTATCTCACCCACACCTCCTCCTGTCCTGAATACAAACCCTACACTCTGACCCCACTCTTGTCCTCTTTTCAATCAGCCTCAGACCCCACACAGACACATTAAAGGTCCAATGTAACTGTTTTTTTTATATATCAATATCAAATCATTTCTGGGTAACACTTAAGAACATTACTGTAATAAACTCTATTATAATGGGCAAAAATTCTAAACTATTTCTCAAGCAAGAATTTAATTGGTCTATTAACCAATTCACTGCACGGTGATGTCACTATGGAAAGCCCAAACTCCTGCCCATACAAAACCTGCGATTTATAAGGACCTGTGTGGAAGATTGCATTTTAATTCAGCAACTATCAGGAGATAACACTGATACATTTTTTCACACTTTTACAGTGTTAGTTTCATCAGCTGCACTAGGCCTTTAAAACACAAGCATATAGTATACAAACATGCATGAACACCCACACACACTCACACACACAAACAAACACACACACCCTGGGCCTGAGTTGAAAACAGAGTTGGAAACAGTAGCCAGGGTTCCAGTACTCTTTATCTATTAGTAACCTTAGACAACCATTCCATTCCAACAACATCAAAGGGATCCAAGCTCTCTTCCTCTGTACCCTACCCTCCCCCCTCCACATACACACACAGACACAATACAACCAATAGGGTGCTCTGATGATTTCATCTATCACGGCCTGTCTGTGGGTGCCCATATGTCAGGTCTAGTGTCTCAGCTTCCCTCCATCTCTCTTTGCCTATCCCTCTCTCTCTCCTCTCTCTTTCCCTACATCTTCCATCTTTCTCTCTCTCCCTCTCTGTCTGATGTGGTGGATGAGTCACCCTCTGAGCAGATAAACCTCTGAGTGCCAGCGGTGCCAACTCTCTGAAATCAATATCCTCATTCCAGCCCGACCTCCCCACACAATAAGAGCTTATACTCCTACAGGCATTTACCTAGTTATCTTTGAAGCCCCTCTCAGTCAGACATCAGGATTGTATGTGAAAGGGGACACTCCGTCCCTGTCGTAGGTTTAAGGGGAGGAAGGAGAGTTGTGGCCCAGACCCTTGTATGTTGACTGGGCCCAGGCAAACTGAGACATGGCCTAGATCTAGAGCCAGGGTTTGGCTGGCACAGGCCCAACCTGGGTGGGCGCGCTGGGCAGGTGAGGGGGGTTGGTATGCATGGCAGCAGTGCCCAGCTGTTACAATGGGAGGTCTGTGAGAAGTACGGCCGGGACCAACAAAGCCCTGACTGTGCCCACGTCAGTCCCCCAGTCCTTGAGCCAAGAACAGGTATCATATGCAGCCAAGTACGGCAAACAGGATGTGGGGGTGTAAGGAGGGTGGGTGTGGAATGGGGGAAGGGGAGGAACTGTTCCATAAGATGTCTGATCTGACCTCTAACTGTCCTTTACTCCTCTCCCCGGGACACTCTCTCTGACTGTCTGATCTGACCTCTAACTGCCCTTTACTCCTCTCCCCGGGACACTCTCTCTGACTGTCTGATCTGACCTCTAACTGCCCTTTACTCCTCTCTCCGGGACACTCTCTCTGACTGTCTGATCTGACCTCTACCTGCCCCTTACTCCTCTCCCCGGGACACTCTCTTTGACTGTCTGATCTGACCTCTGACGGCCCTTTACTCCTCTCCCCGGGACACTCTCTCTGACTGTCTGATCTGACCTCTAACTGTCCTTTACTCCTCTCCCAGGGACACTCTCTCTGACTGTCTGATCTGACCTCTAACTGCCCTCTACTCCTCTCCCAGGGACACTCTCTCTGACTGTCTGATCTGACCTCTAACTGCCCTCTACTCCTCTCCCCGGGACACTCTCTCTGACTGTCTGACTGTCTACCTGCCCCTTATCTCTCCCGACCTCTACTGTCTGATCTGACCTCTTTTACTCCTCTCCCGGGACACTCTCTCTGACTGTCTGATCTGACCTCTAACTGTCCTTTACTCCTCTCCCAGGGACACTCTCTCTGACTGTCTGATCTGACCTCTAACTGCCCTTTACTCCACTCCCCGGGACACTCTCTCTGACTGTCTGATCTGACCTCTAACTGCCCTTAACTCCTCTCCCAGGGACACTCTCTCTGACTGTCTGATCTGACCTCTAACTGCCCTTTACTCCTCTCCCGGGACACTCTCTCTGACTGTCTGATCTGACCTCTAACTGCCCTTACTCCTCTCCCAGGGACACTCTCTCTGACTGTCTGATCTGACCTCTACACTCTCTCTGACTGTCTGATCCCTCTAACTGCCCTTTTACTCCTCTCCCCGGGACACTCTCTCTGACTGTCTGATCTGACCTCTAACTGTCCTTTACTCCTCTCCCAGGGACACTCTCTCTGACTGTCTGATCTGACCTCTAACTGCCCTCTACTCCTCTCCCCGGGACACTCTCTCTGACTGTCTGATCTGACCTCTAACTGCCCTTTACTCCTCTCCCCGGGACACTCTCTCTGACTGTCTGATCTGACCTCTAACTGCCCTTTACTCCTCTCCCAGGGACACTCTCTCTGACTGTCTGATCTGACCTCTAACTGCCCTCTACTCCTCTCCCCGGGACACTCTCTCTGACTGTCTGATCTGACCTCTAACTGCCCTTTACTCCTCTCCCCGGGACTGTCTCTCTGACTGTCTGATCTGACCTCTAACTGCCCTTTACTCCTCTCCCCGGGACACTCTCTCTGACTGTCTGATCTGACCTCTAACTGCCCTTTACTCCACTCCCCGGGACACTTTCTCTGACTGTCTGATCTGACCTCTAACTGCCCATTACTCCTCTCCCAGGGACACTCTCTCTGACTGTCTGATCTGACCTCTAAGTGCCCTCTACTCCTCTCCCCGGGACACTCTCTCTGACTGTCTGATCTGACCTCTAACTGCCCTTTACTCCTCTCCCCGGGACACTCTCTCTGACTGTCTGATCTGACCTCTAACTGTCCTTTACTCCTCTCCCAGGGACACTCTCTCTGACTGTCTGATCTGACCTCTAACTGCCCTTTACTCCTCTACCCGGGACACTCTCTCTGACTGTCTGATCTGACCTCTAACTGCCCTTTACTCCTCTCCCAGGGACACTCTCTCTTACTGTCTGATCTGACCTCTAACGGCCCTTTACTCCTCTCCCAGGGACACTCTCTCTGACTGTCTGATCTGACCTCTAACTGCCCCTTACTCCTCTCCCAGGGAGACTCTCTCTGACTGTCTGATCTAACCTCTAACTGCCCAATACTCCTCTCCCCGGGACACTCTCTCTGACTGTCTGATCTGACCTCTAACTGCCCTCTACTCCTCTCCCCGGGACACTCTCTCTGACTGTCTGATCTGACCTCTAACTGCCCTTTACTACTCTCCCGGGGACTGTCTCTCTGACTGTCTGATCTAACCTCTAACTGCCCTTTACTCCTCTCCCCGGGACACTCTCTCTGACTGTCTGATCTGACCTCTAACTGCCCATTACTCCTCTCCCAGGGACACTCTCTCTGACTGTCTGATCTAACCTCTAACTGCCCAATACTCCTCTCCCCGGGACACTCTCTCTGACTGTCTGATCTGACCTCTAACTGCCCATTACTCCTCTCCCAGGGACACTCTCTCTGACTGTCTGATCTAACCTCTAACTGCCCAATACTCCTCTCCCCGGGACACTCTCTCTGACTGTCTGATCTGACCTCTAACTGCCCTTTACTCCTCTCCCAGGGACACTCTTTCTGACTGTCTGATCTGACCTCTAACTGCCCTTTACTCCTCTCCCCGGGACACTCTCTCTGACTGTCTGATCTGACCTCTAACTGTCCTTTACTCCTCTCCCAGGGACACTCTCTCTGACTGTCTGATCTGACCTCTAACTGACCTCTACTCCTCTCCCCGGGACACTCTCTCTGACTGTCTGATCTGACCTCTAACTGCCCTTTACTACTCTCCCCGGGACTGTCTCTCTGACGGTCTGATCTGACCTCTAACTGCCCTTTACTCCTCTCCCCGGGACACTCTCTCTGACTGTCTGATCTGACCTCTAACTGCCCTTTACTCCACTCCCGGGACACTTCTCTGACTGTCTGATCTGACCTCTAACTGCCCATTACTCCTCTCCCAGGGACACTCTCTCTGACTGTCTGATCTGACCTCTAACTGCCCTTTACTCCTCTCCCCGGGACACTCTCTCTGACTGTCTGATCTGACCTCTAACTGCCCTTTACTCCTCTCCCCGGGACACTTTCTCTGACTGTCTGATCTGACCTCTAACTGCCCAATACTCCTCTCCCAGGGACACTCTCTCTGACTGTCTGATCTGACCTCTAACTGCCCTCTACTCCTCTCCCCGGGACACTCTCTCTGACTGTCTGATCTGACCTCTAACTGCCCTTTACTCCTCTACCCGGGACACTCTCTCTGACTGTCTGATCTGACCTCTAACTGCCCTTTACTCCTCTCCCAGGGACACTCTCTCTTACTGTCTGATCTGACCTCTAACGGCCCTTTACTCCTCTCCCAGGGACACTCTCTCTTACTGTCTGATCTGACCTCTAACTGCCCTTTACTACTCTCCCCGGGACACTTTCTCTGACTGTCTGATCTGACCTCTAACTGCCCTTTACTCCTCTCCCCGGGACACTCTCTCTGACTGTCTGATCTGACCTCTAACTGCCCTTTACTCCTCTCCCCGGGACACTTTCTCTGACTGTCTGATCTGACCTCTAACTGCCCATTACTCCTCTCCCAGGGACACTCTCTCTGACTGTCTGATCTAACCTCTAACTGCCCTTTACTCCTCTCCCCGGGACACTCTCTCTGACTGTCTGATCTGACCTCTAACTGCCCTTTACTCCTCTCCCAGGGACACTCTCTCTGACTGTCTGATCTGACCTCTAACTGCCCTTTACTCCTCTCCCGGGACACTCTCTCTGACTGTCTGATCTGACTCTAACTGTCCTTACTCCTCTCCCAGGGACACTCTCTCTGACTGTCTGATCTGACCTCTAACTGCCCTCTACTCCTCTCCCCGGGACACTCTCTCTGACTGTCTGATCTGACCTCTAACTGCCCTTTACTCCTCTCCCGGGACACTCTCTCTGACTGTCTGATCTGACCTCTAACTGCCCATTACTCCTCTCCCAGGGACACTCTCTCTGACTGTCTGATCTGACCTCTAACTGCCCTTTACTCCTCTCCCAGGGACACTCTCTCTGACTGTCTGATCTGACCTCTAACTGCCCATTACTCCTCTCCCAGGGACACTCTCTCTGACTGTCTGATCTGACCTCTAACTGCCCTTACTCCTCTCCCCGGGACACTCTCTCTGACTGTCTGATCTGACCTCTAACTGCCCTCCTCCTCTCCCAACTGCCCTCTACTCCTCTCCCGGGACACTCTTCTGACTGTCTGATCTGATCTCTAACTGCCCTCTACTCCTCTCCCCGGGACACTCTCTCTGACTGTCTGATCTGACCTCTAACTGTCCTTTACTCTTCTCCCAGGGACACTCTCTCTGACTGTCTGATCTGACCTCTAACTGCCCTCTACTCCTCTCCCCGGGACACTCTCTCTGACTGTCTGATCTGACCTCTAACTGCCCTTTACTACTCTCCCCGGGACTGTCTCTCTGACTGTCTGATCTGACCTCTAACTGCCCTTTACTCCTCTCCCCGGGACACTCTCTCTGACTGTCTGATCTGACCTCTAACTGCCCTTTACTCCACTCCCCGGGACACTTCTCTGACTGTCTGATCTGACCTCTAACTGCCCATTACTCCTCTCCCAGGGACACTCTCTCTGACTGTCTGATCTGACCTCTAACTGCCCTCTACTCCTGTCCCCGGGACACTCTCTCTGACTGTCTGATCTGACCTCTAACTGCCCTTTACTCCTCTCCCCGGGACACTCTCTCTGACTGTCTGATCTGACCTCTAACTGTCCTTTACTCCTCTCCCAGGGACACTCTCTCAGACTGTCTGATCTGACCTCTAACTGCCCTTTACTCCTCTACCCGGGACACTCTCTCTGACTGTCTGATCTGACCTCTAACTGCCCTTTACTCCTCTCCCAGGGACACTCTCTCTTACTGTCTGATCTGACCTCTAACGGCCCTTTACTCCTCTCCCAGGGACACTCTCTCTGACTGTCTGATCTGACCTCTAACTGCCCTTTACTACTCTCCCCGGGACACTTTCTCTGACTGTCTGATCTGACCTCTAACTGCCCATTACTCCTCTCCCAGGGACACGCTCTCTGACTGTCTGATCTGACCTCTAACTGCCCTTTACTCCTCTCCCCGGGACACTCTCTCTGACTGTCTGATCTGACCTCTAACTGCCCTTTACTCCTCTCCCAGGGACACTTTCTCTGACTATCTGATCTGACCTCTAATGGCCCTTTACTCCTCTCCCCAGGACACTCTCTCTGACTGTCTGATCTGACCTTTAACTGCCCTTTACTCCTCTCCCCGGGACACTTTCTCTGACTGTCTGATCTGACCTCTCACTGCCCTTTACTCCTCTCGCAGGGACACTCTATCTGACTGTCTGATCTGACCTCTAACTGCCCTTTACTCCTCTCCCCGGGACACTCTCTCTGACTGTCTGATCTGACCTCGAACTGCCCTTTACGCCTCTCCCAGGGACACTCTCTCTGACTGTCTGATCTGACCTCTAACTGCCCTGTACTCCTCTCCCCGGGACACTCTCTCTGACTGTCTGATCTGACCTCTAACTGCCCTTTACTCCTCTCCCCGGGACACTCTCTCTGACTGTCTGATCTGACCTCTAACTGTCCTTTACTCCTCTCCCAGGGACACTCTCTCTGACTGTCTGATCTGACCTCTAACTGCCCCTTACTCCTCTCCCCGGGACACTCTCTCTGACTGTCTGATCTGACCTCTGACGGCCCTTTACTCCTCTCCCCGGGACACTCTCTCTGACTGTCTGATCTGACCTCTACCTGCCCCTTACTCCTCTCCCCGGGACACTCTCTCTGACAATCTGATCTGACCTCTAACTGCCCTTTACTCCTCTCCCCGGGACACTCTCTCTGACTGTCTGATCTGACCTCTAACTGCCCTTTACTCCTCTCCCCGGGACACTCTCTCTGACTGTCTGATCTGACCTCTAACTGCCCTTTACTCCTCTCACCGGGACACTTTCTCTGACTGTCTGATCTGACCTCTCACTGCCCTTTACTCCTCTCGCAGGGACACTCTCTCTGACTGTCTGATCTGACCTCTAACTGCCCTTTACTCCTCTACCCGGGACACTCTCTCTGACTGTCTGATCTGACCTCTAACGGCCCTTTACTCCTCTCCCAGGGACACTCTCTCTTACTGTCTGATCTGACCTCTAACTGCCCTTTATTCCTCTCCCCGGGACACTCTCTCTGACTGTCTGATCTGACCTCTAACGGCCCTTTACTCCTCTCCCAGGGACACTCTCTCTTACTGTCTGATCTGACCTCTAACTGCCCTTTACTCCTCTCCCAGGGACACTCTCTCTTACTGTCTGATCTGACCTCTAACTGCCCTTTACTCCTCTCCCAGGGACACTCTCTCTGACTGACTGATATGACCTCTAACTGCCCTCTACTCCTCTCCCCGGGACACTCTCTCTGACTGTCTGATCTGACCTCTAACTGCCCTTTACTACTCTCCCCGGGACTGTCTCTCTGACTGTCTGATCTGACCTCTAACTGCCCTTTACTCCTCTCCCCGGGACACTCTCACTGACTGTCTGATCTGACCTCTAACTGCCCTTTACTCCACTCCCCGGGACACTTCTCTGACTGTCTGATCTGACCTCTAACTGCCCATTACTCCTCTCCCAGGGACACTCTCTCTGACTGTCTGATCTGACCTCTAACTGCCCTCTACGCCTCTCCCCGGGACACTCTCTCTGACTGTCTGATCTGACCTCTAACTGCCCTTTACTCCTCTCCCCGGGACACTCTCTCTGACTGTCTGATCTGACCTCTAACTGTCCTTTACTCCTCTCCCAGGGACACTCTCTCTGACTGTCTGATCTGACCTCTAACTGCCCTTTACTCCTCTACCCGGGACACTCTCTCTGACTGTCTGATCTGACCTCTAACTGCCCTTTACTCCTCTCCCAGGGACACTCTCTCTTACTGTCTGATCTGACCTCTAACGGCCCTTTACTCCTCTCCCAGGGACACTCTCTCTGACTGTCTGATCTGACCTCTAACTGCCCTTTACTACTCTCCCCGGGACTGTCTCTCTGACTGTCTGATCTGACCTCTAACTGCCCTTTACTCCTCTCCCCGGGACACTCTCTCTGACTGTCTGATCTGACCTCTAACTGTCCTTTACTCCTCTCCCAGGGACACTCTCTCTGACTGTCTGATCTGACCTCTAACTGCCCTTTACTCCTCTCCCCGGGACACTCTCTCTGACTGTCTGATCTGACCTCTAACTGTCCTTTACTCCTCTCCCAGGGACACTCTCTCTGACTGTCTGATCTGACCTCTAACTGCCCTTTAGTACTCTCCCCGGGACTGTCTCTCTGACTGTCTGATCTGACCTCTAACTGCCCTTTACTCCTCTCCCCGGGACACTCTCTCTGACTGTCTGATCTGACCTCTAACTGCCCTTTACTCCACTCCCCGGGACACTTCTCTGACTGTCAGATATGACCTCTAACTGCCCATTACTCCTCTCCCAGGGACACTCTCTCTGACTGTCTGATCTGACCTCTAACTGCCCTCTACTCCTCTCCCCGGGACACTCTCTCTGACTGTCTGATCTGACCTCTAACTGCCCTTTACTCCTCTCCCCGGGACACTCTCTCTGACTGTCTGATCTGACCTCTAACTGTCCTTTACTCCTCTCCCAGGGACACTCTCTCTGACTGTCTGATCTGACCTCTAACTGCCCTTTACTCCTCTACCCGGGACACTCTCTCTGACTGTCTGATCTGACCTCTAACTGCCCTTTACTCCTCTCCCAGGGACACTCTCTCTTACTGTCTGATCTGACCTCTAACGGCCCTTTACTCCTCTCCCAGGGACACTCTCTCTGACTGTCTGATCTGACCTCTAACTGCCCTTTACTACTCTCCCCGGGACACTTTCTCTGACTGTCTGATCTGACCTCTAACTGCCCATTACTCCTCTCCCAGGGACTGTCTCTCTGACTGTCTGATCTGACCTCTAACTGCCCTTTACTCCTCTCCCCGGGACACTCTCACTGACTGTCTGATCTGACCTCTAACTGCCCTTTACTCCACTCCCCGGGACACTTCTCTGACTGTCTGATCTGACCTCTAACTGCCCATTACTCCTCTCCCAGGGACACTCTCTCTGACTGTCTGATCTGACCTCTAACTGCCCTCTACGCCTCTCCCCGGGACACTCTCTCTGACTGTCTGATCTGACCTCTAACTGCCCTTTACTCCTCTCCCCGGGACACTCTCTCTGACTGTCTGATCTGACCTCTAACTGTCCTTTACTCCTCTCCGAGGGACACTCTCTCTGACTGTCTGATCTGACCTCTAACTGCCCTTTACTCCTCTCCCCGGGACACTCTCTCTGACTGTCTGATCTGACCTCTAACTGTCCTTTACTCCTCTCCCAGGGACACTCTCTCTGACTGTCTGATCTGACCTCTAACTGCCCTCTACTCCTCTCCCCGGGACACTCTCTCTGACTGTCTGATCTGACCTCTAACTGTCCTTTACTCCTCTCCCAGGGACACTCTCTCTGACTGTCTGATCTGACCTCTAACTGCCCTTTAGTACTCTCCCCGGGACTGTCTCTCTGACTGTCTGATCTGACCTCTAACTGCCCTTTACTCCTCTCCCCGGGACACTCTCTCTGACTGTCTGATCTGACCTCTAACTGCCCTTTACTCCACTCCCCGGGACACTTCTCTGACTGTCAGATATGACCTCTAACTGCCCATTACTCCTCTCCCAGGGACACTCTCTCTCTGACTGTCTGATCTGACCTCTAACTGCCCTCTACTCCTCTCCCCGGGACACTCTCTCTGACTGTCTGATCTGACCTCTAACTGCCCTTTACTCCTCTCCCCGGGACACTCTCTCTGACTGTCTGATCTGACCTCTAACTGCCCTTTACTCCTCTCCCAGGGACACTCTCTCTGACTGTCTGATCTGACCTCTAACTGCCCTTTACTCCTCTCCCAGGGACACTCTCTCTGACTGTCTGATCTGACCTCTAACTGCCCTTTACTCCTCTCCCAGGGACACTCTCTCTGACTGTCTGATCTGACCTCTAACTGCCCTTTACTCCTCTCCCCGGGACACTCTCTCTGACTGTCTGATCTGACCTCTAACTGCCTTTACTCCTCTCCCAGGGACACTCTCTCTGACTGTCTGATCTGACCTCTAACTGCCCTTTACTCCTCTCCCGGGACACTCTCTCTGACTGTCTGATCTGACCTCTAACTGCCCTTTACTCCTCTCCCAGGGACACTCTCTCTGACTGTCTGATCTGACCTCTAACTGCCCTTTACTCCTCTCCCGGGACACTCTCTCTGACTGTCTGATCTGACCTCTAACTGTCCTTTACTCCTCTCCCAGGGACACTCTCTCTGACTGTCTGATCTGACCTCTAACTGCCCTTTACTCCTCTCCCAGGGACACTCTCTCTGACTGTCTGATCTGACCTCTAACTGCCCTTTACTCCTCTCCCAGGGACACTCTCTCTGACTGTCTGATCTGACCTCTAACTGCCCTTTACTCCTCTCCCAGGGACACTCTCTCTGACTGTCTGATCTGACCTCTAACTGCCCATTACTCCTCTCCCAGGGACACTCTCTCTGACTGTCTGATCTGACCTCTAACTGCCCTTTACTCCTCTCCCAGGGACACTCTCTCTGACTGTCTGATCTGACCTCTAACTGCCCTTTACTCCTCTCCCCGGGACACTCTCTCTGACTGTCTGATCTGACCTCTAACTGCCCTTTACTCCTCTCCCAGGGACACTCTCTCTGACTGTCTGATCTGACCTCTAACTGCCCTTTACTCCTCTCCCAGGGACACTCTCTCTGACTGTCTGATCTGACCTCTAACTGCCCTTTACTCCTCTCCCAGGGACACTCTCTCTGACTGTCTGATCTGACCTCTAACTGCCCTTTACTCCTCTCCCGGGACACTCTCTCTGACTGTCTGATCTGACCTCTAACTGCCCTTTACTCCTCTCCCAGGGACACTCTCTCTTACTGTCTGATCTGACCTCTAACTGCCCTTTACTCCTCTCCCAGGGACACTCTCTCTGACTGTCTGATCTGACCTCTAACTGCCCTTTACTCCTCTCCCAGGGACACTCTCTCTGACTGTCTGATCTGACCTCTAACTGCCCTTTACTCCTCTCCCAGGGACTGTCTCTCTGACTGTCTGATCTGACCTCTAACTGCCCTTTACTCCTCTCCCCGGGACACTCTCTCTGACTGTCTGATCTGACCTCTAACTGCCCTTTACTCCACTCCCCGGGACACTTCTCTGACTGTCTGATCTGACCTCTAACTGCCCATTACTCCTCTCCCAGGGACACTCTCTCTGACTGTCTGATCTGACCTCTAACTGCCCTCTACGCCTCTCCCCGGGACACTCTCTCTGACTGTCTGATCTGACCTCTAACTGCCCTTTACTCCTCTCCCCGGGACACTCTCTCTGACTGTCTGATCTGACCTCTAACTGTCCTTTACTCCTCTCCCAGGACACTCTCTCTGACTGTCTGATCTAACCTCTAACTGCCCTTTACTCCTCTCCCCGGGACACTCTCTCTGACTGTCTGATCTGACCTCTAACTGCCCTTTACTCCTCTCCCAGGGACACTCTCTCTGACTGTCTGATCTGACCTCTAACTGCCCTTTACTCCTCTCCCCGGGACACTCTCTCTGACTGTCTGATCTGACCTCTAACTGTCCTTTACTCCTCTCCCAGGGACACTCTCTCTGACTGTCTGATCTGACCTCTAACTGCCCTTTACTCCTCTCCCCGGGACACTCTCTCTGACTGTCTGATCTGACCTCTAACTGCCCTTTACTCCTCTCCCAGGGACACTCTCTCTGACTGTCTGATCTGACCTCTAACTGCCCTTTACTCCTCTCCCAGGGACACTCTCTCTGACTGTCTGATCTGACCTCTAACTGCCCTTTACTCCTCTCCCGGGACACTCTCTCTGACTGTCTGATCTGACCTCTAACTGCCCTTTACTCCTCTCCCCGGGACACTCTCTCTGACTGTCTGATCTGACCTCTAACTGCCCTTTACTCCTCTCCCGGGACACTCTCTCTGACTGTCTGATCTGACCTCTAACTGCCCTTTACTCCTCTCCCAGGGACACTCTCTCTGACTGTCTGATCTGACCTCTAACTGCCCTTTACTCCTCTCCCAGGGACACTCTCTCTGACTGTCTGATCTGACCTCTAACTGCCCTTTACTCCTCTCCCAGGGACACTCTCTCTGACTGTCTGATCTGACCTCTAACTGCCCTTTACTCCTCTCCCAGGGACACTTTCTCTGACTGTCTGATCTGACCTCTAACTGGCCCTTTACTCCTCTCCCAGGACACTCTCTCTGACTGTCTGATCTGACCTCTAACTGCCCTTTACTCCTCTCCCAGGGACACTCTCTCTGACTGTCTGATCTGACCTCTAACTGCCCTTTACTCCTCTCCCAGGGACACTCTCTCTGACTGTCTGATCTGACCTCTAACTGCCCTTTACTCCTCTCCCAGGGACACTCTCTCTGACTGTCTGATCTGACCTCTAACTGCCCTTTACTCCTCTCCCAGGGACACTTTCTCTGACTGTCTGATCTGACCTCTAACTGCCCTTTACTCCTCTCCCAGGACACTCTCTCTGACTGTCTGATCTGACCTCTAACTGCCCTTTACTCCTCTCCCCGGGACACTTTCTCTGACTGTCTGATCTGACCTCTAACTGCCCTTTACTCCTCTCCCAGGGACACTCTATCTGACTGTCTGATCTGACCTCTAACTGCCCTTTACTCCTCTCCCAGGGACACTCTCTCTGACTGTCTGATCTGACCTCTAACTGCCCTTTACTCCTCTCCCAGGGACACTCTCTCTGACTGTCTGATCTGACCTATAACTGCCCTTTACTCCTCTCCCCGGGACACTCTATCTGACTGTCTGATCTGACCTCTAACTGCCCTTTACTCCTCTCCCCGGGACACTCTCTCTGACTGTCTGATCTGACCTCTAACTGCCCTTTACTCCTCTCCCGGGACACTCTCTCTGACTGTCTGATCTGACCTCTAACTGCCCTTTACTCCTCTACCCGGGACACTCTCTCTGACTGTCTGATCTGACCTCTAACTGCCCTTTACTCCTCTCCCAGGGACACTCTCTCTGACTGTCTGATCTGACCTCTAACTGCCCTTTACTCCTCTCCCAGGGACACTCTCTCTGACTGTCTGATCTGACCTCTAACTGCCCTTTACTCCTCTCCCAGGGACACTCTCTCTGACTGTCTGATCTGACCTCTAACTGCCCTTTACTCCTCTCCCAGGGACACTCTCTCTGACTGTCTGATCTGACCTCTAACGGCCCTTTACTCCTCTCCCAGGGACACTCTCTCTTACTGTCTGATCTGACCTCTAACTGCCCTTTACTCCTCTCCCAGGGACACTCTCTCTTACTGTCTGATCTGACCTCTAACGGCCCTTTACTCCTCTCCCAGGGACACTCTCTCTGACTGTCTGATCTGACCTCTAACTGCCCTTTACTCCTCTCCCAGGGACACTTTCTCTGACTGTCTGATCTGACCTCTAATGGCCCTTTACTCCGCTCCCCAGGACACTCTCTCTGACTGTCTGATCTGACCTCTAACTGCCCTTTACTCCTCTCCCCGGGACACTTTCTCTGACTGTCTGATTTAAACTCTCACTGCCCTTTACTCCTCTCGCAGGGACACTCTATCTGACTGTCTGATCTCACCTCTAACTGCCCTTTACTCCTCTCCCCGGGACACTCTCTCTGACTGTCTGATCTGACCTCTCACTGCCCTTTACTCCTCTCCCAGGGACACTCTCTCTGACTGTCTGATCTGACCTCTAACTGCCCTGTACTCCTCTCCCCGGGACACTCTCTCTGACTGTCTGATCTGACCTCTAACTGCCCTTTACTCCTCTCCCGGGACACTCTCTCTGACTGTCTGATCTGACCTCTAACTGCCCTTTATTCCTCTCCCTGGGACACTCTCTCTGACTGTCTGATCTGACCTCTACCTGCCCCTTACTCCTCTCCCCGGGACACTCTCTCTGACTGTCTGATCTGACCTCTGACGGCCCTTTACTCCTCTCCCCGGGACACTCTCTCTGACTGTCTGATCTGACCTCTACCTGCCCCTTACTCCTCTCCCCGGGACACTCTCTCTGACAATCTGATCTGACCTCTAACTGCCCTTTACTTCTCTCCCCGGGACACTCTCTCTGACTGTCTGATCTGACCTCTAACTGCCCTTTACTCCTCTCCCAGGGACACTCTCTCTGACTGTCTGATCTGACCTCTAACTGCCCTTTACTCCTCTCCCGGGACACTCTCTCTGACTGTCTGATCTGACCTCTAACTGCCCTTTACTCCTCTCCCAGGGACACTCTCTCTGACTGTCTGATCTGACCTCTAACTGCCCTTTACTCCTCTCCCAGGGACACTCTCTCTGACTGTCTGATCTGACCTCTAACTGCCCTTTACTCCTCTCCCAGGGACACTCTCTCTGACTGTCTGATCTGACCTCTAACTGCCCTTTACTCCTCTCCCAGGGACACTCTCTCTGACTGTCTGATCTGACCTCTAACTGCCCTTTACTCCTCTCCCCAGGACACTCTCTCTGACTGTCTGATCTGACCTCTAACTGACCTTTACTCCTCTCCCCGGGACACTTTCTCTGACTGTCTGATCTGACCTCTCACTGCCCTTTACTCCTCTCCCAGGGACACTCTCTCTGACTGTCTGATCTGACCTCTAACTGCCCTTTACTCCTCTCCCAGGGACACTTTCTCTGACTGTCTGTTCTGACCTCTAACTGCCCTTTACTCCACTCCCAGGGACACTTTCTCTGACTGTCTGATCTGACCTCAAACTGTCCTTTACTCCTCTCCCCGGGACACTCTATCTGACTGTCTGATCTGACCTCTAACTGCCCTTTACTCCTCTCCCCGGGACACTCTCTCTGACTGTCTGATCTGACCTCTAACTGCCCTTTACTCCTCTACCCGGGACACTCTCTCTGACTGTCTGATCTGACCTCTAACGGCCCTTTACTCCTCTCCCAGGGACACTCTCTCTTACTGTCTGATCTGACCTCTAACTGCCCTTTACTCCTCTCCCAGGGACACTCTCTCTTACTGTCTGATCTGACCTCTAACGGCCCTTTACTCCTCTCCCAGGGACACTCTCTCTGACTGTCTGATCTGACCTCTAACTGCCCTTTACTACTCTCCCCGGGACTGTCTCTCTGACTGTCTGATCTGACCTCTAACTGCCCTTTACTCCTCTCCCCGGGACACTCTCTCTGACTGTCTGATCTGACCTCTAACTGCCCATTACTCCTCTCCCCGGGACACTCTCTCTGACTGTCTGATCTGACCTCTAACTGCCCTCTACTCCTCTCCCCGGGACACTCTCTCTGACTGTCTGATCTGACCTCTAACTGCCCTTTACTCCTCTCCCAGGGACACTCTCTGACTGTCTGATCTGACCTCTAACTGCCCTTTACTCCTCTCCCCGGGACACTCTCTCTGACTGTCTGATCTGACCTCTAACTGCCCTTTACTCCTCACCCAGGGACACTCTCTGACTGTCTGATCTGACCTCTCACTGCCCTTTACTCCTCTCGCAGGGACACTCTCTCTGACAGTCTGATCTGACCTCTTACTGCCCTTTACCCCTCTCACCGGGACACTCTCTCTGACTGTCTGATCTGACCTCTAACTGCCCTTTACTCCTCTCCCAGGGACACTTTCTCTGACTGTCTGTTCTGACCTCTAACTGCCCTTTACTCCTCTCCCCAGGACACTCTCTCTGACTGTCTGATCTGACCTCTAACTGACCTTTACTCCTCTCCCCGGGACACTTTCTCTGACTGTCTGATCTGACCTCTCACTGCCCTTTACTCCTCTCGCAGGGACACTCTATCTGACTGTCTGATCTGACCTCTAACTGCCCTTTACTCCTCTCCCAGGGACACTTTCTCTGACTGTGTGTTCTGACCTCTAACTGCCCTTTACTCCACTCCCAGGGACACTTTCTCTGACTGTCTGATCTGACCTCTAACTGTCCTTTACTCCTCTCCCCGGGACACTCTCTCTGACTGTCTGATCTGACCTCTAACTGCCCTTTACTCCTCTCCCCGGGACACTCTCTCTGACTGTCTGATCTGACCTCTAACGGCCCTTTACTCCTGTCCCAGGGACACTCTCTCTTACTGTCTGATCTGACCTCTAACTGCCCTTTACTCCTCTCCCAGGGACACTCTCTCTTACTGTCTGATCTGACCTCTAACGGCCCTTTACTCCTCTCCCAGGGACACTCTCTCTGACTGTCTGATCTGACCTCTAACTGCCCTTTACTCCTCTCCCCGGGACACTCTCTCTGACTGTCTGATCTGACCTCTAACTGCCCTTTACTCCTCTCCCAGGGACACTCTCTCTGACTGTCTGATCTGACCTCTAACTGCCCATTACTCCTCTCCCCGGGACACTCTCTCTGACTGTCTGATCTGACCTCTAACTGCCCTCTACTCCTCTCCCCGGGACACTCTCTCTGACTGTCTGATCTGACCTCTAACTGCCCTTTACTCCTCTCCCAGGACACTCTCTGACTGTCTGATCTGACCTCTAACTGCCCTTTACTCCTCTCCCAGGGACACTCTGATCTGACCTCTAACTGCCCTTTACTCCTCTCCCGGGACACTCTCTCTGACTGTCTGATCTGACCTCTAACTGCCCTTTATTCCTCTCCCTGGGACACTCTCTCTGACTGTCTGATCTGACCTCTAACTGCCCTTTACTCCTCTCCCGGGACACTCTCTCTGACTGTCTGATCTGACCTCTAACTGCCCTTTACTCCTCTCCCCGGGACACTCTCTCTGACTGTCTGATCTGACCTCTACCTGCCCCTTACTCCTCTCCCCGGGACACTCTCTCTGACAATCTGATCTGACCTCTAACTGCCCTTTACTTCTCTCCCCGGGACACTCTCTCTGACTGTCTGATCTGACCTCTAACTGCCCTTTACTCCTCTCCCAGGGACACTCTCTGACTGTCTGATCTGACCTCTAACTGCCCTTTACTCCTCTCCCCGGGACACTCTCTCTGACTGTCTGATCTGACCTCTAACTGCCCTTTACTCCTCTCCCAGGGACACTCTCTGACTGTCTGATCTGACCTCTCACTGCCCTTTACTCCTCTCGCAGGGACACTCTCTCTGACAGTCTGATCTGACCTCTTACTGCCCTTTACCCCTCTCACCGGGACACTCTCTCTGACTGTCTGATCTGACCTCTAACTGCCCTTTACTCCTCTCCCAGGGACACTTTCTCTGACTGTCTGTTCTGACCTCTAACTGCCCTTTACTCCTCTCCCCAGGACACTCTCTCTGACTGTCTGATCTGACCTCTAACTGACCTTTACTCCTCTCCCCGGGACACTTTCTCTGACTGTCTGATCTGACCTCTCACTGCCCTTTACTCCTCTCGCAGGGACACTCTATCTGACTGTCTGATCTGACCTCTAACTGCCCTTTACTCCTCTCCCAGGGACACTTTCTCTGACTGTGTGTTCTGACCTCTAACTGCCCTTTACTCCACTCCCAGGGACACTTTCTCTGACTGTCTGATCTGACCTCAAACTGTCCTTTACTCCTCTCCCCGGGACACTCTATCTGACTGTCTGATCTGACCTCTAACTGCCCTTTACTCCTCTCCCCGGGACACTCTCTCTGACTGTCTGATCTGACCTCTAACTGCCCTTTACTCCTCTACCCGGGACACTCTCTCTGACTGTCTGATCTGACCTCTAACGGCCCTTTACTCCTGTCCCAGGGACACTCTCTCTTACTGTCTGATCTGACCTCTAACTGCCCTTTACTCCTCTCCCAGGGACACTCTCTCTTACTGTCTGATCTGACCTCTAACGGCCCTTTACTCCTCTCCCAGGGACACTCTCTCTGACTGTCTGATCTGACCTCTAACTGCCCTTTACTACTCTCCCCGGGACTGTCTCTCTGACTGTCTGATCTGACCTCTAACTGCCCTTTACTCCTCTCCCCGGGACACTCTCTCTGACTGTCTGATCTGACCTCTAACTGCCCATTACTCCTCTCCCCGGGACACTCTCTCTGACTGTCTGATCTGACCTCTAACTGCCCTCTACTCCTCTCCCCGGGACACTCTCTCTGACTGTCTGATCTGACCTCTAACTGCCCTTTACTCCTCTCCCAGGGACACTCTCTGACTGTCTGATCTGACCTCTAACTGCCCTTTACTCCTCTCCCCGGGACACTCTCTCTGACTGTCTGATCTGACCTCTAACTGCCCTTTACTCCTCACCCAGGGACACTCTCTGACTGTCTGATCTGACCTCTCACTGCCCTTTACTCCTCTCCCCAGGGACACTCTCTCTGACAGTCTGATCTGACCTCTGACCCCTCTCACCGGGACACTCTACTGTCTGATCTGACCTCTAACTGCCCTTTACTCCTCTCCCAGGGACACTTTCTCTGACTGTCTGTTCTGACCTCTAACTGCCCTTTACTCCTCTCCCCAGGACACTCTCTCTGACTGTCTGATCTGACCTCTAACTGACCTTTACTCCTCTCCCCGGGACACTTTCTCTGACTGTCTGATCTGACCTCTCACTGCCCTTTACTCCTCTCAGGGACACTCTATCTGACTGTCTGATCTGACCTCTAACTGCCCTTTACTCCTCTCCCAGGGACACTTTCTCTGACTGTCTGATCTGACCTCTAACTGCCCTTTACTCCTCTCCCAGGGACACTTTCTCTGACTGTCTGATCTGACCTCAAACTGCCCTTTACTCCTCTCCCCGGGACACTCTATCTGACTGTCTGATCTGACCTCTAACTGCCCTTTACTCCTCTCCCAGGGACACTCTCTCTGACTGTCTGATCTGACCTCTAACTGCCCTTTACTCCTCTCCCAGGGACACTCTCTCTGACTGTCTGATCTGACCTCTAACTGCCCTTTACTCCTCTCCCAGGGACACTCTCTCTTACTGTCTGATCTGACCTCTAACTGCCCTTTACTCCTCTCCCAGGGACACTCTCTCTGACTGTCTGATCTGACCTCTAACTGCCCTTTACTCCTCTCCCGGGACTGTCTCTCTGACTGTCTGATCTGACCTCTAACTGCCCTTTACTCCTCTCCCGGGACACTCTCTCTGACTGTCTGATCTGACCTCTAACTGCCCATTACTCCTCTCCCCGGGACACTCTCTCTGACTGTCTGATCTGACCTCTAACTGCCCTCTACTCCTCTCCCCGGGACACTCTCTCTGACTGTCTGATCTGACCTCTAACTGCCCTTTACTCCTCTACCCAGGACACTCTCTGACTGTCTGATCTGACCTCTAACTGCCCTTTACTCCTCTCCCAGGGACACTCTCTCTTACTGTCTGATCTGACCTCTAACTGCCCTTTACTCCTCTCCCAGGGACACTCTCTCTGACTGTCTGATCTGACCTCTAACTGCCCTTTACTCCTCTCCCCGGGACACTTTCTCTGACTGTCTGATCTGACCTCTAACTGCCCTTTACTCCTCTCCCGGGACACTCTCTCTGACTGTCTGATCTGACCTCTAACTGCCCTTTACTCCTCTCCCGGGACACTCTCTGACTGTCTGATCTGACCTCTAACTGCCCTTACTCCTCTCCCAGGGACACTCTCTCTGACTGTCTGATCTGACCTCTAACTGCCCTGTACTCCTCTCCCCGGGACACTCTCTCTGACTGTCTGATCTGACCTCTAACTGCCCTTTACTCCTCTCCCGGGACACTCTCTCTGACTGTCTGATCTGACCTCTAACTGCCCTTTATTCCTCTCCCCGGGACACTCTCTCTGACTGTCTGATCTGACCTCTACCTGCCCCTTACTCCTCTCCCCGGGACACTCTCTCTGACTGTCTGATCTGACCTCTAACTGCCCTTTACTCCTCTCCCCGGGACACTCTCTCTGACTGTCTGATCTGACCTCTAACTGCCCTTTACTCCTCTCCCAGGGACACTCTCTCTGACTGTCTGATCTGACCTCTAACTGCCCTTTACTCCTCTCCCCGGGACACTCTCTCTGACTGTCTGATCTGACCTCTAACTGCCCTTTACTCCTCTCCCCGGGACACTTTCTCTGACTGTCTGATCTGACCTCTAACTGCCCTTTACTCCTCTCCCAGGGACACTCTCTCTGACTGTCTGATCTGACCTCTAACTGCCCTTTACTCCTCTCCCCGGGACACTTTCTCTGACTGTCTGATCTGACCTCTAACTGCCCTTTACTCCTCTCCCAGGGACACTCTCTGACTGTCTGATCTGACCTCTAACTGCCCTTTACTCCTCTCCCAGGGACACTCTCTCTGACTGTCTGATCTGACCTCTAACTGCCCTTTACTCCTCTCCCAGGGACACTCTCTGACTGTCTGATCTGACCTCTCACTGCCCTTTACTCCTCTCGCAGGGACACTCTCTCTGACAGTCTGATCTGACCTCTTACTGCCCTTTACCCCTCTCCCCGGGACACTCTCTCTGACTGTCTGATCTGACCTCTAACTGCCCTTTACTCCTCTCCCAGGGACACTTTCTCTGACTGTCTGTTCTGACCTCTAACTGCCCTTTACTCCTCTCCCCAGGACACTCTCTCTGACTGTCTGATCTGACCTCTAACTGACCTTTACTCCTCTCCCCGGGACACTTTCTCTGACTGTCTGATCTGACCTCTCACTGCCCTTTACTCCTCTCGCAGGGACACTCTATCTGACTGTCTGATCTGACCTCTAACTGCCCTTTACTCCTCTCCCGGGACACTCTCTCTGACTGTCTGATCTGACCTCTAACTGCCCTTTATTCCTCTCCCCGGGACACTCTCTCTGACTGTCTGATCTGACCTCTACCTGCCCCTTACTCCTCTCCCAGGGACACTCTCTCTGACTGTCTGATCTGACCTCTAACTGCCCTTTACTGCCTCCCCGGGACACTCTCTCTGACTGTCTGATCTGACCTCTAACTGCCCTTTACTCCTCTCCCCGGACACTCTCTCTGACTGTCTGATCTGACCTCTAACTGCCCTTTACTCCTCTCCCAGGGACACTTTCTCTGACTGTCTGATCTGACCTCTAACTGCCCTTTACTCCTCTCCCGACACTCTCTCTGACTGTCTGATCTGACCTCTAACTGCCCTTTACTCCTCTCCCCCGGGACACTTTCTCTGACTGTCTGATCTGACCTCTAACTGCCCTTTACTCCTCTCCCAGGGACACTCTCTGACTGTCTGATCTGACCTCTAACTGCCCTTTACTCCTCTCCCCGACACTCTCTCTGACTGTCTGATCTGACCTCTAACTGCCCTTTACTCCTCTCCCAGGGACACTCTCTGACTGTCTGATCTGACCTCTCACTGCCCTTTACTCCTCTCGCAGGGACACTCTCTCTGACAGTCTGATCTGACCTCTTACTGCCCTTTACCCCTCTCCCGGGACACTCTCTCTGACTGTCTGATCTGACCTCTAACTGCCCTTTACTCCTCTCCCAGGGACACTTTCTCTGACTGTCTGTTCTGACCTCTAACTGCCCTTTACTCCTCTCCCCAGGACACTCTCTCTGACTGTCTGATCTGACCTCTAACTGACCTTTACTCCTCTCCCCGGGACACTTTCTCTGACTGTCTGATCTGACCTCTCACTGCCCTTTACTCCTCTCGCAGGGACACTCTATCTGACTGTCTGATCTGACCTCTAACTGCCCTTTGCTCCTCTCCCAGGGACACTTTCTCTGACTGTGTGTTCTGACCTCTAACTGCCCTTTACTCCACTCCCAGGGACACTTTCTCTGACTGTCTGATCTGACCTCAAACTGTCCTTTACTCCTCTCCCCGGGACACTTTCTCTGACTGTCTGATCTGACCTCTAACTGTCCTTTACTCCTCTCCCAGGGACACTTTCTCTGACTGTCTGTTCTGACCTCTAACTGCCCTTTACTCCTCTCCCCAGGACACTTTCTCTGACTGTCTGATCTGACCTCTCACTGCCCTTTACTCCTCTCGCAGGGACACTCTATCTGACTGTCTGATCTGACCTCTAACTGCCCTTTACTCCTCTCCCAGGGACACTTTCTCTGACTGTGTGTTCTGACCTCTAACTGCCCTTTACTCCACTCCCAGGGACACTTTCTCTGACTGTCTGATCTGACCTCAAACTGTCCTTTACTCCTCTCCCCGGGACACTTTCTCTGACTGTCTGATCTGACCTCTAACTGTCCTTTACTCCTCTCCCAGGGACACTTTCTCTGACTGTCTGTTCTGACCTCTAACTGCCCTTTACTCCTCTCCCCAGGACACTCTCTCTGACTGTCTGATCTGACCTCTAACTGCCCTTTACTCCTCTCCCCGCGACACTCTCTCTGACTGTCTGATCTGACCTCTAACTGCCCTTTACTCCTCTCCCAGGGACACTCTCTCTGACTGTCTGATCGGACCTCTAACTGCCCTTTACTCCTCTCCCCAGGACACTCTCTCTGACTGTCTGATCTGACCTCTAACGGCCCTTTACTCCTCTCCCAGGGACACTCTCTCTGACTGTCTGATCTGACCTCTAACTGCCCTTTACTCCTCTCCCCGGGACACTCTCTCTGACAGTCTGATCTGAGCTCTAACTGCCCTTTACTCTCTCCCGGGACACTCTGTCTGATCTGACTGTCTGACACTCTGACCTCTTACTGCCCTTTACCCCTCTCCCGGGAACTGCCCTTTACTCCTCTCCCAGGGACACTTTCTCTGACTGTCTGTTCTGACCTCTAACTGCCCTTTACTCCTCTCCCCAGGACACTCTCTCTGACTGTCTGATCTGACCTCTAACTGCCCTTTACTCCTCTCCCCAGGACACTTTCTCTGACTGTCTGATCTGACCTCTCACTGCCCTTTACTCCTCTCGCACGGACACTCTATCTGACTGTCTGATCTGACCTCTAACTGCCCTTTACTCCTCTCCCAGGGACACTTTCTCTGACTGTGTGTTCTGACCTCTAACTGCCCTTTACTCCACTCCCAGGGACACTTTCTCTGACTGTCTGATCTGACCTCAAACTGTCCTTTACTCCTCTCCCGGGACACTTTCTCTGACTGTCTGATCTGACCTCTAACTGCCCTTTACTCCTCTCCCAGGGACACTTTCTCTGACTGTCTGTTCTGACCTCTAACTGCCCTTTACTCCTCTCCCCAGGACACTCTCTCTGACTGTCTGATCTGACCTCTAACTGCCCTTTACTCCTCTCCCCGCGACACTCTCTCTGACTGTCTGATCTGACCTCTAACTGCCCTTTACTCCTCTCCCCAGGACACTCTCTCTGACTGTCTGATCTGACCTCTAACTGCCCCTTACTCCTCTCCCCGGACACTCTCTCTGACTGTCTGATCTGACCTCTAACTGCCCTTTACTCCTCTCCCCGGGACACTCTCTCTGACTGTCTGATCTGACCTCTAACTGCCCTTTACTCCTCTCCCCAGGGACACTCTCTCTGACTGTCTGATCTGACCTCTAACTGCCCTTTACTCCTCTCCCCGGGACACTCTCTCTGACTGTCTGATCTGACCTCTAACTGCCCTTTACTCCTCTCCCAGGGACACTCTCTCTGACTGTCTGATCTGACCTCTCACTGCCCTTTACTCCTCTCGCAGGGACACTCTCTCTGACAGTCTGATCTGACCTCTTACTGCCCTTTACCCCTCTCCCCGGGACACTCTCTCTGACTGTCTGATCTGACCTCTAACTGCCCTTTACTCCTCTCCCAGGGACACTTTCTCTGACTGTCTGTTCTGACCTCTAACTGCCCTTTACTCCTCTCCCCAGGACACTCTCTCTGACTGTCTGATCTGACCTCTAACTGACCTTTACTCCTCTCCCCGGGGACACTTTCTCTGACTGTCTGATCTGACCTCTCACTGCCCTTTACTCCTCTCGCAGGGACACTCTATCTGACTGTCTGATCTGACCTCTAACTGCCCTTTACTCCTCTCCCAGGGACACTTTCTCTGACTGTGTGTTCTGACCTCTAACTGCCCTTTACTCCACTCCCAGGGACACTTTCTCTGACTGTCTGATCTGACCTCAAACTGTCCTTTACTCCTCTCCCCGGGACACTTTCTCTGACTGTCTGATCTGACCTCTAACTGTCCTTTACTCCTCTCCCAGGGACACTTTCTCTGACTGTCTGTTCTGACCTCTAACTGCCCTTTACTCCTCTCCCCAGGACACTTTCTCTGACTGTCTGATCTGACCTCTCACTGCCCTTTACTCCTCTCGCAGGGACACTCTATCTGACTGTCTGATCTGACCTCTAACTGCCCTTTACTCCTCTCCCAGGGACACTTTCTCTGACTGTCTGTTCTGACCTCTAACTGCCCTTTACTCCACTCCCAGGGACACTTTCTCTGACTGTCTGATCTGACCTCAAACTGTCCTTTACTCCTCTCCCCGGGACACTTTCTCTGACTGTCTGATCTGACCTCTAACTGTCCTTTACTCCTCTCCCCAGGACACTCTCTCTGACTGTCTGATCTGACCTCTAACTGCCCTTTACTCCTCTCCCCGCGACACTCTCTCTGACTGTCTGATCTGACCTCTAACTGCCCTTTACTCCTCTCCCAGGGACACTCTCTCTGACTGTCTGATCGGACCTCTAACTGCCCTTTACTCCTCTCCCAGGGACACTCTCTGACTGTCTGATCTGACCTCTCACTGCCCTTTACTCCTCTCGCAGGGACACTCTCTCTGACAGTCTGATCTGACCTCTACTGCCCTTTACTCCTCTCCCCGGACACTCTCTCTGACTGTCTGATCTGACCTCTAACTGCCCTTTACTCCTCTCCCAGGGACACTTTCTCTGACTGTCTGTTCTGACCTCTAACTGCCCTTTACTCCTCTCCCCAGGACACTCTCTCTGACTGTCTGATCTGACCTCTAACTGACCTTTACTCCTCTCCCGGGACACTTTCTCTGACTGTCTGATCTGACCTCTCACTGCCCTTTACTCCTCTCGCAGGACACTCTATCTGACTGTCTGATCTGACCTCTAACTGTCCTTTACTCCTCTCCCAGGGACACTTTCTCTGACTGTCTGTTCTGACCTCTAACTGCCCTTTACTCCTCTCCCCCAGGACACTTTCTCTGACTGTCTGATCTGACCTCTCACTGCCCTTTACTCCTCTCCCAGGGACACTCTATCTGACTGTCTGATCTGACCTCTAACTGCCCTTTACTCCTCTCCCAGGGACACTTTCTCTGACTGTCTGATCTGACCTCTAACTGCCCTTTACTCCACTCCCAGGGACACTTTCTCTGACTGTCTGATCTGACCTCAAACTGTCCTTTACTCCTCTCCCAGGGACACTTTCTCTGACTGTCTGATCTGACCTCTAACTGTCCTTTACTCCTCTCCCCAGGACACTCTCTCTGACTGTCTGATCTGACCTCTAACTGCCCTTTACTCCTCTCCCCGACACTCTCTCTGACTGTCTGATCTGACCTCTAACTGCCCTTTACTCCTCTCCCAGGGACACTTTCTCTGACTGTCTGATCTGACCTCTAACTGCCCTTTACTCCTCTCCCAGGGACACTTTCTCTGACTGTCTGATCTGACCTCTAACTGCCCTTTACTCCTCTCCCAGGGACACTTTCTCTGACTGTCTGATCTGACCTCTAACTGCCCTTTACTCCTCTCCCCGGGACACTCTCTCTGACAGTCTGATCTGACCTCTAACTGCCCTTTACTCCTCTCCCAGGGACACTCTCTCTGACTGTCTGATCTGACTGCCCTTTACCCCTCTCCCCGGGACACTCTCTCTGACTGTCTGATCTGACCTCTAACTGCCCTTTACTCCTCTCCCAGGGACACTTTCTCTGACTGTCTGTTCTGACCTCTAACTGCCCTTTACTCCTCTCCCCGGGACACTTTCTCTGACTGTCTGATCTGACCTCTCACTGCCCTTTACTCCTCTCGCAGGGACACTCTGACTGTCTGATCTGACCTCTAACTGCCCTTTACTCCTCTCCCAGGGACACTTTCTCTGACTGTCTGATCTGACCTCTAACTGCCCTTTACTCCTCTCCCAGGGACACTTTCTCTGACTGTCTGATCTGACCTCAAACTGTCCTTTACTCCTCTCCCAGGGACACTTTCTCTGACTGTCTGATCTGACCTCTAACTGCCCTTTACTCCTCTCCCCAGGACACTCTCTCTGACTGTCTGATCTGACCTCTAACTGCCCTTTACTCCTCTCCCCGCGACACTCTCTCTGACTGTCTGATCTGACCTCTAACTGCCCTTTACTCCTCTCCCCGGGACACTCTCTCTGACTGTCTGATCTGACCTCTAACTGCCCTTTACTCCTCTCCCAGGGACACTCTCTCTGACTGTCTGATCTGACCTCTAACTGCCCTTTACTCCTCTCCCCGGGACACTCTCTCTGACTGTCTGATCTGACCTCTAACTGCCCTTTACTCCTCTCCCCGGGACACTCTCTCTGACTGTCTGATCTGACCTCTAACTGCCCTTTACTCCTCTCCCCGGGACACTCTCTGACTGTCTGATCTGACCTCTAACTGCCCTTTACTCCTCTCCCAGGGACACTCTCTCTGACTGTCTGATCTGACCTCTAACTGCCCTTTACTCAGACTGTGCAGGCCACTATCTCCTCACTTCTCTGAGTGGACTTGTGGATTGGAGTGCAGAAAACCACATCCTTCCCACAACTATTCAAATCAAAATCAAACTTTATTTGTCACATGCGCCGAATACAACAAGTGTAGACCTTACCGTGAAATGCTTACTTACAAGCCCTTAACCAACAGGGTAGTTCAAGAAGAGTTAAGAACATGTTTACCAAATAAACTAAAGTAAAAAATAATAAAAAGTAACACAATAACATAATGATAACAAATCAAATCAAAATTATTGATATAGCCCTTCGTACATCAAGGCTATATACAGGGGATACATGTAGGTAGAGGTAAAGTGACTATCCATAGATAATAAACAGATAGTTGCAGTGTACAAAACAAATGGAGTGGTGGGGTCAATGTGGTGTCCATTTGATTAATTGTTCAGCAGTCTTATGGCTTGGGGGTAGAAGCTGTTAAGGAGCCTTTTGGTCCTAGACTTGGCGCTCCGGTACCACTTGCCTTGCGGTAGCAGAGAAAACAGTCTATGACTTAGGTTACTGGAGTCTCTGTCACCCAGTCTATGACTTGGGTGACTGGAGTCCTCTGACACCGCCTATTATATAGGTCAGGATGCTCTTGATGGTGCTTCTAGCCTCAAGCCATAAGACTCCTGAACATCTAATAAAATGGCTACCCAGACTATTTACATTGCCCTCCCCCTCTTCATGCTGCTGCTACTCTCAGTTTATTATCTATGCATAGTCACTTTAATAACTCTACCTACATGTACATATTACCTCAATTACCTCGACTAACCGGTGCCCCGCACATTGACTCTGTACTGGTACTCCTGTATATAGCCTCGCTATTGTTATTTTACTGCTGCTCTTTAATTATTTGTTACTGTTATTTTTTTCAGTTTTTTTCTTTAAAAAGCAATGTTGTTTAAGGGCTTGTAAGTAAGCATTTCACTGTAAGGTCTACACTGGTTGTATTCGATGCATGCGAAAAATACAATCCGATTAGATTTGATTTGAAGACAGGTTTACCAGTCAGTGACATGGAGCTGCACTGCTCCCTAGTGTCAATAACAAGGTACTTTACCAGCCTGAGGGGGGTTTATGCATGGGTTTAAGTGGAGGCATCATCTTAATGGTACAGCACGATACCCCCCCCCCCCGTTTAATTGATGTCAAATTATTAATTACTGGGTGTGTAAGATTGGTCAACAATAGTGTTATACCACTAGGTGGCAGCACCAGCGAACATGAATTATTATGAATGAAAGGTGGCCTGAGCTGCTACTGCTTCTCCACAGCTCCTAAAATGAAGTTAAAACTGTTTCCCTTGCTGTGAATTCAATATCAATTTTAAAAGGGCTCACATCTCACAATCATCGCATCAAATTAATCAATAAAGTACTCGTAACACTAAAGTTTCTCCTGTTATTGATCCTAAATGTTGATATCAGGTTAATCAATGGTTTCAGAGAAGTGGATGTTGTTTCCTGTGATTGCAGCATGAGAGACTCAGGTGTTTTTCCATCTATTAGCTGTTGTTCATCAGCAAATGGAGCCTGCAGTATGTTTCCTCTTCTAGTTTGTTATTCTTCCTCATCACTCTCGTACTACCTCCATCACTTATTAGACAGTCAAGCTCACAAACAGGTGGTCGTTCATATCTTTCTACCTTTACTGTGTGGGAGAGAGCATGTCTGTGTGATTACTCTGGCTCAGTTACAGAAATAACACAAGCTTTCCCAATTACAGCTCCAGACTTAGGCCACCTGTTTCTTCCTCAACATCATGCTCAGGGTAACTGTACTTGCAGGTATGATGGCTTTAAATACAGACATGACACTATGCAAATATTTTGCAATTAGTAAGCATAACATGTAATCCATATTGACTTTTTTATATATATTTAAAAGTATATTATATATATATATATATATGTATGTATTGTCCTCTTGCTCAGTTGTGCACCAGGGCCACCCACTCATCATTATATTCTGTTTAGAGCCAGTGTGTGCTGTTCTGTGAAAGGAGTAGTACGAGATCTTCAGTTTCTTGGAAATTTCTCACATGGAATAGCCTTCATTTCTCAGAACAGGAATAGACTGACGATTTTCAGAAGAAAGTCCTTTGTTTCTGACCATTTTAAGCCTGTAATCGAACCCACAAATGCTGATGCTCCAGATACTCAATTAGTCTAAAGAAGGACAGTTGTATTGCTTCTTTAAAATCAGGACAACAGTTTTCAGTGGTGCTAACATTATTGCAAAAGGGTTTTCTAATAATCAATTAGCCTTTCAAAATGATAAACTTGGATTAGCTAACACAACATGCCATTGGAACACAGGAGCGACGGTTGCTGATAATGGGCCTTTGTTGGCCTATGTAGATATTCTATAAAAAATCTGCCGTTTCCAGCAGACATTTACAAAATTAACAATATCTATACTGTTTTTCTTTTTAATTTTCCCCCCTTTTCTCCCCAATTTCGTGATATCCAATTGTTAGTAATTACTATCTTGTCTCATCGCTACAACTCCCGTACGGGCTCGGGAGAGACGAAGGTCGAATGCCATGCGTCCTCCGAAACACAACCCAACCAAGCCGCACTGCTTCTTAACACAGCGCGCCTCCAACCCAGAAGCCAGCCGCACAAATGTGTCGGAGGAAACACCGTGCAACCAGCTACCTTGGTTAGCGCGGACTGCGCCTGACTCGCCACAGGAGTCGCTGGTGCGCGATGAGACAAGGATATCCCTACCGGCCAAACCCTCCCTAACCCGGACGACGCTAGGTCAATTGTGCGTCGCCCCACGGACCTGGGAGCGAACCTAGAGTCTCTGGTGGTACAGCTGGTGTTGCAATGCAATGCCCTAGACCACCCAGGATGCTGCGCCACCCTGATCAATTTGATGTTATTTTAATGGACAGAAAATGTGCTTTTCTTTCAAAAACAAGAACATTTCGAAGTGACCCCAATCTTTTGAACAGTAGTCTATTATATAAATATATTTTTTTATTTTATTTATTGTATTCTCGATCTTGACCAACAGTGCTATGCCTCTAATAAAATTAACAGACATTTACACATATTCCTTAGCCCCAATATCTATATTCCTCAGCCCACTTACCCACACACCTAAACCTAATTATCCACACACTCCAGCCCATGTCCTAACCCTAACACCCACAAGCCAATATCCTAATAGTGATACAATAAAGTACCGATACACCCATTTCCTAGCCCTAAATGCCCTATTTGTTATTCATAGACCCAAGTTCCATACAAACCTGGTCTACACTCATATTTCAGCCTCAATATTCTTACAGACCAGGTGTACACCTGCATGTCTAACCCAAGTACTGATTTTAAAAATAAATAAACAGGAATACTCCTTCATGTTAGCCCCAATTGTCAAAAAATTGGTGTACTTCTGCATTTCAGCCCCAATACTTATACAAACCAGGTCTACCACTGTACTTCAGCTCCAATGTACATACCTGCAATGTCTGCACCTGTGCTTGAACCTAATTAGTCAACTAAGCCAGGTCTAAATGTGTGCGGCTGGCTTCCGGGTAAAGTGGGCATTGTGTCAAGAAGCAGTGTGGCTTGGTTGGGATGTGTTTCGGAGGACGCGCGGCTCTCGACCTTCGCCTCTCCCAAGTCCATACGGGAGTTGCAGCGATGAGACAAGACTAACTACCAATTGGATACCATGACATTGGGGAGAAAAAGGGGTATCAAAAAAATTAAATAATGTAACTTTAATAATGTTTATATATCTTGCATTACTCATCTCATATGTATATACCGTATTCTATACTATCTACTGTATCTAAGTCTATGCCGCTCTGACATTGCTCGTCCATATATTTATATATTCTTAATTCAATTCCTTTACTTAGATTTGGTGTGCATTAGGTATTTGTTGTGGAATTTTTAGATATTACTTGTTAGATATTGCTGCACTGTTGGAATTAGAAGCACAAGCATTTCGCTACACTCCCAATAACATCTGCTAAACACGTGTATGTGACCAATCAAATGGATTTGATCATGTTATGATTATGCTTGAAAGGACTGGGGAGTGTTTCAGGATTTTTAAAAAGAACAGCACAGGTAAAATCCTAGAGGAAACCCTGGTTCAGTCTGCTTTCCACCAGACACTGGGAGATGAATTAAACTTTCAACCTGAGGAGGCTGGTGGGAGGAACATTAGGAGAACAGGCTCATGATAATGGCTGGAATGGAATAAATGGAATGGAGTCAAACATGTGGTATCCATATGTTTGATGTATTTGATACTGTTCCATTCATTCCATTTCAGACATTACAATGAGCCCATCCTCCTATAGCTCCTCCTACCAGCCCACTGCTTTCAACAGGACAATATCCCTAAACACAAGGCCAAATCTACACTGGAGTTGCTTACCAAGATGCCAGTGACTGTTCCCGAGTGGCCGAATACAGTTTTCTCTGAAATCTGCTTGAGAATATATGGCAAGACTTGAAATTGGTTGTCTAGCAATGATCACCAACCAATTTGACAGAGCTTGAAGAAGTTTGAAAATAATAATGTGCAAATGTTGCACAAATCCGGGTGTGGAAATCTGTTAGAGACTTACCCAGAGAGACTCACAGCTGTAATTGTGCCAAAGATGATTCTTTATTGACTCAGGGGGTTGAATACTTATCTAATCCAGATATATTGTGTACAAAAAAAATGAAGAACAATTGCTCTTTCCTTGACATAGACTGACCAAGTGAATCCAGGTGAAAGTGTCGTTTTATTTCTCTATTTGGTGAGGTCAGGGTGTGATGTGGGGTGGGCATTTATGTTTTGTATTTCTTTGTGTTTGGCCGAGTGTGGTTCCCAATCAGAGGCAGCTGTCTATCATTGTCTCTGATTGGGAATCATACTTAGGTAGCCTTTTTCCCACCTACGTTGTGGGATCTTGTTTTTGTACAGCTCTTGTAGCCTTACGGAACAGTACGGTCGTTTTGGTTTCACGTTGTTATTTTGTTGCTGGTTCTCATTTAATAAATATGATGACCACAAATTACACTGCGCCTTGGTCTCCTTCAAACAGCACGTTACAGAAAGCTATGATCTCTTATTGATGGCACTTGTTAAATCCGCTTCAAATCCGTGTAGATGAAGGGGAGGAGACAGGTTAAAGAAGGATTTTTAAGCCTTGAGACAACTGAGAATGTGTGCCATTCAGAGGGTGAATGGGCAAGACAAAAAATGTAAGTGCCTTTGAACGGGGTATGGTAGTAGGTGCCAGGCGCACAAGTTTGTGTCAAGAACTGCAACGATGCTGGGGTTTTCACACTCAACAGTTTCCCATGTATCAAGAATGGTCCACCACCCAAAGGACATCTCTCTCAATTCAATTTCAATTCAATTTAAGGGGCTTTATTGGCATGGGAAACATGTTACATTGCCAAAGCAAGTGAAATAGATAATAAACAAAAGTGAAATAAACAATAAAAATGAACAGTAAACATTACTCACAAAAGTTCCAAAGGAATAGAGACATTTCAAATGTCATATTATGTCTACATACAGTGTTGTAACGATGTGTGTCTGTGTGTGTCTCTCTCTCCCTTTCTCTCTCTCCCCGGCACCTGCCGTCTCAACCTCTGAATGCTCGACTATGAAAAGCCAACTGACATTAACTCCTGAGGTGCTGTCCTGTTGCACCCTCTATAACCACTGTGATTATTATTTGACCCTACTGGTCATATATGGTTTGAAGATCTTGAAGAACGATCTAACCTTAACAGCCATTTAGTCTTATATTCGACACCAGCACAGTCAGAAGAGGACTGGCCACCCCTCAGAGCCTGTTTCCTCTCTACGTTTCTTCCTAGGTTCCTGCCTTTCTAGGAAGCTTTTCCTAGCCACCGTGCCTCTACATCTGCATTGCTTACTGTTTTGGATTTTAGTCTGAGTTTCTGTCTAGCACTTTGTGACATCGGCTGATGTAAAAAGGGCTTTATAAATATATTTGATTGATTGATTGATTGATTGGAGTCAACATGGGTCAGCATCCCTGTGGAACACTTTTGACATATTGTAGAGTCTATGCCCCCAAATGAATTGAGGCCGAATCCAATGCCTCACAAAAAAAGGGCACCTACTGGTAGATAAAACTTTTTTTTAAAGACAATGAATATCCCTTTGAGCATGGTTGTTAATTACATTTTGGAATGTGTATCAATACAACCAATCACTAGAAAGATACAGGCGTCCTTCCTAACTCAGTCACCAGAGAGGAAGGGAATCATTCAGGAATTTTACCATGAGGCCAATGGTGACATTAAAATGGTTAGATTTTAATGGCTGTTGTAAGATAAAAAAACGGGGATGGATCAACAACATTCTAGTTCCTCCCCAATACTAACCTTAATGACAGAGTGAAAAGATGGACGCCCGTACAGACTAAAAATATTCAAAAAAATATGCACCATGGCACTAAAGTAATATTGCAAAAAATATGGCAAAGCAATTAACTATTTGTCCTGAATGCAGAGTGGGACAAATCAAATACAACACATTACTGAGTACCACTCTCCATATTTTCAAGCATTGTGTTGGCTGCATCATGTTATGGGTATGCTTGTAATCGTTAAGAACTGGGGAGTGTTTCAGGATACAAAAGAACAGCACTGTCACGCCCTGACCTTAAAGATCCTTATTATTCTCTGTGTTTGGTTAGGTCAGGGTGTGACTCGGGTGGGAAAGTCTATGTTTTCTGTTTAGTGTTTTTTGCCTTACAGAACTGCGCGCTTTCGTTTTCATTTTCGCTTTTGTTATTTTGTTTGAGTGTTTTTGAATAAAATAATCATGAACACTTTCCATGCTGCGCTTTGGTCTACGCTTCCAACTACCAACGAGAGCCGTTACAAGCACAGGCAAAATCCTTGAGGGAAACCTGGTTCAGTCTGCTTTCCACCAGACACTGGGAGATGAATTCAACATTCAACCTGAGGAGGCTGGTGGGAGGAACATTAGGAGAACAGGCTCATTGTAATGGCTGGAATGGAATTAATGGAATGGAGTCAAACATGTGGTATCCATATGTTTGATGTATTTGATACTGTTCCATTCATTCCATTTCAGACATTACAATGATCCCATCCTCCTATAGCTCCTCCTACCAGCCCACTGCTTTCAACAGGACAATATCCCTAAACACAAGGCCAAATCTACACGGGAGTTGTGTGTGTGTCTGCATTGTACTGGACCATTAGGATGCTGTTGTTGATATGTTGTTTGGACTGTGAATGCTAATTTGAATACTTATAATCCAGTCAATGATAAGAACTTCAACTCTGTATCCTCAGGGGCCTGCGGAAAACTCCCCCCCGCCCCCCATTCCCTGCACGCATGCTCCCAAAGACGAACGCACACACACAGACACACTGGGAGGACTGTGAGGAGTGGTGTGGTGGGCTGTGGAGGGACTGTCAGAACCTGTGGGAGGCCTTCCTCTCCTCACCCAATACATTCACAGCCTGCATCACCAGGCAACAGCATTCAATTTAATATCAGCTGTCAGCAGTCCATGCGTCTTAGTGTTGCAACAGGCCTCTCCTCGGGTGGAGATCATGCTCTCAAGACAGCGTCTGTACTGAGATATATAGCTGCTATGAAATAATGAAATACATGTGGTGAGATCAATAGTTGGGGGCAAACTCCTCCTAAGCCTTCATGTTCTAGTCTTGACAATAGGGTGTGAGAGGGTTCAAGGGGATTGTTCTATTGCTGTTTATTTTCCCTCCGCCAATTAGTCCTTACACTTTAAGTATTTAGCTATTTCCCCTGATGGTCTGCTTTCTCTAACTATGTTTTTCATGCTTCTTTTTTAAAATGTCATATTAAAAGACAGTGTCCATGTGACAGCGACATCAGGGGAAAGGGAACAGAATCATTGATGATGAATATGTCAGAGCCAAACGCACAGGGAGAGTCTTATCTCCTAGTTAGTAAATAAATGCACTTTATGCACTCCTTGCTGATGTCAAATGATTTCCCTGTGAAGAGAGAACAACGTAATCAAACCCGAAAGTATGGTGTGTCAATATAGAAGTATAGAAATAGGATAACGCTCTAGAGGAAAAAACACCAATAACTACAGGAGTCCATGTAGTCAATACACAGTTGGTAGAATAAGCAGGGTAGCCTAGTTGTTAGAGCATTGGACTAGTAACCGGAAGGTTGCAAGTTCACACCCCCGAGCTGACAAGTTACAAATGTGTCATTCTGCCCCTGAACAGGCAGTTAATGAAAATAAGAATTTGTTCTTAACTGACTTGCAAAAATAAATAAATAAAAAGTACTTTATTTCTCTTTTTTGTCATACATTTATCTATAAACGTAGATCCAGATCGAGAATGCATTCTCATTTCCAACAACAGCCAACTGAAGACTTGCAAGAGAGTGTTGAGGGGTTGAATGGGCCAATTAGAAGCTGGGATGATTAGGTTGGTATGATAGTACTGTATGAAGGGCCAGATTAGGAAGCTAGGAAACCGGATCGATAGCCCTTCTAATGACAAGTACCATAGGATCTTTAGTGACCACACAGTGTCAGAAGCTAAGTATGTGACACAATCCCTACCAACCTGATTTTCCTTGGAGGTATCCGATCCAAGTAGCTATCCCAGGCCCAGTCCTGCAAATTAGTAACAATTATAGTGACAAATTATAATTTATCAAGCACTTTCCATTGGATTACGCTCAAATTGCAAATAAACAAGTTCAGAGTTGCTGGTCACATACGAGGGTTAAATGTAGAAGGACTGGAGGTGTTCGTCATTAATGACAACCGTATTCCTCTCAATGGGTGCTCCCCCGTCACACTGTCACTCTGTAGGACCCAGGGGAGGTGAAAATGACATACCTCCTTCTCTACGGGACAGAAGGGACCCTGCCCTCTGGTAAGAAACACTCGATAAAATGCCATCTCTCATTAAACCCCCTTTTCTGCCTGTTAGAAGTGACTGGTGAGATAGGGATTTCTGATTAGTGTGGTTCACATAGAGAAACACTGCCCTTATGTCTGGAAGTGTTGTTATCTTAAGACAAGGGTCATGCTACAGTCAGAGATGTGTATTGTCATGGCTTTGGGTCATGCCAAGTCAACCAATCCAGTCTCAGGCGGATAGGTCATGTACTGAGGATGTAATCAGATGTCAAAGTCAAGACAGTCCTTTGTTGGACACCACAAAGGAGACGACTCCGGGGAAGGTCAAGGACCCTTGTGGCGTGGATTTGTTGCAGACTCATGCTCCAGCAAAGAGGAGGGAGTAAGAAAGTCAAATCTCAAAAACTGTACATACACAATATGAACAAATTCTGAGTAATGTTTGGTCCATGTTCAAGATTGAGTAGTGTACAAAATCAAACACCAACAGGAGCAGTATATAATGCCAAACGAATACGTGCCTGCTGTGTTCATCAGGCAACTACAGTAAGTGGTTGAAACGTTGCTATTAAACCTTGGAAATACTGAAACAGTGATGTTATTCTACTTGTTGCTCATGTAAAAGATTGACAATCAGCATTTGGCCCTAGAATCACAGAATGTTGGTTTGATGTTGGGTTAGTGATGCAGTCGTCGAAGGCTCTTGTTGTTGATGACATGACCTGTTGCTATTGTTAAATCAACCACTGACATTGCAGTTAGGCAACCTCTATTGTAACAAGTGATTGCATAAGTAGAGGCACAGCAGGGTTAAATCATATGGACTTGGCAAAAATCAATACACTGCAGTTTACCACGCGGTGTCACGCCCTGACCTTAGAGAACCTTTTTATGTCTCTATTTTGGTTTGGTCAGGGTGTGATTTGGGTGGGCATTCTGTGTTCTTTATTTCTTTGTTTCTGGCCAAGTGTGCTTCCCAATCAGAGGCAGCTGTCGATCATTGTCTCTGATTGGGGATCATACTTGGGCAGCCCTTTCCCTCCTTCTGTGTGGGATCTTGTTCTTTGTTTGTGTGCAGGTAGTTTGCACAACAAAGCTGGTCGGTCGTTGTATTCTTTATTGTTTTGTCTTTTCTAAAGTTTCACTTCGTTAATCAATTATGTGGAACTCAAAGAACGCTGCGTTTTGGTCTCCTTCTGACGACAGCCGTTACACGAGGCCATAACAAATTGCCATCTTTAAGACAAACCAGAATAAGACCACTTATTTAATTACCACTCAGTAATTACTGAGACTGTGTGTAAAGAACACAACAAGAAATGTGTGTTCGCCATCCATAATTTTTGTGCCATATTTAATTGTAGGCCTAAATGTATTTTTGTTATCCATATATATAGATATATTTTACATTCATTCAAATACTAATTTAACTACAGCACATCCTCCCGTACCCCGGCTCTTGGAGAAGTGCATGGTATTTTAGGGCTGCATCTAAAAAGGGTTAAGATTCTTGCCCTTTCCCACTGTTACATCAGCTGCTTCATTGCCATGACAACAGCAATTAGCAGGAACTCAGTTTCCAGGCAGGCAGTGAAAATCTCTGTGCCTTGTCGCCATGGAAACCAAGATCAGGGCAGCCACACACACATCCGTCTGAAGTGAAAAGCAGCCATGATGGTGTGGAGCAAAGCACATGGGCTTCTCTCTGTGGGGACAGATACAATTTATCAAAATACAACTATCTAAGCTAAGCAAAATGTATAGTGCATGACATAGCAGTTGCATTAAGTATTGGGTTTAGTTGATCAGTTCATTTTATTCCTTTTTGTAGTCATATCACCCGTGGCTACTAAAGAGATTTGATGCCATGTTTCTTTGAACATAGAATGACTAATGCCTACACCAGTCACATTCCACACGGTTGCCAAATTTTGAAGAAAGCTTGGAGTGAGATTTGTAATGTGAATTTCAATGCCCAATGCCCTAGACGGGGGTACTGGGTTTCCTCCCCTAGGAAAATGGTACTGTTTTAAAGCGAACTTCCTGCAATTCAACATATTTTGACATGGCTTAGGCCTATGACCAGGGTGGAATTTTCTTTATTTTTTTAAAACACAGGTCAGGTGTATTCAGGATGCTTTAAACATCTGTTATGCAGGTGAATGAGGACCCAAAAGCGACTTGGCGAAAACAGAGTCTTTAATCCAGTAAAGGAAATATGCAATACTCCTAGACAAATCGGAGCGGTAAATAAAGCATAAAAAACAATTCCACTCGTAATGACGAGAACAGACTGGAGACTCGATCATAAACTGTAGGTTGCCTCGGGAAGGCACTTGACCGTAGCAGACTCAGACACCTGCTCACCACGCAGCATCTGAGGGAAACACGACACGACAGGGCGATACAAAGACACAGCACGGTGAACAATATACAAGGATCCGACAGGACAGAAACGGAAAACAAGGGGAGAAATAGGGACTCTAATCAGGGGAAAAGATAGGGAACAGGTGTGGAAAGACTAAATGATTGATTAGGGGAATAGGAACAGCTGGGAGCAGGAACGGAACGATAGAGAGAAGAGAGAGAGGGAGGGAGAGAGAAAAAAGGGAACGAACCTAAAAAGACCAGCAGGGGGAAAACGAACAGAAGGAAAAGCAAAATGACAAGACAATATAAGACAAAACATGACAACATCAAATGAACACTCAAAATGCTGACGACTTTGTTACTTTGAGAGGGGGGGTATATTTAAAGTATGTTATTATTTTTTATGTGGTTTGACATTTTATTCAGATAGTAATGAAATGTGAAAGGGAGACGTGAGAAACAGTGGGAAGGTTGGAAACAGGGTTTGATCCCTATTCTCAGGTGGAAAATTGTATGCAACATGTGCCGGGAAGTGCTACCACTTCACCAAGGCTCTCCACAGGAAATGCTCATGTTAATAGTTATTGGCAGTGGGTAACCAGATCATAGATTGTGGTGTCCTTGTCAATAGACTGCTTTCAAGGTAAAGACACAAACATTTAGTATTTTGTAATTAACGATCTCTTTTAAAATAGGACTGGAAGAAAATCCTGTTTGTTCTCCAGGAGGGTTTGCCACCCCTGATCTGTTCCCCACCCCTGATCTATGTTTCCCACCCCTGATCTATGTTTCCCAACCCTGATCTATGTTTCCCACCCCGGATCTATGTTTCCCACCCCTGATCTATGTTTCCCACCCCGGATCTATGTTTCCCACCCCTGATCTATGTTTCCCACCCCTGATCTATGTTTCCCACCCCGGATCTATGTTTCCCACCCCTGATCTATGTTTCCCACCCCGGATCTATGTTTCCCAACTGCTGGGTGTTTGAAAATGTTTTTGTTATAACAATTCATTTCTCAAAATCACCAAAACCTTTAAGAAAATCTAATGAATATCAATATTCAGGTGCTTCATGCCTACTAGTTGAAGATCCTTGCCATTCTCTTACTCTACAATGACAAAATGTAAGTGTTTATGAGTTGTGAGTACCCCTAACATCTCCGCCTAGCATGTACAAAATACTCAAATGTACAAATTCTATTAATAACTTATGCTTATTTGTATGACTTGTTCAAAATTGTCCATGAATGGCTGCAATAATACATAGCCTCATATAATTCATTTTCAAAGACACAAGTAGAAATATTAGCTTTAAAATATGTGAACACACTGGAAAAATTGTGAAGACAAGCAGAGTAATTACTCTATATTAGCCCATTGTTAAGAATAATAATTATTGTACTGATTAGACTAAATAAAGTAACTAGATAAAATCTCCCAAAGACACGATTACACAACTTTGCCCCTACACCCTCACAAATAATTTTCCGATTGATTGTTTCTCCTATAGAATCAAACCTACGCTTATGGAATCACAACAGTTTGACAACAATGGCATTCATGGTTCCAAATCAGTTCACCAAACTTCACCGCTAAAACATACTGTAGGTCTCTGCTGCCTTTTCGTTGTTATAACCTTAATTCCAATCACCAAAAGAGGGGACCAATGCAAGTGTGGATTAGATCGGGTTTAGAACATGCTGTCAAAAGGCTGCATTCTGCAACAGGGACGCAGCCAAATTTAGTTGACAACATTGTACATAAAACAACGTTACCATGCTGCTCTTTTTACAGTTTTATAAACTCAGAAGAGAGTTTCTCCATTCAGTTCTCTCTCCATTCATCTTGAGGGGCGTTTGTTTAAAAAATGCATCCAATCCCCTTGATCCCTTACATAACTAGACCAATCATATGCTTCAATGTGCCGCAGTTCACAGTGATGTGGCAAGACATAATAATGATAGAGATTCCGCCCGTGATGTTAAATTGCAATTGCAGATGCTCCGACTTCGAAACGATTTGGAGATCAGTTGAAAAGTCAACGCACTGACTATATAATGGACTAATTAGAAAAATAAAAGCAGTACTTTTCAATGCGTGAGATATAAGAGGTGTGCCGCGTGAGCGTGAGAATAGCGTAAAATGTGTGTGTCTCACAGCCAATGCATATGAGTTGGCAGCTCTGATGTTACGTGATCTTTTAGTTTATGTGGCATGATATGATGGACGCTCACTGGAAGCGTTCATGGGGATGGTACATGTCTTAGTGTGTAATGTAATATGGGAGGTCAACACTGTTGATCAAATCTACTACATTTACTCAAGAGAACCATAATAATAAAGATTATTATTACTGTTCATCCTGTTCACATCACAAGGTCAAACATGACCAAAATACATAGCCTGTATGCAAAAGGATTCAGCGAAAAAAATGACGTGGAGCATTAATGGCAACAGGTTTCAGTTTTTTTTTAACATATGAGATTACTGTTTCATTGCAAATGTTATTTAAAGCAGTTTACAGTTAAGCCATATACTGTATAGACTTGCATGCAAGCAACATGCTCCAACAACCTGAACCATCGGGAACCAAGATTATTTTTGAAAGATTTTGCAATTGAAATAAAAACTGTGAACCTTCAAACTACATATGGACTTTGGAAATACCCCCGACCATGAGGATAAACTTTTATAAGGTCACTATGCGATCGTAATTTCAAAAATCCACTTTCATGTCATTTGCTCTTGCATGAAGTACCTGCAATTCTCACTTTTCCCAAGTGAGAGAGAGTGCTGAAGTGATTAGACTGAAATAGGGACTCCTGTAGGGTTTTCTGTTTCATATTACAGGTCTGGCATCCAGGTGAAATCAAATGGAAAGCATTCCACATGCGGACGGCCACCCTCACACACACACACACCCTCACACACACACACACACACACACACACCCTCACACACACACACCCTCACACACACACACACACACACACACACACACACACACACACACACACACACACACACACACACACACACACACACACACACACACACACACACACACACACACACACACACACACACACACCCTCACACACACACACACCCTCACACACACACACCCTCACACACACACACACACACACACACACACACACACACACACACCCTCACACACACACACTCAAACACACACACCCTCACACACACACACCCTCACACACAGGGAGCCGCTGTAGAATCACACCTCTCAGAGAGAGAGAGTGTAAGTGATAGAAAGTGAGATAATTGTACACTATCAGTTCACATCACACACATAACACAATCAAGGCAAATTCACAAACTAACACAGAATATTCCAATAAATTATCGACCAGCTCATCGAACACAAATTAAACCCTAAGATGAGGCCGCACCAGCTCCACTAACACCGCATTGGCATCTCTTGAGCCCACTCACTCTAAATGGTGTTTTTTCTTCCAGATGGCCATCCTGTCCTAAAGAGTAATGTAACAGTCCTTCCTCCTAAACGTGTATCTTAGTTCCCCAATGTCCCCCACCCCCTTCCTACCGAAGGATCAGCGTCTGTTAGCAACAGTTCTGTGAATAATCCTTCACTGTAGAACATACTGTATGTTTCTCTATGGAGGGCTTTCAAGAACGATTCAGGTCAATACAGGACAATATCTCATACTAGGGTTGGGCAGTATACAGATGTTCATACCTTCATACCGTTCTTGTGCCATACCGGGGTAAACAGTAGCACCGGCAGTACACACAAGGGGTACTATTTCTTTCCAAATGTTAAAAAAATAATAATAATGCTAACAAGCAAACATAAACTAATTGCAAGGGCAGACAATCAAGCTCATAAAGTTCTACAACTACTGTATCTTAAAAGGCTACTCACAGAACAAAATATATTGGGGTGGACGTGGAGTTGGCCGCTTTGCTCAACGCCTGCATGATGTCTGCATAGCGGAACTGCACATATTGAATGGCATCATATATGGATGCCCATCACGTGGGGTACAGTCTTTTCAGGGTCGGGTTTAGAGAAGTGGGGGGGATTGATTGTCTCTGCTGTACACAAAGAAGCTTAATATTGCAAAAGCTAGCCACCAAATGCATAGCTGGAGCCCTGAGCTGAAGATTACAATCTAAGATGTGCCAAATAAATTAACTTATAGTTATAAACACTGAGTTTACGAAACATTAGGAACATCTGCTCTTTGCAGGGCATCATACACTGACCAGATGAATCCAGGTGAAAGCTATCACCCCTTATTCATGTCAGTTGTTAAATACACTTCAAATCAGTGTAGATGAAGGGGAGTAGACAGGTTAAATAAGGATTTTTAAACCTTGAGACATGGATTGTGTATGTGTCATTCAGAGGGTGTATGGGCAAGACAAAATATTAAAGTGTCTTTGAATGGGGTATGGTAGTAGGTGCCAGTGGTAGTAGCCCACTGATTTGAGTGCGTCAAGAACTGCAACGCTGCTGGGTTTTTCACGCTCAACATTTTCCTGTGTGTATCAAGAATGGTCCACCACCCAAAGGACATCCAGCCAACTTGACACAACTGTGGAAAGCGTTGGAGTCAACATGGTCCAGCGTCCCTGTGGAACGCTTTTGATGCCTTGTTGAGTCCATGCCCTGACAAAGTGAGGCTGTTCTGAAGGCAAAAAGGGTGCAAGCCAATATTAGGAAGGTGTCTGTAATGTTTTGTACACTCAGTGTGTATAGAGAGTTGCGCCAATGCAGTTTCTGTCTGAACGTTCCGGTAGCAACGACTATGGAGGAAAAAGTGGCACTAAGTGATATGTTAATTGACGCTTCTGTGTTGTGCAGTTTATTCCTGATAGTTTTCAAAAACCTATGAAGATGTCCACCCCCCCCCCCCCATACCATGGGTATTTCAAAATACCCCGGGATACGGTATATGCACAGTATACCGCCCACGCCTTTTTCATTACGTTTAATAACCGTGCAATGTGCTAAGGACATACAGTATGTCGCTGCATTGGGTATTTGTTTCAGGATAGGTTTCAATGGATAGGTAAGACGTCTTGTGAAAGGCCTTAATGCAAAGTCCACAATGAAAAGACTCCTTTATACAGTACGCAGCTATTACCGCTTTCTCATACAATTGATTTATCCTACAATTTTCATGCATTCCTTTTTTTACATTGGATGCACCCAGCTATTATAAGCCCATGTTCTTTCAACCCCTACATGTGTCTGTTCGTCAAAAATGAACAAGAATGGTATTTTATACACTTTTTGTGTCGATTATAGCATTCTGTTATTGTATTGTATTATATTTGATATTCCATTTTTTTAAGGAATAACGTGGTGGATTTAGATTTTCTTTATACGACAAAGAAAACACAAACAAAAGAAACGGTCTTCTCAGCTCCCTGTTTGATCTTGCGCTGTGATTCAGTGCTCTCTAGCAGCGATGGATGTGTGTATAAAAAAAACTCACGAAAAAGAGCGAAAAATGCTTAAAGCAGCGGAAAGGACTACACGCATGGCCTTGAGTGCAGCATAATGGGTCTAACACCAATTATCCCTGTTCCACACATGGCCACTCTACAACTTATAATTTCCTTTGCTAGCAGCATGTTATAGTACAGTCTAACATTAAAAACAGACTTTAAAAACAAGGGAAAGAACATTAGAGTTTCTTAGTGAACATTGCGGTATGTACCGAGCATTCTCCCTAATAGGGGCTATGGGGACAAAATCTTTTCATCAGGGTAAAACTCACATCCTGTATGTGGAATGCCTGTATCTGTGCCTGCCCAGGGTTGTGCTGAGGACACACACATTTGGCCAAGCGTTTTCCTGAGTGCATGACATTATTAGTGTATTTCTAGAAATGCAATTATACCAGTCTTGTTCGCTCAGGCTTTTAGCAGAAGCCTGAGATGTACTATAAAGATAGACTAGACCTGTGGGTGACACAGTGAGAAGGAGAGAGAGGGCAGTACTTGTGCCATCAGCGGAGGAAGGCCGGGGCCTACTTGAGCTCCATTTGGTGGCTCTCACCTGCCTCTCATCTGTGAAAAGCTCCTTTGTTCTGCAGGGTACCATGAGGGAGGTTACAGATGCTTAGGAGGGGGGCTGCATTTTGGTAAGTTGTTCCTCCAGTGTTGTTTAGACATGGTGGGCCAAGCCATTTTAGAATAGGCAAATTATGAAAGGAAATTGAAATTCAGGTACAGTCAAAGATCTGTGATGGACGAAGTTTACTATTAATGCTAAAAAGTGCATGTCTTTATATTATATTAATATACACTACCCTTCATAAGTTTGAGGTCCCTGAGAAATGTCATTGTTTTTGAAAGAAAAGCACATTTGTTGTCCATTAAAATAACATAAAATTGATCAGAAATACAGTGTAAATGACTATTGTAGTTGGAAACGGTTGATTTTTAATGGAATATCTACATACAGAGCCACATTATCAGCAATCATCACTCCTGTATTCCTATGGCACATTGTTAGCTAATCCAAGTTTATAGTTTTAAAAGGCTAATTGATAATTAGAAAACCCTTTTGCAATTATGTTAGCACAGCGGAAAACTGTAGTCCTGATTAAAAAAGCAATAAAACTGACCTTCTGTAGACTAGTTGAGTATCTGGAGCATCAGCATTTATGGGTTCGATTACAGGCTCAAAATAGCCAGAAACAAAGATATTTCTTCTGAAACTCGTCAATCTATTCTTGTTCTGAGAAATGAAGGCTAGTCCATGTAAGACATTGTCAAGAAACGGAAGATCTTGTACAACGCTGTTTACTACTCCCTTCACAGAACAGCACAAACTGGCTCTAACCAGACTAGAAAGTGGGAGTGGGAGGCCCCGTTGCACAACTGAGCAAGAGGACAAGTTCATTTGTGTCTATTTTGAGAAACAGATGCCTCACAAGTCCTCAACTGGCAGCTTCTTAAATAGCACCCGCGAAACATCAGTCTCAACGTCAGCAGTGAAGAGTCAACTCCGGGATGCTGGCCTTCTAGGCAGAGTTGCAAAGAAAAAACATATCTCAGGCTGGACAATACAAATAATATATTAAGATGGGCAAAGGACCACAGACACTGGACAGAGGAACTCTGCCTAGAAGGCTAGCATCCCGGAGTCGCCTCTTCACTGTTGACGTTGAGACTCGTGTTTTGCAAATCGCTGTGGTAGCCATGCTGGTTATGTGTGCCTTGTTTTCTAAATAAATCACCAACAGTGTCACCAGCAAAGCACTCCCACACCATTACACCTCCTCCTCCATGCTTCACGGTGGGAATCACACATGCAGAGATCATCTGTTCTCACAAAGACAGCGGTTGGAACCAAAAATCTCAAATTTGGACTCAGCAAGCCAACGGACATATTTCTACCAGTCTAATGTCCATTACTTGTGTTTCTTGGCTCAAGTCTCTTCATCTTATTGGTGTCCTTTAGTAGTGGTTTCTTTGCAGCAATTCGGTCATGAAGGCCTGATTAACGCAGTTTCCTCTGAACAGTTGATGTTGAGATGAGTCTGTTATTTGAACTCTGTGAAGCATTTTTGGGGGCTGCAATTTCTGAGGCTGGTAACTGTAATGAACTTGGTTCTTCCTTTCCTGTGGCAGTCTTCATGAGAGCCAGTTTCATCATAGCGCTCGAGAGTTTTTTGCGACTGCACTTGAAGAAACTTTCTGTCATGTTTTGTCATTTATTATCTTGTCTTGTCCCTGTGCTTCCCATTCTATTCGTTTCCCTCTGCTGGTCTTATTAGGTTCTTTCCCTCTTTCTATCCCTCTCTCTCCCCCTCCCTCTCTCACTCTCTCGCTCTCTCTTCTCTCTATCGTTCCGTTCCTGCTCCCAGCTGTTCCTATTCCCCTAATCATCATTTAGTCTTCCCACACCTGTTCCCGATCCTTTTCCCTGATTAGAGTCCCTATTTCTCTCCTTGTTATTCGTTTCTGCCCTGTCGGTTCCTTGTCTAGAATTCACCGTGCTGTGTTTGTGTATCGCCCTGTCGTGTCGTGTTTTCCTCAGATGCTGCGTGGTGAGCAGGTGTCTGAGTCTGTTTGGTTCAAGTGCCTTCCCGAGGCAACCTGCTGTTCACCTGCTGTTCAAGATCGAGTCTCCAGTTTGTCCTCGTCATTTCGAGTGAAAGTTGTGTTTTTTGATTGTATTTACTTTACTGGATTAAAGACTCTGTTTTCGCCAAGTCGCTTTTGGGTCCTCTTTCACCTGCATGACAGAAGGAACCGACCAAGGAATGGACCCAGCGACTTCAGACGCTCGTTACACTGCCGTCAAGATCCAAGGAGCCATGCTCGGCAGACACGAGCAGGAATTGTCTGCTGCTCGCCATGCCGTGGAGAACCTGGCCGCTCAGGTTTCCGATCTCTCTGGACAGTTCCAGAGTCTTCGTCTCGTGCCACCTGTTACTTCCTGGCCTGCCGAGCCTCCAGAACCTAGGGTTAATAACCCACCTTGCTACTCCGGGCAGCCCACTGAGTGCCGCTCCTTTCTCACGCAGTGTGAGATTGTGTTCTCTCTCCAACCCAACACATACTCTAGAGAGAGAGCTCGGGTTGCTTACGTCATTTCACTCCTTACTGGCCGGGCTCGAGAATGGGGCACAGCTATCTGGGAGGCAAGGGCTGATTGCTCTAACAAGTACCAGAACTTTAAAGAGGAGATGATTCGGGTTTTTGACCGTTCAGTTTTTGGTAGGGAGGCTTCTAGGGCCCTGGCTTCCCTATGCCAAGGTGAACGGTCCATAACGGATTATTCTATTGAGTTTCGCACTCTTGCTGCCTCTAGTGAGTGGAACGAGCCGGCGCTGCTCGCTCGTTTTCTGGAGGGACTCCACGCAGTGGTTAAGGATGAGATTCTCTCCCGGGAGGTTCCTTCAGATGTGGACTCTTTGATTGCTCTCGCCATCCGCATAGAACGACGGGTAGATCTTTGTCACCGGGCTCGTGGAAGAGAGCTCGCATCAACGGTGTTTCCCTGCTCCGCATCGCAACCATCTCCCTCCTCTGGCTCAGAGTCTGAGCCCATGCAGCTGGGAGGGATTCGCATCTCGACTAAGGAGAGGGAACGGAGGATCACCAACCGCCTGTGCCTCTATTGCGGAGTTGCTGGACATTTTGTTAATTCATGTCCAGTAAAAGCCAGAGCTCATCTGTAAGCGGAGGGCTACAGGTGAGCGCAACTACTCAAGTCTCTCCATCAAAATCCTGTACTACTTTGTCGGTCCATCTACGCTGGACCGGTTCGGGTGCTACATGTAGTGCCTTGATAGACTCTGGGGCTGAGGGTTGTTTCATGGACGAAGCATGGGTTCGGAAACATGACATTCCTTTCAGAGAGTTAGAGAAGCCTACGTCCATGTTCGCCTTAGATGGTAGTCATCTTCCCAGTATCAGATTTGAGACACTACCTTTAACCCTCACAGTATCTGGTAACCACAGTGAGACTATTTCTTTTTTGATTTTTCGTTCACCGTTTACACCTGTTGTTTTGGGTCATCCCTGGCTAGTATGTCATAATCCTTCTATTAATTGGTCTAGTAATTCTATCCTATCCTGGAACGTTTCTTGTCATGTGAAGTGTTTAATGTCTGCCATCCCTCCCGTTTCTTCTGTCCCTACTTCTCAGGAGGAACCTGGCGATTTGACAGGAGTGCCGGAGGAATATCATGATCTGCGCACGGTCTTCAGTCGGTCCCGAGCCAACTCCCTTCCTCCTCACCGGTCGTATGATTGTAGTATTGATCTCCTTCCGGGGACCACTCCTCCTCGGGGTAGACTATACTCTCTGTCGGCTCCCGAACGTAAGGCTCTCGAGGATTATTTGTCTGTGTCTCTTGACGCCGGTACCATAGTGCCTTCTTCCTCTCCGGCCGGGGCGGGGTTCTTTTTGTTAAGAAGAAGGACGGTACTCTGCGCCCCTGCGTGGATTATCGAGGGCTGAATGACATAACGGTTAAGAATCGTTATCCGCTTCCCCTTATGTCATCAGCCTTCGAGATTCTGCAGGGAGCCAGGTGCTTTACTAAGTTGGACCTTCGTAACGCTTACCATCTCGTGCGCATCAGAGAGGGGGACGAGTGGAAAACGGCGTTTAACACTCCGTTAGGGCATTTTGAGTACCGGGTTCTGCCGTTTGGTCTCGCCAATGCGCCAGCTGTTTTTCAGGCATTAGTTAATGATGTTCTGAGAGACATGCTGAACATCTTTGTTTTTGTCTATCTTGACGATATCCTGATTTTTTCTCCGTCACTCGAGATTCATGTTCAGCACGTTCGACGTGTTCTACAGCGCCTTTTAGAGAATTGTCTCTACGTAAAGGCTGAGAAGTGCTCTTTTCATGTCTCCTCCGTTACTTTTCTCGGTTCCGTTATTTCCGCTGAAGGCATTCAGATGGATTCCGCTAAGGTCCAAGCTGTCAGTGATTGGCCCGTTCCAAGGTCACGTGTCGAGTTGCAGCGCTTTTTAGGTTTCGCTAATTTCTATCAGCGTTTCATTCGTAATTTCGGTCAAGTTGCTGCCCCTCTCACAGCTCTTACTTCTGTCAAGACGTGTTTTAAGTGGTCCGGTTCCGCCCAGGGAGCTTTTGATCTTCTAAAAGAACGTTTTACGTCCGCTCCTATCCTCGTTACTCCTGACGTCACTAGACAATTCATTGTCGAGGTTGACGCTTCAGAGGTAGGCGTGGGAGCCATTCTATCCCAGCGCTTCCAGTCTGACGATAAGGTTCATCCTTGCGCTTATTTTTCTCATCGCCTGTCGCCATCTGAGCGCAACTATGATGTGGGTAACCGTGAACTGCTCGCCATCCGCTTAGCCCTAGGCGAATGGCGACAGTGGTTGGAGGGGGCGACCGTTCCTTTTGTCGTTTGGACAGACCATAAGAACCTTGAGTACATCCGTTCTGCCAAACGACTTAATGCCCGTCAAGCTCGTTGGGCGTTGTTTTTCGCTCGTTTCGAGTTTGTGATTTCTTACCGTCCGGGTAGCAAGAACACCAAGCCTGATGCCTTATCCCGTCTGTTTAGTTCTTCTGTGGCTTCTACTGATCCCGAGGGGATTCTTCCTTATGGGCGTGTTGTCGGGTTAACAGTCTGGGGAATTGAAAGACAGGTTAAGCAAGCACTCACGCACACTGCGTCGCCGCGCGCTTGTCCTAGTAACCTCCTTTTCGTTCCTGTTTCCACTCGTCTGGCTGTTCTTCAGTGGGCTCACTCTGCCAAGTTAGCTGGTCATCCCGGTGTTCGAGGCACTCTTGCGTCTATTCGCCAGCGCTTTTGGTGGCCGACTCAGGAGCGTGACACGCGCCGTTTCGTGGCTGCTTGTTCGGACTGCGCGCAGACTAAGTCGGGTAACTCTCCTCCTGCCGGTCGTCTCAGACCGCTCCCCATTCCTTCTCGACCATGGTCTCACATCGCCCTAGACTTCATTACCGGTCTGCCTTTGTCTGCGGGGAAGACTGTGATTCTTACGGTTGTCGATAGGTTCTCTAAGGCGGCACATTTCATTCCCCTCGCTAAACTTCCTTCCGCTAAGGAGACGGCACAAATCATTATCGAGAATGTATTCAGAATTCATGGCCTCCCGTTAGACGCCGTTTCAGACAGAGGCCCGCAATACACGTCACAGTTTTGGAGGGAGTTCTGTCGTTTGATTGGTGCGTCCGTCAGTCTCTCTTCCGGGTTTCATCCCCAGTCTAACGGTCAAGCAGAGAGGGCCAATCAGACGATTGGTCGCATACTACGCAGCCTTTCTTTCAGAAACCCTGCGTCTTGGGCAGAACAGCTCCCCTGGGCAGAATACGCTCACAATTCGCTTCCTTCGTCTGCTACCGGGTTATCTCCGTTTCAGAGTAGTCTGGGTTACCAGCCTCCTCTGTTCTCATCCCAGCTTGCCGAGTCCAGCGTTCCCTCCGCTCAAGCGTTTGTCCAACGTTGTGAGCGCACCTGGAGGAGGGTGAGGTCTGCACTTTGCCGTTACAGGGCACAGACTGTGAGAGCCGCCAATAAACGCAGGATTAAGAGTCCAAGGTATTGTTGCGGCCAGAGAGTGTGGCTTTCCACTCGCAACCTTCCTCTTACGACAGCTTCTCGTAAGTTGACTCCGCGGTTCATTGGTCCGTTCCGTGTCTCCCAGGTCGTCAATCCTGTCGCTGTGCGACTGCTTCTTCCGCGACATCTTCGTCGCGTCCATCCTGTCTTCCATGTCTCCTGTGTCAAGCCCTTTCTTCGCACCCCCGTTCGTCTTCCCTCCCCCTCCCGTCCTTGTCGAGAGCGCACCTATTTACAAGGTACATAAGATCATGGACATGCGTTCTCGGGGACGGGGTCACCAATACTTAGTGGATTGGGAGGGTTACGGTCCTGAGGAGAGGAGTTGGGTTCCGTCTCGGGACGTGCTGGACCGTTCACTCATTGATGATTTCCTCCGTTGCCGCCAGGATTCCTCCTCGAGTGCGCCAGGAGGCGCTCGGTGAGTGGGGGGGTACTGTCATGTTTTGTCATTTATTATCTTGTCTTGTCCCTGTGCTTCCCATTCTATTCGTTTCCCTCTGCTGGTCTTATTCGGTTCTTTCCCTCTTTCTATCCCTCTCTCTCCCCCTCCCTCTCTCACTCTCTCGCTCTCTCTTCTCTCTATCGTTCCGTTCCTGCTCCCAGCTGTTCCTATTCCCCTAATCATCATTTAGTCTTCCCACACCTGTTCCCGATCCTTTTCCCTGATTAGAGTCCCTATTTCTCTCCTTGTTATTCGTTTCTGCCCTGTCGGTTCCTTGTCTAGAATTCACCGTGCTGTGTTTGTGTATCGCCCTGTCGTGTCGTGTTTTCCTCAGATGCTGCGTGGTGAGCAGGTGTCTGAGTCTGTTTGGTTCAAGTGCCTTCCCGAGGCAACCTGCTGTTCACCTGCTGTTCAAGATCGAGTCTCCAGTTTGTCCTCGTCATTTCGAGTGAAAGTTGTGTTTTTTGATTGTATTTACTTTACTGGATTAAAGACTCTGTTTTCGCCAAGTCGCTTTTGGGTCCTCTTTCACCTGCATGACACTTTCAAAGTTCTTGAAATGTTCTGGATCGACTGACCTTCATGTCTTAAAGAAATGATGGGCTGTCATTTCTCTTTTCTTATTTGAGCTGTTCTTGCCATAATATGGACTCTGTCTTTTACCAAATAGGGCTATCTCCTGTATACCACCCCTACCTTATCACAACACAACTGATTGGCTGAAATGCATTAAGATGGGAAAGAAATTCCACAAATGAACTTTCAACAAGGCACACCTTTTAATTAAAATGTTTTCCCAGGTGACTACCTCATGAAGCTGTTTGAGAGAATGCCAAGAATGTGCAAAGCTGTCATCAAGGCAAAGTGTGGCTACTTTGAAGAATCTAAAATATATTTTGATTTGTTTAACACTTTTTTGGTTACTACATGATTCCATATGTGTTATTTAATGGTTTTGATATCTTCACTATTATTTTACAATGTTGAAAATAGTACAAATAAAGAAAAACCCTTGAATGAGAAGGTGGGTCCAAACTTTTGACTGATATTATATGCATGTACTAATATATATAAATCAAATCAAATCAAATCAAATTTATTTATATAGCCCTTCGTACGTCAGCTGATATCTCAAAGTGCTGTACAGAAACCCAGCCTAAAACCCCAAACAGCAAACAATGCAGGTGTAAAAGCACGGTGGCTAGGAAAAACTCCCTAGAAAGGCCAAAACCTAGGAAGAAACCTAGAGAGGAACCGGGCTATGTGGGGTGGCCAGTCCTCTTCTGGCTGTGCCGGGTAGAGATTATAACAGAACATGACCAAGATGTTCAAATGTTCATAAATGACCAGCATGGTCAAATAATAATAAGGCAGAACAGTTGAAACTGGAGCAGCAGCACAGTCAGGTGGACTGGGGACAGCAAGGAGCCATCATGTCAGGTAGTCCTGGGGCACGGTCCTAGGGCTCAGGTCCTCCGAGAGAGAGAAAGAAAGAGAGAATTAGAGAGAGCATATGTGGGGTGGCCAGTCCTCTTCCGGCTGTGCCGGGTGGAGATTATAACAGAACGTGGCCAAGATGTTCAAATGTTCATAAATGACCAGCATGGTTGAATAATAGTAAGGCAGAACAGTTGAAACTGGAGCAGGAGCATGGCCAGGTGGACTGGGGACAGCAAGGAGTCCTCATGTCAGGTAGTCCTGGGACATGGTCCTAGGGCCCAGGCCAGTTGAAACTGGAGCAGCAGCATGGCCAGGTGGACTGGGGACAGCAAGGAGTCATCATGTCAGGTAGTCCTGGGGCATGGTTCTAGGGCTCAGGTCCTCCGAGAGAGAGAAAGAAAGAGAGAAGGAGAGAATTAGAGAACGCACACTTAGATTTACACAGGACACCGAATAGGACAGGAGAAGTACTCCAGATAAACAAACTGACCCTAGCCCCCCCGACACATAAACTACTGCAGCATAAATACTGGAGGCTGAGACAGGAGGGGTCAGGAGACACTGTGGCCCCATCCAAGGACACCCCCCGGACAGGGCCAAACAGGAAGGATATAACCCCACCCACTTTATACACACACACACACACTTTTTGTGGGGACCAGATAACAAAGAATATATATGCTTTGTTATCTAAAAAGCAATGTCTGACATTTTGAAGAAAGCCTCATTCAGAATTGAATTGAATGACTCACTACATCCTCATCAAATTGTGTAGTACATGAGTGAATAAAAATAGTTTTAGCTCGCATAGAATTACATTTAAGGATGTTCTTGACAAATGTGTCTGTGTAAATGGTACTAGTTTATTCAGATTTATTGAACAATTTTCTCCCCTTGGTAATGCCATGCCATATTACTCTAAAGCTCAGAGAAAAGATACTGTAGTTGTTTGGCTGTGAAAATCACACAAAATAAAGATACAAATCAAATGAAAAGTAAAATAATAATTGGTGGGTGTTTATATTTGTCCTGTTACACACAAGAGTGTAATGCAAATGTGTTTCTTGCATATCTCCACTCCCCCCTGAGACACCCGCGGGAAGTGAGGTCATGGCAAAGGTCACCTGTCATGTTTGTCATTTATTATCATGTCTTGTCCCTGTGCTCCCCATTCTATTCGTTTCCCTCTGCTGGTCTTATTTGGTTCTTTCCCTCTTTCTATCCCTCTCTCTCCCCCTCCCTCTCTCACTCTCTCGCTCTCTCTTCTCTCTATCGTTCCGTTCCTGCTCCCAGCTGTTCCTATTCCCCTAATCATCATTTAGTCTTCCCACACCTGTTCCCGATCCTTTCCCCTGATTAGAGTCCCTATTTATTCCTTTGTGTTCCGTTCCTGTCCCGTCGGTTCCTTGTTTAGTATTCACCATGCTGTGATTGCGTATCGCCCTGTCCTGTCGTGTTTTTGCTGTGATTGTGTATCGCCCTGTCCTGTCGTGTTTTTTTGCCTTCATCAGATGCTGCGTGTGAGCAGGTGTCTCTGTCAACTACGGCCTGCGCCTACCCGAAGCGATCTGCAGTCTGTGGCCGCTTCTCTTGTTATTCCCCTCTACAGACTAGAGGATTTCTGTTATTCCCTGTTTGGACTTGAATAAACTCTGTTTCTGTTAAGTCGCTTTTGGGTCCTCTTTCACCTGCATGACAGAAGGAACCGACCAAGGAATGGACCCAGCGACTTCAGACGCTCGTTACACTGCCGTCGAGATCCAAGGAGCCATGCTCGGCAGACACGAGCAGGAATTGTCTGCTGCTCGCCATGCCGTGGAGAACCTGGCCGCTCAGGTTTCCGACCTCTCTGGACAGTTCCAGAGTCTACGGCTCGTGCCACCTGTTACTTCCTGGCCTGCCGAGCCTCCAGAACCTAGGGTTAATAACCCACCTTGCTACTCCGGGCAGCCCACTGAGTGCCGCTCCTTTCTCACGCAGTGTGAGATTGTGTTCTCTCTCCAACCCAACACATACTCTAGAGAGAGAGCTCGGGTTGCTTACGTCATTTCACTCCTTACTGGCCGGGCTCGAGAATGGGGCACAGCTATCTGGGAGGCAAGGGCTGATTGCTCTAACAAGTTCCAGAACTTTAAAGAGGAGATGATTCGGGTTTTTGACCGTTCAGTTTTTGGTGGGGAGGCTTCTAGGGCCCTGGCTTCCTTATGCCAAGGTGAACGGTCCATAACGGATTATTCTATTGAGTTTCGCACTCTTGCTGCCTCTAGTGAGTGGAACGAGCCGGCGCTGCTCGCTCGTTTTCTGGAGGGACTCCACGCAGTGGTTAAGGATGAGATTCTCTCCCGGGAGGTTCCTTCAGATGTGGACTCTTTGATTGCTCTCGCCATCCGCATAGAACGACGGGTAGATCTTCGTCACCGGGCTCGTGGAAGAGAGCTCGCATCAACGGTGTTTCCCTGCTCCGCATCGCAACCATCTCCCTCCTCTGGCTTTGAGACTGAGCCCATGCAGCTGGGAGGGATTCGCATCTCGACTAAGGAGAGGGAACGGAGGATCACCAACCGCCTGTGCCTCTATTGCGGAGTTGCTGGACATTTTGTTAATTCATGTCCAGTAAAAGCCAGAGCTCATCTGTAAGCGGAGGGCTACAGGTGAGCGCAACTACTCAAGTCTCTCCATCAAAATCCTGTACTACTTTGTCGGTCCATCTACGCTGGACCGGTTCGGGTGCTACATGTAGTGCCTTGATAGACTCTGGGGCTGAGGGTTGTTTCATGGACGAAGCATGGGTTCGAAACATGACATTCCTTTCAGAGAGTTAGAGAAGCCTACGCCCATGTTCGCCTTAGATGGTAGTCATCTTCCCAGTATCAGATTTGAGACACTACCTTTAACCCTCACAGTATCTGGTAACCACAGTGAGACTATTTCTTTTTGATTTTCCGTTCACCGTTTACACCTGTTGTTTTGGGTCATCCCTGGCTAGTATGTCATAATCCTTCTATTAATTGGTCTAGTAATTCTATCCTATCCTGGAACGTTTCTTGTCATGTGAAGTGTTTAATGTCTGCCATCCCTCCCGTTTCTTCTGTCCCTACTTCTCAGGAGGAACCTGGCGATTTGACAGGAGTGCCGGAGGAATATCATGATCTGCGCACGGTCTTCAGTCGGTCCCGAGCCAACTCCCTTCCTCCTCACCGGTCGTATGATTGTAGTATTGATCTCCTTCCGGGGACCACTCCTCCTCGAGGTAGACTATACTCTCTGTCGGCTCCCGAACGTAAGGCTCTCGAGGATTATTTGTCTGTGTCTCTTGACGCCGGTACCATAGTGCCTTCTTCCTCTCCGGCCGGGGCGGGGTTCTTTTTGTTAAGAAGAAGGACGGTACTCTGCGTCCCTGCGTGGATTATCGAGGGCTGAATGACATAACGGTTAAGAATCGTTATCCGCTTCCCCTTATGTCATCAGCCTTCGAGATTCTGCAGGGAGCCAGGTGCTTTACTAAGTTGGACCTTCGTAACGCTTACCATCTCGTGCGCATCAGAGAGGGGGACGAGTGGAAAACGGCGTTTAACACTCCGTTAGGGCATTTTGAGTACCGGGTTCTGCCGTTCGGTCTCGCCAATGCGCCAGCTGTTTTTCAGGCATTAGTTAATGATGTTCTGAGAGACATGCTGAACATTTTTGTTTTTGTCTATCTTGACGATATCCTGATTTTTTTCTCCGTCACTCGAGATTCATGTTCAGCACGTTCGACGTGTTCTACAGCGCCTTTTAGAGAATTGTCTCTACGTAAAGGCTGAGAAGTGCTCTTTTCATGTCTCCTCCGTTACTTTTCTCGGTTCCGTTATTTCCGCTGAAGGCATTCAGATGGATTCCGCTAAGGTCCAAGCTGTCAGTGATTGGCCCGTTCCAAGGTCACGTGTCGAGTTGCAGCGCTTTTTAGGTTTCGCTAATTTCTATCGGCGTTTCATTCGTAATTTCGGTCAAGTTGCTGCCCCTCTCACAGCTCTTACTTCTGTCAAGACGTGTTTTAAGTGGTCCGGTTCCGCCCAGGGAGCTTTTGATCTTCTAAAAGAACGTTTTACGTCCGCTCCTATCCTCGTTACTCCTGACGTCACTAGACAATTCATTGTCGAGGTTGGCGCTTCAGAGGTAGGCGTGGGAGCCATTCTATCCCAGCGCTTCCAGTCTGACGATAAGGTTCATCCTTGCGCTTATTTTTCTCATCGCCTGTCGCCATCTGAGCGCAACTATGATGTGGGTAACCGTGAACTGCTCGCCATCCGCTTAGCCCTAGGCGAATGGCGACAGTGGTTGGAGGGGGCGACCGTTCCTTTTGTCGTTTGGACAGACCATAAGAACCTTGAGTACATCCGTTCTGCCAAACGACTTAATGCCCGTCAAGCTCGTTGGGCGTTGTTTTTCGCTCGTTTCGAGTTTGTGATTTCTTACCGTCCGGGTAGCAAGAACACCAAGCCTGATGCCTTATCCCGTCTGTTTAGTTCTTCTGTGGCTTCTACTGATCCCGAGGGGATTCTTCCTTATGGGCGTGTTGTCGGGTTAACAGTCTGGGGAATTGAAAGACAGGTTAAGCAAGCACTCACGCACACTGCGTCGCCGCGCGCTTGTCCTAGTAACCTCCTTTTCGTTCCTGTTTCCACTCGTCTGGCTGTTCTTCAGTGGGCTCACTCTGCCAAGTTAGCTGGTCATCCCGGTGTTCGAGGCACTCTTGCGTCTATTCGCCAGCGCTTTTGGTGGCCGACTCAGGAGCGTGACACGCGCCGTTTCGTGGCTGCTTGTTCGGACTGCGCGCAGACTAAGTCGGGTAACTCTCCTCCTGCCGGTCGTCTCAGACCGCTCCCCATTCCTTCTCGACCATGGTCTCACATTGCCTTAGACTTCATTACCGGTCTGCCTTTGTCTGCGGGGAAGACTGTGATTCTGACGGTTGTCGATAGGTTCTCTAAGGCGGCACATTTCATTCCCCTCGCTAAACTTCCTTCCGCTAAGGAGACGGCACAAATCATTATTGAGAATGTATTCAGAATTCATGGCCTCCCGTTAGACGCCGTTTCAGACAGAGGCCCGCAATTCACGTCACAGTTTTGGAGGAGTTCTGTCGTTTGATTGGTGCGTCCGTCAGTCTTTCTTCCGGGTTTCATCCCCAGTCTAACGGTCAAGCAGAGAGGGCCAATCAGACGATTGGTCGCATACTACGCAGCCTTTCTTTCAGAAACCCTGCGTCTTGGGCAGAACAGCTCCCTGGGCAGAATACGCTCACAATTCGCTTCCTTCGTCTGCTACCGGGTTATCTCCGTTTCAGAGTAGTCTGGGTTACCAGCCTCCTCTGTTCTCATCCCAGCTTGCCGAGTCCAGCGTTCCCTCCGCTCAAGCGTTTGTCCAACGTTGTGAGCGCACCTGGAGGAGGGTGAGGTCTGCACTTTGCCGTTACAGGGCACAGACGGTGAGAGCCGCCAATAAACGCCGGATTAAGAGTCCAAGGTATTGTTGCGGCCAGAGAGTGTGGCTTTCCACTCGCAACCTTCCTCTTACGACAGCTTCTCGTAAGTTGACTCCGCGGTTCATTGGTCCGTTCCGTGTCTCCCAGGTCGTCAATCCTGTCGCTGTGCGACTGCTTCTTCCGCGACATCTTCGTCGCGTCCATCCTGTCTTCCATGTCTCCTGTGTTAAGCCCTTTCTTCGCACCCCGTTCGTCTTCCCTCCCCCTCCCGTCCTTGTCGAGAGCGCACCTATTTACAAGGTACATAAGATCATGGACATGCGTTCTCGGGGACGGGGTCACCAATACTTAGTGGATTGGGAGGGTTACGGTCCTGAGGAGAGGAGTTGGGTTCCGTCTCGGGACGTGCTGGACCGTTCACTCATCGATGATTTCCTCCGTTGCCGCCAGGATTCCTCCTCGAGTGCGCCAGGAGGCGCTCGGTGAGTGGGGGGTACTGTCATGTTTGTCATTTATTATCATGTCTTGTCCCTGTGCTCCCCATTCTATTCGTTTCCCTCTGCTGGTCTTATTTGGTTCTTTCCCTCTTTCTATCCCTCTCTCTCCCCCTCCCTCTCTCACTCTCTCGCTCTCTCTTCTCTCTATCGTTCCGTTCCTGCTCCCAGCTGTTCCTATTCCCCTAATCATCATTTAGTCTTCCCACACCTGTTCCCGATCCTTTCCCCTGATTAGAGTCCCTATTTATTCCTTTGTGTTCCGTTCCTGTCCCGTCGGTTCCTTGTTTAGTATTCACCATGCTGTGATTGCGTATCGCCCTGTCCTGTCGTGTTTTTGCTGTGATTGTGTATCGCCCTGTCCTGTCGTGTTTTTTGCCTTCATCAGATGCTGCGTGTGAGCAGGTGTCTCTGTCAACTACGGCCTGCGCCTACCCGAAGCGACCTGCAGTCTGTGGCCGCTTCTCTTGTTATTCCCCTCTACAGACTAGAGGATTTCTGTTATTCCCTGTTTGGACTTGAATAAACTCTGTTTCTGTTAAGTCGCTTTTGGGTCCTCTTTCACCTGCATGACATCACCATTGTCCTACGCCCCTGGAGCAATCAAGTATTCAAACCAGCGAACTTTTGGTTACTGGCCCAATGCTCTAACCTCTAGGATACCTTTTGAAATATTACTATTCCACTGCAATTGTGGTTTTCTCTGTGTAACCATGGCATCCTCAAATTTCAGTAACAACCTTTGTAATTCACTCTTTGATGATGATTGGCACACAATTTGTGGCCTGTGCACCCTCTCCAGTACATAGTTCTTCAAGGGTTCTTTGGTAAGGGTGATGGTTCTATGTTGAACCATAATGACTCAAATATCCCTTTGAGCTCGTCAATGGTTCTTGGCAGTTCAGAAAAGGGTCCTTTCCTCTTTCTGTGATAATTAAAATGTAGGAGCGGCGGCTCATTAGAATATTTTGAGGCGTGGTTTGGCAACAGCTTTTTTTGTGCAAACGTAAGTGTCATTCCAGTTTATCCAATGTGTTGTCTTATACCATTAAATGTTGAACATGACTATAGCCAGAAATTGTGTCTCGTGAAAGACTTGTGAATTGTGTCATGGGAACTGTTGTCGAAATCAGTGGTTCTCAAACCTCTCCCTGGGGACTCAGAGCAGTTCCATGTAAATGATCTATTCCAGAGCTAGGTCACCAGATGAATCAACTAACACTATAATAACAACAATGGAATTTTTATTTAAGAGAAAACAATATAATATGGCTAACCAGAATAAATAACCCTGTATGGTTTTCAAAAGGCTATTGAGATTCTCCATAAAGGTTACATAGAGAAAAAAAGGTAATTTATAGTACCAGAAAAGGGTTGTAATGATTTATTGTGCTATATAATTGTATATATATATATATACAGTATATGGTTCTTTATAGAAGCTTAGAAAATTATTATTGATAGCACAATAATAACTGGGTATTTTGGGTGGCATGTAGCCTAGTGGTTAGAGTGTTGGGCCAGTAACCGAAAGGTTGCTGGATTGAATAACTGAGCTGACAAGGTAAAAATGTTGTTCTGCCCCTGAACAAGGCAGCCAACCCACTGTTTCCTAGTAGGCCTTTCATTGTAAATAAGAATTTGTTGTTAACTGACTTGCCTAGTTAAATAAATGTGAAATCTTTAAAAGATAAAGGTTCAATTCAGAAATGTATGAGCATGGTTTTTTATAGAACCTTTAAAAACGAATTCTATATAGCAGCTAAAAGGGTTCCTGTATTTTTAAGCTCCAAATAACCCTTATTTGGCTCTATATCAAAAACATATTTAAAAGTGTGTACAACACATGAGTAACGTGTGATGTGTAAAAGTCACCGTCTCTGTCTGTTTTCCCACCCAATCAGAAGGACTAGTCCTACTCCTCCCGCCCTGCCTGTGTTGCTGGCCAAGCTTCATCCTGTTCACGAATCACGCTGAAAAGGAAAGTCTGCCACTCACTGAAAAACAGCTCAGGAAAATATTGGTTGCTTTTTACTCTAATGCTGGTTGCCATGGAAATAGAAATGTGCCAAACAAAGGACAGAGGGAGAGGAAGAGAGGAAGAGAGAAACAGGAAGGAAAGGAGATAGCTTAACAACTCACGTGATGTGTGTGTGTGTGGTTTGTCTTGCATCCAGTAAAATATTTATTCAGGTGTGATGGAGTAAGTGTGTATGTTTGCTATAAAGGAAGTTCAAAAGCCATCAAGACACCTATAAATATGTGTGAAACGTCTTGGACTTTGATTGGTGATTAATTACTACTTTTATGCGTATGTTCAAGAGGAAGAGAGAGGAGGGAAGAGGGAGAGATTGAGCGAGAGAGAGAGAGAGAGAGAGAGACCATGTGTTTGTGTGGGTGTTACGTGGGTGTCCTAACGGATTGGATGACTACGCTCTTGGTGTTGCAGGGTTGTTTGCTGTTAAACTAGTATTCTCTCTTGTGGTGAGCTATGTACTCTGTCAGTATTCTTTGATATTACTATGAACTATGAATAGGCATAGTATTGAAAAGGGTTTTACTCTGAAACATTCAAGGAGTATATTGCCTACTCCAGTCACGCTGTAGGCGAAATGAATGTTCGTATCGCCTACAGTCATATCACCCACTATAGTGAAGTTTGATACTGATATTTTTTTGCACTGCACTACTACATAAATGGAATATGTTACATCTTTTTTTCACACTTTCTTTTCGAGAGCTGGTGCTGTTGGAGTGTGGGGTGAACTGTAGGAGAACACTAATGAGAGTTTCAGGGAGAGCAAGGTACTGAGCAAAGGAGGAGAAATGGAATAGAGATTGGCCAATCAATTATTATTCCCTCCATTTTCTAAATGAAGAGCAGAGCACTAAGAGGTCAAGCAGCACTGTGGGTGGGCTGAAGTGAGAACAGACTGACACCTGAACTCAACAGGAGAAACACTGGGGAGTCCGGGGCTCAAATTCACAAAAACCAACATTGGACAACCAGTGGTTTACTTTCCATTTGCCACATGACATCATGCTGCCGTTATACCCTAAGATATCAAATCAATCTGATTCTCAATTAGGTCTTAAACCAGAACTAAAATCTTGCGTAATTTGGTCAGATCTGTCTCGTCTGTCCACAAGAGATTAGTTAGGACCTAAATTGAGGTCATGGTTCTGCAGCATGCATTGCCCGGCTGGAGAGCATTAGCATTGTTTGAGGTTTTACACCCTACCAAAAAAAAGGTCATTAGCTGATGAGGTCAGTTACCTGGAAGAGAGGCACCTGGTGGGTGATTCTGCTTTCCTGTTGGCTGAAGAGATGGAGAGAGAGAGAGAGAGAGAGAGAGAGAGAGAGAGAGAGAGAGAGAGAGAGAGAGAGAGAGAGAGAGAGAGAGAGAGAGAGAGAGAGAGAGAGAGAGAGAGAGAGAGAGAGAGAGAGAGAAAGAGAGAGAAATAGAAAGAGAGAAATAGAGAGAGAAAATACATGAGCAGATGCTCACTCTCACGCAGCACAGTGAATTGCCCATACCCTGCCTAAACAAACCCAGCCCATCACAGGCAGGTGTGTGTGTTGTAGCACTGATACAGAGTACAGACATCTGTTCTAGTGACCTTTGAACCCCAGGTCTGTTTTCATGGCAGGTAGCAAAGCCCTTATCATCTCCTGAGAACTCTGAGTGGCTGATTGGAATCATCGGGGAGCATGATGAACCATGGTGTATAAACACAATGTGAGCCACTCCCTCTGGTCCAGGCTTTTTATTAATTGTCTCATTAAGCACTCTTTATACACAGGGATTAAAATAGAATCAAATCAAATTTTATTTGTCACATGCGACGAAAACAACAGATGTAGACTTTATCGTGAAATGCTTACTTACAAGCCCTTAACACAATGCAGTTCAAGAATCCCACCCTTAAGGAGAAAATGACAGTATCGACTGGAATTGCAGAAATACTACACCAATATTTTTATTTTATTTTACAAGGCAAGTCAGTTAAGAACAAATTCTTATTTTCAATGACGGCCTAGGAACAGTGGGTTAACTGCATTGTCCGGGGCAGAACGACAGATTCGTACCTTGTCAGCTCAGAGATTCAATCTAGCAACCATTCAGTTACTAGTCCAATGCTCTAACCACTATGCTACCTGCCAACCCATATCATAATAACCAGAATGTTTCAGTAATAATGTTTCATACATTAAATAATATCTAGATCTGTGATATATGCAAATGTGTTTTCATCGACTACAGTATGTCAGACCCGAACATTTAGTGCCACACAATAAAAAAGATAGTATATTATATTGAAGTCATTAGTATAACGATCAACAAACTATATTTTTGTGCGCTCTTCATAAGATATATTTCCATATGTCTCATTTATACCCACCAAGACACTTGTATACAAATCAAAGCACATTTCTTTGGACAAAATACAAAATTCAGGTGTTCATTCAATCAGGAAAAAAATTAAAACTCTACATATTTTGAGTAGATAATACTGTTTAAAGCAGCACGTTGACATCTGAAAAGATTACATGGTCTCTTGCTTTGTGAAACATTATGAAACTGCTAAATGCCAGTTACAGGCTCTTTGCTGCTGTCTTGGATAAAAGAGAGGAAATATGCATGTAAAAAGCCCAATTGGAGATGAATACAGAGAACAATTTGCCTCCATGCGTTGTTCCTGAGGGTGGAGACACTGTGTTTAAATACAAGCTGTTTCTTTGAAAGGCTGAGGTGCTGGTCTCCAGCGGAGAATGGAGGCGATGTTCTGTATACTGTAGTCCACACACAGTGGGACAAAGCAGGAGCAGATCAGCCAGGCAAGCATAGTGGTAGGCTACTATACAGCTACTTGTTTAACAGGACAGGAATACAGTGAGACAGTGGTCAACATGAACAGAATAGTGTGTGTCTTATTTGAACAATAAAATGCCTTGTGAATAAAACATAGTTAAAAAGGAACTACGTGATTTGTACCAATCATTGATATTGTTGCTAATTTCTCTATGATTATCAAGGAATTAAGATTATAGATGTAGTCTTAATGCATTAAGGGGTTAATTGGAGGTGTTTTCAATTGGGTTTTCACAATGCATGCAAAAAATGTGGAAGGGGTTTAAACCAGATCCAGAACCAACAGGCAACAGCTGTGAAATCTATCTCTCTCATATGAACAAGTATATAGTATCTTGCATATTCATATGGATCTGTTGAATGGCTTGGTGGAAGATTGGCTGGAGTTGTGGTGTGCCCTTTAAAAAATATATATATATTCAGGGACTTTCAAATTCAGTCTCCTCGATGGTGACGTCACCGATGTTCGGAATATTGACAGGCCACCTGTCGGGCGACCTGCTCTTTAAAGCGGCAGGACTGTAACAACGCTAGACTTCTTTACACATGGCAAAGAGACGGGCCGTCATCTTTCTTCCTCAACATATAGCAAGAGAGTAAGCGACAAATAAACGGAGGAACAGAGATAGAGCAGGTTGACAGAGGGAGAGAAGGAAGTGCTATAGGTTGGCGCTAATTCATGATGTGCAGTTTATACCATCTGAACATAGTCCTTCTCAGCAAACCAGTGACGCGTGTGGCATCAGAAACCAGGGAGGATTGAAGGAAGAAATGCACGCTGTGTCTAAGTACTCTGAAGGTAAGATACTTGTATTTACTGTGTGTGTGTGTGTGTGTGTGTGTGAGTGAGAGAGAGAGAGAGAGAGGGGGAGATTATGTTGGGGTCGGGGTGAAAGGAGAGAGGATGCCGGACAGTGCAACAGGTAGGCTGTAGCAAGCAAAAACCAAGCACACCGACGGCTTTTTCCTCCACCTACACAGTAAACTACTTGGGCTACATTCGTCGGTCAAAAGCATTGGTAAAGAACCCCCGATTGAAATAGATGTATTGTAGGCTAGGTACCGTTTATATAGTTCCCATAAACCATGACCTTTCGAACCGTAGACTACATTATATATTTATTCACGATTCCTAGGATTAGGATTGAGCAGCTGTAGTGCACCGCTATCAAACGGATTTGCAGTTCATTATTTGTAAAAACGTCTTCTACTTTGCTTTCCGATAAGTAGGCTATATGTAACCATTGCCATTTCTGACATCATTTATTATTGCTTTATGCTACTTCCTGATAGATAAACCATCCATAGCACACACACAGCACTATCATCTCCGTTTCAGCACCACCGATGTGGACAGCTCCTTTCACTATGGTTTCGGTTGTAATTGGCCTGTTAGTTTCCCACTGTAAATGATCCACGGTAAACACAAAACTAGCAGATATATTTTATACAAATCATATTTGCATAACAATTTCAGGTTAACGAGTATACCTGTTCATTGTTCCTGTTTAACCAATTGAAGTGGCAAAATAGGGCAGCTGTACTTATGGATGCATATGTTAAACTGGTTGAGAAAATGAGTAGCATATAATATGAGCAAACATGTTTAACAAACAGGTTGGTTAAATTAATTCAGTGGGTTTGGTGTAGTTATTTGGAACCAACCAGTATACATAAATGTAGAAATTAGCCAAACCAATTCATGCTAGGAGTCAATCTTTGATGTCTGATTGTTTGTGGAGAAATGATTTATGATATTGATGCTTCTGGCCCCCCCAAGGCTAAACAGATATGTGCAAGCAGAGATGCATCTGCCAGGAGCACATCGCGCGAAATTCAGTCTCAGCTCTAACCTTGAAGAGGGCAATCTGCTTCTGAAAGAGCAGCTCTTTTGAAGCGCCACAGGGTACAGAAAACGCACACACACACACAAAAACAGGTCTAAATGGATTTCTGTGTGTGTGTGTGTGTGTGTGTGTGTGTGTGTGTGTGTGTGTGTGTGTGTGTGTGTGTGTGTGTGTGTGTGTGTGTGTGTGTGTGTGTGTGTGTGTGTGTGTGTGTGTGTGTGTGTGTGTGTGTGTGTGTGTGTGTGTGTGTGTGTGTGTGTGTGTGTGTGTGTGTGTGTGTGGATGCCATTTAAAGAGATACATTTGAAGTGCAGTCCCAGTAGTTAATGCCCAAGTGGCCGGTTTGTATGTGGGTCCCCATGGAGCCCAGGGGAGGAGTCCCAGCATCTGAACTGTCCTTTCATCAGCCTGTCAGGGCAGGGAGCTGGTCACCCACACTGAGAAAGAGCACCCAGACTCCTCATCACCACACAACTCAGATATTTAAAGAAGAAATCCATAACAGCCAAGATGAGACAGGAAAGAACACAGCTGATCAGAGGAAGCGAGAGCAAACATTCACTCCAAATGCACTAATCTTTCTATGCTCCAATGAAAATAAACAAAGGATAATAGAATAGAAAGTGAATCGTGTGTCTAAGCATATCCATCCCTGTTGGTTTGTGACGATAGATTGTTCACACAGCTTTTGGTGTCTTAGAATACATTTCCATGGTTTCGCGGAAGCAGAAGGGAAGGAGAAAACGTGTGAACAGTATCTATGGAGAAGGAGGTGAGGTGGCGGTGTGGATGCATGGTAGAAGTCTGTTATAGAGTCAGTTTGGTGGATAACATGTAGTCAGAGTTGAAGCTCAGTCCTAATGTAAATGCAGAGGAGTGGGGAAGGAACGTGGCAGATCTGACGCCAGATGGATGAGTTGAGAGTCAGTCAGTGTGACTGTGTGCCCAGAGAGAGTCACCAAGCCTCTCAGAGGACCATATATTCACTTACTGACATGGACACCATGGCCCTAACCCCCTAGCCACTGTCTCTAACCAACACACTCATTCCTGGGCATCCACACATCATAATATTACTACTCAAATATCTCTCTTATGACTGACTACATTGCCTCTTATGACTACCTCAACCCCCAACCTTTTCTACACACTTACCCCCACCATCACCTCCAATCACTCTCCCCCACACCTTGAACACCCCCCACCACCCCAATCTATCACCCTGCATCTACCTGTAACCTTCATAACCCATCCCCCCTCCATCCCATCCCTACCCCTTCTGCAACAGCAGCCTACACTTCAACCCCAGAAGGTGGGTTAACGGCAATAATGTGTGTTTACCTTCCACTACACCACTGTATACCTCCATCCCTGACTTCCCTCCCTCCATCCCCCAGCACCTTACTTTCCCTGAAATATATTTTATTACAGTAACAAGAGGGATGCGCTTTAGAAATCAGTAGAAAGTCCCTGAGCCCGTCTTCTTCACGCCCGTCAGAGTGTAAAAAATGTCCACTCTGAAATACATCTGGCACAGAAAGAATCTTACACTAGACGGGGTATTGTACGCAATAACGAGGTAAAACGATTTGGAGAGCGTGCAGTGCACACTAACGGAGTCACCATAGAGCACATCCATTGGGGAGGGGACCAGGGTGGAGGGGAGGGGGCCACTGCCCCCAGTCTTCTCTCCTGCTGAGGCATGGCTGTGGGTGGTGAGCCGCCAGGCTCCAGCTGGCCTACTGTCTGTGGCAGCAGCTCTGGTGCAGGAGTGGAGATAGATCACTGCCCTACACATGAACAGGGTCACTGATAGCACAGCACCTGACATGAAATTACACACTAAGTGCAATGAAACATGGAGAATACAGAACAAATACAGCGGACAGTTGCAGTCGGGCTACACCTCATGTGATCTTTTACTGTCATTTGATCATACACCAGCAAAATGTTATTTCGGTTAGTGTCTCCTGAAAATGGGATCAAACTGCCGATCCTTTGAGGTGACGGAGAATTGTAATCGAATGTGTATTGACCCAAAGGTGTTTTTATTTGATTTGCTGGGTAATTGATAAGAGAGAATACAGTATGGATAGCCTGGGGATGTGGTGGATTTGATTTGCTGGGTAATTGATAAGAGAGAATACAGTATGGATAGCCTGGGGATGTGGTGGATTTGATTTGCTGGGTAATTGATAAGAGAGAATACAGTATGGATAGCCTGGGGATGTGGTGGATTTGATTTGCTGGGTAATTGATAAGAGAGAATACAGTATGGATAGCCTGGGGATGTGGTGGATTTGATTTTCCTGCACCGTGTGTCAGCAGCTGTAAGATAAGATTTAATATTAGGACCTACAGGATTTCTTCCATTGTGCAAAATTCCTTTTCTAGCCACAGTTTTTACAAGAACCCACATATTTAGAGCTTGTTTCCAAAGGCACCCCATTGGCCCAAAACATTACCCTTTAAGACAAAACAAAATAAATATACACAATGATAAAATGATCCAATGATCCCTTTAGATAATGGTCATTCTTAATTCAATACTAGGGAGGCTCTCTAGGTAGGACATGTACAGTGTTATTGGGAATCACTCCATGTAGATGAGCTACAGTAGAAAATCATTCAATTGCAATTACAGCAACAGTGTGCACTACACTCTCTCCCAAACATTTTTTCTCGTTGTAGAGTACGATTCCCCGTCGAGTGTAAGATTCCTTCTGTGTCAGATGTATTTCAGGGTGGATTTTTTACACTTTGACGGGCGTGAAGAAGATGAGCACAGGGACTCTGGACTGATTTCTAAAGCGCAGTCCTCTCGTTACTGTAATAAAACAAATTGTTCATGTAACTCGACAGAGACCTCAGGGGAGACATCATGCTTGAGTAGTAAAGAGAAGCTGAGCTGTGCTCCAGTCATAGCAGACACTGGATCGTGTGCTGTTTCTAGAGCTCTGATACCTCCTCAGATCTGCCGACAGGCCACAGGCAGGTATTCTATTATTACATACAATAGGAAACAACAACGCCTGCTGTATTTCATGTTCCCATGCCACTGTAATGTTAGTCTGTCAAACTGCATTTCAGATTGATTTGAGCTGTTTTCTGAGCCGTTTGCTGTCACTCGCGTAAAGATGAAGCCCTTGGGAACAGAGTGAAAGTAGTACCTAGGGCCATAAGGGATTATTTAGTGGTGGATGGGGGCTGTCTTGGCTCCTAACTCCCAATGTACTCCTGACAGTTATTCCCTCATCAGCTTCTTAATGTGAGATCAATAGGGAAGCCCCCACCAGTATTTATGTGTACCTGCATACATGGGAGTGCCTGTCTGTTTATTCATCTGTTTGTGTGTTTCTGTGTGTGTGTGTTTGTGTGTTTGTGCACATCATGCAGTATGTATGTATATCTGTGTTGTTATTGGAGATAGGGGAGGGTCTGTTTGTCTCCATAAGTCTCTCCACTAATCAGAGCCGCTCCATGCCTGTGGAGATACAGAACTAATGAAACGAGGGGTGAATAAAATGCCATTTAAGAAATTCCTGCCATGTTCCCTGCTGACAGGGCTGGGTGATGGGATGTTATAATGGAGTTAAGGTGAGGCCAGAGAGCTGCCCTAAGGGCATGATTATTCTCACTCAGAGTTATTGAATTAAAGTCCCTCATTCTCATTTCAGTCTGGTTCTGGAAAACTGGAATGCATTTTTCTTTTTAAACCTGATTGTTTGGCCTCAGGGAGTCTGTTTTATCTTTCTCCCCCATGCCAGGTGCATGCTGGTCTAGTTTGTCAGTGTTACTTGGAATCAGAATGTTTACAACTGCACTGTCTAGACATTGTGATTTTAAATGTAACAACATATACTGTATCTAAGTATTCTTCCTCTTTTGTTCACCATTCTACATCTTATGTCGAAAGGAGAATGTAAAATGTTCCAAGGTGGTGTATTTTAGTCACGGGGTCAGGCCGAGACAGGAAGAAACATGCTTTTGTGTTTGTTATTTTCTCCTTTTTTGTGTTGATGCAAAAAAAAAAAGCAAATTGCCAGCATTTTATGAATCATAGTCTGCCATAATCATAGGCGCTCTAGTTGAACATTAGTTTCCATTCAAAGCGCACAAGGACAGAATTGGCCCTGGCCCCTCGCTGCCCGCTGTGTCGGTAATTGTATAGAGGACAGGCCTTCATTTGAGCTGGAGAGCATAATTCAGCCGGCTTTAATAATGCATTACCATTCCATGCTGCACCTATTAGTTCTGCCAGGACTCCAGCAGAAATAAGAGGAACATATTCCAGACCTTTTTCCTCATGAAGATCCCAAGTAAATATATAAATGGATGCAGAGGCAGGCTCTGCTATTTTGAACGAGTCTCTCATATTCCCACGAGCGGCTGGCCCTATTATGGTTAATATATATTTAATTGGGAAAACGTATTTGATCCAAGTCAATTTCACTCTCACAGTGGGACTCCTAACGTAATACATTACCCACGTCGATGGCAAGTTACCCTTTCCTCCCCAGCCAAGTCTGCTCCCATTGAGTGGAGCTGACTCCCATACAATGCTATCCAATTATGACCTCTGCTTTTGTTTGTGATAACCCAAGCAGTTCCTTATGCAAAATAAATGGGACTTGAATATAGGCTAATCAGGCCAGTTAGCACACAGCCAAACCCGACAGTGGGGGTAATGACAAAAAGCTATTTAGAGGCTAATAATTATATATTCATTGATATAGAATGATGTGTTTGTGTAGGCGTGTAGACAAAGAGAAAGCAAGAGGGATGGAGAAGAGTGGAGAGACGGTATTGTGACTACTTAGCCTTAGACCATTTCAAATGAAGCAGATTAGCCACAGTTCCAGTCAGAGGCGGCCAACACAGCTCCATACTACCTGCTGAGATCAATAGGGAATCATTCATTTACCCAAGTGCCTTATTTCACATTGACTCGTTTAAAATTCATGGACCCAACTCCCTTTCAGCACCTTTTCAGCATCCAGACAGGTTGAACTGCCTTTGATGAGCAAGTTGCTAACTTGACACTGAAAGACTGTTATACTTCTGCTACTCAGTATGTTCCGACCGTTAAACAGAATGGCTAAATATTCATCAGAGAGGATAGCGGGTGAAGTATCATGTCCTATTTGAACTCTTTATTTCTACTTCAATGCATCCAATCAAGAGATCTGATCGTGATTGAAAGTATCTTAGGAAAATGATGTGCATAAACACGGTCTATTGCACATTTAGTTTCTCTGTGTCCCGCCTCGTCAGTTGGACCATTGGTTGCACTATGCAGTTTGAGCGTTTACAAGGACAACCCCTCTCCATTGATGGGTTTTATTAGACTCAGAGTGATGTGGCTGTATTGACTGTGTCCTTCCTGACCACTGAGAGAGGAGGGGGACACAGGTGACAGTCTCTGGAAATGAAGGACAAATATTAAGGATTTGGGAGGGACTGCCCACTCACAGGAAAGGGCATTGGGATTTTACACCATGACATTATTAACTTCTCCAAAACAGGATTTGTAAGGGCACATAGAGCCTTAATAAACAATTCAAACAGTTTAGTAGCTATAACTGCAGTCTTGAATGTATTTGTCTTAATTACCTATTAATTAATACAGGTGATAAATTCAATCTTACAATGTATCTGGCTGGCCCTGATCGAGCTTGTCATGTCTTTTTATTTTCCCTAGGGAGATGACACTGCATCGTGACTCAGGGGGCTACCATCCAAGCTGGTCTTACAGAATGCTACAACAGAAACGGAGCCACAGCTCAAGGTGAAGAGTTCTGACTTTTGTGGTCCTGGACGCTATGGAAGACTAGTGATTTTGTTGTTGTAAATTCAGCACCCAGACAACAAGTCATAGTCTACCTCAGTGTCCAGAACTCATGCATCAATGACACCTCAAGCTTTTAGTAGAGACATAATCATAGAACGCTTAGGAAGAGTGGACTCTTTTTTTGAAATTGTAGGATGCACTGTAACCTATTGTCATTTCCTATGGCTCATGTGTTCTTTGACGTTTCATCATAAATTCACATAATGTAAGTCTATTACCATTAAAGAAAACTATCCATCTTGATTGAGGCAACTTTTATTCTTCTTTTAAAATATAATGGCTTTTGTCAGTTCTGTGTTTAGGCTACATCTGATGTTGAAATGGACACGTTTCGGCCATAGAGGCTTCAATCATCAGATGCTGATGAAGACTTTATGGCCAGCCAAAATGGGTCCATTGTGAGTGTTGATATGGAATGAATACTCATATTTAATCCTCTTCGTTCCTATGTGGAACACAAGTTTTCTATGAGAAAGCGCCACCGCCACCGCTGCTGATCTCCAGCCTTTTTGGGAAATGTGTTGAAATATGTTATAAAATAATGGATTATGTGTTGTGATTTCTTATTCAATCAAGTCTTAAGAAATCTTAGCGTAGGTCCTTAACTTTTTCTTTAGTGTTACCAATCAGAAGGTTATTACCACTGTAATAACACAATGCACACACTCTGTTTACAGATATCATTCCATGGCCCTTGAGTGGCAAATAGTAAGTAGTAAGCCTTGGACAGGTAAGCCTTGTCTACGCCAGACGGACCATAGTGCCAAATGACTCTGTATAATTTCCCAGCAGTATAGCCTTGATCAATGTAGTGAAATTCTAGACCTCTATAGAATTTTTAATAAATTTGCCGCAAGGAAAGAAGAATGTATTGGTGGAAATTAGTTGTGTTTATTGAATTTACAGTAGTTACTGGATGCAAAGAGAGATGGACAGATATGAAATGGAAGCCTAATGACAGCCATTTGTAATAGCTTTTTAAAAATATGAATATGCATCACAGAGAGTAACAATGAGAGTGGGCGTTACCTTCAACTCTGAGATCAGTGTAGGATGTTTCCATGGTTACTACCATGGCAACCTTTACCAAAAAACAGACATCAGCCTAGAACAAATCAGTATGGAATAGTCTGATTTCCATGGCCTCGAGGGTCATTGTTGGTGAAACTCAACAACCCTTTCACTGTGCTGTAGAACTACATCTCTATGGAAAAGGGGCATGCTGTAGATAGCTGGATAATTGAATGGTGCCTCAACTGAAATGGACACACAACCAAAAGATAGACTTAACTGCTACAATAATATCAGGCTATACTGCAGGAAGAATAATCTCCAAGGTCTTTTTGCAACATTGAGTATTACAAATGGCCTGAAATACAGTGAAAAATTTGGTATCATCTATTATGGATTAATTTCAAAATGCGCTGTATAAAACAATGTTGTAAAAATACCTTTGGGATCATTTTAGCAGTAGACCTCCTCTGTCTACATTTTTCTTAGGTCATTAATTGTGCCATAGGGTTACGTTGAGTGGGTTTGAGACAGGGGCTCAGCAGCAATAGCCTACCGAAATGGCTTTCCAAGTGTAACGGTTTTCTAGGTGTGGTGAAGGAGAGTCGGACCAAAACGCAGCGTGTAGATTACGATTCATGTTTAATGAAAAAACACACGTAAACACGAATCAATACAAAAAAACAATAAACGTAACGAAAACCGAAACAGCCTAAACTGGTGCAAACTAACAGTAGATAGTTACAAGGACACTAAGGACAATCACCCACAAAACAACCAAAGAATATGGCTGCCTAAATATGGTTCCCAATCAGAGACAACGATAAACACCTGACTCTGATTGAGAACCACTCCAGACAGCCATAGACTCTGCTAGATCACCCCACTAGCTACAATCCCACTATATACCAAAATCCCAAGACAAAACACACCACAATACAAAAACCCCATGCCACACCCTGGCCTGACCCAATACATAAAGATAAACACAAAATACTTTGACCAGGGCGTGACACCAAGCATAGATCCAATAGTCTCAAAATCAATTTCTTAAAGATCCAATGCAGCCACTTTATCTCTATATCAAATAATTTATGGGTAACAATTAAGTAACTTACTGTGATTGTTTTCACAGCGCCTTTAATGAGCAAGGATGTGATACTACAACCAAAACATGACATTTACATAAATTCTTAGTGTTATTATTGGTTTATTTGTAATTATTTGCCATCTTTTATTTTGGATTTGCATTCTAGTATTTGGGAAAGGTTATTTTTAATGTGACTCCAGCTGGCTTTCTGCAGAAACATGACAAACATGATCCATACAGCTCATTTGGAAAGTATTCAGACCCCCAAGACTTTTTCCATACTTTGTTACGTTACAGCATTATTGGGGTGGCAGGGTAGCCTAGTGGTTAGAGCGTTGGACTAGTAGCCGGAAGGTTGCAAGTTCAAACCCCTGAGCTGACAAGGTACAAATCTGTCGTTCTGCCACTGTTCCTAGGCCGTCTTTGAAAATAAGAATTTGTTCTAGGCAAGGCAAAATCAGTTTTTTTTTAAATTGCACCAAATATATATATATTTGTGTAACATTTAAATTTGTTTGATGATCTGAAACATTTAAGTTGGACAAATGTGCAAAACAAACAACAAATCAGGAATGGGGAAAATACTTTTTCAAGTATTTGCCCCCTTCCTGATTTCTTATTTTTTTTGCACATGTCACACTTAAATGTTTCAGATCATCAAACAAATTTAAATGTTACACAAAGATAACCCAAGTAAACACAAAATGCAATTTTAAAGTGATAATTGTATTTATTAAGGGAAAAAAAGCTATCCAAACCTTCATGGCAAACCTTCATGAACAAAGTAATTTCTCCCCTTGTTAAATCATGAATTTACTGTGGTTAATCACATTTTTTGGAAAGCAGAGTTCAATTTCACTAGCCACACTCAGGCCTGATTACTGCCAGACCTGTTGAATCAAGAAATCACTTAAAGAGAACCTGTCTGACAAAGTGAAGTAGGCCAAAAGATCTCAAAAAGCAAGACATCATGACGTGATCCAAAGAAATTCAGGAACAGATGAGAAACAAAGTAATTGACATCTATCAGTCTGGAAAGGGTCACAAAGCCATTTCTAAAGCTTTGGGACTCCAGCGAACCACGGTGAGAGCCATTATCCACAAATGGAGAAAATTTGGAACAGTGGAGAACCTTCCCAAGAGTAGCCGGCCTACCAAAATTACCCCAAGAGCGTAGCGACGACTCATCCAAGAGGTCACAAAAGAACCCACAACATCTAAATAACTGCAGGCCTCACTTGCCTCAGTTATGCTCAGTGTTCATGACTCAACCATAAGAAAGAGACTGTGCAGAAATGGCATCCATGGCAGAGTTCCAAGGCGAAAACCACTGCTGACCAAAAATAACATAAAGGCTCGTCTCACTTTTGGCAAAAAAACATCTTGATGATTCCCAAGACATTTGGGAAAATATTCTGTGTACTGACGAGACCAAAGTTGGAAGGTGTGCGTCCTGTTACATCTGGTGTAAAAGTAACACAGCATTTCAGAAAAAGAACATCATACCAACAGTCAAATACGGTGGTGGTAGTGTGATGGTCTGGGGCTGCTTTGCTGCTTCAGGACCTGGACGACTTGCTGTGATTGATAGAACCATGAATTCTGCTCTCTACCAAAAGGTTTGTGACCTCAAGCTGAAGCGCACTTGGGTTCTGCAGCAGGACAATGATCCAAAACACACCAGCAAGTCCACTTGTGAATGGCTTTAAAAAAATAAAAATAAATGAAGGTTTTGGAGTGGCCTAGTCAAAGTCCGGACTTGAATCCGATTGAGATGCTGTGGCGTGACCTTAAAAAGGCACTTCATGCTCGAAAACCCTCCAATGTGGCTGAATTAAAACAATTCTGCAAAGAAGAGTGGGCCAAAATTCCTCCACAGCGACATGAAAGACTCATTGCCAGATATCGCAAACGCTTGATTGCAGTTGTTGCTGCTGAGGGTGGCACAACCAGTTATTAGGTTTAGGGGGCAATTACTTTTTCACATAGGGCCATGAAGGTTCGGATAACTTTTTTCCTTAATAAATAAAATCATCACTTAAACTGCATTTTGTGTTTAATTGGGTTATCTTTGTAATATTTAAATTTGTTTGATGATCTGAAATATTTAATGTGCAAAAAAATAAGAAATCAGGAAGGGGGCAAATACTTTTTCACAGCACTGTAAACATATATATATATATATATATATATATATATATATATATATATATATATATATATATATACATACAGTGCCTTGCGAAAGTATTCGGTCCCCTTGAACTTTGCGACCTTTTACCACATTTCAGGCTTCAAACAAAAAGATATAAAACTGTATTTTTTTTGTGAAGAATCAACAACAAGTGGGACACAATCATGAAGTGGAACGACATTTATTGGATATTTCAAACTTTTTTAACAAATCAAAAACAGAAAAATTGGGTGTGCAAAATTATTCAGCCTCTTTACTTTCAGTGCAGCAAACTCTCTCCAGAAGTTCAGTGAGGATCTCTGAATGATCCAATGTTGACCCAAATGACTAATGATGATAAATACAATCCACCTGTGTGTAATCAAGTCTCCACCCTCTCCCTCTCCCCTCTACCTCTCCTTCTCCCCTCTCATTCTCCTCTCTCCCTCTCCCTCTCTCCTTCTCCCTCTCCCTCTCCCTCTCTCCCTCTCCCTCTCCCTCTCCTTCTCCCCTCTCCCTCTCCCCTCTCCCTCTCCCCTCTCCCCTGTCCCTCTCCCCTCTCATGCAGCTGCCAAACTGAGCCTGCTGTTTAAGCTGAAAGCGCACTGAACAAAGAGCGCAGATGCACTTGGCCAAATCAGATTCCACTGATTAATGAAATAATTCTAAATGTCCACTGACACGTCGCGACCCACCAGTAGCCTACTGTCACCAAGGTCTACTAACTGCGTTGGTCAGCCATGTTGTGGTTTGTGATATTACTCCTCTCTGTCACAACAAGTGGCAGGATACTGGGGGAACACACACCGATGGCACTGTGATAGTCTCAGCGGTCCGTTAAAAGCGCAGAGAGAATCATGAAGAACAAGGAACACACCAGGCCGGTCCGAGATACTGTTGTGAAGAAGTTTAAAGCCGGATTTGGATACAAAAAGATTTCACAACCTTTAAACATCCAAAGGAGCACTGTACAAGCGATAATATTGAAATGGAAGGAGTATCAGACCACTGCAAATCTACCAAGACCTGGCCGTCCCTCTAAACTTTCAGCTCATAAAAGGAGAAGACTGATCAGAGATGCAGCCAAAAGGCCCATGATCACTCTGGATGAACTGCAGAGATCTACAGCTGAGATGGGAGACTCTGTCCATAGGACAACAATCAGTCGTATATTGCACAAATCTCGCCTTTATGGAAGAGTGGCAAGAAGAAAGCCATTTCTTAAAGATATCCATAAAAAGTGTTGTTTAAAGTTTGCCACAACTTTTTGGCAACAATGCAAAACGTTATGTTTGGTGTAAAAGCAACACAGCTCATCACCCTGAACACACCATCCCCACTGTCAAACATGGTGGTGGCAGCATCATGGTTTGGGCCTGCTTTTCTTCAGGGAAGATGGTTAAAATTGATGGGAAGATGGATGGAGCCAAATACAGGACCATTCTGGAAGAAAACCTGATGGAGTCTGCAAAAGACCTGAGACTGGGACGGAGATTTGTCTTCCAACAAGACAATGATCCAAAACATAATGCAAAATCTACAATGGAATGGTTCAAAAATAAACATATCCAGGTGTTAGAATGGCCAAGTCAAAGTCCTGACCTGAATCCAATCGAGAATCTGTGGAAAGAACTGAAAATTGCTGTTCACAAATGCTCTCCATCCAACCTCACTGAGCTCGAGCTGTTTTGCAAGGAAGAATGGGAAAAAAAATCAGTCTCTCAATGTGCAAAATTGATAGAGACATACCCCAAGCGACTTACAGCTGTAATCGCAGCAAAAGGTGGCGCTACAAAGTATTAACTTAAGGGGGCTGAATCATTTTGCACGCCCAATTTTTCAGTTTTTGATTTGTCAAAAAAGTTTGAAATATCCAATAAATGTCGTTCCACTTCATGATTGTGTCCCACTTGTTGTTTATTCTTCACAAAAAATTACAGTTTTATATCTTTATGTTTGAAGCCTGAAATGTGGCAAAAGGTCGCAAAGTTCAAGGGGGCCGAATACTTTCGCAAGGCACTGTATATACACAGTATACAGTATATACACACACACACACTTTACTCAGTACTTTGTTGAAGCACCTTTGGCAGCGATTACAGCCTCGAGTCTTCTTGGGTATGACACTACAAGCTTGGCACGCCTGTATTTGGAGAGTTTCTCCCATTCTTCTCTGCATATCATCTCAAGCTCTGTCAAGTTGGATTGGGAGAGTCGCTGCACAGCTTTTTTCAGGTCTCTCCAGAGATGTTCGATCGGGTTCAAGTCCGGGCTCTGGCTGGGCCGTCAAGGACATTCAGAGTCGTTGTCCTGTTGGAAGGTGAACCTACGCCCCAGTCTGAGGTCCTGAGCGCTCTGGAGCAGGTTTCATCAAGATTCACTCTGTACTTTGCTCCATTCAGCTTTCCCTCGATCCTGACTAGTCTTCCAGTCCCTGCCACTGAAAAATATCCCCACAGCATGATGCTGCCACCACCATGCTTCACTGTAGAGATGGTGCCAGGTATCCTCCAGACGTAATGCTTGGAGTTCAATCTTGGTTTTATTAGCCCAGAGAATCTTGTTTCTCGTGTCAGAGTCCATTAGGTGCAATTTGGCAAACTCCAAGTGGGCTTTCATGTGCCTGATACTGAAGAGTGGCTTCCGTCTGGCTATTCTACCATAAATGCCTGATTGGTGGAGTGCTGCAGAGATGGTTGTCCTTCTGGAAGGTTCTCCCATCTCCACAGAGGATCTCTGTCAGAGTGACCATCGGGTTCTTGGTCATCTCCCCTCTAGGAAGAGTCTTGGTGGTTCCAAACTTCTTCCATTTAAGAATGATGGAGGCCTCGGTGTTCTTGGGGACCTTCAATGCTGCAGAAAACAGCATTACATCCCCAACAAAGACCGAAAAAGCAGTAATCTGTCTAATAGAATCTTCAAAATTAAGTATGAATGAAATCAAAGACTGTGGCGTTTGCTGTGTAGCATCAATCATTTATGAAACTCAACAGAAAAACTATAGTGAACTATAGTGCCTTTCCAAATCATGTCCAATCAATTGGAGTTCAATCTTATATCAATGATGTTGCTCTTGCTGCGGCGATTCCCTGATCCACCTCTACGCAGACGACACCATTCTATATACTTTCGGCCCGTCATTGGACACTGTGCTATCTAACCTCCAAACGAGCTTCAATGCCATTCAACACTCCTTCCGTGGCCTCCAACTGCTCTTAAACGCTAGTAAAACCAAATGCATGCTTTTCAACCGATCGCTGCCTGCACCCGCATGCCCGACTAGCATCACATTTACATTACATTTAAGTCATTTAGCAGACGCTCTTATCCAGAGCGACTTACAAATTGGTGCATTCACCTTATGACATCCAGTGGAACAGTCACTTTACTTATAGTGCATCTAAATCTTAATTGGGGGGGGGATACTTATCCTATCCTAGGTATTCCTTAAAGAGGTGGGGTTTCAGGTTCCGACCTTGAATATGTGGACACCTATAAGTACCTAGGTGTCTGGCTCGACTGCAAACTCTCCTTCCAGACTCATATCAAACATCTCCAATCGAAAATCAAATCAAGAGTCGGCTTTCTATTCCGCAACAAAGCCTCCTTCACTCACGCTGCCAAGCTTACCCTAGTAAAACTGACTATCCTACCGATCCTCAACTTCGGCGATGTCATCTACAAAATTGCTTCCAACACTCTACTCGGCAAACTGGATGCAGTTTATCACAGTGCCATCCGTTTTGTCACTAAAGCACCTTATACTACCCACCACTGCGACTTGTATGCTCTAGTCGGCTGGCCCTCGCTACATATTCGTCGCCAGACCCACTGGCTCCAGGTCATCTACAAGGCCATGCTAGGTAAAGCTCCGCCTTATCTCAGTTCACTGGTCACGATGGCAACACCCATCCGTAGCACGCGCTCCGGCAGGTGTATCTCACTGATCATCCCTAAAGCCAACACCTCATTCGGCCGCCTTTCGTTCCAGTACTCTGCTGCCTGTGACTGGAACGAATTGCAAAAATCGCTGAAGTTGGAGACTTTTATCTCCCTCACCAACTTCAAAACATCTGCTATCTGAGCAGCTAACCGATCACTGCAGCTGTACATAATCTATTGGTAAATAGCCCACCCATTTTCACCTACCTCATCCCCACAGTTTTTATTTATTTACTTTTCTGCTCTTTTGCACACCAATATCTCTACCTGTACATGATCATCTGAACATTTATCACTCCAGTGTTAATCTGCAATATTGTAATTATTCGCCTACCTCCTCATGCCTTTTGCACACATGGTATATAGTCTCCCCTTTTTTCTACTGTGTTATTGACTTGTTAATTGATTACTCCATGTGTAACTCTGTGTTGTCTGTTCACACTGCTATGCTTTATCTTGGCCAGGTCGCAGTTGCAAATGAGAACTTGTTCTCAACTAGCCTACCTGGTTAAATAAAGGTGAAAAAATACAAATTAATTTACCACATGTTTCTACAACTTAATTGGAGTTCACATCTCAAGGATGATCAATGGAAACAGGATGCACCTGAGCAAAATTTCAAGTCTCATAGCAAAGGTTCTGAATACTTATGTATAAGTTTTTCATTTTTAAGAAATTTGCAAACATTTCTAATAATCTGTTTTTGCTTTATCATTATGCTGTATTGTGTGTAGATTGAGGAACATGTTTAATTTAATCCATTTTAGAATAAGGTTGTAATGTAACAAAATGTTGAAAAAGGGAAGCGGTTTGATTCAGATAACATAATATAACCATGTGGATATTGCAATAATAATAATAATAATGATAATAATAATAATGAGACTATGATTAACCATGTTTTAATATTGAAGGATAAACTGCCAAATAACCTACTGCATATTTGTGAGAGTACTCTTATTTTTCCTGTCTTATTCAAATGTAAAAAAACGGAGAAGATTCAGAATCATAGTTTGTTTGATTACAGTCATTGGACCAGAGCGGTTTCAATTGAACACGCTCAGCACATTACTTGGGACGGGTTGTGAATAGATACAGTACAGCTACGAACGGAAGTGACTTTTCATAGTACGCTAGTAGAGGATTTTAGCTAACCCTTTTCCTAACCTGCTACGAAAAAGTAATTTATGGTCATGGATGTATACCCAAATATATGTTCTATCTGTGCCACCACATAGTCGAAACCCTTTGGACGAGCATCTGCTAGTGTCTACTGAATGACATCACTTCAACCAAACATTCCCTGCAACTCTCAAGCCTCTCTGCTGGAGGGTAATGGATTGGAAGATGAAAAGTTAAAGTTTTCAGTAAGTGAATACATTGCAATATGTTATTTACGTATTCATTTGCCACATTTGTTTTTTCCTGCTTTATGTATGCATAAGAGGTACGGGATAACTTATTTGTGTGTAACAACAACAACAACGTTTTAGCTAATGTTAGCTAGCTAACTTTTTTTGGCCAAATTCTGCTAGCTAACGATGGCGTTCTGTGAAGATACTCAACCAAATTAGCTATTTTGGCAACTAACGTTACGGTATACGTATGTATTTAGTTGTTCTCGTAAAACAATGTTAGCCAGTTAACCCTAGTGAGTTAGCAACAAAAGTGACTTTCCTCGCTAGTTAGCCAGCTAGCTACCGATACTATCATTAGATCTGGTCCATCTCGCGATGACAACGAATTGGCTGGTCATTTTTTATGTATTTAACTAGGCAAGTCAGTTAAGAACGATTTCTTATTTACAATGACGGCCTATACCAAAAGGCCTCATGCGGGACGGGGGCCTGGGATTAAAAATAAATACAATATAAATATAGGACAAAACCCATCACAACAAGAGACAAGACAACACTTCACAAAGAGAGACTGGAGACAACAACATAGCAAGGCAGCAACACATGACAACACAGCATGGTAGCAACACAACATAACAACAACATGGTAGCAGCACAAAATATGGTACAAACATTATTGGCACAAAGGGAAAGAAGGCAGAGACAACAATACATCACACAAAGCAGCCATAACGATCATTTGCTAACATCTTCAGTCTGAGTGTTGTTTCTTATCTGTAAATGACTTTTGTTTAGTGACTGGCATCGATATACCATTGCTGTAACTCCGAGTAAAGATGTTGCCAGAGTGATGGATAACGTTTTCTTATGTGCGCAGATGGTGCCATACCTTTACGCACTTTGGTCCACGCTAATACGACGGATCGCCACTAGTGCAAGCGCACCCGACGTCAGTGGTCGAAAGTATTTTATTTGGGATAGGGGTCAGAGACCATGGACCTCTGTTTTCTTGTCATGGTCCTTAATTTATAAACACAATTTTTCTCCACACAGATATTATATATGGAATAATCGGGATATATTGTATAAAAATACCTCTCTGTTTTTAGAATATTGGTTCAGAAATAATATCCTATTGGTGAGCCAACTGGTAAATGCAGAGGGTATTTTACTCAGTTATAAAGAATTCTTATCACTTTACAAGGTCCCTGTAACACCTAAAGATTTTGCAATTGTTTTAGATGCCATTCCCTCCAGTGTTGCTTTATTATTCAGGAACATGTCAAGAAGACCTGACCCTCAGAGCCTACCTTCTTTCTATTGACCCTGTTGACTCATCAGTAGGAAAGATTTGTTTCTCTTTTGGTCCATTCAACAACAGAGCAATACGATCTTTGTTTCAGCAGGATGTTGTACCTTATGTCATGCCTTATTGGAATGGATTTATTGATAATATCTGTTGGGAAAAAGTTTGGATGTTGCCACACACATACCTACTTGTTAAGGAAGTTTCCTTTAAAATTATTCATAAATATTATCCTGCCAACCACTATATGAAGAAGTTTAAGGAAAACATCAACTCAAATTGCTCCTTTTGTAATGACCACCCAGAAACAGTACCCAGAAACAGTTGTGCATCTTTGGCATTGTATGCATGTAAGAAAACTGTGGCAAGACATCAGTAGGTTTATAATTGAACACATTTATGAAGATTTGACACTATTGTGGAGAGATGTACTGTTTGGATTCTTTACATACAATACACATAAGCGGAATCATTTTTATGTAATTAATTTAATTATTCTTTTGGCCAAATTTCATATACACAAATGTAAATTTACAAACAGAACCACATTTTCGTACCCTACAAAAAGAAATTGAACTGTATTTTAAGATGGTTAAAAGCTCTACTAACAAAAAAGCTGTTAGAATTGTAAGTATATGCATGTCCCTTAAGGTCCTTGTGTAATTGTAATGTGATATTGTACCCCCTAGCTCGATTGTCTATTGTTTGTAATCTATGTATGCTTGTGTTCCCTCATGTGCTTTATGAATTGATTTGTTGTTAATAAAAAAAATATTTAAAAAAGGATAGGGGTCAGAGAGGAATTTGCGAAGCGTTAGTATGTATGGGCTAATATTTACCTGAAATTGTCGCCTGCCTTCCTACCTTTGGGACAATGACTCCCATTATTAGGGCGGAGACATGAACATCTCGTCATTATATACAGATCTCTGGAAAACTTCAAATCATTGATTGGGTTCGTATATGCAATGGACACGCAAAGGACCAGAGCTATGCCATCCTGTGTGTAGCTAAAGCTAGCCTGCAGGCTGTGCGAGTTCCAAATCAAAGTTTTTGTTTACTTTGCAGCCAAGACGTCAGACATCTTTTCTATGCTAATTAATGTATACAAATCCCCAAAAACAAATTCAGACTGGATGTGCTGTTTAGCAGATGACTAGTCATCAAATGACTAGCACATCTTGTTTTGCTAGATGCTTATTTTATTATGACCAGATAACAATGCCATCTATGAAGTTCCCATCATAGCATGGACTCATTGGCATTGTTTATATAACGATAGAACTAGGCCTATATTTAAGCAATAAGGCCTGAGGGGGTGTGGTATATGGCCAATATACCATGGCTAAGGGCTGTATCCAGGCACACCGCAACGCGGATAGCCTGGATACAGCCCTTAGCCGTGGTATATTGGCCATATACCACAAAGCGTATTGATATTATGAACTGGTTACCAATGTAATTAGATGGTTTTATACCATGGTTTTCAGCCAATCGGCCTTCAGGGCTCGAACCACCCAGTTTATAATATATTATTTACACAATATATTTGCTGTGCCTCTTTCTATTAGTATTTTCTTTCTTTCACACATTTTATTTCTTTCCAACATGGATCACATTGAATGTTAACATATTTTCTGTATGAGGATTATTGATGGGGTTTTTCTGTATGAGTGTATGAGTTCATTGTGGTTATTTTGGCCTGTGTAGGATGTCCTATCTAAGATGATTGAACTCACAAACCAGAAACCCTGAAGGGACTCCTGGACCCCTGACAGCTAGCCCAGCCTGTCAGCGATGTCTCCCAAAGTTCCTGGCCATGGCAGGTCGGAGGACATGGCGGTGCAGGTCGCTGTTCGAGTGCGCCCCCTGCTGCCCAAGGAGCTGCTGCACAGACACGAGAGCTGCATGAAGGCTGACCCTGAGCAGCGCAGGGTCACTCTGGGTCACGACCGACACTTCCACTGTGACTTCCTGTTTGAGAAGAACAGCTGCCAGGAGGAGGTGTACGCTGTGTGTGTCCAGCCCCTCATAGAGGCATTCTTTCAGGGTTTCAACGCCACTGTCTTCGCCTATGGACAGACAGGCTCTGGCAAGACATACACTATTGGAGAGGCCAACATTTGTGAGTTTCTGGTTTCTTCCCTGCTACCTCAAATCAAATCAAATAAAAATGTATTTGTCACATACACATGGTTAGCAGATGTTAATGCGAGTGTAGCGAAATGCTTGTGCTTCTAGTTCCGACAATGCAGTGATAACCAACAAGTAATCTAACTAACAATTCCAAAACTACTGTCTTATACACAGTGTAAGGGGATAAGGAATATGTACATAAGGATATATGAATGAGTGATGGTACAGAGCAGCATACAGTAGATGGTATCGAGTACAGTATATACATATGAGATGAGTAAACAAAGTGGCATAGTTAAAGTGGCTAGTGATACATGTATTACATAAGGATGCAGTCGATGATGTAGAGTACAGTATATACATATGCATATGAGATGAATAATGTAGGGTAAGTAACATTATATAAGGTAGCATTGTTTAAAGTGGCTAGTGATATATTTACATCATTTCCCATCAATTCCCATTATTAAAATGGCTGGAGTTGGGTCAGTGTCAATGACAGTGTGTTGGCAGCAGCCACTCAATGTTAGTGGTGGCTGTTTAACAGTCTGATGGCGTTGAGATAGAAGCTGTTTTTCAGTCTCTCGGTCCCAGCTTTGATGCACCTGTACTGACCTCGCCTTCTGGATGATAGCGGGGTGAACAGGCAGTGGTTCGGGTGGTTGATGTCCTTGATGATCTTTATGGCCTTCCTGTAACAACGGGTGGTGTAGGTGTCCTGGAGGGCAGGTAGTTTGCCCCCGGTGATGCGTTGTGCAGTCCTCACTACCCTCTGGAGAGCCTTACGGTTGAGGGCGGAGCAGTTGCCGTACCAGGTGGTGATACAGCCCGCCAGGATGCTCTCGATTGTGCATCTGTAGAAGTTTGTGAGTGCTTTTGGTGACAAGCCGAATTTCTTCAGCCTCCTGAGGTTGAATAGGCGCTGCTGCGCCTTCTTCACGACGCTGTCAGTGTGAGTGGACCAATTCAGTTTGTCTGTGATGTGTATGCCGAGGAACTTAAAACTAGCTACCCTCTCCACTACTGTTCCATCGATGTGGATAGGGGGGGAGTTCCCTCTGCTGTTTCCTGAAGTCCACAATCATCTCCTTAGTTTTGTTGACGTTGCGTGTGAGGTTATTTTCCTGACACCACACTCCGAGGGCCCTCACCTCCTCCCTGTAGGCCGTCTCGTCGTTGTTGGTAATCAAGCCTACCACTGTTGTGTCGTCCGCAAATTTGATGATTGAGTTGGAGGCGTGCGTGGCCACGCAGTCGTGGGTGAACAGGGAGTACAGGAGAGGGCTCAGAACGCACCCTTGTGGGGCCCCCGTGTTGAGGATCAGCGGGGAGGAGATGTTGTTGCCTACCCTCACCACCTGGGGGCGGCCCGTCAGGAAGTCCAGTACCCAGTTGCACAGGGCGGGGTCGAGGCCCAGGGTCTCGAGCTTGATGACGAGCTTGGAGGGTACTATGGTGTTGAATGCCAAGCTGTAGTCGATGAACAGCATTCTCACATAGGTATTCCTTTTGTCCAGGTGGGTTAGGGCAGTGTGCAGTGTGGTTGAGATTGCATCGTCTGTGGACCTATTTGGGTGGTAAGCAAATTGGAGTGGGTCTAGGGTGTCAGGTAGGGTGGAGGTGATATGGTCCTTGACTAGTCTCTCAAAGCACTTCATGATGACGGAAGTGAGTGCTACGGGGCGGTAGTCGTTTAGCTCAGTTACCTTAGCTTTCTTGGGAACAGGAACAATGGTGGCCCTCTTGAAGCATGTGGGAACAGCAGACTGGTATAGGGATTGATTGAATATGTCCGTAAACACACCGGCCAGCTGGTCTGCGCATGCTCTGAGGGCGCGGCTGGGGATGCCGTCTGGGCCTGCAGCCTTGCGAGGGTTAACACGTTTAAATGTCTTACTAACCTCGGCTGCAGTGAAGGAGAGACCGCATGTTTTCGTTGCAGGCCGTGTCAGGGGCACTGTATTGTCCTCAAAGCGGGCAAAAAAGTTATTTAGTCTGCCTGGGAGCAAGACATCCTGGTCCGTGACTGGGCTGGGTTCCTTCTTGTAGTCCGTGATTGACTGTAGACCCTGCCACATGCCTCTTGTGTCTGAGCCATTGAATTGAGATTCCACTTTGTCTCTGTACTGACGCTTAGCTTGTTTAATAGCCTTGCGGAGGGAATAGCTGCATTGTTTATATTCGGACATGTTACCAGACACCTTGCCCTGATTAAAAGCAGTGGTTCGCACTTTCAGTTTCATGCGAATGCTGCCATCAATCCACGGTTTCTGGTTAAGGAATGTTTTTATCGTTGCTATGGGAACGACATCTTCGACGCACGTTCTAATGAACTCGCACACCGAATCAGCGTATTCGTCAATATTTCCATCTGACGCAATACGAAACATGTCCCAGTCCACGTGATGGAAGCAGTCTTGGAGTGTAGAGTCAGCTTGTTCTGACCAGCGTTGGACAGACCTCAGTGTGGGAGCCTCTTGTTTTAATTTCTGCCTGTAGGCAGGGATCAACAAAATGGAGTCGTGGTCAGCTTTCCCGAAAGGGGGGCGGAGCAGGGCCTTATATGCGTCGCGGAAGTTAGAGTAACAATGATCCAAGGTTTTACCACCCCTGGTTGAGCAATCGATATGCTGATAAAATTTAGGGAGTCTTGTTTTCAGATTAGCTTTGTTAAAATCCCCAGCTACAATGAATGCAGCCTCCGGATAAATGGTTTCCAGTTTGCAAAGAGTTAAATAAAGTTCGTTCAGAGCCATCGATGTTTGGTCATTTAATAATTTTTGTTCTATGGCTTTTGAGTCCAATCAAAGGAGATGTACTAGCTTGTAGTGTAGAGGAGCGGAGAATTGATGCACGTCTTCTGGTGTGTGATATATAAATGCTGATATGCAGAGAGTTCACACCCGTCCTAGAAGCCAACTGCACTTCCTACAATTCAGCTGCCACAGCCTGCGGGAACAGTCCATACCAGACAGGCTTGCCATCTGATCTACTGGTGTGTGAGATGGCAAAGCTGTGTGGGTGGGTTATGGTTATAACACAGAGCCTGTGTGTTTGTGTGAGATGAAGTAGGTGTTATATTAGATCAGTTCTGTGGTGCATGTGTATGTCAGAGGTACGTGTTCCTTCAATGAAAACAGTGCAAAGCTGCAGGCAATGGTTTTATATACGTACATATTTAATTATCTTCAGAGGTTACTAGGCTATATATATGTATATGAACCCAGTGTCTGTGTGTAGCTTCCTTTAGGGATGAGGAGCAGGGCATCGTCCCCAGAGCTGTGGCTGAGGTCTTCAAGCTGCTAGATGAGAATGACCTCAGTGACTTCTCTGTCCGAGTGTCTTACCTGGAGGTGTACAAGGAGGACTTCAGGGACCTGCTGGAGGTGGAGACAGCCAGCAAGGACATCCACATCAGAGAGGATGATAAGGGCAACATTGGTATGGATTTCTTTTTCTTTTCAACAAATATTTATCACAAACAAGCATCTCTCTGTGTTGTCAGGGATCTTAAATTTCAACATGAGGGTAGGGAGTAGTCAAAGTCATGTGTGTTAGTTATTCATGGCTCTGTCTGTGCTCATGTTTGTGCGCTTCCCTGCAGTGCTGTGCGGGGTGAAGGAGTGTGAGGTGGAGGGGCTGGACGAGGTGCTGAGCCTGCTGGAGTCTGGCAACACAGCCAGACACACAGGCGCCACCCAGATGAATCACCGCTCCAGCCGCTCACACACCATCTTCAGCGTGCACATGGACCAGCGCCGCGGCAGCTCCCAGGCCCATGGTAACCCCACCACAGGCACCGGGCCTCACATCCTATCCTCTAAGTTCCACTTTGTGGACCTGGCAGGGTCGGAGAGGATCCTCCGCACGGGGAACACAGGGGAGAGGCTGAAGGAGAGCATCCAGATCAACAGTGGCCTACTGGCCCTGGGGAATGTCATAGGAGCCCTGGGAGACCCCAAGAGGAGAGGCACCCACATACCATACAGGGACTCCAAAATCACCAGGTATGTAGTCATCTAACATTTGGGGACTCATAAAATCGTGTGCAGGATGTATTGCTTTCCTCCTTCTTTTATTTAGCAAATTATTTTCCCCCGATTGACTTATGACATTTAAAATCTGTATGCAGGATCTTGAAAGATTCTCTGGGAGGAAACGCCAAAACACTAATGATTGCATGCATCAGCCCCTCCTCTGCGGACTTTGACGAGAGCCTGAACACACTGAACTATGCCAAGCGGGCCCGCAACATCCAGAACCGGGCCACTGTGAACTGCCGAGGAGAGCCGGACCGTGTGGAGGGGCTGGAGCAGAAGATCCGGGCGCTCCGCAGGGCCCTAGAGAACCGTCAACGCTCAGAGACCCGTATCATCGCCCGCTTGGACCCAGACAAGCGGTCGCACCCAGGAGAGGGAGATATCAGACTGCAAGCCCAGAGTGCCCACTACAGGACCTGCACTGACACTGCATACAGGTGAGATTAAACTGCTTTATTTTTCTTAATAATCATTGGCAATAAGTTCAGTAGTTGACTAGATGTAATATAATCAGTTTCATAAACAAAGTGCACTTTATTGTGAGGACAGATGTGTGTGGGTGTTGTTTGGCTAATGAGCTCAGGAGTAGTTGTCTGAATATGTAAGTCTGTGTACCCATCCCCAGGTTGCTGTGTGAGCTGCAGGGTGAGGGGACACTGTCTGCGGAGCACGTCCTGAGGGTGAAGGACTGGCTGTGTTCTGTGGAGGAAGAACGCAGCGGCCTGACCACTGCGTCAGGACCTGACAGCGGCATCGAGAGCAGCTCCACCGAGGACACCTCCGCTCTGAGGAGGAGGAGGGCTGCTGTCAAGAACCAGGTCATACACACATTAACAATCACTACATCACTCACTACATATTCATAAAGCTCCAATTTATTCAAAGAAAAGGCTTAACAAAATATTTGATCTTATCAACAAGAGGTTCATCCTAGGGCTGGGTAATATATCGTATTTTGAGGTGTACTGGTATGGACCGCTATGGGTTTTAGCTAAAACGTTTTTGTTGTTGTTACACACAAATGAGTTATCTCTTATGCATACATAAAGCAGGAAAAAACTAATGTGTGAAATGAATACGTAAATAACATATTGCAATGTATTCACTTACTGAAATGTTAACTTTTCATCTTCCAATACATTACCCTCCAGCAGAGAGACTTGAGAGTTGCAGGGAAGGTGTGGGAATGTTTGGATGAAGCGATGTCATTCAGTAGACACTAGCATATGTATACTGCTATGGGTTTTTACAATGTTGTTTATAGCGATATGTTGATACAGTGCTAAGTTAACAGTTCTATAAAGTGGACTACTTCACTGTCAGTTTTTTCCTAGTTTGATTTGAGTTTAAAGCAGTCAGAATGGCAGAAGCCCAGTAAATCCACTTAAAATGAATTTGTTGTTGTAACTCACCAAAGTAAAGGTGTTGCCAGAGTAATGGATAACATTTTCATATGTATGCACATGGTGGCATACTTTTAAGCACTTTGGTCCACATTCATCCGTCGGATATCCACTAGTGCACCCAACGCTAGTGGTCGAAAGTATTTTCTCGTGGATAAATGATACCCGGCACACACAGAGAAGGTTCCGAGAGGAAGATATGAAGAAAGAGATTTCACTGCTCATAAAACATACTGAGAAAATACTGTCAAATACCGCCATGCTGTCAAAAATGAGAAAAATATTGTCATGTGATATTTTGGCCATGTCGCCCAGCCCAAGTTCATCCTATCCTAAAACATTCAAACAACCTGATGGAGTTATGGTGGTAAAGCATCAATCATCTCACCGAACAATCCAGGAAGTGTTGTTGTGCTCTGTGACTCATAATGTATCTGTCATTGAACCCCACAGGAGGCAGAGAGTGGTGGAGAGGAGTTGGGCTGTGAGAGGGAGGAGAGTGTGGCTCAGCTCCAGGGCCAGGTCCAGCAGCTGGAGAGAGAGAACACAGACTTCCTGGCTGCTCTGGAGGACGCCATGGAGCAGTACAAACAGCAGGTCAGAACTACACAGCATTTTGACTTCTTACTGGCATTTTGGTGTTCAACATGACAGCACTGTAATCATCAAATCAAATACATTTATAAAGCCCTTCTTTTCTCAGCTGATGCCACAAAGTGCTGTACAGAAACCCAGCCTAAAACCCCAAACAGCAAGCAATGCAGGTGTAGAAGCACGGTGGCTAGGAAAAACTCCCTAGAAAGGCCAGAACCTAAGAAGAAACCTAATCATCAAAGAATAAAAACAAATACATTTTGTCTCATTTCTTAGTCTGTCCTCACTTGCCTCCTATCATTTCCATCTTGAGAGATGATCAACATTGTTCATTGTTTCAATGTTATATTCTCTCCCCCTCCCCTATAGAGTGATAAGCTGCAGGAGCAGCAGGATGTGATAGTGGAGCTGCAGTGTCTGCTCTCAAGGCCAGGTGTACCGGGGCTAGGATTACACCTGACACCACGCCCCCACACCGCCCCCCAGGGCTCCATACGCCACTCCCACAATGGACTCACCAACAGACAGGCATGACGTTCTAGTCTCAACATTAATCAGTAGTGTGTTCCACAGTGTATGTCGCTGTGTGCTATGAGTGTGACTGTGTTGGCTGTAGGTTGGTCCACTGGGCTGTGTGGAGAGCAGCTCGTTTGGTGACCAGATCCAGTATGGTTATGGTCAATCTTCTTATGACCACGAGGACCTGGGAGGGGGAGAGGTGAAGGACTCTGAGGAGGAGGACACTTACGTCAACATGAGCCATGACAGACGGAAGTATGGAGAGAATATCACATCTTTATTTAAAACTGAGTGAGATCATGCAGATTATAGAATGCCCAAGCATCATTGACTGTCTAGGTCATTGATGGCTACTGTATGTATCTCTTAGACACGTGAATCTGACTTGGACTAAGAGAGATATCATGGGTGGATCAGCAGCTGGAGGGAGAGGTCTCCTGTCTCAGCTGCCTGCCTCTGAACAATTCTCCACCAGGCGACCATGTGAGTCCCACAGCAGGACGAGGCCTAATAAAATTCTAAATGAACTAATTCAAAGTTAAGTTATGACTGTGGAAGCACTAACATGTGTTTGCATCCCCTTCTCTCTGTGCAGCCAACTCCAGTGTAGGGGAGAGCTCAGTGGGGCTGGGGTCAGAGTGGGGCCTGCTACAGGCCCAGCAGAAGATCAGAGAGCTGTCTGTCAACATCCGCATGAAGGAGGAGCTCATCAGAGAACTGGTCAAAACAGGTACATACCTAAGACCATTCCTATCCTGGCTTTCTATATGATGGCAATCACATGCCTGTTTTCTCCCCATAAACAATACGCAATGTACCATGGAGTGGTGGGACAGATGTTATCGTGTGTTACTGTAGGTAAGGACGCCCAGGCTCTGAACAGGCAGTACACCCGTAAGATCTCTGCCCTGGAGGGGGAAGCTGAGCAGGCCAGGCAGGAGGTCCAGGAGGCCCAGAGTCAGCTTCAGGACCTGGAGAAACATGAGAAGGAGACCAGCGGTGTCACTGACAGGACCAGGGCCCAGGAGTGTCGCAGGAAGATAGCTGCAGCACAGAACAAAGTACAGGTCTGTCTGTCTGAGCCAGACTCCTACACTAATGCATACTGTACACTCGTAACATCAGTTAGAGTGTCTGCTCATAGTGGATGTTTGTATTTGCCTGTGTCGGTTTGTTCATATATATATTTGTGTGTGTGTGTGTGTGTGTGTGTGTGTGTGTGTGTGTGTGCGCGTTAGGTCCTGAGCCAGCGTCAGAGGGACACTGCACGGCTGGCCTTGCTGTCTGCACAGAGCGAGCGGCGTGTTTCGGAGCTGGAGCGCAGCGTGCAGGGCATGAGGCAGCAGCAGGAGCAGCTGCAGAGACGTCTGCGACACGAGAGCCAACAGAAACGACGCCTGGAGACAGAGATGCAGCGACGCACGCACAGAGTCAAGGTGCAGCCCTGGAGAATGTAGAATACCTGCTAAGAAACAGAGTGGAGCAGGACAATGCTGTGGTTTTTACAGATTGGCATTTGTCACATCAAACGTCTCCAGTGATCACATGTCATCAACACATGACTAATTTGCATTCATAGCGTATTCCATACACTCCACTGGGGCCTAAATTCTGTGGACAGAATCATAAAATATGATGCCTGCCTACCTTGGTATCCCTGTTTTTACTGAATACTCCCTCCCTCTTTCCATCCCTCCCTCCCCAGGAGTTGGAGATAAAGAATGAACAGCAGCAGAAGATCCTGAGGATAAAGACGGAGGAGATTGCTGCCTTCCAGAGACAGAGACGCAGCGGCAGCAACGGCTCTGTCATATCACTGGAGGAGCAACTGGTGTGACATGGGTCTTCTACAATGCTTATGAAGCATTTATATAGCACATATAAACAGTTGATTAAGTATTTATCCACCAGTTATACAATAGGCATAGAATCTCAGAAGCATTTATATAGATGTTACATACAAACCATGTTCATTCACCTCTATGCAGTAGTTTTACCCCATTTATAGAGTAATTCTACAGCCGTTTCACGTATTGTGTGGTTTTACACTACATATTAGCTACATATTTAGCCAAAAGGCATGTTTCAACATCCAAAGGCTTTATTTCCATTGTTAAAAGTGAAAGATGAAAAATGCCTCGTATCCCCCAGCAACTATATGCAGCTGAGTTTCCCCTGTGTGTCTTATATCTCACACTCATAGTACACATTGAGTGGAGAGAGTCTCAAGTCATTAACTAGTGTGCCTGGACAGGCCCAGAGCTCACACTGACACTCACACTGGACCAGTGTGATACGCGGCCACCATACTGAACTCTGTGAGAAAGCCTGTTTTAGTGGGTCTCTTAGCATGGTCTTTTTAATGAAGAGAGTAAGAGACCTGGCAGTCTGTGTGATGGAGATAGGTGCGATATAGATCAATACACTGAATGATGGGCAATCAACAACAACAATTCTCAGCTGTCTGTCAGTTATAGATTTACAAGTGTTTAATTGTTCTTTTCCGAGCTTCCAATGAGCAAAATGGCTTGTCTTGTTATTGAATGTTCTTCAGATGTGGGGTGTGTCTACATTTGCTGTGTGTGCCCCTTTGTGGGCAATGTGTGTTACTTCTGAAATATTGAGTTCCTTTGTACTGTACTACGTTGTTTCATTGTGGATCCAAATGAACTGTGTCTGCATGTGTTCCCGTGCGTGCAGAAGATTGAGGAGCAGAAGCGCTGGCTGGATGAGGAGATGGAAAGTGTTCTGGAGCAGAGGAAAGGACTGGAGGACCTGGAGGGAGAGCTGACCAAGAGGGAAGAGATCCTAGCCAAGAAGGAGGCCCTGCTGCAGGAACGCAGTGGCCTGGAGACCAAGAGACTCCGCTCCAGTCAGGTACACACACATTAAACAGGCCCCACACACTCAGTGGCCCTACAGGTATATATATAGTGGTTTGCCAAGTTAATTTCACTGTCAATTTAATGATTTTCTGTACTTCTATTTGATAAATCATTCATAAATCTAGTACGGACGGGTAGCGTCTTTCCTTCAACTGTAGTGTATCTCTTCTCTCCCCGTAGGCCCTCAGTGAGGACCTGGTGACGTTGTCTGGCCGTATCGAGTCTCTGGAGCGGGAGCTGAGTGAGAGGAATGGTATGCTCCGCAGCAGCAGTGCCCAGGACTCCCAGCAGATCCGCCAGGAGATCAACAACCTGCGCCAGGAGAAGGACACACTGCTCAAACAGAGAGTGGAGTTGGATGACAAACTACGGCAGGGTAGTCTGCTCTCACCAGAGGTCAGAGACCCTACAGGCTTACAGAAGCTTCTAACACCGCCCCAACACTTCTCTGTGGATTCATTCCATACGTAGTATTTGTATAGTTTCTGTAGTTTGGCGTGTTAGGCGCCGAGTGTCAATGCTAGCGGTGCCCCTGTAGTTTGGTATATTGTGTGTGTGCCTGTATTCCTCCCCCATTTCAACCCCTGTGGTTCTCTTTGTTCTGTCCCCAGGAGGAGCGGTCTGTATTCCAGCTGGACGAGGCAATCGAGGCTCTGGACGCGGCTATAGAGTATAAGAACGAGGCCATCACCCAGAGACAGAGGCAGATGAGGGCCTCTGCCAGCATGCTCTCCCAGTGGGAGATGAACCTCATGGCCAAACTCAGCTACCTGTCTGCCTCAGAGACCCGTGCACTGCTCTGCAAGTACTTTGACAAGGTCTGTCTGTGTGGCCCTCTTCTCTACTGTTGTGGTTTTCACTATGTGTACACAGCAAATCTCCATTATGATTCAAAGCAGCATGGAAATGGAGTGAGAGAAAGATAGGGAATGTAAGTTGTTTGTGTGTGTAGGTGGTGTCGCTGCGGGAAGAGGAGCGTAAGCTGCAGCTGGCCCTGGCAGATCTAGAGATGCGTGGTGAGGAGCAGCTGCAGCTGGTGCAGTGGCTGGAGAACGCTCTGGACCGCACGCAGCTCGACACGGACCGCAGGCTCACACAGCAGCAGAAGGAGCACGAGAGGAGTGTACAGCTACTGCTGCAGCAGTGCCGAGGTGGGCCTCACACACAAATAAATACACACACCTGTAGGATTTAGGCAGAACATGTCAGAATATAACCAACATTTTTTTGTTTTCAACAAAGATTTAGGCACATTTGCCGTTTTTGCTCCACCTCAAGCGAACAAAATGAGACACAGGCACAACTACGCATATCTTTTTAAAAATATGATTGATATTTTATCTCTATTCAGTTTGCCATGTCTATACCTCCCATTCAACCCTCCCACACCCAGTGTGATAACAGCCACCAGGCCCATTATCTGCAGCGCAGTGTTCCTCAGGTATTGTTGTGGTCCCCCTGATGTTTACTTCCCTACAGAGCAAATGGACGAGGGCCTGGCGGGGAGGCAGAGGCAGTACGAAGGCTGGATCCATAACCTCAGTAAAGAGCTCAACCACTACAAGACTGCCAACCTGGAACTGACCAACCGGTTCAGGGAGCTGTGTGGCAACACCAGCCAACCTATGGAGCTGGGAAAGGGTAATATATGGCTCATTTTGGATAGGGACATACTATTGTTATTTTTTTCAAATCGCTCTAGTCAGTGGGTAAAGTACATTAATGTAACATAATGTAGGTAAGATAACAGAAGGTATGGGTATTAAAAAACAATCCAATCTCTGATTTCTGCTCAAATAATCCTCATCTGCTCAAATACTCAGACATCTGCTCTATCTCTCATGTAAAATATGCACATCTGTCAGGGAATAATAAGTATTCAGTGTTTGACTGAGTATTCCTCTTAGTCTGTCCTGTTCAGTGCTGGGCTGTGAGGCATGTGAATATTCATTATTTTATATGTTGCGTTGCAGTTCCAGTCTTTGAGGGCAGAATAGGCAGTGGCAGTGTGGAGAGGCTGAGCCAAGGCCCAGACGACAGCCGTAGGGGAGGGCCAGGGGAGCCAGAGAGACCAATCAGGTCCCGGGAGGAAATAAGGGAGCTGGTCAACGCACCTCTCCCTGCCACATGGAGGCGTTCCTCCCTCCCCACCGAGGACCCCTGCGGCATGGAGGAGCTACAGCAGCAGGTGGCCATGGAGACACCTGTAAACCGGGTGGTTCAGACTGGTACGGGCCCTTGGAGTGGGACAACATCTCTGCCATTTGCCAAATCACGCAGAGAGTCCCGCCGATCCAGCCTCAACACCGGACCACTGATCTCAAACAATTCCAGAATTGATGTGAGGAAAAATCCTGTTTAAAAGCACAAGGACCTCATGGTAGAATCAAGTTGAAATGCAAAAGGACCTTAGGCAGAATTCCGTTTAAATGCCAAAGAACTTAATGGCAGGATCCTGTTTAAAATGCAACAGAATCAAGTTCAATTCAACATGTCAAAATGAACTTGTTTTTTTATCCTGTTTTCATATTGTTAAAAGTATGTAATTGTTTTATAACCTGTAAGTATCTTTTGTATTCATTCATTCTTATTTTTCTAAATTTGTGGTTTTATAAATAAATGTTGGAAGAATGCTCTTCATTTTCTATATCAAGCACTTTTCTTTTCCTCCGTGTAATTCATATCCGCTTTTACAATCATAGACGTTGTCATCATCGGTTATACTCTTCACTGTTGCTATTTTGTCATCACTACCCATTTCTGTATGTGAAATAAAATACGATTCTTGCTTCTGTAATCTCTGACTGACTAATATGTTGTAAAGGCGTAATATAAAAAATATTGAAAGTTGTGGTTTGTTGGCTAAATAAATTATAAGAATTGCTATCTTAAATGCATAATGCCATACATTTGGACATCAATCAATCAAATGTATTTTGTAAAGCCCCTTTTACATCAGTGCTATATAGATACCCAGCCTAAATCCCCAAATGGCAAGCAATTGCAGAGGCACAGTGGCTAGGGAAAAACTCCCTAGACGGGCAGAACCAGGCTCCGAGGGGTGGCTAGTCGTCATAGAATTAGAATACTACAATGGGAATTAAAACTTATTACGATGGGATAAAAATCAACCATTTTGGTCAGGGAGTTGGTCTGTGCTGTGATAAAATATTGTGTGAAATAATGAATTTGAAGAATGTAACTACACTGTATGATTGTTAGTTAGCCAGACAGTTCTAGAAGAATGATTCTATACATTTTTCCATTAACTTCCAATATGCCAAACTTACATTCAAACAATGCAGTCACTCCACAGCCATACACTGGCTGAAATCAGTTGATGGCAAGTTGTAGATGCAACTTGATATTGTATCATATAATAGCACTCATAGCTTTCAAAGAAAATGAAAATATAGACATTTATGATCTATTTATTTATTTATTCCTCCCTACCACTGAGGAAGAACAGTTCCCGCTCAGCCCAGTCAAAACTGTTCGCTGCTCTGGTTCCCCAATGGTGGAACAAACTCCCTCACGACGCCAGGACAGCGGAGTCAATCACCACCTTCCGGAGACACCTGAAACCCCACCTCTTTAAGGAATACCTAGGATAGGATAAAGTAATCCTTCTCACCCCCCCCCCCTTAAAATATTTAGATGCACTATTGTAAAGTGGCTGTTCCACTGGATGTCATAAGGTGAATGCACCAATTTGTAAGTCGCTCTGGATAAGAGCGTCTGCTAAATGACTTAAATGTAATGTAAATGTATTTACATATACATTACCAAATGTATGTGGACACCTGCTCGTCAAACATCTCATACTAAAACCATGGGCATTAGTATGGAGTTGGTCCCCCCTTTGCTGCTATAATAACCTCCACTCTTCTGGGAAGGCTTTCCACTAGATGTTGGAACGTTGCTGCGGGGACTTGCTTCCATTCAGCCACAAGAGCATTAGTGAGGTTGGTCACTGATGTTGGGCGATTAGGCCTGGCTTACAGTCAGCGTTACAATTCATCCCAAAGGTGGTTGAGGTCAGGGATCTGTGCAGGCCAGTCAAGTTCTTCCACACCGATCTCGACAAACCATTTGTGTATGGACCTCGCTTTGTACATGGGGCATTGTCATGTTGAAACAGGAAAGGGCTTTCCCCAAACTGTTGCCACAAAGTTGGAAGCACAGAATCGTCTAGAATGTCATTGTATGCTGTAGCGTTAAGATTTCCTTTCACTGGAACTAAGGGGCCTAGCCCAAAAAATGAAAAATAGCCCCAGACCATTAGTTCTCCTCCACCAAACTTCTCAGCTGGCACAATGCAGGTAGAGTCCTCATGGCATCTGCCAAATCCAGATTTGTCTGTGTTCTTTTACCCATCTTAATCTTTTCTTTTTATTGGCCAGTCTGAGATATGGCTTTTTCTTTGCAACTCTGCCTAGAAGGCCAGCATCCCGGAGTCGTCTCTTCATGGTTGACGTTGAGACTGGTGTTTTGCGGGTACAATTTAATGAAGCTGCCAGTTGAGGACTTGTGAGGTGTCTGTTTTTCAACTACACACTCTAATGTACTTGTCCTCTTGCTCAGTTGTGCACCGGGGCCTCCCACTCCTCTTTCTATTCTGGTTAGAGCCAGTTTGCGCTGTTCTGTGAAGGGAGTAGTACACAGCGTTGAACGAGATCTTCAGTTTCTTGGCAATTTCTCACATGGAATAGCCTTCATTTCTCAGAACTAGAATAGACTGAAGAGTTTCAGAAGAAAGGTCTTTGTTTCTGGCCATTTTGATCCTGTAATCAAACACACAAATGCTGATGCTCCAGATACTCAACTAGTTTAAAGGATCCATTTATTGCTTCTTTAATCAGAACAACAGTTTTCAGCTGTGCTAACAATTGCAAAAGGGTTTTCTAATGATCAATTAGCCTTTTAAAATGATAAACTTGGATTAGCTAACATTAGCTGATAATGGGCCTCTGTATGCCTATGTTGATATTCCACTAAAAATAAACTGTTTCCAGCTGCAATAGTCATTAATAGTCAACAATAGTCAACATTAACAATGTCTACACTGTATTTCTGATCAATTTGATGTTATTTTAATGGACAAAAAAATGGCTTTTCTTTCAAAAAACAAGGACATTTCTAAGTGACCCCAAACTTTTGAACGGTAGTGTAGTCTATAAATGAGTTTGGCTGCTACAGAGGGCAAATATGGTAGACAATGATTTCTAATACTGATCTAAAGATCCTGGATAAGATATGCCTCAATGTAAGGGGCAAAAAACTTTCGAGCTTGTGTAACCGATGTGAAATGGCTAGCTCGTTAGCGGTGGTGCGCGCTAATCGCGTTTCAATCGGGTGACGTCACTCGCTCTGAGACCTGAAGTATTTGGTCCCCTTGCTCTGCAAGGCTTTTGTGGAGCGATGGGTAAACGAAACTTCGTGACGTGTGGGTGACGTGACTGTTGTTGATGTTCAAGCCGAGGTAGGGGCGAGAGGGACTAGAATCTTCTGATCCGTAGTCAGACGCGATATGCGCCACAAGCTGCAATGGGTCAATTAATGGTAAATTATTGGTAGTGAAACTGTACAATCTGTTTCGAATTTGCAAAACATATGGTATGTTACACATTCTAGCTAGGTGACTAACGTTAGCTAGGCTAAGGGTTAGGGTTATATAAAAAGGAAGAGTTAGCTAACATGCTAAGTAACGTTAGTTGCAAAGTAGCTAAAAAAGTAGTAATTAGTTGAAAAGTTGCTAATTAGTTAAAATTGTGAGTTATTAGATTTGAGCTCACAGACTTTAGGTTGAAAATGCAGAGCTATATGGAAACCTCCACATTGTTACAAAATTTGGGAGAAACAAAGCAAAGAGCTCAATTTGGCCTCTGCGTGCCAACTGAGATTCCGGAAATAGCATCACACCATTCATATGGCGCCTCCGACCAAATTTTCAGATCAAGCATAAATTGGCTCTTAACACTATTGTCTGTGATGATAACCGGGAACCCCCATAACAAATCACCTCCTCCTACTGAAATGTAGACAATGTTCTGAACGTTTTATCTCACTCAGTACAGTTTTATCTCACTCAGTACAGCAGCCCGGCCCCGATTTGTGGTTGGCAAAATGTGTTATGAATAGCCTGCGTGATGATAGAATAAAGTTTACGCTACTTTGCTTCACATATGCCTCTATTATTGATAACAAGGCATTGTTTCCGCAGAGCCTTGTTATTTGGATGAACTGAATAGACAACCCATCATGTGAGAATCTCGTTTTGTGATTTGGATGGGTGGCGCAAAAACAAAATGAACGAGCTTGCCAGGAGTCGAACCTAGAATCTTCTGATCCGTAGTCAGACGCGTTATCCATTGCGCCACAAGCCCTCTCCTGCTCTATATTGCCAAAATAGCAACTTGTTTATTGGGCAATTCCTGGTAAATTATTTGTGGTGAAACTGAATGTGATTGGTTAGCATAAAGCTAGCAGCTTGTTCAATCTAGCGTCAGCAATAGATTTACAGCGTTTACTGAGGTGCGGTCTGAGATGCGGTCTGTGCGGTCTGCTGCGTAGAGCAGTATGAAAGATCCTGATACAACAGATACTGACTGTTACTTTTTATTTTGACCCCCCCTTTGTTCAGGGACACATTATTCAATTTCTGTTAGTCACAGTTTATGTGTCAGTTGTTGAATCTTGTTATGTTCATGCAAATATTTACACATGTTAAGTTTGATGACAATAAACGCAGTTGACAGTGAAAGGACTTAGAAACCTAGGCCTAAAATGGCTGCCGGCCACAGTTGCAACAACCACTGTTTTGGTAAAAAGCCGAGGGGTAGGGCAGGAGAAATGTAACGACACTCTCAAATTCATAGACAGAAGATGGCCATCCTTGATATCAAAATTATAGTTGTAACCATGTTATGAAGCTACACAGTGTACATGTACTTACATTTACAGTGTAAGACCAACATTGGAGTAATGACAGCTAAGCTCATGGGGCATGTAGTTATATGTATATTATATTTAGGGGGGGATACATGCAAATCCAATTGTATTTGTCACATTCAACGAATACAACTGGTGTAAACTTTACCGTGAAATGCCATCAACAATGCAGTTTGAAAACAAAATAGTTACACAGTAATAAAATACAATACACAAGAATATAACTGTATATATGTTAGAATGAATACATACAGTGTCAACAATAGGTATCCTGGACAAAATGCTCGACGTGTAGCTATCTCAGAAAAACGAATTTAAAAAAGCACCTAAGAAAATATTTTATGTCCAGCAGGGTTAGGACCAATCATATAGCTGTCCGCCTCCGAAGAAATGACGCACAAGCCAATCACAGACAATACCACTGCAAGTAGTTACCAGGAATAAACCAATGATAAGAAAGCAATGGCGGGCGTATGGTATAGAAGCGGGCTTGTGGCGCAATGGATAACGCGTCTGACTACGGATCAGAAGATTCTAGGTTCGACTCCTGGCAAGCTCGTTCATTTTCTTTTTGCTTCACAAAACGAGATTCTCACATGATGGGATGTCAATGCATCAAAATAAAAAGGTTCTGCTGAAAATAGCCATTGTTATCACCAGAGAGGAATATGTGAAGCTAAATAACATTAGCTAAGTTAGATCTTTGTTATCATCACGCAGGCTATTCATAACACAGTTGCTGATCACAAATTGCTGCCGGGGCTGAAAAACATTGTCGATACTGGTTGGCAACACAAACAGTAACGTTAGCGTTAAGAGCCAATTTATGCTTGATTTGAACATGTGGGCGGAAGCGCCATGTGGATGGTGTGACGCAATAACGGAGTAACGCAATAACTAGGCATGCCGAGGCCAAATGGAGTTCCGTAATAGCATACTTTGCGCCTCCCAAACGTTGTAACAATGTGGAGGGCTCCATTTAGCTCTGTATTTATATGATTGGTTAACGGGAGGTGGGACTGCAGGTCCTGTATAAACACAAACGCAACAGCTCTGCTCCATGAAGCAGAAGAAGTATGAATGCCCTGACTTCTGCAGAGGCCCAGGCAAAAAACGAAAGGAGGGTGTTTGGTCACATAATCAAAATGTATACATTCAAATATCATAATGACAACTGTAGCTAATTAGCAACTTTTCAACTAATTACAATTGTTTAGCTACTTTGCAACTACTTAGCATGTTAGCTAATCCTAACCGTAACCCTTTAACCTAACTCCTAAATCATGAACCCTAACCCCTAGCTTCGCTAATGTTTGCCAGCTAGCTAACATTAGCCACCTTGCCAGAATTTGTAACATATCATAATTGTACGAATTGGGTATTGGACATCCACAAATTAATACATACCATACGAAATGTAACCTATCATATTAAATGGGGCGTCTTCGGATTTAGGTACAGAATAATACGAAATGCTCTGAAACCAGGTTGCAAATCGAGCTCTGTCTTGTACCACACAGCTTCCCAAATTTTGTAACAATGCTGAGGGCTCCATAAAGCAACGCAATGAGATGATTCGTTGACGGTAGGTGGGGGTGGTACGTCCTGTATATACACAAACTCCTGCTCCAGAGTACAGGCATCGGTGTAATGCATATTCCTTCGACGATAAACGCAAATCCAACCATTACCCCTGGTGAGACAAAACCGCGACTCGTCAGTGAAGATAACTTTTTGCCAGTCCTGTCTGGTCCAGCGACGGTGGGTTTGTGCCCATAGGCAACGTTGTCTGGTGAGGACCTGCCTTACACCAGGCCTACAAGTCCATTCTCTCTCAGCCTATTGCGGACAGTCTGAGCACTGATGGAGGGATTGTGCATTCCTGGTGTAACTCGGGTAGTTGTTGTTGCCATCCTGTACCTGTCCCGCAGGTACAGGAACACCTGTCCCGTGATGTTCGGATGTACCGATCCTGTGCAGGTGTTGTTACACGTGGTCTGCCACTGCGAGGACAATCAGCTGTCCATCCTGTCTCTCTGTAGCACTGTCTTCGGTGTCTCACAGTACGGACATTGCAATTTATTGCCCTGGCCACATCTGCAGTCCTCATGCCTCCGTTCACACAGATGAGTAGGGACCCTGTGTCACGCCCTGAACTGTTTCACCTGTTCCTGTTATTGTCTCCACCCCCTCCAGGTGTCGCTTATTTTCCCCAGTGTATTTATCCTTGTGTTTCCTGTCTCTCTGTACCAGTTGGTCTTGTATGTTAGTCAAGTCAACTAGCGTGTTTTTCCCATACTCCTTTTGCTATTCTCTTTTGATAGTCTTCCTGGTTTTGAACACTGCCTGACTCTGGACTACTTTCCCGCCTGCCTGATCATCCTACCTGCCCTGACCTTGATTCTGCCTGCCCTTCGGTACCTTTTGGGCTCCGAACTGGTTTTGACCCTTTTGCCTGTCCACGACCATTCTCTTACTTTACCCTATTGGATTAATAAATATTGTAAGACTCCAACCATCTGCCTCCTGTGTCTGCATCTGGGTCTCGCCTTGTGTCATGATACCCTGGGCATCTTTCTTTTGGTGTTTTTCAGAGTCAGTAGAAAGGCCTCTTTTGTGTCATAAGTTTTCATAACTGTGACCTTAATTGCCCACCGTCTGTAAGCTGTTTGTCTCTTAACGACCGTTCCACAGGTGCATGTTCATTAATTGTTTATGGTTCGTTGAACAAGCGTGGGAAACAGTGTTTAAACCCTTTACAATGAAGATCTGTGAAGTTATTTAGATTTTTACGAATTATCTTTGAAAGACAGTGTCTTGAAAAAGGGACGTTTCTTTTTTTGCTGAGTTTAAATTACACCAAATACCAGTTGGATAACAGTTGAATAGTTAGTAAGCAGGAAATAACTGTTTGTTACATAGAATACAACAGGTGCATAAACTAATACACAAAGACACTCTGGCTCCACTAAGTCTACTTACTTTGGGCAGTGAAGCACACACACTAAAGGAGTCCAGATTAAAGGTGTCAGGAGGTGGTAATAATTTAATGGGGAAGTCTAGAGGTGAAAGGAGCAGCACAGAGATACAGGAGCATCCACTCTCTCTGTGCAGTTGAAAGAGGCTGTAGTGATGGGTCGTTCACGAATGATTCGGCTCGAAGAGGTGAACGTTGGGAGCCGGCTTGCATATCAGAAGAGCTGAATCTATTTATAAAAATATTTTTTAAATTAAGATTTGAATCATCTCAAAAAGATTTTAATTAATATAATAAACTAATTCAAAGAACAAAAAATACAATCATAATATAGGCCTAAACGCTCAAGCGCACACACATTCGTTCTGATTGTCTGCTCAGACTAACAGCCTCACCTGTTGTTCCTGTCAATCAGACACGCAGTGTCAACCAGTGAACCAAAGATGCGTGAGGGAGGGCCGAGCCAGAAATGTCCGGGAACTTGCAGATGCCTTGGTGGAAGAGCGGAGTAAAATCTTACAGCAAGAACTGGCAAATATGGTGCAGTCCATGAGGAGGAGATGCACTGCCGTACTTAATGCAGCTGGTGGCCACACCAAATACTGACTGTTACTTTTGATTTTGAACCCCCCTTTGTTCAGGGACACACTATTCCATTTCTGTTGGTCACGTGTCTATGGAACTTGTTCAGTTTATGTCTCAGTTGTTGAGTCTTGTTATGTTCATACAAATATTTACACATTTTTAAGTTTGCTGAAAATAAACACAGTTGACAGTGAGAGGACGTTTCTTTTTAGAGTTTAGATAGTATAATCTGTTGCATAAATATACTTTACCAAGTTGCATAGCATGGTCGAGTTATGAGTAGTTTTACTGTTTCATTTTTTGCTGATTTTACATTAAAACAGTTACACTTTAAATGCACATGTGTAATAGCATCCTTCTTTTTTACATTTATTTCAATTGGTGGAATGCTGCAGTTTTGCAAATTGTTATTTATTTTTCTTTGATATGGTGCAATATTCTATTATGCGGTTCAGATTGTATTCGTTTTGAAAGGTTAGATTTATATGCACTTTGTTTATATACATTGAGAAGTTATACTTTAAATGCAAATGTTTAATAGCATTCTTTTTCATAACAAACCAATGCATTTTTAAATACATTGTGGTTAAGGTAGAGTATGATTTCATTTAATAATTTAATTAGAATTGTTTTAACACCAATCATAGTCAAACTATCGCAAACTGTTTGACTTGAAAAAATACAAAGCATATATTTTTTAAAGAGTCGTTTGGGAGCCAAAAGTGAGCCGGAATGCCCATCACTAGGAGACTGACATTAGAATCAGCCTGAACTGGTCAAAACCAGGTAACTGTCTGCAGCTGATTGGCTAAATAGATCTGGCACTCAGAATCACAGTTGCCGGGCTACATGGCATCAAATCAGAGGTTAAGTTCGCCAAAGTCAGGAAGGTGAGAGAGTTCAACAGCCAGACACTTCGGCACTGTAATGATGAGCGGTGTCAGAGGGAAAAGGCTATGATCATTGCTACCTGGGATCCTTGGGATGTCCTTACCCCTTTGAAGTTGACATTTAAATGGTTATGGTTGGTTATTAAGGGATATGGTTAGGGCAAGGGTAGGGGTTAAAATTAGGGTTTAGGGTATGGATGTCACAAGGATCCCATATAGCACTAACCATAAGGCTATATGGACACTGCTGACCTGTAAATTAGGTTTAAATTAGGTTCAGGTTAGGGTAAGGGTTTAGGATAGGAGGATATTGTGAACTAATGTCTCAAGGGGAAAATTGTCTTAGACACTGTACATTACACACTCAACATAATACATATTAAACTTATCATCATACACTTCTCATATAACCACATACATAATACTTTGAATATTCCCTTATTCTGTCAGCAGCATACCAACACAGCTCAGCCATACTTATTGCTGTTTAGGTATTAGATGGATATGGGAATGAAGCAGTGCTTATACCTGTTCAGTTTACATGTGGGTACCATATAGCAGGGGTACTGAAGTACTATTTGAGAAGCTCCGGTCACACAAATGTCCTAGGTGGCAAAGGTCCGGATGGATAATGTCATTTATCGGTGTAGTAACAAAACCCCACCTCGCAACCCATGCGACCCAAAACTGTTCACACCCCTCTTGTTGGTGGAGAGAAAATGTTGCTGTTTTAAAGCTAATTTTCAGCAATTCTACACATTTTGCATGTAGCAAACATTTGTATTTGCTGTTTTAAAGCTATTTTCCCGCAATTCTATGCATTATTCCATGTTTTATGTGTGTTTTTATGATACAAGGAAGCCCGGTTTGTATTGACCCCGTTCTTGGTCCAGATCCCATTCGCAGCCCACCAGTTGAGTATAGGTGCCCTCGTGTCTGCCTGAGGGGAGCTAGTGATACTCAGACTAAATTACATGGGAGAGATCTGAAACACCTTTCTGTGCTTGTCTGATAAAGGTCTGTTCAAATACAGTCTGCAGGGAGAGATGTTGCCTCACACCGATTACCTTCATGGCAATTTGTATCAGGCAGGCAATTTAAGATTTAAGTTGGACTGATACATTGACAAACCAGACTGTGATGCCATATCTCAGGATACTAAATGACCACATCGTAGAACAGGAATATTATTTTCCGGTCAACTCCAAAACCCTGAGTCTACTTGGACCTCCCAGCTCAATTAATAGGTATGCAAGTTTTCCTGCTGCTCCGGAGTCTCCCGTAGACAGAGTAGGGCTTAGACCAGCCTTTGGTTCTCCATCAGCAGAATCTGGTGCTTTGTGTCTACAACTTGCTGTCCCACTGTCTCTCCATCAACATCAGCTGACACCCCAGAGCCTGCAGTCTGAACCCAGAACCACCCATAGAGAAAAATACCTGGGGCAAGGGGTTATTGAAGTCTTCATTAAAAATGTGTTTTCTGTCTCTCAGAACTTTATGCCTAGTTATACACAGAATGTACAAAACTTTAGGAACATCTTCCTAATATTGAGTTACACCCCCTTTTGCCATCAGAACGTCCTCAATTTGTCAGGGAATTGAGTCTACAAGGTGTTGAAGGGTTCCATAGTGATGCTGGCCCATGTTAACTCCAATGCTTCCCACAATTGTGTCAAGTTGACTGGATGTTATTTGGGTGGTGAACCATTCTTGATACACATTGGAAACTGTTGAGCATGAAAAACCCAGCAGTGTTGCAGTTCTTGACACAAAAACCGGTGCACCTGGCACCTACTACTGTACCATACCCTGTTCAAAGACACTTCACCCTCTGAATGGCACACACACACAATCCATGTCTCAATTGTCTTAAGGCTTAAAAATCATTCTATAACCTGTCTCTTCCCCTTCATCTACACTGATTGAAGTGGACATTACAGGTGACATCAATAAGGGATCATAGTTTTTCCCACTAGCACTGACTTTGCTGATAAATACTTTGTTTGAGGAAAATGTATTGATATGATTGTGATGTCTTGTTGTCTCAACTACAGTAGCTACCTTAAGATGAATGCACTAATGTAAGTCACTCTGGATAAGACCGTCTGCTAAATTACTCAAATGTAAATGTAAAATGGATTCACTTGGTCAGTCTATGTCATGGAAAGAGCAATGTTTTCTGTTTTCTCATGTTTTGTCCACTCAGTATATTAAACTAGGCTTCATAAACTAGGTTTTTACACATTTGTGCACCTGCAAAATACATATTGTTGTCTTGTAGGCTTACCGACTGACATGCTGTCTTTTAGCTTTCTCCAGACAAGCCTAAAGAGCACCTCTTCCTGGTAGCTGAGCTGTAATTACAGGTTGACAGACTGGGGTCATCTCCATGGCCCTCTGCTATGTCCTGAGACAGGAGTGAACAGGTGGATTCTGCTTGTGTGAACAAGCTTTTCAGGAGGTCTGACCTTAAATAATATTCATCACACTATCTTGAAATATCTGTAAGAATTATTTTTTTTAAATGAAAAATGCTTTTTGCAGACGGCCGTCGTGCAATCTGATGTAAGAGAATGGTGCTCGCCCCACATTCCTGCATGTAGCTGAGCAGTTCTCTGAGAGTCGCAGTGTGGAAAGTGTTGCAATTCAGACACAGCGACAAAAGGACATGGATTTGTTAACCATGTCTGCTATAAGAGCAATGTTGACCTACTTATATAGTTGTTGTGTTGTACTGTCTATAGTTTGTCTGTCTTTGTATATTCCACTTCATTTCTAGACTAGTCCTACAGTAGAGGGCACTATGTTGGGTCACGGGTTATGGTCACATGTAGGCCTATATAGACACACGGGTGATCAGTAATTAGGGATGTATAGGTATGGAGAGCATATGTTTCCTGCTCAAGTGTTAACCCTTGGTGACTATGATATGGCAGATGGCAATTACATCTGACAGTGTGGAATTCTTGCTGTTTTAATATTTGCTGCTAATAAATGGGCAAAAGACCCGACTAAAAGATCCAGGACGGGAAAGCAGATATGTTTTGCACGTATTTATGAACATTTGCAATCCAGCCTATGCTGGCTAGGCTACATCTGCCCTTTTCCTAATTTGATGATGGTCATTAAATGTTGTATGCATATTATGGAACATTAGTTTGTAAAAACCATTTGTTGATCAATTGTTTTTCAACCCCATTTGTTTAATCGAAGTGTGTTTGTTATTCATTATTGACTCTTAGTGTCAAATAGCCTGCAATTTGAATTGTTTTACTTTATGGATTCATACACTAGACGGCGGCAAAGGACTGGAATAGTTTTGCTCATCTCTTTCCAGGAGGAGCGACTTCACCTAAATTCCAAACGGAAAACTTTGTAGCCTTTCTATCTCTGGAGTTGATGACGTGCCCTAGCGGAACTAAGGGAATCGAGGGGGGTAAGTAAATTGTGATCGTTTTGTCTAACTTTCTAATAGGATTTCCGTCATATTTCCATCATAAACCCAACTCACTGCAGTCATTTCAGATGTGCAATGAATGGTCCAACGCCTATTCAAGGAGCAAATTCTCGTTTGGATTTCCTAAAACTTTTTACGAAAATATTGTATTTTTGTCTTTATTAATAGGCCTAGGCCTATTCACAGTAATAGTGAATGTATTTCTTCAAGGCCATGTGGCCTAAATCGTTAAATTGTGCCTGTAACCTACCTGCTCAGGGAGGTTTGTGGTGGATTCCATCCCATTCCATCATGCACTGTGGCGGGTGGAAACTGGTGGTGCGGCTTCCTTCCCAAAATTATTCCATACGGACACTCAAAGAATAGATTATATCCTTTTTTTGCACACATGACAATGGTGTATGCATGAACTAAATCAATGAATGATGTATCCAATTTTACTCTACTTATGGAAATTAATCTCGATCGGTCATATACTGTGTCTAATTTGGGGCGCGTGTAACGTTAGTGAGAACCGAGTGCAACATATAAAGTTTCCTTAGGCTTCAACCTACTGAAAATTGTAACGACATCAATTGTAAGGTAATATTTGATTTTTGCTTTAAACTGATGAGCCATTTAAAAAAAAGAAATCTCTCTCTCACACACACACACACACACACACACACACACACACACACACACACACACACACACACACACACACACACACACACACACACACACACACACACACACACACACACACACACACACACGCACACGCACATGTGGCCGTGTTACCGTGTTGTTGGCCTAATTTATGGCCTAATTTATCAACGTATAACAACTGACTCACACACATGTATGGAAATGGCGTGTCTCGACAATATGTCAACATATAATTGTTTATTATAAGGAGACATGTAATAATCCCACCAAAATTAAACACATTAAACATTTTATTATAATTTAATAATCATGTTAAAATCTCAATAATTCTAGATCTCTGAAACTGTGCACTGCCATTTGTTGGAACACAACTTTAATTCTAAAGTTACATATTGAACAGTGTTGAAATATATAGTTCACTTTCATTAATTTGTTAACCAACTGCAACAACAAAGCTACTTTAGGACTATACAAATCCTTTTACGGTCATGTCTGCACCAAACATGGAAAATATTGCATTTGACTTCTAAGAAAACAAGGACTCTTTGTGCAGTGAATCTAATTCCTAGGTTTAGTGTCTTTATTATATTGGCATATTAGAACAAATATCTTATAGAATATCGATTGTAGTTTGTAAACTTTTTTAGAATATGAGAATATGCATTGGGGGAGAAATATAAAATATAAACGATCTATTAAAGATTAGGATTTTTGTGTCTCGACCATAATTTTGTTGATTTACTACCATCATTTCTGATATATTACAAAGCATCTGACACAAACAATTCGCAATCCTATATTACAATGCTGAAACAAATTGAAATAGGCCTAATATTTACAAAATTATCTTAATTGCCCAATTAAACTTATATATTGCATTTTTCGATTACAAACAATTATAGAGGTTATGCCTAGAGCATATCCCATTGACTTTACAGTACGATAACATGAGGAATGAAAAACATCAACTGAGCGCTAGATGTCGGTATAACCCAAGTCAGTTTGACCATTGTTCAAACCAATTCATGGATTTCTTATAGGCCCTACCCTCTTTTATCAGATTACGGTCAATCCATGGGTCAGTGACATAAAATGAAGATTAAAATAACCCACGGTCAAAGCCTATACGCACCTCAGTATTGTTCGATGTCATCGATTTACGGATTAAAAAACCTACTATTTGGGACATATTTCAACAATTTGATCTGGAGATCCAGCAGGTTAATGTATGTGTGAATATAGGCTATGGATTTTTAGGCTGACCTGGGTAACATCACATCATATATTTTATTTAGATAATGCATTGTAAAATCGTTTATCTGACAATGGCTCGCACAATTGGTTAACAAGCTAGTAATACATCAGTCTATATAGACACGAGCACTTAATCTAACCTTAACTGACCCTCTCTACATGGAGAGACCGGACTCTCAAGGAAAGCACCACTTTGTTACAACAAAACCCAGGGTTTAGAGGTCAAGAACTGACCTGCTCTCTCCGCGTTAGTGACGTGTTCTGTCACTGCCTGAGCCATCAAGCCCTCAAAGTCCCTCGTGACAATAGTCCATGACATTAGTCTATGATCGATTAATGAATATGATACACACATGGGCTAATAGACATGCATTTCATCCATTCGAAATTCCATATGTGTGTGTGTGTGTGTGTGTGTGTGTGTGTGTGTGTGTGTGTGTGTGTGTGTGTGTGTGTGTGTGTGTGTGTGTGTGTGTGTGTGTGTGTGTGTGTGTGTGTGTGTGTGTGTGTGTGTGTGTGTGTGTGTGTGTGTGTGTGTGTGTGTGTGTGTGTGTGTGTGTGATCTAAGTGAGTAAATAACCAAGTAAAGCCTATCTGCAACCATATGATTTTACCAAAAATAAAAACTACAATGCCTTCAGTAACATTTTTGTTTTTTTTGCATTAGACAAAGGGCACAGTCAAGGCTGTCCAGTTATTATACCTACCTCAAGGAGCCTTTAAAAAAGAACGTACTGTACTGAAATTCCAAATACTGTACCACTTGGCAGTTGTTATGTACATATTGCTGTTTTATTCCTTTTTCATATTTTCTTAATAACTGTAAGATGTAAATATTGTGTCGTTCCTGGAAGCTGTCGCCGTAGTGAAAACCAAAAGATACATGTGTTTATCTGTTTATGCCGTATTTCCATTGTCTCGTAAATAAATGTATTTATATTTCAAACATGATGATCAGGATCATTTTCTTACAAGGTGCTTCATCACTGAGAGCTGTATAATCATGCCTTAGCTTTGTTTGGTCCACCATCCAAAATGGTACATACATGGTACACGTTTTATAGTATCTCTGCATATTATTTTCTCTACTTCCCTGTCCGACTGGGGCCAAACGGAGAGAGGAGATCAGAGATAAGTTCAAGAATGTCGTCTTCCAAGCCTGGGGAAAATTGTATACCCACAAACATTGTCCAAATAGCTTTTTGAGTTACTTTAAAATGGAGTTGTTGGTTGTGATATTGCAAACTTAATTGAAACTTCAATCGGTTGGATAGTTTAGAGAAATTAGATCACGACATTTCATGAAGCATAAAAAATCGTTTACCCTCCATAAAGCATTTGTTTTTCTCTATTGTCATTGCCTATTGGATTAAAGTAGCCTACATACACTGCTGGACTGGATCTTTGTGGTGTAGAATATCTGCTTTCAAACATGAAACATGGAGAGTGCCAAGCACTGAAGGTAAAAAGGGGGATTAGCGAGAAGAAAATGCTCATGCTAAAAGTGTAGACTGCAGGTCTAAATAACTCAGCTGATAAATGAGGATATAGCAAGCTGCATTGATTACGTCTCATCACATAGCACGCACTAACCCATAGCCCACCTGGACAGTTTGCCAAATCGGTGGGAGAAAAAAATGCCATAATAAAAAACTAGGATAATATCGCCAAATAAATATGATAAAGACATAAATGACATGAACAGACGCATTGTTAATGTATTATGAAAAGCTACACCGCATCTTTACTGAGCACATCTACCACAGAGCACATTTTAGACTGAGCACCAATAGTATCAAAGTAAAGAACCACAAGGCAAAATCCAGTTTCAATAGATTCCCTCTCTCTCTCCTTCGGTGATAGGCCTATTCTAGCACCCTATTTCATCCGAATTATCTTAATTTAAATCTGCCACACCAAAACCCGAAGGTGGATTGTGCAATACTAGGCCTAGCTCAGTATGTCGTCATCCAATAACATTCATATAGAGTTAATGGGGGGAAATGCATCTAATAAACACAAATAATACTGTTGTAATAACATTGTCATAATGCTTGCTTCTATAAGGTGTTTTTAAGGGCTAAATGGTTTGGGTAAGAGGTGTTTAGCAATTTATGTTACCTAATTTTGCATAAAACACACACACACACACACACACACACACACACACACACACACACACACACACACACACACACACACACACACACACACAGAGAGAGGTATAAACCTGCGTAAAAGTCACCAAACGTACTTAAAGCCCATGCAAACAAATTGTAGCCTACCCGTTGCCCTAAGTTTGGGGTAATCTTTCGATATTTTTCTTATATAGTGTAATAACCAAGCGGTAATATTATCTCAAGTAGCCTATAGCCTAAAAATGAATAGAAAAAAATGCTTTCTCACATAATGGCATACGCGCAAAGTATGCTTAACTCACACGTGCATACTCACTCTTGTACCAGACACACACCCGCTCGCGTGCGCGTGCACACACACGCACACACACACGTCCCCTCTAGCCTGTCTGTGATTGGTCACTCGGCCGTTTGCTGCTGGAGTGACGTCACTGCAGAAGAGAACTGTCAGAGGAAGAAGCATTTATAGAAAAAACTCTATGCTCTCAGGGTAGTGAGAGCAACCGCGGCACGGAGGAGAGCGACAATGGATAAACTAACGGGCCACGGGAGGACCGCGCTTTGATTTATAATCCGTAGAGAGATGCCATCTCTTATGCCATTCACGAGAGACAAGTGAAATAATGGTTAAGGGATAACACAACCTCGGAAATAAACCACCAATTCGACATGGATCGTTCCAAAACAGAGGTTTGAGCATCGACAGCGCCTTTTAGAAACCGTATGCCTCCGCCTGCTTCGAACGGCGAATTTGGGATGAGAAGCAGTTATCGTTTTCTGTACAGACACATGTCCTCTCTTAATAGGTAAATAATCTGATTTAATTTCCTCGGTAAAACCTATTCTATATGCTAGCCATATGCTTCTCATCCTTTACCGGAACCCTTACTGTTGACTTCCACGCGGATACGCAGCCCTCCATTGGATGCCAAAAGAACCAGGACAAATTTCCTCGCATTGAAAAGTAAGGATTCCTTATTCAATAGACGTCGATGTGAGTTTATTTCAGGCTTAATAACATACCGCTAGCTGCAGACACGTATCGTTGTTAATCATATCGCAGCCATCAATTCTGACCATCTAGTATATATATACAGTGTTAAGGAGTTTGAATTGATCTAGTCTACATAAAGTTGTCTAATTATGGGACAAATTAACCTGTGTTTAATCTGATCAACTGTAGCCTAGGCCTATATAGTCGAAAGAGCGGATAGATCTACATCGCCCTGTATAGCTTCTATGACATGTATAGGCCTATTTGTGAAATAAACGCAGTCCTTTTGGTCGTGCAGATACTGCTAGGGGTTTAATTTATATGGTATATTGGTTATATTATTTTCTACATTCATTCAATAAGATAGTCGGTGTGATGAAATTGAGCAGTTTCAAATGTAGCCTATAGCCTGGTAACCTAACTGCTTTGTAGGAATATCCTCATCCATACATTAGGATGTGTAATGTCACCCACACCTTTTCACATACAAAGAAATGTACATAGAATATGCAATTATTTAGGCTATTCCCTAAAATAGCAATACAGTGGTATACATTTCTGTAAATATTTTCATTGTTACATTATATTAATAACAAACAACATTGCGTTGTGTTAAATTATTGATGTGTTAAATCAAAATGATTTGGAAATGGCTTACAAGCACACTATTATTCGTGACTTTTTCAATTAAAAGCTATGACGTCAGACGCACTGATAAAGGGAAACGTGGGTTCATCACGAGGTTAGTCTGTCTTTAAACATGTGCAGAAGGCTCATTATAGATAGACTAGCTACAATACTAAAGCCGGTAAAATAATGATGGTCTACAGGCCTACACGCTTTCATCTTGATTACATGATTTAGCTTGTTTTTTTTACACTCTCTTGTGAGAAATGAATGAATTAGTGAATGAATAGCCTACATGTGTGTTATTGTGGGTCTCCTCTATGATCTTTTGAAATAGATACATTTTTCCAGGAGGGGAAAGACACTAAATTATATCCAGATATAAATAGCCTATAATAATACAAATAATTTCATTATAGTGATCACATAGTGCCATGCAGTCCTTACCATAATAGACACAGGCTATTTTTCTGGAAAAGTCACCAAGCCTATAATATACTGCCTGCAAATACGATGTCAATCGATGCAATTAAATCGCCTGTGATATGTTTTTACATGAATTGATCCTCATTATTGTCATAAGATATGTGGTGGGAGTGGAATGCTAAGTGGTGAAGATGGTGATGTTGTATGGGAGCAGAGCTATAGGTCTATAAATAGAACATTTCAATGTTAGCCAAGTCCTCCACTGGTTGAGAGTCTATTGATCGATTTACTCTAAAGTGATTTAGGATTTAATATGACGATGATTTAAGTTATGCAGAATATAAGGATCTTTCACAAAAGGCGGGAAGCTGGTTGCACGTCCAGGCCAGGCTTGTAGCCCTGTAGGCCTATATGCTAGCTATGTCATCATGCATGGGTCTATATCAGCGAGAGTAGTTAGAGATGGAGACAGATTAAAACCTTTCACAGAGTCTTATTCATCGTCCCCATGGCCTGCACATCAACTAATAATAGGATATATTTCTATTGATGTCTATTGATGTAGGCCTATTTATTATTATTATTATCTTATTTTGGGAAGGGGGCAGGTTTATGGATACCAATTGGTAGTAGCAATATCATTATTAGGCTAGTTATTGCATTAACAAAATGTTTATTTTTCATGTTAGGTGGAACCCATACGATACTCTGGCAGTATGTACGAGAAGGAGTCGGTTGCTATCTTTGGTTATCTAGCTGTATGAGTGTTACTCGGCCGTCATAAAGCTAGCTAACCGAATGTAGGAATGTCCTCCAAACCTGCGAATCGGACAGGAATAAATGGTGTCTAGGAGTAAAGACACAAAATAACATAATTGATATGCAATTACAGGCCAATACCTCATTGCCTTTCCGGTAAGTTATAACAATTTTTCCTAATAATTTATTATAAACATCTGTCGAAACACTTCTGAATTCCTCAAAACCTGATACAACCCGAAATAACTGCTTTTTCTGATTTCATTTAGAGAATATATTCTCAAAATATAAGTAGGGTAATCTTTATAGCATGCCTTTAAATGATAAGTCAACATTTTCCACAAAGGATTCAAAATCATGTTGTGAATTGAAATGTATATTTGTTCCACTTTTGTTTAGTATGCTTAGAGCAAGAATACTCTTTATATATTTATTTATTCCATCACGTAAGGCATCTAGAGTGATTTTGCCGAAAACATATTCTAAAACGAAAAATACTTAATAAAAAGCCTTTATTCCGGTCAGAGGAATAGATAACTTTATCCAGTCATATGAGTGAACTGTAACAATTGATATTCGGGCATGAATATGAATAAAGCTTTGTCGCATCAAAGTATCCGTAGTTGACCAGTATTCCTTATAGTTCTCACTGCATAAATCAGGTTTACGCAGCACACGCAAACACATATTGAATTAAAGTTTAATCAGATGGATTAAGATTTGTGGCACATATTGATATCATTCTTGTCTCAGGTGGAAACGTTTTGATTTTCCAGAATATGGCCGATATTAGCCTTTATGACGTATTTAAGCATACTATAGGCCAACGCCTATGAAAAAGACGGTCCTCATTAAGATGAGCTATGTCAGTCGATATTTCAGTCGATATTAAGTCAAGCGATCCATGTCATTACATAAACGCATACTTTCAGTTGTGTTCTCACAGAGTTGTGTTGTCTAGAAAGAAAGAACACTTAAGATATTCATGGTTTTTCTAGATTTAAATGAATTATACCTCCCATGTGAGTCTCACAATACCTTTACGCATTGTGCGCACACCTAATCGGCACAAATGATTCAAGTGTCTCAATTTGGACTTTCTGCCTGGCCCTTCACGGTGCTATAGCTATCCCTCAAAAGGCAACTTCTATAGCTTCTCTTGGAGAACCAAATCCGGGGATGCATTTTCATTCAACCAACAACTCCTCTCAGAGCCTACAGTGGCGCTCAATGGCTGGAGCGCGCTCCTGGCTAATTGGTTTGATTCAGTAAAGGAGGCTATACGCTGGATTTGTGAAACGTCCGAGCGAGCTTTTCCCACGACTGGCCGGATCTCTCCATTCTAGTGTGTCACCAAACTATTTAGAATTTCCACTGGTCAACCCAGTGACATAGGGCCTACTAGTCGCTACTCTGATAATATCGTCCTTAACCAAAACCGCGTCCTCTTGATGTCTATTGTGAGCTTTACATTATCCAAGTGTAGGCCGATATTCTCCTCAGGTCTTTTAATACTGAGAGTAGGCTAGTTGTTGATGATGGAAATTAACAACAACTATTAACTCACTTGATTTGAACATTTCGTATTCTGATCAACCTCAATTTATGCTTAAAATATCCATCTATTATTATTTATTGTTCCTTCACCTTTATTCACTAACTGCATTCTGATTGTACCTATACTATCCTCAAAACAATAGCCTTGTGTCGACCTCCTCCAACCTGCCTATCTGAATCTCCTCATCAATAACTGTAATGCAGGCTCTGATCCACACAAGTCCCAACAAAGAAGAATGGAGACATTATCTAATTCAACCACACCAATCTCACCACTCTATTCTTCTCTAGGCCTAATCCATATAAACGTGTCCTTTGCCTGTTGTAGAAGAACCCTTGGCATGACTATTCTATTTCCCGACAATGATCAAATGAATTGTTGCTGAATGTTAGTGATGAGAATTCAAGCATATTGTTTTAATGGATACGTTTAGTTTTTTAGTTTTTTCACTATTGTATTGTATTTGGAAATGTCTTTGTTATTGTCAAAGGTTGATCCAGTGCCCTTGTCACTGCAGTGGCTGCCTGAGATACACCCACAAACTCTGCAGTATTAACAGCAAACTGTCTACTAAATGGTAAGTAAGGTATACAGTACATGTGCACATTATATGGTAGAGTAACAGCTAATGGCAGATATAGAGAGGCATGATGAGGGGAGAGAATGTGAGAGAGAGGTTGAAAACAGAACATGAACATGAACCAATGTGGGTGTGAATGACAGGTGCCAGGATGCAGCTCCGTGCCACTTGGCTTCAGGTTTCTCTATGCCTCCATGGGAGCCTTGGTGGAGATGAAGATGTGTAAAAGCTCCAGTATGTTCCTGGTTTGTGCTGGTGGCAGCATGACCCAGATCTGAGCTGGCTCCCTGTAGTCGTCAGGTTCTGACTCTGCTGCCTTCAGCTTTGTACTACAGAAAGGAGGAAAGAGCAGAGGAGGAGTAAAGGAGGAAAAACGCTGAAACTTCAGCATCTGCTTCAGCCACTTCTTTCCTCTGAATCCATTCTGTTTACAAAGAGGCTGTCTGCCTGTTTCATCTCATCTGGGTTTTGTTTTCCGACCCGCCACCCACCCACCACCCACCACCCACGTTCCTCACTGATCTTCAAAAATGCATTCTCCCTGAAGATGGAGGAACTATAGTCTCCATCTCCCACTCCCTCTCTCATTCTCTGCTTTTATAGGCTAATAATATAATAACCTCCTTTATGGATTCTAAATTAATTTGACCTGACACAGTAGAAAGCAGATTGCTATTCTGAGTACATTTTACAGCCTGAAACTATATTTCCTCCTTTTATTCATGAAGGCATAGATTAGAACGCTAAAATAGAAATTAGTATTATGAGTCTCTTTTACATCAATTTAATCATGAATCTTTTTGTGAAATAAATAACTAATGATGAACAAGTACACTCTTTACATTAGACCATCTGTTAAACGGGACAACGCACCACAACAAAGCATTTTGTGCTGGCAAGATGTAGGGTGGCTGGCGGGTAATGTTTTTTTCATCCCGGCATCTAACCACTCTCTGACGAGCTGGCAACCCCTTTAATTAATTAACGATGTTGAGAGCGGCTTGTTCTCTATTGTCTCTAATACACTGACCCCCTCCCACGGTCTGAAACGACAGCAGGCTCACATACACACTAAAGCAACATTGCAGCCACTATGGGTAGCACAAAGCCAGTACAATATATGCCATACAGCCTACTGTACACCATTGCTTGTGTCAAATAACCAGACTGTTTTAATTCTTCACTCTATTAAGATTACTATAAAAAGCTTCACCCAGAGTCTAGTACCTTGTAGTGGTGTGACTGTCGGATACAAAGGAATTACAGTTATTCTGTCCTTTTATTTCCCTAAAGACAGATTATGTGGTAGTTACAATGGCAGTGATAAAAGGGGGTCTGTTTTGTGCTTTATTTCCTCCACAGTGACTGCCAGCCATTCACACCAGGTTTGGATTGAGCAAGGGGAAAGTGGCACAGTCTTCACAAAAAAACAGAAAGCAGGAGGGGAAGAAAAAGGCCAACCCCCTTGTCCTTCTTCCCTTAAATCTCCATCACCGGAAGCCTTTGGTGCCATCTGTGCCCCTGGAGAAAAGGACGGGCGAGATGCCTCCACCCTGTGCCAACGGGGACAAAGGAGCTGCCAGTTAGAGCGGCCCCCCCTAGCAGGCAGCCAGAGGACTCTGTGTTACTGACTGGGGCTGAGCTACGGAAGCCATCTTGATGGAGAGTCTTGCTGCTGCTCCTAAAATGGCTGTGTTGGCATGAGGTAGGGCTGGCAGCACCATTAGTTCTATCAGGCTTTTATCCATCAGTCCCCTCATCAGTAGGCTAGCCTCTGTCAGCTCTCTTATCTTACCCTCTCCAATCTGAACTGGCTAACGAGTGTGGCAGGGCTTTGGAGATATTAGATAAATTAACGCTTGTAGGCTAGAGAAAAAGCAGCCCCATCCATTACTGTTTAGATGTTAACAAGGCATTGCATTAACGAACTGACAATAGCCTTGTATGATTTTTTGATTGTAATGTGCATTCATCACACATTGCAACAGACAATCAGTTTTTTAAACAATACACGTATTTCTATATGAATAAATATTTATCTCTTAACTAATCCTAATTTTGAACGTGTATCTTTCTCTCACACACACACACACGCACATTCACACGGCACACACACACAATCCTTGCACTCTCAGGTTACATAAATCTGGTCATGTGAGATGATGATGATGCCCTTGTGGCTTTCAGCCACAGAGCAGAGCTAGCACACTCTTTAGTCATGACACCTTCAATCAGTCTCAAACCTACAATCAACCCTCACGTCTCAAACCGCTGTTTGTCTCATACATACAACTTACATATGTGTCTCACATCTAAACCCACTGTTTTCTAATACTTAGCCTACAACTTCTCTCACTCATGATACGTCTATTGTGTATGCATTCATGCCTCATACTATAATGTGTCTCCTACCTACATACATCTTCTATGTTTCACGACTATTGTCCATAATATGCACATTCATATGCACCCTGCCACATGTCTTAGAGTGACATTTATTCCTGTATATACTGTCATTTCAAAGATGTGGATGTTGCACATGGAATTACAAAATACAAGGCCTTTTTCATTTTCCATCATTGTACCTCATTGTTTACTTCCACTCTTGGTTACTTTGGCGATTTGATATTAAGCTATAAACTATTCAAAAAGGACAAATGTGCACAGGGGGTTTAGCCCTAATTAGTTCCAGTCATTTCAGATGTTGTCTTTATGTATAACAGAGATGAACTACAATTTATATATCCTTATTATCAGCACTTTTTAAAATGCATTTTCATCTGTCATGAAAAACGTGCGTATTCACAAAATAAGACAACAGCAACTATGGTTGTATCTGTGTGTTTATCATAGAGGGAAACACGATTTACAGTACTGTAGGCCAGGCCTATGTGTCTGTCATGTTGGATGGTGTACTGTACAACATGTTCTGTTTATATTATCATCTGGGTTATGGTGAAGAGTATAATTGGAGTATGATTTTTCATAGCTTTAAATTATCAGTCAATGTAACATGGCAAATGTATTTCTACAGAAAATATTTATATACATTATAGATGTTTCTATAATAGTTTGAGAGGACATAGGTATTGAAGTTGACCTTATAGGCACCTCGACTTGAACTGAAAATATGTCTCTTTGTCACAGTACAGGATGAAATGATTATAATGATCAGAGCAGGTCATTGCTTTCACTGCACATACTGCTGTTGCTATGCAATTTAGAAATTACACGTTGAGACAATTAGCTGGACAATTATGTTAACAAGCTAGGAATATGAATATGGCATGATAAATGGAAAAAAGGTAGGCTACCTAATGTAGGTTGTGGTTGATATAACGTTAGTATAAAACGGAATTTCACAGTCTAATATTAAGACTGCATGGCAATATCAAATGTATTTAATTTCACAATGTACTGAAAATATGTTATATCGAAAATAAATAATCATATTCTTCTGAACAAGAAATGATTCGCATACTCACTGAAGGTAGGACCTTGTCTGCCTATTTAGAAACCGATGTCCAACACAAACCGGATGCAAATCACGACCTTGAGATAGGATCATTTGTTGCAATAGAAAACCCACAAATAAACGCAAATATGTATAAAACGGCTTTACATACGGCCTACTTCATCCATCACTATTAAAGACCACATATTTGTGAGGAAGAAAACACCAAAATATAGCCTGTTACTGAATCATTGGCTTTACAGAGATGACAAATAAAGGAAACAATGATGCAACTGCAGCCGTTAATGAAGAGCACCAGACAAGCTCTGCATATTAACATAATTGCATAGAAACGAGGAGAGAAAGCAGAGCCGCCTTTAAAGGCACAGCAGCACATTAGAGTCGCGCGCTGCAGCCTTGTATGCACGTTATGTTTAGCTGCACGAGACATGCGACAGCAATGTGGAAAATGTGGGATTAATTTTTGCCAAATGTAAAAATATCCAGTTTAACCGAATATCCCCTAAATCCTGAAGTCCCTTTACTGTAACTAATGAAATGTAAAAGCCAGTGTAGATCATCCCTTACAGTAGGGTATATTTTTATGAAACCTTTATGGCAGCCAAACAAAACCACACCAGATACAAAGAGAGAGTGATGTATAATACATACAGCCTAATGCCTCCTATATGGTAAATATAATGTCAATTGTTAAATTATGATGTCATTTCATTACAAAAAACAGGCCTATAGACACCTTCCACCTGACATCATATGGTATATTATGTTTCTATGATATTTTGATTAAGGGATAATACCCCACTAAATCATGTAGGGAAATAGCATTCATTTGGAGAAACATTTATTTGTATTCCAAAAAATGTATTCTTAATTGTTTGCACAAACAAAAATAAAATCACAATGCTCTTTGAGTGATTATACAACTTACATGAATTGGATGAAAGATCTACGCTAGCCTAGCCTACCCATACTTGCATATATTCATCATCATGTACAGTACATGGGATGATAAATGAATAACCACTATGTATTTTAGTACTATCAAAGATTACTGTAGCTTTAACATAACAAAGAAAAAAATGTGCCTTTAATATGATGAAGGAAATCCGCTATGCCTTTAATACAACAAAGGGTAACTGTGCCTTTAATGCCCAAGCAAGCTTTAATTAGACTAGCAGTCTCTCCATAGGGGGGAGGGGCCTCCTCATACCTGATTTGCATATTTTCAAGGCCTCCATCTCAGATGTGTCACTGCGTAGAATACAGGGATGGGCAGACATAAAAAAGCTTAATGGATGAAGCAAAGGACTAGCTCTACACACAATGTGTAAATTAAACCTACGATCAATTGTAGGGAATCTTATAATTAATAGCATTTGATGTAAATATGATGATAAGTGTGTGTGTGTGTGTGTGTGTGTGTGTGTGTGTGTGTGTGTGTGTGTGTGTGTGTGTGTGTGTGTGTGTGTGTGTGTGTGTGTGTGTGTGTGTGTGTGTGTGTGTGTGTGTGTGTGTGTGTGTGTGTGTGTGTGTGTGTGTGTGCGTCCAAGGTAAATGCCTATGACATTGAATATGCTTTGTTAAGTCTATTCCTGTATTCAAATGCTATCACATCTGCCTTGTATTAATTAATTAATCATTTCCACTATGTGGATTAGGTGCCATAGCAACTATTCTACGCAGAGCACAGATGTGAGTAATTTTGCATTCATGTGAGAGAAAGTTCTTACAGTGATCCTTTTCCACCATATATCTGCCATAACATTCTCATTTACTGTATATTCTACTTTCAACACAAGAACACAGTCTGTTCCGTTTCAGACTGACTGTGGGACTAAAATAGACGTATTTTGATCCTGATGCTTCATGTCCCATTTACTCAGAGACCGTGGGCTTGTATTTGGATGATTCTTACTACTAATTGGGGGGTGATATAGAGAATGCTCTGTCTATAATCCTCCTGGTTGACAGGTTTAAAGGTTATGAAATCTGTAAACATGACTGATCTCTTTGTTTTCATTGGGTGGATTGATTTCATATGGCCTAGTTCCCAGTTAATGAAGAAGACTATTGCTGTTACAGTAGTCTACATGCATATCTCCCCATTGTCTTCAACCCTGATTGTTAACGCTGGACACAGGGAATTATTTGGTGGTGATGTGGTGGGAGCCACTGGTACAGTATGTAATCAGTGATTTGTCAGTGAATGCAGTAGCATTGCAATCTAATTCAGCACCTAGGACAGCATCAGTTTAAGGTAGATGTTTTTACTGTAATGACTGGTGATGTTGCATTCTGCATGCACATGTGCCGAGTCAATATACGTTTTAATTAGACATTGGCTGTGTGAACCAAAACACGTTGATTTGAACAACAAGCTCTCACAGTCTCACGTCAGAATTAGACGTTCATCCCATGTTTCTCAAATGTCAAATTTAATTCCAAACGTCAAAATTCAAAGTGTTTAAGGTTAATTTTAGGCATTAACTCCCCAGAATCTTAAGGTTAGGCATTAACTCCGAATGGTTAAGGTAAGGTTTACGGTTTGGGATCGGTTTAAAACAAAAATCTCAAAAACAACTTTCTATCGCTGGATTAGAACATGCAAAGTTAAGCCCATCCGGCATCCCCATCCACAACGCCCTAGCAAACCCAAACCTACTTGATGGTAAAAGCACTCAGTGTTGCCCCTGGTGGCCGGTTTCCACATCATCTCCCGATGTCTTCAGACATGGATGGACGTCTAATATTGACTTGTGTCACGAGTGACCTGGCTGAATTTAAATGTGTTCTATAAGAGCATGGGACAATGCTATCTTTCCGCAATGTGACTAATGCCACATTGTATGGTGCCCATAGACACGGAAGTCTCAAATGCACGCGTGAACAGAAAGACACACACTCACACACACTCACCCACATACACAATAACCATACAGATTCCTGTTAAATATTACTTTTAGCCCCTGGCACAAGGGAGAGCAGAGAGCAACAGTGAGCTGTGATCTCTGAGCCCGGGCTGCAGGGCTGCAGGTCGGTGTAATGCACTGTGTACTGCAGCTGTCTGTCTGTAGCTAGTCTGCCTGTTGGTAAACAGTAGATGGAGTCCACATTATCATTCTGCTCCTGGCTCCCCTCCACAATGACTGCTTTGTGAGGAGAGCTCTTGACGGAGGTCCACCACCCCTCTTTCCCACCATTGTGTGGGTGGGTGCTGCAGGAGACACAGGGGGTAATGGGGTGGGAAAGACGCTCCATACCAGACACTGCCAGATGCCTGCATTAGCGCCAAAACCATGAGAGTGCCCCCTGGAAAAGCAGCCCCTCTCCCCCCGTTTTTCTATGTATTTATGTCTGTGTGTGTTAGTGAATGTGTCTCAGTGTGTGTGTGTGTGTGTGTGTGTGTGTGTGTGTGTGTGTGTGTGTGTGTGTGTGTGTGTGTGTGTGTGTGTGTGTGTGTGTGTGTGTGTGTGTGTGTGTGTGTGTGTGTGTGTGTGTGTGTGTGTGTGTGTGTGTGTTTGCACAAATTATCAAATTAGTTTAAAGCCCTAAATTAGCTGTTTTGAAATTACGCTGCGCTCTTAAAATAATAACTTAAAGGATAGTCAGATGCATGTGTTAAAATCGTAATACATAGTTACCATGTTGGAAAACCTAAACGTATCTTAACTCACTGAGTACGCTGGGGGTTACTGCCCCTCATAAAAGCTTCAACTACCTGGTGTCTATAACAGCCAGCATATTAATGGTTGTTTATGGGAGAACAAGTTTCAATAATTCACAGATGTAATATCTTTACAGAATCATAGGATTTTTAAAAAGCATCATTTGTTAGATTTTCCAATAAGTATGGATTAACAAATTGGCATTGAGTATGTCGTGTTACATTTCAGCTGGGTGGCAGACTGTATTCTTGATTCCCCTTCTACCACAGACAGGCTATTAATTAAACAATCACAATATATTACCCTGTAAAAGGAGGCAGCCAGAGGGAAAATGAGAGAGAAAGGAGGGAGAGAAGTTGTTGTTTTTACCAAGGGGCAGACAACAATATTTCACATCAAAGCATACAGACAATGAAGAACGTAGGTGATAATGTATGCAGGAACTAAGGAATGAGAGGTAAACAAAAGTAATGACAGAGAATGTGAGAGGGATAGCACAGAAGAGCTCACTTAAATATCATGTTTAAAACAGTTGTAATGAGAGAGAAATTATGTTTGAGCTTTAACAGGTTTATCCATTCAGAATGTAAGGTGGTGGGGAGTGTGTCCGTGTTGGGAAAGTGTGTGTGTGCGTGTGCATGTGTGTATTTATGCATAGTATATGTGTGTTTTTATGCACTTATTAATGTTTATCTGTGTGTATGGACAGTCAGTGTGTGTGTTGGGGGAGGGACTGTACTGTCTGCCTCTGTGTGTCTGTCTGTGTTTCCATGTGGCAGAGGCTGCAGCTGGCATATTAATAGACAGGGTGAACAGGGGTCTGGGAGCTGTCTGGAACCACCTTGTATTATCCCACTAAGGAGCTCAATCTGAATCAAATGCAAGATACCGATCATACTTGGGTTATGACTATAAAATGAGTTCTTTCTTTTCAGAGTGTGTTACTGTAGCTCCATTCTGCCATTTCTCATGAGGTCAAGTGGGCTGTTAGAGAATGGGTTAACAATAAGAATAGAATGGCTGTGAATGCTCCTGTTACACCTCCACTGAACTGTGGTTCCCACATCCCACATTGTACTGTGACAGACTGTTGCTGAAGCCTTGTGGATTTTATCAAGATCTCCCTGCTAAACACAACCAATGTATCAAGACATATTTTCACCATGATCCAGGCAGAATTAACAATTGACTGGTGGGTTCAGACAAACACAATTAAATTGCATAGTAATCTTCCATCATATTCAATGTTATAACCTGTCCATAAAAGGGACTAAATCACACACCCTGCTCTGAGCTTTGTCTAAAGATTGTATGTTTTACACTCCCTCTCCTCTCCTCCTGTGAGGATACCTCAGCTGCGATCTCGTCTTAATCTGGGGATAAATGCGATTATCCCACCAAGAGTTGTTCTCAGCTTTGTAACGGCGACAGGGGACCTTTCACTTCTCTTTTCTTCCCACGGCCCAGTAGCCATAAACAGCCTGGACCCCCAGACATGGGCCTGCCTCAGCTTACAGGCATTAGTCTGGAGACTACGTCCATAACAGCCCTAGCTAAAGGCTATGGTGTATTCACCAAATAAGGGCAACCAATTGGTCAACCAAACAAGTTTTAATGACCACTTCAACAGGCATGTTGTATCCATTTATTGTGGGATCATTTAGAAAAGGTTAAGGAAATGTATCACTAGATAGTCTGCACCTCCATTGTACTGCTTATATCTCTCTATCTGCCCATCACTCACACGGCCTGTGAACATTTCAGGCTGTCTGTCAAGTTCAAGTTCACAGCGGTGGGAATGTCTAGACTGATTCACATTCAGTACTTCTTCATCTACTTTTGTCAACTCCCCCTCCCATCCTCTCCCCTCATGGTCATGTCCAAGGCAGGCTGGGGGAGCCCAGTGTTCTGTGGTGTTTCCGTGGCGTTGCTATGACAGAGGGGCTGCAGCGTTGTTATGGTAGCAGGCCTGGCGGGCCCAGCTATGTGCTGGTGAAAGGGACAGCCTGTCAGAAAGTGTGTGAGAAGTCCCTTAGGTCCCCCTTACAGCTGGGCAAAGGCACCCTGTCCCCCCACTCTGGTCCCCTCTTGTCCCCCTCCCGTCCCCCTCCTGTCCCCTAGCACACAGCTCAGAGCCTGGGAACACAGCAACACAGAGAACATTTTATATTCATCATACTCCCCTCTCCCCCTCCCTCCATCACTCACTCCTTACCTCCCTGTCTCCTTCACTCTCCCTCCATCTTTCTCCCATCCTGTCTCTCCTATGCATCCCTCCCTCCCTCTCTGGGACAGTAGAAGCAGGACCCTCTCATCTGTCTGCCTCTTCCTATCCTACTAACTGGGAGCTCATCCAGTCATGTTGGGGCTTTCAAATCGAAATGGACTGGAATGGCACTAAAGACTTTGAGTGAGAACACTGGGGGCTCTGTGTATTTGGACATTTTAAATGAACCTGAGTGTGTGTGTGTGTGTGTTTTGTTGAGGTCTCATTCAGGACTGAAGACGAGTATTGAGTATAAAAGGCTGATGATTTGCATAAGCTGCATGCTGTCTGAGGGTTTGGCGGGGGGGGGGGGCGCAGAGAAAAAAATATATGAGAGAACATAAAAAAGAAAGAGGGAGAGATCCCACATTGTGGAGGCAGAGAAAAAAAGAGGGGGCTTGAATAAGGGAGAGGGTGAAAATTGACAGAGAAAGGGTCTGGCCAAGTCCCCCGGTGGGATTAAATTGTCCAGAAACCTCTCTATATATAATTTGGTGAAATTGGTAATGGTGCGGGTAGACTGCCCCCTGTATATTCAGAACTTGATGAGAGGCTGCTAGATTTGTCTTAGTTGTTAAGTTGATGACAGTTAAGGATGAAGCAATAAACACAGTTATCAGAAAACTTTAATATCCCACATGAATTCACAATGATTCTTGTATTGGTAAAATCTGTCACTTTTCTGCTTCTATCCACTCTGGAATTGCTTTGCACATACTGTCACACAATTGTCCTTATTATTCATAACATTTCTATTGGCGTACTCCAAGTACCGAAACTGGTGTTAATGTGTTTTGAATAACCCAATGTAGAAATAGATGGAAGACTGTATTTATTTTTTAACCAATCATTCACTGACTGACACATTCTCTGCTTCCAAACTAGATTCCATCAAGCGTTAAGCCCAAGATCATTGTCATCACTCCATCTTACTGTAACCTAAAACAATACTGGTCACTGTTTACAGTTAGCCAATCCGCTGTGTTCTGGGTTCCTGTGTTAAGCAATGTGACATGGGTGACTTACATGTTGTTTCTGATCTCTGTGTCTCCAGGTCCTGCAGGTGTTGACAACCTCTAGGGGAAGACTCTTCCATCAGCCCTGAGCCCTGAGCCCTGTGCCCTGAGCCCTGAGCCCTGGGCCCTGGGCCCTGAGCCCAGAGCCCTGAGCCCTGGGCCCTTCCTCATTGGCATCCTCTCCAGTCAAACACTGAGAAATGAGGGCACTGAAGAATCCCCCCTAAAGTTAACAGACAATGCTTGTAGAAATGTACTGTAAGGACAATGTATGGAGATATTTACTGTAAGGACAATGTATGGAGATATTTACTGTAAGGACAATGTATGGAGATATTTACTGTAAGGACAATGTTTGGAGATATTTACTGTAAGGACAATGTATGGAGATATTTACTGTAAGGACAATGTATGGAGATATTTACTGTAAGGACAATGTATGGAGATATTTACTGTAAGGACAATGTTTGGAGATATTTACTGTAAGGACAATGTTTGGAGTAATTTACTGTAAGGACAATGTTTGGAGATATTTACTGTAAGGACAATGTTTGGAGATATTTGAAGACATTGTTTGCAGAAGTTGCGCACAGATTATCTGATGATATATTGCATGGCTGAGAGTGTATAGTTTCAACATAACTTTTAACATTACAGCAGAATGTAAAACAATGTGTGTAGGATGTGAAATCAAAAGGGATGAGATCAACATGTGTTCATACCTTAATTTAAGGACAAATGTGTGTGTGTGGTGCGTGTGTGCGTGCGTGTGTGTGTGGGGGGGGGTTGGTCCCTACTGTACTTTTAGAGTACCCTGGAGTGTACTGGGCTTCAGAGAAGCACTACAGTGCCCTAATGTGTGGGCTGTTTACAAGAGAAGCTCTCTGGATGTCTATCCTCTGTCATGTGCAATTAGTTACTTTATGAATAGAACTGACTACTCTATGCAAATAAATGTGAATGACTCACCCTCTGGCTGTATTGCAAATGTTGTTTGACTGTCACAGTGAAAAGAAAGACATTGTTTGGTGAAGATTCCATCCATTTACTGTATGTCCATCAAATGCTGCATTTTTCCAATTACAAATATTATCTGCATGCGTTCATAGTGATCAGGGAATGTTCTACATGAAATGTGTTGGATACAGTATTGAAACAGTCAGATGAATAGCCGTCTCATTGCCTGATTGTTATTATTATCCTTATTCAGAGAGATAGACAGTTTTGAACATACCTGCAATAAAGAAAGGGACACATACTTGTACACAAACGTCTTACAAAACATGTTGTTGTAATTGAGTTCTGACTTGTCATGACTTCTGTGCTGTTTGAATTGAATGTGTATACAGAATAAATAATACAACAGATGTCTAAAATATTCTAGTGTTTTTTAAAATTGGAAATACAGAAATGATTGATATTGAAGTTTATATGTCTGCATTTAGACAGACAGCCCAATTCAGATTTTTTTTTAGACATCGGATCTTTTCACATCAGATCTTTTTCAGAGATGATCTGATTGGCCAAAAGAATAATAAGTGAAAAACAGATCAGAATTGGGCTGCCTGTCTAAACGCAGCCTAGAGACACAGACTCTGAGAACGACAGTATGTTGTTCTTAAAGACAGTATGTGTATCAGCACCTTGGAAAGCACACGACAATAGAAAGCTGTCGGTAGATTGGTCTGGATCTTCTATTTACCAGATGAGTGTGAATATTATGCCTTATTTTGAAATGTGAATATAGGCCTAAAACCGTTTGGACATAAACAGACCATCCTCATGAAGTGTTCTGAAGTAGCCTAAAATACATTTTAAAAAGTAGCCTACCAAGGATTTTAAGCTCTCAGGTTTGTTGGTCTTTGATCGGTAACTGTTTTCAAATACATTTTTTTGCCTATGCATTTTGAGTGACAGGTGACACGTAATTGCTGAGAAACATTGAACATAACCTAAAATTATTCTGAAAAAACGGAGATAAATAAAATCATGCTAATGGATTGGACGAAATCTAAAGTGCAAAGGCATAATAACATGCAAAGAAAATAGACGTGAATCAAAAAAAGAGAGAAACACTGAAAGTGTAGAAGTTGAGCGAGCCGGTTGAGACACCGTGGTGCAGAATACAGACATGCTCCTGCAGAGGTTTTCCTCCTTGAGCTAACTCCCTCTCGCTCAGAAGGCGTTGTTGTTTTGAACATTTCATTGTTAATTGCTCTTTAAATTCTATAGAGTATCGCCAATCATTCGCCATTTGACTTCAGACTGGATAGCACAGACTCCTCGAGTCAAAACAAGCAACTCGTCGTTCCCCTCAAAGATGCTTCATCGTGAATTGACCGCAGGAAAAAAAAATCTGAAAATCAAATACATTCTACCCAAATTAATAGGCTAGGCCTACATCTGAATTTTAGATTTTTTAAAATCACGAATCATTGCTTTCACAAAGCCTGTGATTAAGGTAAGCAGCGAATTATTTAATTTTATGTTGTGCTTAACCAGTCTGTAAAGCAATGATATTGATCATGGGTCTGACAACTAATTTACGGCTATGTTGTCTCTGCATTATTAGTCGCGTCCACGTTGGGAATAATTTGCATTGGTCACTGACATTTGGTCATAGATTGGCCCGAAACACACTCCAATCGAACGTTTAGTTGATGCCAAAATACCGCAAGTGATTTCTTATTCTAAATATATCCAATACGGTTATCAAAAGTTCTATTTTATTTTCGACCCTTCCATCTGAAGTCGCTTTCGTTTGCCCATAGACGGGCTGCCTACTTAGTATCTTTGACTCTCTCACAGATTGTTTTACGGCGAGCTTGATGTCATGGGCCACCTATCTCTGACACCTTTTTAATGAAACATCTAACCTATACAAATTAACGGTATAAGAATATAATGTCGATACATCTTTATTAATCGTTTATTAGCTTAGATTTCTGGAGTGCCTACAGTAGAACATCTCAAAATAATACGGACTTGTAACATTTTGCCTCCATGCATTAGTGCTTCAGATACTCTATACGTTAACACTACACTGGCTTTACATTCTAGTCAGTTGAGTTTACTTCCTTAAAGGAGGTTTAATTGCAGATACAATAGCCTACAATAAAACGTTTCTGGATTGCTTTACATAAAATAAAATGAGGGTTAGTGTTCAAATAGAATATTGTTTATTGCACGTTCTTTTGTCGGAAAAGCTGTATGACTTTCCGCCTAAATGCAGACATTTTGCTATCCCAAATAGCCACAGCATTCAGAAGACACTCTGAATGTAATTTGGTGAAATTAAAACACCATGACAGAAATTATCATAAATGTGCACTTTATTGTGTTTTAGTATCAGGAGGGGATCAAGCAGTAAGCTGAGTGTGAGTCTATATTGCTGACAATCCCATCTCCAAGTCCAATGCCAAACAGGGCTGGATGGATGCGCCAGCCAGAGAGGGTTATGACCTGTCCTTGTAAAGGGACAGCTTGACCCGGCAAAGACCAATAAAGTGACACGTGCTTATCAACATGTCCTGCTCACAACAATCCTGGGGTGTTTTAAGACATAGTAATTCCCTAAAAGTATAGATAACAGGCAAGTAAGAAAACAAATATCTATTTTAAAAGGTTTATAAATACAGTAGTTGATGAAGTATTTACATAATTGTCTATAAACTAACTAGTTTGTAGATAGTTTATAAAATTAACATTGTTATTCCTTATACTTATCTATTTATTCCCATACAATTTATCCAGTGAATCTATAACTAGCCATCTATTATAATCAATTTAACCTTTCATAATATGTATTTTTATGTAAAGAGTTTTATCTTAAATTCTACATTTCATTCTATGATACCGGACAGTTCATGGGGTACTAAATGGGCAATGTTATGTTGAAATGCAGGTACTTAAAACAATGGCTGCACTTCATATTCAGGAATGATGTCAAATATAGCTTTCATCAATGCAATATAACAATATGGTGTATAGAAAATAGGAGTTTTGACGATGGGATGAAGGGTTTCGATGCTTGGAATGTGACTCAGAGAGGGACCTGTTAGAATCCTAGATGTCAGTGCTATTAAGTGTCTCCCCAGGGCCCTCTAGAGCAGCTAGGGGTCAGAGGGGATGACCGCAGTTTAAGTGGCTTGTCCGTCTATTCCCCAATGACCAATGGAATGAACTCCATTGACAGGAGCTGACATGAATTTCTTTCACAGTGACACTGAAAGTGTGATCGTTCGATTACAGACACTGAAATATGCTTATAATCATATCCCCTATTAGGTAATAAAGGATTACATATATGTGTTTTAATTACAGTATATTCAAAACTCTGCAACCTTGTCCTTGCAGTTTTTCAATGCACAATAGACTTAAAATTCCAATAATATACCTAATTTACCTTGCATTTGAAGGGTTTTTAACTATCAAAAGTAACAATGTATCCCTGACTAAAAGTACAATTCATTTCACAGGACTTTAGATATCCCATCTCTTACAGAATCCCCACTACTCTTGCTTGGGGTAAAACGTTTATGATAATGTAAATACATTCTGTATGTGTACAGTGTAAACTGAAGCCACTCCCACGATGCTCCCAGCCTAGCCTAAACTAGATTAGTTGCGTGAATGTGAAAAATACTTGAGAAACAGCCCAGGCTCCCAGACGAGCTGACTAGACCATGTCTCAGCCACAGGAACTTGACTGCAGGTGTTCTGTCACATGGCACTCCAAGATCATTTGTATTCATTCATTTATTCTTCTCAGATGTTCTGCTTGTCATAAGGAGATAGACAGGGCCTATTGTAGCGGGAGGCATTGAGGGTCCTCATACTTACCATCACTGAGAAATTAATCTTCAGGCTTTCCGTAGGAGAACAAAACAACCTTTTATGTGCCGTGTAACAATATGTAAATAAATGAAATACTCGTCATCATAATTTAATCTATTTACATTGCTACACTCTAAGAGGCGTTCTTGGATGGAGGAACAACTAAACCATCCTGGGTTGTAGGGAGGTGACTAAACATGGCACCTATAGTCGAACTGCTCAAACTCTATCATTCCTAAAACGGTTTATGGGACTGTAAAATAGACATATTTTCTGTGGCTATCATTATGAGATGTGGAGGGAAAAACATCTAGCCAACTTCAGAATGGACTGTAAGCAGTCATTGTCAACAGAACACAGCATCTCACTGTATGTAGCCATAAACTCAATAGAACCAAGAGCCTCCTGTACAAGACTAGCACTCAGAAACGCCTGAGCCCCCGTGCACTGATATCAAAACACAATCGTGTACCTCTCTTAACTGCAAGTGGAGAAAGAGGAGAGCAGAGAAAACGGCCAGTCTTTCATTGACATCATTATGGCCGTCTCCTGAATGGAGAGCAGGCAGAGCGCAATTAGCTATAGACCAGCTCCCCCTGCAACGGAGGGCCGTGGATTATTGCCCAATCATTTATATCTTCCAAGCCAGTGAGCATTAGGGCCTGTATTCTGTGTTAGCATAAGAATAGAAACAGGTCCTGTGAACTTCACCGACCTATTGACCCTGCTCCCCAGACATGAATAGCACCACTTTCAGGCTCCCCAGCCTCTCAAACAGGCTTGAACCATGCCTAAAGTCCTAATCATGGTAATTTAATATATCTTAAGCCCCTGGCTGCTTTAGTGGAGCTCCTCTATAGTTTGTTTTAGGCATTCACTCCTTCTCACCTCATCATTACCGCTCCTTATTTGGCAAATTTAAAGAGCTGCTATGACACTACAAGTCTCTTTTCATCACCTAAATAAGCTGTGCTGCCATATAATTAGAAAGGTTTTCTCAACTATTCAGTCTTTTCAGATCAAGACAACAAAAAGAGGAAACCTCACTGAGGCAAGATACTGTACTCTGGTATGAAGAACCATGCCAGAGAATGACCCTGTCTTGGACATAATTCTACACTATTTACAAATGTTGCATATTATGGCCCACCATAACCACTGGCACACACACACTCATGCATATATCTCTCTGAAAATACACGCATACACATGCACACACACACACCTCATTGAGTTGTGCACTGAGGATGCATGATAATACGATGTGGGAGGAAGAGGAAGAGGAGGAAGGGCAGGGTAATTTAACGCTGGGGATAGACCTAATAGACAGTAAATGAAGATGCATTTAAATGTCTTTCTCAATGATGTTCCTCCTCGTTGTCAGTATTATTGGTTACTAAACCTGCTGAACAGTCCCAAACTGTACAAACGTAATTGTATAACTGAGAGATTGTATAACTAGACTTTTACACATAGGATTATTTTATATCAGTGTTCATGTAAATGCGAATGAAAAGATGACAAAATGCCTGAAAATCTCAAAGCACAATGAACAACTGGGGAGTGACTTAGCGATGCACGTCTCTCTCTCCCTCCCTCCTCCGCTCTTGGGTGTGTGTGCGCGTGCGTGCGTGAGAGAGAGACATTTTTAACAATTTCATCCATATTTTTATTCACTCTTTATATTACAATCCCATTCGGTAGGAACCATATATCTGTCTCAACATAAAAGCACAAACAACACCTTTACAATAAAGTATCTACGCAAGCATCCTTTACACACATGCGCATTTCAGTGGAGAGGTGCAAAAGCGACCTCCTCAGGAGAGAGAATGCATTTCTACAGACTGCAGCAGTTTGTAGTCCAATTATACACAAGGGTTTGTGGTAGTGGATCGAGAACATGAAGGAAGGCAGGCAAGCATCTCGGCAATGACTTTTGAGGCATATAGCTCTGTATACTATAGAGCTGAAAGGAGAGCGTTCTGGTTGAAGAAGTACTGGCCCTATTTGAACTTTGGCAATGGCTTATGGCAAAGTAGAAATTATGCACGTGTAGCCAAAACATTACTTTTAAAAGATAACCTTATCATTTTCTATTAAATAATGTTCTCGGGAAATATCTCAATAAATCATTTTTGATAGGGTGCCCGTGCGTATTATAGCCAATCATATATCAGTCATGAACATGAAGTGCTCACGTGAAGCATAGCAAAAAAAGTGCCCCATATCGGAATGTCTTAAAACAATAAACTAAATAAGCCTAAAAAGAGTTGGACATGTGTTCATACTTCATTGAAAATTGAGTTCAACTTTAGCCACATCAAGTAGGTTAACGTTTTTACAGAGTATGTGTCGCTGAGATGGAATAGGCCTACATTAGATATAAAACATTATTTTATACGGATATGACACTGCCCCTGTGTCCGCGTAAAGCAAGGTGCCCAACATCAATTAATCTTTAAATAGCTTTATTAAAATACATGTTCTTTTATGTAATTTAATTTTATAAATGCTCTCACTGCCGCTGCTACAGCGTTTACTACACAGTGTTAAACATAATTAAACACAATTACTCCTTCACCACTGCCAGCTATACTGTTAATGCACCCTGGGCAGGCGGGAAGGTGTGACGTTTGGAAAGTGTCCAGGTTTCAAAAAGCCTTCTCTTTGTCAAGAGGGATAGACACATGGCCATTATGCTCCCAACAAGCCTTTTGATCAGTACAACAGCATAAAGTCATTTAAAAAAAAGCAGCCAATTTGCAAATAGCAGTCATTAACACATCCACAAAGTATTTTATTCTGTTGTTTTATGACGCATGTTCTTCTTTTTAGTATTCGATTCTTATTACTAGTATAGGCCACTGTTTCTGTTTTCAAGATGCTGAGAAAAATACAACTGTATTTTTATCAGGAATAAAATCTCACTTGTCTAACTAGATAATTTACTACATATTGTACTTGCATGATATATGTGTGATAAGCTATATTAAATAACATCAATATAATTTTGAACAGAGAGAGAGAGCGAGAGAGAGACCTGCTATGCAGAGAAAGTCTAGTTGGGCGCTGTCCAAGGTACAAGGTTCTGAACCATGTGACTACACGCATGTATGAGCATGTCGTGGCGTGTCGTGGCTGAGTAATTACCACTCTTTTCTAACAACCACCATTTCTACAACTATAGACCTAGTTACAGCGAAGGCAGAAACATATTTAACTCCTTAAAGCACGATGGTGGCCTGATTAGACTCAAGACATGAAACACTTTTCAACAAAAACTGAAAAGGTTAAAGACCTAGGAGAGCGACCCATATATTGCACGCGTGAAACAAAGACGAATTCGATCACTCCATTGATGATACATAGCTTGTAAGTGTTTTCTGAATGTGCCCTTCGTCGTGTGGTCGGCCTCAAACATGATGCCAAGCAGGACTACTCTGACAAACGAGCGCAGAGGGGCACTAATGTAAAGTGTAGACCTAATGAAGAAGAGCAGTACTTGTGCTCTCTAATTTCATGATGTTTGAATGATGTTTGAATTCTTCGTGGGCATAGCCCTGTTAACAATAGGTGTTATCGTGTTGTAAAAATAAGTGCTCCTCATCAATGTAGCTAAATAGATTTTCCAAGTCCAAGTATGGGATGAATAACGTCCCATAACCTGAACATATCCCCAAGTGCTCCAGTAGGGCTACTGAAGGCTACATTCGATAAGATATCTAATGTATTTTGAACTTATTTGTTGGGCAATTAATAACCAGCACATTAATGCACACTGCTGTATTAGGTCTATAGCTTTATGCATGCATTAGAAAACCTTGGTATGCTCGATAATAAATAGCCTACAGATCAGGTGAAAATATATCCGCTTATAGAGAGGCCACATATTGTAGGCTTGTTGAATAGTGTTTAGAGAACAGAGCAAATCGGTAGGCTAGGCAGGGCATGTTGAGTGGGCTAACTCACAGAGCCCGTGGCGGACAGAGAAATACTCTAATCTCCAAATGTACTGAACTGTGTCAATATGACAAAACCCAACTGCTTCCAATACAATGCTATAAAGACCAACGACATCTGATAAAGAGCTTCAACGTTTGAGCTATTATGGAAAATCATGATTTAAATGTTTAAATAGATGACGTCTAAATGGTGCCTCTATTCTTGGCTCGCTTTGATTGGGCTCCGGTCCAGAGGGCTGCTTATTTTTTCAGCATTGATACATTTCGATACGTTTCAGAGCTTCATAGTTTCAGCGTTTCTAGTTGTGACATCAGAAATCTCATACTATAAACTCTATCGTATTTATCATTTTATGCATGTGTTATTGTAGCAGTTGTAGTTGCAGAACTTCTTCAAACACTAAAATAAAGTTACTGTAATGAAATAACGTTTTAATAAGTTTTCAAAAGAATGTGCTGACCATACTTCAGGGGTGTGGTTGCCAGCTACAGTAGTTTGTAGCCTACCTGATCTGGTCCATGGAAAAAATTAAGAAATGATTTGACCTTTGTGATGCATTTGACATGCTACTACGATGCTTATAGCTTTTCAATTGTTTAGTTTTAAGTCCTCTTGCACAAAGACCTCGACCAACGAATTGACAATAAAACATTTCGATCAAGCACATTTCTATGCTGCGGATAAAAGTGACTTCAACTGTTCATGTCAGCCCCTTTGAAACAAAAGGGATTGAAATAGCATCATTTAATTTTACCTTTATTTATTTAACCAGGCAAGTCAGTTAAGAACATATTCTTATTTTCAATGACGGCCTGGGAACAGTGGGTTAACTGCCTGTTCAGGGGCAGAACGACAGATTTGTACCTTGTCAGCTCGGGGGTTTGAACTCGCAACCTTCCGGTCACTAGTCCAACGCTCTAACCACTAGGCTACGCATAGCAGGAAATAAGTTTTTATAGTTCAATCGTTATGCATTTCTCTATTATATCTCAGCTATATATTTGATCTCATCAGAACGGAATTTCTCATATTTTATAGGCCCATTTTCGATTTGAGATTAATCGGGGTAGTCCCTCAAAAATATTTTTAATTATATTTTAGAGGAGTGGAAATTATATTCAACTTTCCTTTTCAGAGTTGTATAATTATCGATTTTTAATCGTTTAATTGTCATCAGGCGAGTTCCGTAGGAGAAACAGGGGGTTATAAAACCACACTATCATAAAATCATACTCACTGTAACCTTTGTTTCTCTATTTTTCAAAATGTTCTATGAATTACATTTTGTTCTAGGCATATGTGCATGCCACTGTAGCCTAATAGGCTATATTGCAACTTATATGGTGTTTGTAAGCATTTCTAAATGTGTGCTGATTGCCTTTGTGTTAATAGTAGCCTATACATTTGAAAGACTATATTGTACTTATGGTAAATACTATTTGACTTCTCCTCGTAATCGTCTATTGTAACCACCCTTTCAGATGTTTTCATCAAATAGCCTATTGAGATTATTTTCATAATGTGTTGGTATTACGTATATCTAGTTCAACTAAATCTCTACTATTATTTCGATCTATTAAGTGACATATATCCATTTCTAGAAAACGTTTGGTCCTTATAAATGCAACATTTGATATCTTTTATTTATTCAATATTTTCTTCTCAAAGGGTCTTTTTATAAGACACTGAAATAAATCGAAATAAATGTAGCTTTAGCTATACCATTTTCTAAAACAAAAGGGACTATGTTTTAGGCTATTTTATCGCAATGACTGTCCTAAGTGAAATTACTGTACTACATCCCATAAGGGAAAAGGAGCTGCTAAGAGTGCGGCATCTAGTGGCATCCTGTAATCAATGCTCATTTGTAAGTAGGCACGGAAGCGGATGGGAATTCCGTGATTTCTCCATGAAAGCATAGAGCCCATGTATTTAGAGGATCTAACTCATGTGTATTATGTCATCTGAACACGAGACTCTGCTCTAGAATGGACATACACCAGTGTATTAAACACATTCATTAAGCCCCCAAAAAGTATAACAAAATAACACAGAGGCCTATATTTAATCATGGCCACTCACTGTAGGGTTAGTTAACAGTGGGGTCCATTCATGGTGGTGGTGCAGTGTGTATATTTCTAGGGGGAGGTTGAATATATAGAGAGTAGGAAGTCACACAGTAGAGTTATTGTCCTAGCTGTCTCCTAGTCAGAGAGAGAGAGAGTCTAAGCGTTCTCTTGGTGCTCCAAGTGGCACAGCCTCAGAATGTTAATGGAGACAGAACAGACCATGGGGGAAGTAGCCAAGACCAACACCACCATTACTGCTGGCCCTACTAGAGACCTGGATCTGTGCACTGGTTCTGGTTCTATCCCCCTTTTGTTTATTGTGAAAAGCGGAAAAGAAAGAGGGAGAAATGTGTTAAGCTCTTCCGTTTGGGTCTCTCTGAGTGATTGATACAGTTCCTGTGTAGTGGGAAGGACTCAATGATGTTGCCCACTCACTGCCATCTTGGTGACTGGCCAGTTAAGCCTATGTGTGGGTTAGGTCCAAGTGAAGTGATGCGTTTCTTTTATTCATCACATCTCAGTCAAACATATATAATTATATATGTCAACCACAACTCAAACAAGACATTGCCATTTCTCTTGAAAAAAATATCTGTATGTTACCTATTTGTAACTTCTTTCACTCTATTGTAATGGCATTGTTATGTTGAAATCTCGGTTGATCCTGTGGAGTTCCAATGTGGTATCAATTTTCTTTAAACTCTTGACCTTCTCAAATGATTGCAACAATGTACAAACATATTCATTATAGCAGCTTGTAATGCCTCAGCATCAACTCATGCAAAGTGCCATTCCAAATCCATTTCAAGTCTGCCGCTCAAAACAACTTATAAATATTGTGATCATTTCCAAATGAACATGAATTCAATTATGTATGTACAATCTATATGTGGATGCACACTGTTAACTGTATGGGCCATTAAACACGAGAGCAAATTACAAACCAGATTTTTCCAGGCCTACCCCCCACATACAGACCATGCCTGCAGAAAGTCAATGTAAGTGTAATATAGATGACTACATAAGGTATTGTGTTTCACACAGAGAGCAGAGGCTGCATGGTAAACCCAGTGGGTGAAGATCAGATGCCCAAATCGCTGCCAGGCTTCACTGTGCCAGTCTATGCCACTTTGGCACCATCTGCTGGTAACGCGGGCCTCTGTCTCAGCCTTGCACTGGAGAACTCAGCATGTCAACTGTACTATAACTATACTTCTCGTATGGAGAACTCTATTGTTCAGCAGTCTATTCTAGGTCAAAAAGGCTCGTTAACAGCTTCTACCTCCAAGCTATAAGACTGCTGAACAATTAATCAAATGGCCACCCCCTTGTACAAATTACCTTGACTAACCTATACCCCCACACATACCTCCTGTATATAGCCTCATTATTGTTATGTATTTTGCTTTAGTTTATTTAGTAAATACTTCATTTTTTCTCTATTTTCTTAAAACTTAAAACTGCATTGTGAGGAGTCTGTTTGAGAAACAGTCCTTGTCACGTTCATTATAAGGATTGGACCAAGGCGCAGATGGTATGCGTACGTTCTTATTTATTAAAAGAATGAACACTGAACAAACTAACAAAATAACAAAACGAAACGCTATACAAACGAGTGCTGACAGGCACAAAAGGGAAAATGGATACCTAAATATGATCCCAAATCAGAGACAACGATAAACAGCTGTCTCTGATTGGGAACCATATCAGGCTAACATAGATATACAAAAAGCCCTAGACCTACTAAAACCCTAGACATACGAAAACCCCTAGACATACAAAAACCCCTAGAGTACCCACCCTAGTCAAACCCTGACCTAACCAAAATATATAGAAAACAGAGATATCTAAGGTCAGGGCGTGACAGTCCTCAACTGGAAGGCCAGCATCCCGGAGTCGTCTCTTCACTGTTGACGTTGAGACTGGTGTTTTGCGTGAGCTATTTAATGAAGCTGCCAGTTGAAGACTTGCGAGGCATCTGTTTCTTAAACTAGACACTCTAATGTACTTGTCCTCTTGCTCAGTTGTGCACCGGGACCTCCCACTCCTCTTTCTATTCTGGTTAGAGCAAGTTTTTGTTGTTTTGTGAAGGGAGTAGTAAACAGCGTTGTACGAGATCTCCAGGTTCTTGACAATTTCTTGCATGGAATAGCCTTCATTTGTCAGAACAAGAATAGACTGACGAGTTTCAGAAGAAAAATCTTTGTTTCTGGCCATTTTGAGCCTGTAATCGAACCCACAAATGCTGATGCTCCAGATACTCAACTAGTCTAAAGACGGCCAGTTTGATTTCTTCTTTAATCAGCACAACAGTTTTCCGCTGTGCTAACATAATTGCAAAAGGGTTTTCTAATTATCAATTAGCCTTTTAAAATGAAAAACTTGGATTAGTTAGTTATTAGTTTTATTCCATAACAAATCTGCTGTTTCCAGCTACAATAGTCATTTACAACATTAACAATGTCTACACTGTAGTTGTGATCAATTTGATGTAATTTTAATGGACATAAAGGACATTTCTAAGTGACCCCAAACTTTTGAAAGGTACTGTAAATATATAGCTGTGTCCAAACTTTTGACTGTTACTGTATATATATATATATATATATATATATATATATATATATATATATATATATATATATATATCAATTAAATGTTTCAAAGATAATAAGCTGTCAAGAAGACATGTTATCCATTACAACTGTAATCGCAGGAGGTTTAACATTAGTTGAAACAGTGCCTTTAGATTTATTTTCACACTATGATAAGTAAGATCTTGGTCCGTATCCACAAAGCGTCAGAGTAGAAGTGCTGATCTAGGATCTGTATTATTAATTTTGATCTAAAAAGCAAAACTGACTCTAGATCAGCACTCCTACTCTGAGATGCTTTGTGGATATTGACCCTGGTGTAGGAAAGAGAATTCAACTCAGCATTCTGATCTTCATGACATGTTCTGAATAATTGGCAAAACCTTGATATAAGGGCGCTAGGCGAGACCCAGATGCAGACACAGGAGGCAGGTGGTTAGAGTCGTAGTTGTTTATTTATATCCAAAAGGAGTAGGCAAGAGAATGGTCGTGGACAGGCAAAAGGTCAATACCAGATTCTGAGTTTGAGGTACAGAGTGGCAGACAGGCTCGGTGTCAGGGCAGGCAGACGGGTCAGGCAGGCGGGTACAGAGTCCAGAAAAAAACAGGCAAGGGTCAAAACCGGGAAGATTAGAAAAAGAGAGTAGAAAACAGGAAAAACACGCTGGTTGACTTGAAAACATACAAGACGAATTGGTACAGAGAGACAGGGAACACGGGGATAAATACACTGGGGAAACAGATCAGGGTGCAACAGTACCCCCCCCCCCCCCCTTCTAGGGACCTGGGCGAATACCTGGCTGACCGGGGTGTCGGCGGTGAAAAGAGGGCGATGACGGCCGGGTCCAGGATGTCTAGCAGGAACCCAGCACCTCTCCTCCGGACCATAACCCTCCCAGTCAACCAAGTACTGGACACCCCTGCCCCGTGGCCGAACCCTCAGGAGGCATCTCACCTTATACGCCGGCTGGCCATCAATGACCCAGGGGGAGGGATGGGCCTAAAAATGGAAGACAGTGGACTGTGAGACAAGGGCTTAATCCTGGACACATGAAAAGTAGGATGAACACGGAGGGTACGGGGCAACAGCAGACAGAGAGCAGTGGGACTAATGACTCTATAAATGGGGAAAGGACCAATGAAACAGGGGGAAAGTTTACGGGATTCTACCCGGAGGGGTAGGTCCCGAGTGGATAGCCATACCCTCTGCCCGACCCGTTAGCAAGGTGTCAGAGTCCGGTGATGGTCTGCTTGTCAATGATACCTGGAGGTTGTCTTGGGAAGAGCCGCCCGAGCTCTTTTCCAGGTACGTTGACAGCAGCGGATGAACATCTGGGCTGAAAGTATGTTGACCTCCTCTTCTTTCCCTGGGAAGAGCAGGAGCTGATATCTCATGGAGCATTCGAAGGGTGATAGTTAAGTTACCAAGCAGGGGAGAGTGTTCTTGGCATATTCCACCCAGACCAGTTGCTGACTCCAGGTGGTGGGGTTACTGGTAACAAGACACCGGAGTGCCGTCTCCATATCTTGATTAGCTCGCTCCGATTGGCCGTTGGACTGGGGATGAAACCCGGGGAACAGGCTGGTGGACAACCCAATAAGGGTGCAGAACGCCTTCCAGAATCGGGACAAAAACTGAGGACCCCGATCTGAGACAATGTTGACCGGGAGTCCATAGATTCGGAAGACATGCTGCATCATGAGCTGGGCCTTCTCCTTGGTGGAAGGTAATTTAGGAAGAGGGATGAAATGAGCGGACTTGGAGAACCTGTCAACCACCATCAGCATGGTGGTGTTGCCATCTGACGGAGGAAGCCCAGTGACAAAATCCAGGGAACTAAGGGACCAGAGCCGATGAGGAACAGGAAGTGGCTGAAGGAGACCAGACGGAGCTTGCCGCGGAGTCTTGTTTTGAGCACACACCATGCATGCGGCGACGAAGGCCGAGACATCAGGAGCCACGGTGGGCCACCAGAAGCGCTGTCGGAGGAAAGCCAGGGTACGACAAGCACCAGGATGACAGGTAAGCCTGGAGGAGTGAGCCCATTCCAGGACTTGGGACTGGACTGAATCAGGAATGAACATCTGGTTAGCCGGGCCTTCCCCCGGGTCTGGCTGGGAACATTGTGCTTTGCGAACCAGAGCCTCAATACCCCAGACAATCGCACCCGCCAAACATGAGGCAGGGAGGATGGTTTCTGATTCCGAGGCTGTGGCAGCGGAACTGTACAGGCGGGAAAGGGCATCCTGCTTCGTATTTTTGGACCCTGGGCGGTAGGAGATGGTGAAATTAAACCCAGTGAATAACAGAGCCCACCTGGCCTGCCTAGAGTTAAGGCAGTTGTCTGTGCGGAGATATTCCAAATTCTTGTGGTCCGTCCAAACTAAAAACGGATGTTCCTCCCCTTCCAGCCAATGCCTCCACTCCTCCAGGGTCATCTTTACTGCTAGGAGTTCCCGGTTGCCAATGTCATAGTTCTCCTCCGTCGAGTTGAGACATGAAGGCACAGGGATGAAGCTTTTGGTCCTTGATGGATCGCTTGGAAAGAACGGCCCCTACTCCCACATCGGAAGCGTCAACCTCCACCACAAACTGACGGGTCGGATCCGGATGGATGAGGATGGGGGCAGTGGTGAATCTTTGCTTCAAATCCACAAAAGCCTTGTTAGCTGCTGGGGACCATGTGAACGGTACCTTGGGAGAGGTGAGTGCAGAGAGGGGAGCCGCCAGGTTTCTGTAGCCCCGAATGAAACGGCGGTCAAAATTAGCAAACCCCAGAAACCACTGTAGCTGCACCCTGGACGTGAGTTGGCGCCAATCCAACACCGCTCTCACTTTTTCCGGATCCATCTGAACATTCCCTTCAGAGATGATGTCTCCCAGAAAAGTGATTGTGGAGAGGTGGAACTCACACTTCTCCGCTTTAACAAACAATTGGTTCTCCAGAAGGTGCTGAAGAACTTGTCAAACATGGAGAACGTGTTCCTGGGCAGAACGGGAAAACAACAGGATGTCATCGAGGTATACAAAACAAACCGATTCAACGTGTCCCGGAGCACATTGTTAACCAGAGCCTGGAAGACTGCAGGATCGTTAGTGAGTTCAAATGGCATGACTAGGTACTCATAGTGTCTACTTGCTGTATTGAAAGCAGTCTTCCACTCGTCTCCTTCACGTATCCGGACAGGGTGGTAGGCATTCCGAAGGTCCAGTTTAGAAAATATGGTTTCCCCCTGGAGAGGTTTGAAAGCCGAGGCGAGGAGTGGTAGCGGGTACCGGTTCTTGATGTCATTGAGTCCCCGGTAATCAATACATGTACGCAGGGTCTTGTCCTTCTTTCCTACAAAGAAGAACCCTGCACCGGCAGGAGAGGCCGAAGGGCGAATGCTTCCAGCCGCCAGAGAGTTATCAATGTACTCCTCCATGTCCTTGGTCTCAGGGCCAGACAGGGAAAAAATCCGGCCTCGAGGCGGTGTGGTGCCCAGGAGGAGGTCAATCTCACTATCGTAAGGACAATGTGGAGGAAGGGAGGTAGCACAAGCCTTACTGAAAACCTCCCAGAGGTCATGATACTCTGTGGGAACGGCAGAGAGATCTGAGGCCAAACTTAACCCAGAGGTTTAGGGGAAGGCTGCGCCGCCTTCAGGCAGTGTGAGTGAGAATGGGCTCCAACCCAGGATTGAACCCATGGTCCAGTCAATATTGGGATTGTGCTTCTGGAGCCAAGAAAATCCCAAAACAATAGGGATGTAAAGAGACTCAATGAGAAGCAGTTGTATTGACTCACTGTGATTACCAGAAATATGCAGAGTCCTGGGAACTGTTTTGCCAATTGAACGGCCGTCCAGTGCTCTGGCATCCATGGGAACGGAAAGGGGTTGAGTGGGAATAACTAGTTCAGATACCAGGGTAGCGTCCATGAAACTCTCATCAGCCCCAGAGTCAATGAGCACTCGAAAAGATTGACTGGTCTCCCCACAGCAGAATAATAGCAAAAGGGGTACGGGTAATAGGAATTAGGGAATTCCCAATCTGACTCACCAGAGTACTTGTACCTACTAATGATCTAGGTCTCCTCACTGGACAGGTAGCAATGAAATGCCCCACAATACAGACAACTGTTGGAGCTTAGCCTATGTGAACGTTCCCTAGGTGATAATCTAGCTCTTTCCAGTTGCATAGGTTCTGGTGTATCTGATTCACCCGTTGTCGATGATTCTCGAGGGAGCTCGGGTGGCTTCAGATCCTCTCGGAAAAACAATCCTCGGGGACTTCCGGGTTCCCTCGGAGGTGAGCGAGCCACTGCGGATGAATGAGTGTGCCCGAGACAAGACTCTCACTCCTGCGTTCCCTTAGGCGTCCATCAATTCTAATGGTGAAGGCGATGAGAGAGTTGAGGTCCACCGGTAGTTCCCGAGCAGCTAGTTCATCTTTTACCACCTCAGATAATCCGTGAAGAAAAGTATCGAAATGAGACTACGGATTCCAGACACTCTCGGCGGCCAACGTGTGAAAATCAACTGCGTAGTCTGCCACACTATGGGAGTTTGTCGTAATTCCAGAAGTTTACTGGCCGCCTCTCTCCTGGATACCGGAGAATCGAATACCTTCCTTACTTCTGCCATGAAATCCTACCGATGACAACAAATGGCAGATTGTGGCTCCCAAACTGCCATAGCCCAGGAGAGCGCCCTTCCCGACATTAGCGTAATAACATACGCTATCTTAGATCAGTCTGAAGGAAACAAAGAGGGCTGTAAGCTCAAAGACAAGAGATCACTGAGAAAGAAAACCCCGGCAGGAACCAGGATCCCCAGAATATCGCTTCGGAAGAGCTAAGTGGGGTTCTCAGGGTGCCGGGGAAGGCTGTACAAGCTCACCACTAATAGGAAAAAATGACTGGGTGGTTGGGGTTTCTCAGAGGTGGCAGGCAGCCTCTGAGCTAATTCTCTGATTTGCTCCATAATCTCCTTAAATCCTTGGTCGTGGCGCTCCGTCAAGGAACGGAGCCCTTCCCGAAGGTCCTGTACAGCTCCTCATGTCTCCTAATAGTGGCTCTCTGCAGGGAGACAGTGTGGCAGAGCTGGTCCAAGTCTGTCATGGCCAGTTTGTACAATAAGGGCACAACGCGAGACCCAGGAGGCAGATGGTTAGAAACTTAGTTGTTTATTTATGTCCAAAAGGAGTAGGCAAGAAAATGGTCGTGGAAAGGCAAGGTTAAGGTCAAAACCAGATTCTGAGTCCAAGAGGTATAGAGTGGCAGACAGGCTCGATGTTATGCCAGGCAGAAGGGTCAGGCAGGCGGGTACAGAGTCCAGAGAAAACAGGCAAGGGTCAAAACCGGGAAGACGAGAAAAAGAGAATAGAAAACAGGAGAATGGGGGAAACACGCTGGTTGACTAAGGCGGTGTTTGCCTTAGCAATCTAACTAGGATAAAGACCACCTCCATTCCTGTCATTATTGAAAGAGATCATGATACCTCACATCTCAAAATAGGGCTACTTAATGTTAGATCCCTTACTTCAAAGGCAATTATAGTCAATGAACTAATCACTGATCATAATCTTGATGTGATTGGCCTGACTGAAACATGGCTTAAGCCTGATGAATTTACTGTGTTAAATGAGGCCTCACCTCCTGGCTACACTAGTGACCATATCTCCCGTGCATCCCGCAAAGGCGGACGTGTTGCTAACATTTACGGAAAAAAAATATGTTTTCGTCTTTTGAGTTTCTAGTCATGAAATCTATGCAGCCTACTCAATCACTTTTTATAGCTACTGTTTACAGGCCTCCTGGGCCATATACAGCGTTCCTCACTGAGTTCCCTGAATTCCTATCGGACCTTGTAGTCATAGCAGATAATATTCTAATCTTTGGTGACTTTAATATTCACATGGAAAAGTCCACAGACCCACTCCAAAAGGCTTTCGGAGCCATCATCGACTTAGTGGGTTTTGTCCAACATGTCTCTGGACCCACTCACTGTCACAGTCATACGCTGGACCTAGTTTTGTCCCATGGAATAAATGTTGTGGATCTTAATGTTTTTCCTCATAATCCTGGACTATCGGACCACTATTCTATTACGTTAGCAATTGCAACAAATAATCTGCTCAGACCCCAACCAAGGACGCCAGAGGACAAAAATCAGTTAACCACCTAACTGAGGAACTCAATTTAACCTTGCACAATACCCTAGATGCAGTTGCACCCCTAAAAGCTATTTTTTTCTTCTCATAAATCAAATCAAATCAAATGTATTTATATAGCCCTTCGTACATCAGCTGATATCTCAAAGTGCTGTACAGAAACCCAGTCTAAAACCCCAAACAGCAAGCAATGCAGGTGTAGAATCACCCAATTTGTAAGTCGCTCTGGATAAGAGCGTCTGCTAAATGACTTAAATGTAAATGTAACGGTGGCTAGGAAAAACTCCCTAGAAAGGCCAAAACCTAGGAAGAAACCTAGAGAGGAACCAGGCTATGTGGGGTGGCCAGTCCTCTTCTGGCTGTGCCGGGTGGAGATTATAACAAATGTTGGACTGGGGACAGCAAGGAGTCATCATGTCAGGTAGTCCTGGGGAACGGTCCTAGGGCTCAGGTCCTCCGAGAGAGAGAAAGAAAGAAAGAAAGAGAGAATTAGAGAGAGCATATGTGGGGTGGCCAGTCCTCTTCTGGCTGTGCCGGGTGGAGATTATAACAGAACATGGCCAAGATGTTCAAATGTTCATAAATGACCAGCATGGTCATTTAGAAACAATCTCCCTGGTACACAGAAAATACCCGAGCTCTGAAGCAAGCTTCCAGAAAATTTGAACGGAAATGGCGCCACACCAAACTGGAAGTCTTCCGACTAGCTTGGAAAGACAGTACCGTGCAGTACCGAAGAGCCCTTACTGCTGCTCGATCATCCAATTTTTCTAAATTAATTGAGGAAAATAAGAACAATCCGAAATTCCTTTTTGATACTGTCGCAAAGCTATCTAAAAAGCATCATTCCCCAAGAGATGATGACTTTCACTTTAGCAGTGATAGATTCATGAACTTCTTTGAGGAAAATATTATGATTATTAGAAAGCAAATTACGGACACCTCTTTAAATCTGCGTATTCCTTCAAAGCTCAGTTGTCCTGAGTCTGCACAACTCCCCCAGGACCTAGGATCAAGAGAGACGCTCAAGTGTTTTAGTACTATATCTCTTGACACAATGATGAATATAATCATGGCCTCTAAACATTCAAGCTGCATACTGGACCCTATTCCAACTAAACTAGTGAAAGAGCTGCTTCCTGTGCTTGGCCCTCCTATGTTGAACATAATAAACGGCTCTCTATCCACCGGATGTGTACCAAACTCACTAAAAGTGGAAGTAATAAAGCCTCTCATGACAAAGCCAAACCTTGACCCAGAAAATATAAAAAACTATCGGCCTATATCGAATCTTCCATTCCTCTCAGAACTTTTAGAAAAGGCTGTTGCGCAGCAACTTACTACCTTCCTGAAGACAAACAATGTATACGAAATGCTTCAGTCTGGTTTTAGACCCCATCATAGCACTGAGACGGCACTTGTGAAGGTGGTAAATGTCATTTTCATGGCATCGGACCGAGGCTCTGCATCTGTCCTCGTGCTCCTAGACCTTAGTACTGCTTTTGATACCATCGATCACCACATTCTTTTGGAGAGATTGGAACCCCAAATTGGTCTACACGGACAAGTTCAGGCCTGGTTTAGATCTTATCTGTCGGAAAGATATCAGTTTGTCTCTGTGAATGGTTTGTCCTCTGACAAATCAACTGTAAATGTCGGTGTTCCTCAAGGTTCCGTTTTAGGACCACTATTGTTTTCACTATATATTTTACCTCTTGGGGATGTTATTCGAAAACATAATGTTAACTTTCACTGCTATGCGGATGACACACAGCTGTACATTTCAATGAAACATGGTGAAGCCCCAAAATTGCCCTTGCTAGAAGCATGTGTTTCAGACATAAGGAAGTGGATGGCTGCAAACTTTCTACTTTTAAACTCGGACAAAACAGAGATGCTTGTTCTAGGTCCCAAGAAACAAAGAGATCTTCTGTTGAATCTGACAGTAATCTTAATGGTTGTACAGTCGTCGCAAATAAAACTGTGAAGGACCTCGGCGTTACTCTGGACCCTGATCTCTCTTTTGAAGAACATGTCAAGACCATTTCAAAGACAGCTTTTTTTCCATCTACGTAACATTGCAAATATCAGAAACTTTCTGTCCAAAAATGATGCAGAAAAATGTATCCATGCTTTTGTCACTTCTAGGTTAGACTACTGCAATGCTCTACTTTCCGGCTACCCGGATAAAGCACTAAATAAACTTCAGTTGGTGCTAAATACGGCTGCTAGAATCCTGACTAGAACCAAAAAATGTGATCATATTACTCCAGTGCTAGCCTCTCTACACTGGCTTCCTGTCAAAGCGAGGGCTGATTTCAAGGTTTTACTGCTAACCTACAAAGCATTACATGGGCTTGCTCATACCTATCTCTCTGATTTGGTCCTGCCGTACATACCCACACGTACGCTACGGTCACAAGACGCAGGCCTCCTAATTGTCCCTAGAATTTCTAAGCAAACAGCTGGAGGCAGGGCTTTCTACTATAGAACTCCATTTTTATGGAACGGTCTGCCTACCCATGTCAGAGACGCAAACTCGGTCTCAACCTTTAAGTCTTTAATGAAGACTCATCTCTTCAGTGGGTCATATGATTGAGTGTAGTCTGGCCCAGGAGTGGGAAGGTGAACGGAAAGGCTCTGGAGCAACGAACCGCCCTTGCTGTCTCTGCCTGGCCGGTTCCCCTCTTTCCACTGGGATTCTCTGCCTCTAACCCTATTACGGGGGCTGAGTCACTGGCTTACTGGGGCTCTTTCATTCCGTCCCTGGAAGGTGTGAGTCACCTGAGTGGGTTGATTCACTGATGTGGTCATCCTGTCTGGGTTGGCGCCCCCCCTTCGGTTGTGCCATGGCGGAGATCTTTGTGGGCTATACTCAGCCTTGTCTCAGGATGGTAAGTTGGTGGTTGAAGATATCCCTCTAGTGGTGTGGGGGCTGTGCTTTGGCAAAGTGGGTGGGGTTATATCCTTCCTGTTTGGCCCTGTCCGGGGGTGTCCTCGGATGGGGCCACAGTGTCTCCTGACACCTCCTGTCTCAGCCTCCAGTATTTATGCTGCAGTAGTTTATGTGTCGGGGGGCTAGGGTCAGTTTGCTATATCTGGAGTACTTCTCCTGTCCTATTCGGTGTCCTGTGTGAATCTAAGTGTGCGTTCTCTAATTATCTCCTTCTCTCTTTCTTTCTCTCTCTCGGAGGACCTGAGCCCTAGGACCATGCCCCAGGACTACCTGACATGATGACTCCTTGCTGTCCCCAGTCCACCTGGCCGTGCTGCTGCTCCAGTTTCAACTGTTCTGCCTTATTATTATTCGACCATGCTGGTCATTTATGAACATTTTAACATCTTGGCCATGTTCTGTTATAATCTCCACCCAGCAACGCCAGAAGAGGACTGACCACCCCACATAGCCTGGTTCCTCTCTAGGTTTCTTCCTAGGTTTTGGCCTTTCTAGGGAGTTTTTCCTAGCCACCGTGCTTCTAAACCTGCATTGCTTGCTGTTTGGGGTTTTAGGCTGGGTTTCTGTACAGCACTTTGAGATATCAGCTGATGTACGAAGGGCTATATAAATAAATTTGATTTGATTTGACTTGAAAACATACAAGACAAACTGTCACAGAGAGACAGGAAACACAGGGATAAATACACTGGGGAAAATAAGCGACATCTGGAGGAGGTGGAGACAAACACATGAACAGGTAAAACAGATCAGGGTGTGACACTAGATTTTGTAAGCGGAAAAAATGTATCCACAAATTGGATGCTTTTCCATTGACTCAGTCCCATGCCAATACATTGTGTATGTATATTGAACTTAAAAGTGATATTAAAGTGATATAATATAATAATAATAATATATGCCATTTAGCGGACGCTTTTATCCAAAGAGACTTACAGTCATGTGTGCATACATTCTACGTATGGGTGGTCCCGGGAAACGAACCCACTACCCTGGCATTACAAGCGCCATGCTCTACCAACTGAGCTACAGAAGGACCACAATTTTATATGTTAGATTATTTTGTTAATGTTAGATTATTTTGTTGCATTAATTATTACATGTACTTCAATGCAAGTCGGCATGCACATACACATGCTAATTTATGGTCCTCCTCTTTGGCGCACACACACACACACACACACACACACACACACACACACACACACACACACACACACACACACACACACACACACACACACACACACACACACACACACACACACACACACACACACACACACACACACACACACACCACAATCACCAGCACGCACACACAAGCAGACATGCACAAACACACACAAGTGCACACACAGACACACAAAAACACATAAAACCCAATTAAAATATCTGGCTTCCCATCCAAAGGATCCAAAGGTAGAATGTCTGGCTGCCATGATGAGTTTAACAACAAGGGGTCTGTGAAGATGTTTCCTGTGGCCCCAACACTAGCAATCAGAGGAAAGGGCATTCATTTGTCCATCTCTTCCCTTCAATGCAGCTTATTGTTTCAGCTCATTGGGATGCCTTGATGAGCTTGGAGGATGAGGGGCAGATGAGAAGCATTCTCCCAGAGACAGAGACGGGCCTGGTCCTGGAAACAAGGAGCCACACAGGGTCTAGGACCTCCGTCCACCTCGACCCAGCAGAGCAGGGTAAACCCAGAGAAGAGAGCTTTGTGCTGGACAACAAAGCACAAACATTCCCCTCATTTCTCGCCTCATTCTGCCCCAATTAGAGCTCCTAATTAACACTGAATGTCCTTCGAGAGAGTGGAGATCAAATAGTAGCAATTATCTGTGTGGACTTTGATGAGGTGGACTCCCATGCATTCATGTGGCTGCAAATTTGATCAACAATAATCTGGTTCCCCTGCTCATGGCACAAAGAGAGAGGGCAGCATGTTTGTGTGGCTTCCTCGGCTAAACATCACGGTGCGACTAAAATAACTCGCAAAGGTTTGGGTTATGTGACGTCGCACACATTCTAGAACACTGCAGCATTTAAGCTACCATATATGTCCAATACAGTTTACATTTTTCTGAAGGAAGGGAAACAGGACATATACTCCATCCATTTTCACAAAGCATTTATCTCCAACTGTGTATACTGTATATATGGTAATGAGTAGAGATCCTAGCACAGAGGAAGAGGCTAATGGCCAGGCAGCTGTGTTATTACTGTATGTTCAGACCGTGTTCATACACACGCCAATACACACATTATGAAGAGACAAATGCATACAAGCACACACACAAATACTGTGTCTCTGTCTCTGTCACACACACACACATACACGCACAAGCACACACACACACACACACACACACACACACACACACACACACACACACACACACACACACACACACACACACACACACACACACACACACACACACACACACACACACACACACACACACACACACACACACACACACACACACACACACAGCCTTCATAAAAAATAAGATCACTCCCTCTGTTTCGAGACATTGGAGGTAAAACTGAGTTACATCAGGAGTACACACAGTCTCCCACAGTCACCGGGGCACAGTGTCTCTCAGTGGTCAGGCAGGGCAGTGTGTGGAGATCAGGTTTTGTGAGGCTCTGACATGATGTGACAGGCCAACTCTCACTCACAGAACTCTGTATTTTGGTCAATATTTCTGCCTTCCTTGTTAACAATGGTTCAGTGGAGATTTCTTTATTCCAGAGCAGACAATGGTCTCTTTCTTTCTCATCCCCACACCCACCTCCACACACACACGCACGCGCACACACGCACACACACTGGCAGACACATGCACACTTGCTTGCTGTCACACTAATTTTGATGGTAATTAATGACATCACCTCGGAGTTCGAGGGTTGGACTGGGGGAAGATGGGGAAGGGGAGGTGGGTTGCATTTGTTTGCCGAGCGGACCGTGGGAACAGGGGGCTCTCCAGGGTGGCGAGTCAGAGGCTCCAACAATACACACTCTGTCGCCTTTCACCCAAACACACAGCCTTCCCCAGAGAATACACCCTCCCTCCCTGTTCCATGCTCTCTCGCTCCCTCCCTCCCTTTTTGTGAGTTTGTCCTTCCTTCCTTCTCTCTGACTCTCTCTCTTCCTCCACTGCACTTGTCCTGTGCTCTATGAGTCGGCTGCCCCCTGTCTGCCTGTCTGTGCGTCAGAAGCAGCAGCCTCCTCTCACCACAGCCACACAGGACAATGTGATGCATCAAAATGCATCAAAGTAGAAAGAGTAAAGTGTGCACACCATTGGCTTCATGCTATATGTCACAAATTTCCCCGGTACTGCTGCTCAGTCTGTTCACCAGTTCCGGAGGTCTACATCACCGGTTTTCTAGGCTTCACTGAACGGATTCATTATCATCAAACCGGACTGTCTTGTCTGATTACACACACCAGGTTCCCATTTACTCTGATTAGTATGTTATTTATGTGCCCTCTGTTCCCTCCGTCTTTGTCGGTTATTGTTCTCATGCCCGTTGGTCGTGTGAGTACGTATGCGTTGGTGCAGCTGTTATGTTGCATGCTTTATATATTGTGTATTATGGTATCGTCCTGTGTCCTTCAACGAGGTTTACCCTCACTCTTTTGTTTGGGTACAGCCCAGTGTTTTGTATACGTATTTGTTTTGGGTGTATTAAAAACTCCTATTGTGTATTCCTGCGCCTGACTCCAAATCCTTTTTACCAGTGTGACAGAATAACCGACAGCAAAATGGAGACAGCAGGAAAGGCCGAGCTGGTGAACATTGTAGGGACAGTACAGTACCACGAGGACTGTCTCTCCAGACTCTGTATCGCCATGGACAGTGTGCTGGAAACCATCCTGCGCTTGGAGGGGAGTGTGCAGTCCCTCCAGTCTTCAGCACCGATCCCGGTACCAGCTCCCACACCACGATCTACCTCCATTCCATCGAAGCCGGTCCGTGGAATACCCCTGTCCCTCCCGGAGCGCTTTGACCACGCACCAGCAAGATGCAAGGGGTTCCTTCTACAATGCAACCTGTACCTTGCTTGCTACGCCAGGGCTGTTTCCGGAAGAGACAAGGTTTCCACCGTCATTTCGGCACTGACCGGACGGGCAGTGGATTTACCGGAGGATTACCAGGATCTGCACAGGGTTTTCTCAAAGACCCAGGCTACACGCCTGCCCCATCGCCTCTGGGACTGTGCCATTGACCTATTGTCTGAAGCAGCCCTCCCGAGAGGACATGTCTATCCCCTCTCCTATGCGGAGACCGAGGTCATGGAGACCAATGTACAGGAGAGTCTCCAGCAGATTTTATCCGCCCCTCTAAGTCACCAGCCTCCTCAAGCTTATTTTTTGTCAAGAAGAAACATGGGGGGGACTGCACCCCTGCATTGATTATTGAACACTGAACAAGGCCACCATCATGTTCAGCTATCCTTTACCCCTCACCCTAACCATCGTCGAACAAATGCACGGGAAGCAATACTTCACAAAGCTGGGCTTGAGGAGCGCCTACAATCTGGAACGCATTCGTGCAGGCAATGAATGGAAGACTGCTTTTTTTCATGAACACAGGTCATATTACGAGTGTCTCATAATGCCCTTTGGCCTGTCGAATGCTCCTTCAGTCTTCCAGTGTCATGTTTGTCATTTATTATCATGTCTTGTCCCTGTGCTCCCCATTCTGTTCGTTTCCCTCTGCTGGTCTTATTGGGTTCTTTCCCTCTTTCTATCCCTCTCTCTCCCCCTCCCCCTCTCACTCTCTCGCTCTCTCTTCTCTCTATCGTTCCGTTCCTGCTCCCAGCTGTTCCTATTCCCCTAATCATCATTTAGTCTTCCCACACCTGTTCCCGATCCTTTCCCCTGATTAGAGTCCCTATTTATTCCTTTGTGTTCCGTTCCTGTCCCGTCGGTTCCTTGTTTAGTATTCACCATGCTGTGATTGCGTTTCGCCCTGTCCTGTCGTGTTTTTGCTGTGATTGTGTATCGCCCTGTCCTGTCGTGTTTTTTGCCTTCATCAGATGCTGCGTGTGAGCAGGTGTCTCTGTCTACTACGGCCTGCGCCTACCCGAAGCGACCTGCAGTCTGTGGCCGCTTCTCCAGTTATTCCCCTCTACAGACTAGAGGATTTCTGTTATTCCCTGTTTGGACTTAAATAAACTCTGTTTCTGTTAAGTCGCTTTTGGGTCCTCTTTCACCTGCATGACAGAAGGAACCGACCAAGGAATGGACCCAGCGACTTCAGACGCTCGTTACACTGCCGTCGAGATCCAAGGAGCCATGCTCGGCAGACACGAGCAGGAATTGTCTGCTGCTCGCCATGCCGTGGAGAACCTGGCCGCTCAGGTTTCCGACCTCTCTGGACAGTTCCAGAGTCTACGTCTCGTGCCACCTGTTACTTCCTGGCCTGCCGAGCCTCCAGAACCTAGGGTTAATAACCCACCTTGCTACTCCGGGCAGCCCACTGAGTGCCGCTCCTTTCTCACGCAGTGTGAGATTGTGTTCTCTCTCCAACCCATCACATACTCTAGAGAGAGCTCGGGTTGCTTACGTCATTTCACTCCTTACTGGCCGGGCTCGAGAATGGGGCACAGCTATCTGGGAGGCAAGGGCTGATTGCTCTAACAAATTCCAGAACTTTAAAGAGGAGATGATTCGGGTTTTTGACCGTTCAGTTTTTGGTGGGGAGGCTTCTAGGGCCCTGGCTTCCTTATGCCAAGGTGAACGGTCCATAACGGATTATTCTATTGAGTTTCGCACTCTTGCTGCCTCTAGTGAGTGGAACGAGCCGGCGCTGCTCGCTCGTTTTCTGGAGGGACTCCACGCAGTGGTTAAGGATGAGATTCTCTCCCGGGAGGTTCCTTCAGATGTGGACTCTTTGATTGCTCTCGCCATCCGCATAGAACGACGGGTAGATCTTCGTCACCGGGCTCGTGGAAGAGAGCTCGCATCAACGGTGTTTCCCTGCTCCGCATCGCAACCATCTCCCTCCTCTGGCTTTGAGACTGAGCCCATGCAGCTGGGAGGGATTCGCATCTCGAATAAGGAGAGGAACGGAGGATCACCAACCGCCTGTGCCTCTATTGCGGAGTTGCTGGACATTTTGTTAATTCATGTCCAGTAAAAGCCAGAGCTCATCTGTAAGCGGAGGGCTACAGGTGAGCGCAACTACTCAAGTCTCTCCATCAAAGTCCTGTACTACTTTGTCGGTCCACCTACGCTGGACCGGTTCGGGTGCTACATGTAGTGCCTTGATAGACTCTGGGGCTGAGGGTTGTTTCATGGACGAAGCATGGGTTCGGAAACATGACATTCCTTTCAGAGAGTTAGAGAAGCCTACGCCCATGTTCGCCTTAGATGGTAGTCATCTTCCCAGTATCAGATTTGAGACACTACCTTTAACCCTCACAGTATCTGGTAACCACAGTGAGACTATTTCTTTTTTGATTTTCCGTTCACCGTTTACACCTGTTGTTTTGGGTCATCCCTGGCTAGTATGTCATAATCCTTCTATTAATTGGTCTAGTAATTCTATCCTATCCTGGAACGTTTCTTGTCATGTGAAGTGTTTAATGTCTGCCATCCCTCCCGTTTCTTCTGTCCCTACTTCTCAGGAGGAACCTGGCGATTTGACAGGAGTGCCGGAGGAATATCATGATCTGCGCACGGTCTTCAGTCGGTCCCGAGCCAACTCCCTTCCTCCTCACCGGTCGTATGATTGTAGTATTGATCTCCTTCCGGGGACCACTCCTCCTCGAGGTAGACTATACTCTCTGTCGGCTCCCGAACGTAAGGCTCTCGAGGATTATTTGTCTGTGTCTCTTGACGCCGGTACCATAGTGCCTTCTTCTTCTCCGGCCGGGCGGGGTTCTTTTTGTTAAGAAGAAGGACGGTACTCTGCGCCCCTGCGTGGATTATCGAGGGCTGAATGACATAACGGTTAAGAATCGTTATCCGCTTCCCCTTATGTCATCAGCCTTCGAGATTCTGCAGGGAGCCAGGTGCTTTACTAAGTTGGACCTTCGTAACGCTTACCATCTCGTGCGCATCAGAGAGGGGGACGAGTGGAAAACGGCGTTTAACACTCCGTTGGGGCATTTTGAGTACCGGGTTCTGCCGTTCGGTCTCGCCAATGCGCCAGCTGTTTTTCAGGCATTAGTTAATGATGTTCTGAGAGACATGCTGAACATTTTTGTTTTTGTCTATCTTGACGATATCCTGATTTTTTCTCCGTCACTCGAGATTCATGTTCAGCACGTTCGACGTGTTCTACAGCGCCTTTTAGAGAATTGTCTCTACGTAAAGGCTGAGAAGTGCTCTTTTCATGTCTCCTCCGTTACTTTTCTCGGTTCCGTTATTTCCGCTGAAGGCATTCAGATGGATTCCGCTAAGGTCCAAGCTGTCAGTGATTGGCCCGTTCCAAGGTCACGTGTCGAGTTGCAGCGCTTTTTAGGTTTCGCTAATTTCTATCGGCGTTTCATTCGTAATTTCGGTCAAGTTGCTGCCCCTCTCACAGCTCTTACTTCTGTCAAGACGTGTTTTAAGTGGTCCGGTTCCGCCCAGGGAGCTTTTGATCTTCTAAAAGAACGTTTTACGTCCGCTCCTATCCTCGTTACTCCTGACGTCACTAGACAATTCATTGTCGAGGTTGGCCTTCAGAGGTAGGCGTGGGAGCCATTCTATCCCAGCGCTTCCAGTCTGACGATAAGGTTCATCCTTGCGCTTATTTTCTCATCGCCTGTCGCCATCTGAGCGCAACTATGATGTGGGTAACCGTGAACTGCTCGCCATCCGCTTAGCCCTAGGCGAATGGCGACAGTGGTTGGAGGGCGACCGTTCCTTTTGTCGTTTGGACAGACCATAAGAACCTTGAGTACATCCGTTCTGCCAAACGACTTAATGCCCGTCAAGCTCGTTGGGCGTTGTTTTTCGCTCGTTTTTCGAGTTTGTGATTTCTTACCGTCCGGGTAGCAAGAACACCAAGCCTGATGCCTTATCCCGTCTGTTTAGTTCTTCTGTGGCTTCTACTGATCCCGAGGGGATTCTTCCTTATGGGCGTGTTGTCGGGTTAACAGTCTGGGAATTGAAAGACAGGTTAAGCAAGCACTCACGCACACTGCGTCGCCGCGCGCTTGTCCTAGTAACCTCCTTTTCGTTCCTGTTTCCACTCGTCTGGCTGTTCTTCAGTGGGCTCACTCTGCCAAGTTAGCTGGTCATCCCGGTGTTCGAGGCACTCTTGCGTCTATTCGCCAGCGCTTTTTTGGTGGCCGACTCAGGAGCGTGACACGCGCCGTTTCGTGGCTGCTTGTTCGGACTGCGCGCAGACTAAGTCGGGTAACTCTCCTCCTGCCGGTCGTCTCAGACCGCTCCCCATTCCTTCTCGACCATGGTCTCACATTGCCTTAGACTTCATTACCGGTCTGCCTTTGTCTGCGGGAAGACTGTGATTCTGACGGTTGTCGATAGGTTCTCTAAGGCGGCACATTTCATTCCCCTCGCTAAACTTCCTTCCGCTAAGGAGACGGCACAAATCATTATTGAGAATGTATTCAGAATTCATGGCCTCCCGTTAGACGCCGTTTCAGACAGAGGCCCGCAATTCACGTCACAGTTTTGGAGGGAGTTCTGTCGTTTGATTGGTGCGTCCGTCAGTCTCTCTTCCGGGTTTCATCCCCAGTCTAACGGTCAAGCAGAGAGGGCCAATCAGACGATTGGTCGCATACTACGCAGCCTTTCTTTCAGAAACCCTGCGTCTTGGGCAGAACAGCTTCCCTGGGCAGAATACGCTCACAATTCGCTTCCTTCGTCTGCTACCGGGTTATCTCCGTTTCAGAGTAGTCTGGGTTACCAGCCTCCTCTGTTCTCATCCCAGCTTGCCGAGTCCAGCGTTCCCTCCGCTCAAGCGTTTGTCCAACGTTGTGAGCGCACCTGGAGGAGGGTGAGGTCTGCACTTTGCCGTTACAGGGCACAGACGGTGAGAGCCGCCAATAAACGCAGGATTAAGAGTCCAAGGTATTGTTGCGGCCAGAGAGTGTGGCTTTCCACTCGCAACCTTCCTCTTACGACAGCTTCTCGTAAGTTGACTCCGCGGTTCATTGGTCCGTTCCGTGTCTCCCAGGTCGTCAATCCTGTCGCTGTGCGACTGCTTCTTCCGCGACATCTTCGTCGCGTCCATCCTGTCTTCCATGTCTCCTGTGTTAAGCCCTTTCTTCGCACCCCGTTCGTCTTCCCTCCCCCCTCCCGTCCTTGTCGAGAGCGCACCTATTTACAAGGTACATAAGATCATGGACATGCGTTCTCGGGGACGGGGTCACCAATACTTAGTGGATTGGGAGGGTTACGGTCCTGAGGAGAGGAGTTGGGTTCCGTCTCGGGACGTGCTGGACCGTTCACTCATCGATGATTTCCTCCGTTGCCGCCAGGATTCCTCCTCGAGTGCGCCAGGAGGCGCTCGGTGAGTGGGGGTACTGTCATGTTTGTCATTTATTATCATGTCTTGTCCCTGTGCTCCCCATTCTGTTCGTTTCCCTCTGCTGGTCTTATTGGGTTCTTTCCCTCTTTCTATCCCTCTCTCTCCCCCTCCCCTCTCACTCTCTCGCTCTCTCTTCTCTCTATCGTTCCGTTCCTGCTCCCAGCTGTTCCTATTCCCCTAATCATCATTTAGTCTTCCCACACCTGTTCCCGATCCTTTCCCTGATTAGAGTCCCTATTTATTCCTTTGTGTTCCGTTCCTGTCCCGTCGGTTCCTTGTTTAGTATTCACCATGCTGTGATTGCGTTTCGCCCTGTCCTGTCGTGTTTTTGCTGTGATTGTGTATCGCCCTGTCCTGTCGTGTTTTTTGCCTTCATCAGATGCTGCGTGTGAGCAGGTGTCTCTGTCTACTACGGCCTGCGCCTACCCGAAGCGACCTGCAGTCTGTGGCCGCTTCTCCAGTTATTCCCCTCTACAGACTAGAGGATTTCTGTTATTCCCTGTTTGGACTTAAATAAACTCTGTTTCTGTTAAGTCGCTTTTGGGTCCTCTTTCACCTGCATGACATCCAGGCCTTCATCAACAAAGTGTTTCGGGACATGCTGGGATGGGGCGTAGTGGTCTATATAGTCAACATTTTGGTCTATTCTTCTGACCATGTCCAGCATGTCTCGTTAGTCAGGTCTGTGCTGAGAAGACTGTTGGAGCATGATCTATATGTTAAACAGGAGAAAAGTTTGTTTTTCCATCGGTCCGTGTCTCATCGCCACGGAAGGAGTGGAGATGAAGGGGCAACAAGTCAGCGCAGTCAGGTCATGGCCCATCCCCAATTCCGTGAAAGCAGTTCAGCGATTCCTGGGGTTTGCCACCTATTTCCAGAGGTTCATCCGGGGCTTCAGCACGGTGGTCGCGCCTCTTACCTCCCTGCTGAGAGGAGGTCCCCAGCGGCTTCGTTGGATGGCGGAGGCGGAGAGGGCGTTCGAGACGCTGAAGGCACTTTTCACCACTGCTCCCGTGTTGGCACATCCCGACCCCTCACTCCCCTTCATCATAGAGGTGGATGCCTCTGAAGTAAGATATATGGCGCAGTGCTGTCCCAGTGTACCGGGGACCCCTCCAAAGCTGCGGCCCTGTGCTTTCTCCTCTAAGCAGCTGAGCCCCGCCCAGTAGAACTATGACGTAGGAAACTGGAACTTTTGGCAGTCAAGAAGGCTCCGAAGGCATGGAGGCACTGGCTGGAGGGGTCCAAACACCTTTCCTGGTGTGGACAGACCACCACAACCTGGAGTACATTAGGGGCTAAAGAGGCTAAACCCGAGACAAGCCAGGTGGGCTCTATTCTTCGCCAAGAATGTGAAGGCGGACGCCCTGTCTCGCCTCTATGACGTAGAGGAGAGGCAGGGAGAGGAGACCCCCATCATCCCTCCGTTCCACATCATCGCGCCAGTGGTATGGGATGTGGACGCTGACATACGGAAGGCCCTGCATACGGAACCCGCACCTGCACAGTGCCCGGAGAACTGTGTGCCCTACGCCTATGTGCCCACAAGTGTGCGGAACTGCCTCCTTTCCTGGGCACACTCGGCGCCTGTGTCGGGTCATGCTGGGATAGGCCATACCATCCCCTGCCTAACGGAAAAGTACTGGTGGCCCACCTTGGCTAGCGACATCCTGGTTTACGTCTCTTCCTGCTCCATCTCTGTTCAGTCAAAGACACCCATACACCTCCCTTATGGAAAGCTCCTTCCCCTGCCGGTTTCTCAACGACCCTCGGTGGACTTTGTCACTGATCTTCCCCTCTCCCAGGGGAACACCACCATTCTCATCGTTGTGGCCCGGTTTTCCAAAGCTTGTCGCCTCCTTCCTCTGCCTGGGATTCCGTCGGCCATGCAATCTGCGGAGGCTCTTTTTATGCACATCTCTCGGCACTACGGGATCCCGGAGGATATTGTGTCAGATCGTGGCCCTCAGTTCACCTCACAGTTATGGAAGGCATTCATGGAACGCCTGGGGGTCACGGTCAGTCTCACCTCCGGATATCGGCCTCAAGCTAATGCGCAGGTGGAGAGGGTCAACCAGGAGGTGGGCAGGTTCCTGCGCTGTTACTGTCAGGCCGGGGGAATGGGCAGATTTACTACCTTGGACGGAGTAGTGCAGAATTCCCTCCGCCACTCTTCCACTAACCTCACTCCTTTCCAGTGTGTGTTAGGGTATCAGCCGGACCTGGCACCTTGGCATCCGAGCCAGATCGAGGCTCCTGTGGGGGATCAGTGCTTTCAGTGAGCAGAGGAGATCTGCAACGCTGCGTACCCTCATCTCCAGCGTGCCGTGTGTTGGCACAATGAATAAGCCGACCGCCACCGCAGTGAGGTGCCTGTTTCCTCCCCAGGCGACCGGGTCTGGCTCTCCACCCGGAACCTACTACTCCACCTACCCTGCAGGAAGCTGACCCCACGGTTTGTGGGGCCGCTTAACCTCTTCGGGCTAGGGGGGCAGTATTTTCACGTCCGGATGAAAAGCGTGCCCAAAGTAAACTGCCTGCTACTCAGGCCCAGAAACTAGGATATGCATATAATTGGTACACTTAGATAGAAACAGTCTAAAGTTTCTGAAACTGTTCGAATAATGTCTGTGAGTATAACAGAACTGATATGTCAGGCAAAAACGTGAGAAAAATCCATCCAGGAAAGAAAAATTGAGGTCTCTTTTCAAAGGATTTTCGATGGGGATCTAGATTTCTAAGGCACTTGCTTGCAGTTCCTATCGCTTCCACTAGACGTCAAGAGTCTTTAGAAATTGGTTGATGTTTTTCTTTTGAGAAATGAAGAAGGAGTGCTGTTCAGAACGAGGGTCGAGTCTAGTGTACTGTTTGTTAGGGGCGCGCGACCTGAAAGCTCGCTCCACTTTGTTTTTCATCCGGTATTGAACACAGTTTATCCTGTATTAAATTTGATCAATTATTTACGTAAAAAAATACATAAAGTTGTATTAGGAAAGTTGTTTAAAATGTTTGGAACAAGTTTACAGATGACTTATTAGATATTTTGTACTCATGTTGCGCGAGTTGGAACCGGTGTTTTTCTGGATCAAACACACCAAATAAATGGATATTTAGAAGATATAACGACAGAATTTATCAAACAAAAGGACCATTTGTGATGTTTATGGGACATATTGGAGAGCCAACAAAAGAAGATCTTCAAAGGTAAGGCATGAATTATATTGTTATTTTTGCGTTTTGTGTCGCGCCTGGCAGGTTGAAATATGAATGTCATGTGTTTGTTAGGAGGGGTGCTATCCTCAGATAATCGCATGGTTTGCTTTCACCTTAAAGCCTTTTTGAAATCTGACATGTTGGCTGGATTAACAACAAGTGTAGCTTTAATTTGGTGCATTGCATGTGTGATTTCATGAAAGTTTAGTATTTATAGTAATTTAATTTGAATTTGGCTCTCTGCCATTTCACCGGATGTTGTCGAGGGATGCCGCTAGTGGAACGTCTAGCCGTAACAGGTTATAAAGACCTGAGGAGGGTTAATGAGGTAACGTACCGTTTACAACTCCTAGTTGATTAACGCATTAACCCAACCTTTCAAGTGTCTCTCCTCAAGACCAGTAGTGCCTGGTTCCCTTGCTGAGGCTGGTCCAGTGATGGCCTGTCTCCTCCTCTGGACATCGAGGGAGCTCCGGCGAACTCGGGGTAGTGTCACGGATCCCCTCTGTACTGCTGCTCATTCTGTTCACCAGTTCCGGAGGCCAATGTCACCAGCTTTCTAGGCTTCACTGAACGAGTTTCAATATCATCAACCCCAGACGGTCTTGTCTGATTACACAAACCTGGTTCCCATTTCCCCTGATTAGTATGTTATATAAATTATATGCCCTCTGTTCCCTCTGTCTTTGTCGGTTATTTTTCCCATGTCCGTTGGTCGTGTGAGTACCTACGCGTTGGTGCAGCTATTATGCTGCGTGCTTTATGTATTGTGTATTATCGTCCCGTGTCGTTCAACGAGGTTTACCCTTGCTCTTTTGTTTGGGTACAAACAAGTGTTTTGCATACGTGTTTCTTTTGGGTGTATTAAAAAACCCTATGGTGTATTCCTGAGTCTCCAAATCCTTTATACCACACTATAAAAGTAATGTGATGGACCTGACTCCCAATGGGCAAGATTTACAACAGGTTTTCTCCTGAAGTTTATTTATATTACTTTCTACTTTGAAAACCTATACAGTACCAGTCAAAGGTTTGGACACACCTACTTATTCAAGGGTTTTTCTTCATTTTGACAATTTTCTACATTGAAGAATAATAGTGAAGACATCAACACTATGAAATAACACATATGGGAACATGTGGTAACCAAAAAAGTGTTAAACAAATATTATATTTGAGATTTTCAAAGTAGCCACCCTTCGTATTGACAGCTTTGCACACTCTTGGAATTCTCTCAACCAGCTTCATGAAGTAGTCACATGGAATGCATTTCAATTAACAGATGTGCCTTCTTAAAATATATGCCATTTAGCAGACGCTTTTATCCAAAGCGACTTACAGTCATGTGTGCATACATTCTACGTATGGGTGGTCCCGGGGATCGAACCCACTACCCTGGCGTTACAAGCGCCATGCTCTACCAACTGAGCTACAGAAGGACAAAATTTAATTTGTGGAATTTCTTTCCTTCTTAATGCGTTTCAGCCAATCAGTTATCAGTTAGTATTTTGACAAGGTAGGGTTGGTATACAGAATATAGCCCTATTTGGTAAAAGACCAAGTCCATATTATGGCAAGAAGAGATCAAATAAGCAAAGAGAAATGACAGTCCATTACTTTAAGACATGAAGGTCAGTCAATACGGAATATTTCTAAAACTTTGAAAGTTTCTTCAAATGCAGGTGCAAAAACCATCCAGCGCTATGATGAAACTGGCTCTCGTGAGGACTGGCACAGGAAAGGAAGACCTAGAGTTACCTCTGCTGCAGAGGATAATTTCATTTGAGTTACCAGCCTCAGAAATTGCAACCCCCCCCACAATTATTTGTTTTTCAACAGGACAATGAACCAAAACACCTCCAGGCTGTGTAAGGGATATTTGACCAAGAAGGAGAGTGATAGAGTGCTGCATCCGATGACCTGGCCTCCACCATCACCCAATGGTGGAGGCAGGGTAGCCTAGTGGTTAGTGGTTAGAGCGTTGGACTAGTAACCGAAAGGTTGCAAGTTTGAATCCCCAAGCTGACAAGGTTCAAATCTGTTAACCCACTGTTCCTAGGCTGTCATTGAAAATAAGAATTTGTTCTTAACTGACTTGCCTAGTAAAATAAAGGTTAAAATAAATTTTTAAAATTTAAAAAACTCAACCCAATTGAGATGGTTTGGGATGAGTTGGACTGCAGAGTGAAGGAAAAGCAGCCAACAAGTGCTCAGCATATGTGGCAACTCCTTCAAGACTATTAAAAAAAGCATTCCCAGTGAAGCTGGTTGAGAGATTGCTAAGAGTGTGCAAAGCTGTCAAGGCAAAGGGTGGCAACTTTGAGGAATCTCAAATATAAAATATATTTGGATTTTTTTAAACCCTTTTTTGGTTACTAGATGATTTCATATGTGTTATTTCATAGTTTTGATATCTTCACTATTATTCTACAATGTAGAAAATAGCAAAAATAAAGAAAAACCCTGAAAATAGTAGGTGTGTCCAAAATTTTGACTGGTACTGTAAGTACAACAGGAATGCAAAATACTATTACGATTTCAGTTGGTTTACAGCATTTCCATCGACATTCTAACAGTAAGCATGGTGACACCTTCGAAGATGCTCTGTCATTCACCAAAGCTCAAAACAACACTGCAAGAAGCCATAGTGGAAGGGCTTAGTGAAGGACAATGCACACAGAAGGTCCTAAACCAATCAGAATTGGACAAAACAACAACTCAGGATTTCCCAGAACAAGAGGAAAAAAGCACATGTGACATAACTTGGAGGTGTTGATTTGTACATTTCACCATGTTTAACACCAAGACCAACAGCCAAGCAGGAGCTGTGTTTACGTTCCATTTATGTCTCTTCTCTCACCCTAAATGTACTGTACTTTAACCCTTTTCAAATCAGAATACAAATACAATCCATCGCAGTGCTAGCTGTGCCACCAGAGACTCTGGGTTCGAGCCCAGGCTCTGTCGCAGCCGGCCGCGACCGAGAGTTCCACGCTGACCAGGTCACTAGGTGTACGGTGTTTCCTCCGACACATTGGTGCGGCTGGCTTCCGGGTTGGATGCGCACTGTGTTAAGAAACAGTGCGGCTTGGTTGGGTTGTGTTTCGGAGGACGCATGGCTCTCAACCTTCGTCTCTCCCGAGTCCGTACGGGGGTTGTAGCGATGAGACAAGACAGTAACTACTAATAATTGAATACCACGAAATTGGGGAGAAAAGGGGGTAACAAAAACAAAAAGAATACAAATACAATCAAGGAAAGGGTGGGGGATGTTCTTCTCAGCAATGAAAATTCCTGAGTTTACAGTTGCTTGTGAAAGTATTCACCCTCATAGGCATTTTTCCTATTTTGTTGCCTTACAACCAGGAATTAAAATAGATTTTGGGGGGGTTTGTATCATTTGATTTACACAAAATGCCTACCACTTTGAAGATGCAAAATATTTTTTGTGAAACAAACAAGAAATAAGACAAAAAATGGATAACTTGAGCATGAATAACTATTCACCCCCCCCCCCAAAAGTCAATACTTTGTAGAACCCCCTTTTGCAGCAATTACAGCTGCAAGTCTCTTGGGGTATGTCTCTATAAGCTTGGTACATCTAGCCACTGGGATTTTTTCCCATTCTAAAAGGCAAAACTGCTCCAGCTCCTTCAAGTTGGATGGATTCTGCTGGTGCACAGCAATCTTTTAGTCATACCACAGATTCTCAATTGGATTGAGGTCTGGGCTTTGACTAGGCCATTCCAAGACATTTAAATGTTTCCCCTTAAACCACTTGAGTGTTGTTTTAGCAGTATGCTTAGGGTCATTGTCCTCCTGGAAGGTGAATCTCCGTCCCAGTCTCAAATCTCTGGAAGACTGAAACAGGTTTCCCTCAAGAATTTCCCTGTATTTAGCGCCATCCTTCATTCCTTCAATTCTGACAAGTTTCCCAGTCCCTGCTGATTAAAAACATGGTGTTCTCAGGGGGATGAGAGGTGTTGGGTTTGCCCCAGACATAGCGTTTTCCATGATGGCCAAAAAGCTCAATCTGACCAGAGTACCTTCTTCCATATGTTTGGGGAGTCTCCCACATGCCTTTTGGCAAACACCACACGTGTTTGCTTATTTTATTCTTTAAACAATGGCTTTTTTTCTGGCCACTCTTCTGTAAAGCCCACTTTCTGGCCACTCTTCTGTAAAGCCCACTTTCTGGCCACTCTTTTGTTGCCTCTGATTAATGCCCTCCTTGCATCGTCGGTTAGTTTTGGTGGGCGGCCCTCTCTTGGCAGGTTTGTTGTGGTGCCATATTCTTTCCATTTTTTAATAATGGATTTAATGGTACTCTGTGGGATGTACAAAGTTTCAGATATATTTTATAACACAACCCTGACCTGTACTTCTCCACAACTTTCTCCCTGGCCTGTTTGGAGAGGTCTTCATAGTGGTCTTCCTTGGTCTTCACAGTACCGCTTGCTTGGTGGTGTTGCAGACTCTGGGGCCTTTCAGAACAGGTGTATATATATATATATATATATATATATATATATATATATATATATATATATATATATATATATATATGTATATATATACTGAGATCATCTGACAGATCATGTGACACTTTAGATTGCACACAGGTGGACTTTATTTAACTAATTATGTGACTTCTGGAAGTAATTGGCTGCACCAGATCTTATTTAAGGGCTTCATATCAAAGGGGATGAATACATATGTACGCACCACTTTTCCCTTTTTTATTATTTAGAATTTGAAACAAGTACTTTTTTTCATTTCACTTCACCAATTTGGACTATTTTGTGTATGTCCATTACATGAAATTCAAATGAAAATCAATTTAAATACCAGGTTGTAATGAAACACAATAGGAAAAACACCAAGGGGGTGAATACTTTTGCAAGGCACTGTATTCCCATGCATGCTAACTATCATAATCAAATATGCATCATCAATGGAGGCCAACATAACAGCAGCACCTGCAGCCTATGGTGACATCTTATCCCAGCATCTAGATTCCTATTGTAGCTGTGGTCTCTCAGCCCGCCCCATCTCTCACGGTGAGCATAGTAGTAGCCTATACTGTAGTGAGCGCAATGGAAGAGGCTCCAGACCCAGACCACGACCAGACAAGGCCTCTGGGGGCTGGGTGAGGGGAACAATGTTGCTTTCACCTCCCCTTTCTGATTTCCAACCCTGTCTGTCTGTGTGGCTGCTGTGATTTGCTGTGCTCTATAGCTGAGGCTGTGGTTGGGGCTGGGGCTTAGGATGGGGCAATGCCTGGGGTGGTCTCACCCAGACAGGGCTAGAGAGAGGAGTATTCAGCCCCCCATCCTCAATTGAAGCCCTGTGACAGCAAGGTCAGTCCCCTGCTTTCTCCCTTGTCTCTCACTGCAGAGTCAGACACAGACACATCTACAGACTCCCACAGCCCTCAATTTGCATACATCTGCATGTGGGCATAAATATGCATGTGTTGCAAATGCAGCCGCTTGGGACAACTTCTGGGCTGCCAAACCCTACAGGGACACAATGGGCAGCCACTCGGCTTCTCTGTTTCATCTCCCCACCAGTCACCATGGGACAGTCTGACCACACATGGACATGTCACTCTCAGCTCCTTGATTTACATGCATGGGAATGTCTACGTGAGGGCATACCAGCGCTGTATTGGACAATGTGTGTTCTGAGAACCAGGATAATAGTTTTGGAAATAAGATTGGAAATAGCATTGAAGACTCCATCCATTTACCTCAATTCAGGTTTTTCACACATCTTTTGAGATAGTCCTTCATAGAAAACCAAACACACTTGCAAAAATATTACTCAAATTCAACTGCAGTTACGAAACATAGCTTGGTTGTGGCTGAGTCCAGAGCCTGAATGGATGACCATCGGGGCTAGCGACAATTACTGTGTCCCTCCCCTGGGTGTGGAGGAATGTGTGGAGTGCTTCACTGCCGAGAGGAGTCAGACCTGCCTTCAATCAGCCCGACTCATTCACAAGACTGTGTGAGTGTGTGTGTGTGTGTGTGTGTGTGTGTGTGTGTGTGTGTGTGTGTGTGTGTGTGTGTGTGTGTGTGTGTGTGTGTGTGTGTGTGTGTGTGTGTGTGTGTGTGTGTGTGTGTGTGTGTGTGTGTGTGTGTGTGTGTGTGTGTGCGTGCGTGCACCACCCAGCAGCCTCAGGTCCCTCAGAGGGACCAGGCCAACATGAGGCAGGCAGGGACGCGTCAATCATGGCTCCCGTTGGACAGAGATGTCTCGCTAGGCAGAACAATACCGCCAGACCGGGCCGCGTGCACTCTCTAGCTCTCTGCCTTGCCTAGCAACCAGCCTCAAGTGAGAGAGAAGCGCCATCCATAGCAACAGGAGCCGAGCAATGAAAAGGCCTTGCACCTTAGCAACGGCGCCCTGCAGTAGAGAGAGGGCCTTCTCTGTGACCGACTGAAAAGGCCTCTTTATTTATCCAGTGTGAAGTTCAACTGATGGTTCGGAGAGGAGAACCCTCCCTCTCTCCGTCACTTGTCACACAGAGAATGAAGAGAGGCAGAAACTTGGAGAGGAAGAAAAGAAAGGGGCAGATACTTGAAGGATAAGATCATGACTAATGGTTGTTCTTTGCGGTGGAGGTCTGACAGAGACTCTAAAACAACTGCAGTGAGCTGCAGGCCACTGGTACAGAATGATGATGACGGGCTGGGGGGTTGGAGCACTGGCTCTCCTTTGCATATGAAAGAAAAGAGCGGGAACGTAGAACGAGGAAGGAATAGGAATATGGGAAAAGTTACCCGAGAGCAACTTGCTTGAATGCTAAAGGAACAGATATGTGCTACCGGAGAGAGATTCATTTGAGAGCTCACCGATGTGACTGGCGTTTAGGCAAATAAACCAAAAGTCAATCCATTCTCAAAGTGTTGGCTTAAAAAACATCCTAACAACACCCCCAGATGGTGGAACAGAAGGGCCGTGGAAAGGTGTAGATGGTGGAACAGAAGGGCAGTGGAGAGTTGTAGATGGTGGAACAGAAGGTCCGTGGAGAGGTGTAGATGGTGGAACAGAAGGGCAGTGGAGAGGTGTAGATGGTGGAACAGAAGGACCGTGGAGAGGTGTAGATGGTGGAACAGAAGGGCAGTGGAGAGGTGTAGATGGTGGAACAGAAGGGCCGTGGAGAGGTGTAGATGGTGGAACAGAAGGGCCGTGGAGAGGTGTAGATGGTGGAACAGAAGGGCCGTGGAGATGTGTAGATGGTGGAACAGAAGGGCCGTGGAGAGGTGTAGATGGTGAAACAGAAGGGCTGTGGAGAGGTGTCTATGGTGGAACAGAAGGGCCGTGGAGAGGTGTAGATGGTGGAACAGAAGGGCAGTGGAGAGGTGTAGATGGTGGAACAGAAGGGCCGTGGAGAGGTGTAGATGGTGGAACAGAAGGGCTGTGGAGAGGTGTCTATGGTGGAACAGAAGGGCCGTGGAGAGGTGTAGATGGTGGAACAGAAGGGCAGTGGAGAGGTGTAGATGGTGGAACAGAAGGACCGTGGAGAGGTGTAGATGGTGGAACAGAAGGGCCGTGGAGAGGTGTAGATGGTGGAACAGAAGGGCCGTGGAGAGGTGTAGATGGTGGAACAGAAGGGCCGTGGAGAGGTGTAGATGGTGGAACAGAAGGGCCGTGGAGAGGTGTAGATGGTGGAACAGAAGGACCGTGGAGATGTGTAGATGGTGGAACAGAAGGACCGTGGAGAGGTGTAGATGGTGAAACAGAAGGGCTGTGGAGAGGTGTAGATGGTGAAACAGAAGGGCTGTGGAGAGGTGTAGATGGTGGAACAAAAGGGCTGTGGAGAGGTGTAGATGGTGGAACAAAAGGGCCGTAGAGAGGTGTAGTTGTCCTAAGTACTTTCTTGGTGCTTCCTTTTTTTGATGGTGGGTTAAATTTAGGGGCTGTTGTATTTCCCTCTTTCTTTCTCTCTCTTTTATCTTTTCCTTCACTCTGTCAGGTAGCCATCCTTTTTTCCCGGTGCCAGTGAAGGAGGATCAGTTAAGTTCTCCTGTCTGGTAACAGAGGGATTGATTAAAGGTCCAATGTAGCCATTTAATCTCAATATCAAATCATTTATGGGTAGCAATTAAGTACTTTACTGTGATTGTTTTCAATTCAAATCCTCAAAAATAAACAAAAATAGCTTCTTGGCAAAGAGCAATTTTTCAAGCAATAATTTTTCTAGAACTGTCTGTGAGAGGTCTGAGTGAGGGGCTTAATTGGATGAGCCTAATGGGAGGGATATTTAACCTGAAAACTATCTGTTAACGGCAGAGAGGTTTGAAACTCTCTTTGTTATTGGTCTATTAACTTATATCGCCTGGTGATTTCGCCTGGCAGGCCAAAACTACATCCCATCAAAACAGGCTGAAATTTCATGTGGTCTTTTCAAACAGCTCTTACACTAAAAGGGCATTATAATAATTTTCACAATTTCACAGTATAATTCCAACCTCATAGTGTGTAAATATATATAAAACACAGGAAAATAACGTTTTTGGCTGCACTGGGCCTTTATAGAATGCTGTCAATCAGTTTATTCTGATCAATTTGTCTCTATCATGGCTGGGGAAGGTCAGTAGGCCTGTATTCAGGGCCTAAACCCTGTCATTATCAGTAACTCTATTCCTCCGGCAGCATCCTGACTCAAGAAAGGATATTGTCCCCACTCAGAGACCACTCTGGGTGTGGGGATGAGCACCCAGGCTGCTCCAACAACTGCTTTACGGAAGCTTAATTTGCAGCTCTGTTTTAGAATACCATCTTGCAATCACTATCACGTCTTAACTTATTCTCAGGACCAGAAATATAATAGCTTTATTTTACAGTCAATGGTCTGCCATTGATAAAGTATCTGTGTACTGTCTAACAATATTCAAAATAAAATTGTCTGTCTGTTTCACCCTTTGACTTTATGTCCTCCAGCTATTTTTCCACCTACAATTCCAGAAAATGATTAGCAACTAAGAAAACTATATAAACAAAGGAATGTCTGTGATGTTCTACTTGCATTTTTTAAAGAACCTTTAAGTCCTGAATAGTCACATTTCTAGTTAATGCTCCGAGGGCATTGGTGTGCAATAAAACAACTGAGTGACAGTAAGAAAATACAGCCTAGTGGGGTGAGTCATCCTCCCGATTTGACAACATGTCAACTAACGAGTGAACCCAGCTACAAAACTTTGTTGACACTGTCTAGACCAGGGGTGTTCCTGGAGAGACAGGTACTGTAGGATTTTGTCCCAACTAGGCGCCACACCAGACCAACAGAGCTAATTGATCAGTTCAGTGATTGACTAAATTCAACACACCTCGTCTTCCAGGTTGGTTAAATCAAAAACAGGACCAGGGTTGCCTACCCCCGGTCGAGACTTACAGTCCTGACTTGTAGTTAATTATCCAGCAGCATCGCCAAGGGAGGGATTTCAGATCCCAGAGATGATACCAGCAATAATCACAACATATAATATGCATTTCAACTTACTGTTGGGTTCATGATGAGCACCACAATGAGCATTGTAGCAGCTACACAGAACCTTCACTCACATTATACCCTTTCCATCTCCTATTCACTCTCTGATTCTACCTGCCAATCAAACCAAGCTATTGGTTTATAAAAGGCTAATGATCACCTCTCGATTAGACGGCACTAGAAGACGCTTCCCCACCAGCCTTCTCCCACTCTAATTGGTGGCCTGATGCAGGTGGAGCAACTAATTGGATCCTTTTAATCCAGCCCCGCTCAACACCCCTTTCACACCATCACTGATCCTGCTGCTTTTGTGTCCTGATCAAAGCCCAGTCCATCTATGAATTGATGTTTCTCTGGTTCTCCCTCCTCAGTGACTCCTCTACAGAGTCATCCCCTCCCAAGAACATCCCCTTTGACCCCAACAGATGGACTAATGTCAGATGGCAAAACAAATGTTTTACAAAGAACAGTGTTCTATCTGTGAATAGGTGACGATTGGGGATGGGAGAGGAGCGTGGAGCGTTTGTAGGGCAGTTCTCCATCGACATAAGCATCTACCTCTGTCAAAAAAAAACCTGGTCTATAGAATCTACCTCTCTCACAGAGTGGAAAAGAACCAATCTATTACTACAACAGTCTCAGGTAGCAGTATCTTTTTCTCAGTGACCTAAAAGAGCTTGATAGATAAAATCAACACACATCCAGTTATGTCACCTGACATGAAAGAATGTGGGTCAGGAAAGAGTAGTGATATATGACTATATTTATTACCTGACACTCCCTCTTCTTCTCCAAGATACTCCCTCTCCCTCTCCAAGACACTCCCTCTTCTTCTCCAAGACACTCCCTCTCCTTCTCCAAGACACTCCCTCTCCTTCTCCAAGACACTCCCTCTCCCTCTCCAAGACACTCCCTCTCCTTCTCCAAGACACTCCCTCTCCCTCTCCAAGACACTCCCTCTCCCTCTCCAAGACACTCCCTCTCCCTCTCCAAGGCACTCCCTCTCCCTCTCCAAGACACTCCCTCTCCCTCTCCAAGACACTCCCTCTCCCTCTCCAAGACACTCCCTCTCCCTCTCCAAGGCACTCCCTCTCCCTCTCCAAGGCACTCCCTCTCCCTAGCCAAGGCACTCCCTCTCCCTCTCCAAGACACTCCCTCTCCCTCTCCAATGCACTCCTTCTCCCTCTCCAAGGCACTCCCTCTCCCTCTCCAAGGCACTCCCTCTCCAAGGCACTCCCTCTCCCTCTCCAAGGCACTCCCTCTCCTTCTCCAAGACACTCCCTCTCCCTCTCCAAGGCACTCCCTCTCCCTCTCCAAGGCACTCCCTCTCCAAGGCACTCCCTCTCCCTCTCCAAGACACTCCCTCTCCCTCTCCAATGCACTCCTTCTCCCTCTCCAAGGCACTCCCTCTCCCTCTCCAAGGCACTCCTCTCCAAGGCACTCCCTTTCCCTCTCCAAGGCACTCCCTCTCCAAGGCACTCCCTCTCCCTCTCCAAGACTCTCCCTCTCCCTCTCCAAGGCACTCCCTCTCCCTCTCCAAGGCACTCCTTCTCCCTCTCCAAGGCACTTCTTCTCCAAGACACTCCCTCTCCCTCTCCAAGGCACCCCCTTTCCCTCTCCAAGGCACTCCCTCTCCAAGGCACTCCCTCTCCCTCTCCAAGACTCTCCCTCTCCCTCTCCAAGGCACTCCCTCTCCCTCTCCAAGGCACTCCTTCTCCCTCTCCAAGGCACTTCTTCTCCAAGACACTCCCTCTCCCTCTCCAAGGCACTCCCTCTCCCTCTCCAAGGCACTCCCTCTCCCTCTCCAAGGCACTCCCTCTCCCTCTCCAAGACACTCCCTCTCCCTCTCCAAGGCACTCCTTCTTCCTCTCCAAGGCACTCCCTCTCCCTCTCCAAGACACTCCCTCTCCCTCTCCAAGGCACTCCCTCTCCAAGGCACTCCCTTTCCCTCTCCAAGGCACTCAAGGCACTCCCTCTGCCTCTCCAAGACTCTCCTCTCCAAGGCACTCCTCTCCAAGGCACTCCCTTTCCCTCTCCAAGGCACTCCCTCTCCCTCTCCAAGACTGTCCCTCTCAAGGCACTCCTTCTCCCTCTCCAAGGCACTTCTTCTCCAGGTTCTCCTTCTCCTTCTCCAAGGCACTCCCTCTCCCTCTCCAAGGCACTCCCTCTCCCTCTCCAAGACAATGCACTCCTTCTCCCTCTCCAAGGCACTCCCTCTCCCTCTCCAAGGCACTCCCTCTCCAAGGCACTCCCTTTCCCTCTCCAAGGCACTCCCTCTCCAAGGCACTCCCTCTCCCTCTCCAAGACTCTCCCTCTCCCTCTCCAAGGCACTCCCTCCCTCTCCAAGGCACTCCTTCTCCTCTCCAAGGCACTTCTTCTCCAAGACACTCCCTCTCCCTCTCCAAGGCACCCCCTTTCCCTCTCCAAGGCACTCCCTCTCCAAGGCACTCCCTCTCCCTCTCCAAGACTCTCCCTCTCCCTCTCCAAGGCACTCCCTCTCCCTCTCTAAGGCACTCCTTCTCCTCTCCAAGGCACTTCTTCTCCAAGACACTCCCTCTCCCTCTCCAAGGCACTCCCTCTCCCTCTCCAAGGCACTCCCTCTCCCTCTCCAAGGCACTCCCTCTCCCTCTCCAAGACACTCCCTCTCCCTCTCCAAGGCACTCCTTCTTCCTCTCCAAGGCACTCCCTCTCCCTCTCCAAGACACTCCCTCTCCCTCTCCAAGGCACTCCCTCTCCAAGGCACTCCCTTTCCCTCTCCAAGGCACTCTCTCTCCAAGGCACTCCCTCTGCCTCTCCAAGACTCTCCCTCTCCAAGGCACTCCCTCTCCAAGGCACTCCCTTTCCCTCTCCAAGGCACTCTCTCTCCAAGGCACTCCCTCTGCCTCTCCAAGACTCTCCCTCTCCAAGGCACTCCCTCTCCAAGGCACTCCCTTTCCCTCTCCAAGGCACTCCCTCTCCAAGGCACTCCCTCTGCCTCTCCAAGACTCTCCCTCTCCAAGGCACTCCCTCTCCCTCTCCAAGGCACTCCTTCTCCCTCTCCAAGGCACTTCTTCTCCAAGACACTCCCTCTCCCTCTCCAAGGCACTCCCTCTCCCTCTCCAAGGCACTCCCTCTCCCTCTCCAAGGCACTCCCTCTCCCTCTCCAATACACTCCCTCTCCCTCTCCAAGGCACTCCCTCTCCCTCTCCAAGACACTCCCTCTCCCTCTCCAAGGCACTCCCTCTCCCTCTCCAAGGCACTCCATCTCCCTCTCCAAGGCACTTCTTCTCCAGGTTCTCCTTCTCCCTCTCCAAGACACTCCCTCTCCCTCTCCAAGGCACTCCCTCTCCCTCTCCAAGACACTCCCTCTCCCTCTCCAAGACACTCCCTCTCCCTCTCCAAGACACTCCCTCTCCCTCTCCAAGGCACTCCCTCTCCCTCTCCAAGACACTCCCTCTCCCTCTCCAATGCACTCCTTCTCCCTCTCCAAGGCACTCCCTCTCCCTCTCCAAGGCACTCCCTCTCCAAGGCACTCCCTTTCCCTCTCCAAGGCACTCCCTCTCCAAGGCACTCCCTCTCCCTCTCCAAGACTCTCCCTCTCCCTCTCCAAGGCACTCCCTCTCCCTCTCCAAGGCACTCCTTCTCCCTCTCCAAGGCACTTCTTCTCCAAGACACTCCCTCTCCCTCTCCAAGGCACCCCCTTTCCCTCTCCAAGGCACTCCCTCTCCAAGGCACTCCCTCTCCCTCTCCAAGACTCTCCCTCTCCCTCTCCAAGGCACTCCCTCTCCCTCTCCAAGGCACTCCTTCTCCCTCTCCAAGGCACTTCTTCTCCAAGACACTCCCTCTCCCTCTCCAAGGCACTCCCTCTCCCTCTCCAAGGCACTCCCTCTCCCTCTCCAAGGCACTCCCTCTCCCTCTCCAAGACACTCCCTCTCCCTCTCCAAGGCACTCCTTCTTCCTCTCCAAGGCACTCCCTCTCCCTCTCCAAGACACTCCCTCTCCTCTCCCTCTCCAAGGCACTCCCTCTCCAAGGCACTCCCTTTCCCTCTCCAAGGCACTCTCTCTCCAAGGCACTCCCTCTGCCTCTCCAAGACTCTCCCTCTCCAAGGCACTCCCTCTCCAAGGCACTCCCTTTCCCTCTCCAAGGCACTCCCTCTCCCTCTCCAAGACTGTCCCTCTCCAAGGCACTCCTTCTCCCTCTCCAAGGCACTTCTTCTCCAGGTTCTCCTTCTCCTTCTCCAAGGCACTCCCTCTCCCTCTCCAAGGCACTCCCTCTCCCTCTCCAAGACACTCCCTCTCCCTCTCCAATGCACTCCTTCTCCCTCTCCAAGGCACTCCCTCTCCCTCTCCAAGGCACTCCCTCTCCAAGGCACTCCCTTTCCCTCTCCAAGGCACTCCCTCTCCAAGGCACTCCCTCTCCCTCTCCAAGACTCTCCCTCTCCCTCTCCAAGGCACTCCCTCTCCCTCTCCAAGGCACTCCCTCTCCCTCTCCAAGGCACCCCCTTTCCCTCTCCAAGGCACTCCCTCTCCAAGGCACTCCTCTCCCTCTCCAAGACTCTCCCTCTCCCTCTCCAAGGCACTCCTCTCCCTCTCCAAGGCACTCCTTCTCCCTCTCCAAGGCACTTCTTCTCCAAGACACTCCCTCTCCCTCTCCAAGGCACTCCCTCTCCCTCTCCAAGGCACTCCCTCTCCCTCTCCAAGGCACTCCCTCTCCCTCTCCAAGACACTCCCTCTCCCTCTCCAAGGCACTCCTTCTTCCTCTCCAAGGCACTCCCTCCCTCTCCCAAGACACTCCCTCTCCCTCTCCAAGGCACTCCTTTCCCTCTCCAAGGCACTCTCTCTCCAAGGCACTCCCTCTGCCTCTCCAAGACTCTCCCTCTCCAAGGCACTCCCTCTCCAAGGCACTCCTTTCCCTCCAAGGCACTCCCTCTCCAAGGCACTCCCTCTGCCTCTCCAAGACTCTCCAAGGCACTCCCTCTCCCTCTCCAAGGCACTCCTTCTCCCTCTCCAAGGCACTTCTTCTCCAAGACACTCCCTCTCCCTCTCCAAGGCACTCCCTCTCCCTCTCCAAGGCACTCCCTCTCCCTCTCCAAGGCACTCCCTCTCCCTCTCCAATACACTCCCTCTCCCTCTCCAAGGCACTCCCTCTCCCTCTCCAAGACACTCCCTCTCCCTCTCCAAGGCACTCCCTCTCCCTCTCCAAGGCACTCCATCTCCCTCTCCAAGGCACTTCTTCTCCAGGTTCTCCTTCTCCCTCTCCAAGACACTCCCTCTCCCTCTCCAAGGCACTCCCTCTCCCTCTCCAAGACACTCCCTCTCCCTCTCCAAGACACTCCCTCTCCCTCTCCAAGACACTCCCTCTCCCTCTCCAAGACACTCCCTCTCCCTCTCCAAGGCACTCCCTCTCCCTCTCCAAGACACACCCTCTCCCTCTCCAAGGCACTCCCTCTCCCTCTCCAATACACTCCCTCTCCCTCTCCAAGGCACTCCCTCTCCCTCTCCAAGACACTCCCTCTCCCTCTCCAAGGCACTCCATCTCCCTCTCCAAGGCACTTCTTCTCCAGGTTCTCCTTCTCCCTCTCCAAGACACTCCCTCTCCCTCTCCAAGGCACTCCCTCTCCCTCTCCAAGACACTCCCTCTCCCTCTCCAAGGCACTCCCTCTCCCTCTCCAAGGCACTCCATCTCCCTCTCCAAGGCACTTCTTCTCCAGGTTCTCCTTCTCCCTCTCCAAGACACTCCCTCTCCCTCTCCAAGGCACTCCCTCTCCCTCTCCAAGACACTCCCTCTCCCTCTCCAAGGCACTCCCTCTCCCTCTCCAAGGCACTCCATCTCCCTCTCCAAGGCACTTCTTCTCCAGGTTCTCCTTCTCCCTCTCCAAGACACTCCCTCTCCCTCTCCAAGGCACTCCCTCTCCCTCTCCAAGACACTCCCTCTCCCTCTCCAAGACACTCCCTCTCCCTCTCCAAGACACTCCCTCTCCCTCTCCAAGGCACTCCCTCTCCTCTCCAAGACACACCCTCTCCTCTCCAAGGCACTCCCTCTCCCTCTCCAAGACACTCCCTCTCCCTCTCCAAGGCACTCCCTCTCCCTCTCCAAGGCACTCCCTCTCCCTCTCCAAGACACTCCCTCTCCTCTCCAAGGCACTCCCTCTCCAAGGCACTCCCTCTCCCTCTCCAAGGCACTTCCTCTCCCTCTCCAAGGCACTCCCTCTCCCTCTCCAAGGCACTCCCTCTCCCTCTCCAAGACACTCCCTCTCCCTCTCCAAGGCACTCCCTCTCCCTCTCCAAGGCACTCCCTCTCCCTCTCCAAGGCACTTCCTCTCCCTCTCCAAGGCACTCCCTCTCCCTCTCCAAGGCTCTCCCTCTCCCTCTCCAAGACACTCCCTCTCCAAGGCACTCCCTCTTCCTCTCCAAGGCACTCCCTCTCCCTCTCCAAGACACTCCCTCTCCCTCTCCAAGGCACTCCCTCTCCAAGGCACTCCCTTTCCCTCTCCAAGGCACTCCCTCTCCCTCTCCAAGACTGTCCCTCTCCAAGGCACTCCCTCTCCCTCTCCAAGGCACTTCTTCTCCAGGTTCTCCTTCTCCCTCTCCAAGGCACTCCCTCTCCCTCTCCAAGGCACTCCCTCTCCCTCTCCAAGGCACTCCGTCTCCCTCTCCAAGGCACTCCCCCTCCCTCTCCAAGACACTCCCTCTCCCTCTCCATGGCACTCCCTCTCCCTCTCCAAGGCACTCCCTCTCCCTCTCCAAGGCACTCCTTCTCCCTCTCCAAGGCACTTCTTCTCCAGGTTCTCCTTCTCCTTCTCCAAGGCACTCCTTCTCCCTCTCCAAGGCACTCCCTCTCCCTCTCCAAGGCACTCCCTCTCCCTCTCCAAGGCACATCCCTCTCCCACTCCAAGGCACATCCCTCTCCCTCTCCAAGGCACTCCTTCTCCAGGTTCTCCTTCTCGTCTTTCTCTGTCTCAGAGCTGCGTAGAGCCATGAAAGCAATTGATGTCAACAAATCCCCTGGACCTGTTGATCTAGACCCCCGCCTACTACAGTTAGCTGCAGACATCATTGCTCCTCCTTTAACATACAACTTTAACCTCACCCTAGAATGTAATGAAATCCACAAGTTGTGGAAATCAGCATTTGTCCTACCTCTTTAGAAAGGAGGTGATCCTACTCTACTGAATAAGTATCGGCCCATATCTAAATGGTCTGTTTCTGGCAAAGGTATTGGAATCTCTAGTCATTAAGCATTTTAAAGCCTGCCTCCAGTAAAACAATATTTTCAGTGGTACGCGATCAGGTTTCAGGTCTAGCCTCAGCACTGTCACAGCAACTTTGAAGGTTCTGATTGATTTTCACTGTGCCCTGGATAAGAAGCTGCATTGTGTATCTGCAATCATAGACTTGTCAAAGGCATTCGACACTGTGGACTATACTGTCTTGGTGCAGAGATTGAAGGGTATTGGGATTACTCATGTTATGGAGTGATTTGTTAACTACCTGTCAATACAACTATCTGCCTTAACACACTGTTCTAACTGTTCTAACCATCTGCCTTAACACGGTTCTAAGTCGGACACCATAGAGCTGTGCTCAGATATGCCTCAAGGATCAATTTTAGGTCCCCTGTTGTTTATCAACAACATTTGGAGACATATTGAGACAGTTGATGTACATTTTTATGTGGATGACACTGTTCTCTATTCAAATGGCAGCCGTTTGACTTTGGTATTTGAAAAAGCTCAGACAGCTTTTAACATCATTCAACATAATCTGTACGATTTGAGGCTTGTAGTTCCTTTGTCGCCAGAAAATAGTTGATTTGTTGTACTTTTAATCTGTGTTGGACTAAGGTGATCCTATTTATGTGTAAGCCTCAAGCTCTACACTGAAGGCTCTTGACTCTGTATATCATGCAGCCCCACATGAAAAAAATACTATAGTATACTATGGTATGAATACTATAGTATTCACTGTAGTGTTTTTGAAGACTTTATTGTGATATTTGCTGTAGTGTTACGAACATGACTGTAGTATACTCTACTATTCAGTTTACTATAGTATAAATACTGTAGTAAAAAAACTGTAAAATACTATAGCAATTACTGTAGTGTTTTGTGGACTGTAGTATACTGTAGTATTTACTCAATTTTTTTATATATATTTTTTTTAACTTTGTGATAGAAGTGGGGGCTTTGTCCTTGAGGAAATCCATGGGACAAAATCCTCAAAGAGCAAATTTTCCATGATCTGAAGTGTTTGGTTTGTTGGTTGGTCAGAGGTCTGAATAGATAGTTCATAGCTTCTCCTCTTTTCTTTAATTAAAACCTCTTAAGGATCTGCTCCTTTTTTTCAAAATTTCACCTAAAATGACATATCCAAATCTAACTGCCTGTAGCTCAGGACCTGAAGCAAGGATATGCATATTATTGATACCATTTGAAAGGAAGGTTTGTGGAAATGTGAAATTAATGTAGGAGAATATAACACAATCGATCTGGTAAAAGATAATACCAATATTTTTGGTTGTTGTTGTTGTTTTTTTGTATTTTATTTGTACCATCATCTTTGTAATGCAAGATAAAGGCCAAAATGAATTATTTGAGCCTAGGCTCAATTTAGACTTTAGACAACAGTGCATGTGCAAAGTTTTAGACTGATCCAATGAACTATTGCATATATATTCAAAACGTTGTATCAAGACTGTCCAAATGTGCATAATTGGTTTATTCATACATTTTCAAGTTCATAATTGTGCACTCTCCTCAAACAATAACATGGTATATTTTCACTATAATAGCTACTGTAAATTGGACAGTGCTGTTAGATTAAACAAAAATGTATGTTTTCTGCCCATATCAGATATGTCTATGTTCTGGGATTTTTTAAAAGTTTCTTACAACCTCATGCTAATCACATTAGCCTATGTTAGCTCAACCATCCCGAGGTCAGGACACCGATCCTGTAGAGGATAACCTGTAGGGAACACAATATATGGTCTATATTTGGCATGTAGTTTTCTCACTTATGGGTGGCGCAAATTGGGATATGGTAAGGGGAATGGGCAGGGTATGTGCAAACAATTAAATACTGTAGTATATACTATGGTAATTACTATTGTGTTTTTGCAGACTGTAGTGTTTTTGCAGAAATTACTGCATAATTTAATATAGCGTTTTGTGGTCGGTTGTATAATGCAGTATTTACTATTATACTATTTATTCTACAGTTGTATTTGTTTTTCTCCCACCTTTATTTAACCAGGTCGTCCAGTTGAGAACAAGTTCCCATTTACAACTGTGACCTGGCCAAGATAAAGCAAAGCAGTGCGACAACAATAACACAGAGTTGCACATGGAATAAACAAACGTACAGTCAATAACACAATAGAGAAATCTGTATACAGTGTGTGCAAATGAAGTAAGGAGGTAAGGCAATAAATAGGCCAATAGTGGCAATGTAATTACAATTGAGCAATTTACACCGTAGTGATAGATGTGCAGATGAGGATGTGCAAGTAGAAATACTGGTGTGCACAGCTGTTTACAGATGGGCTGTGTACAGCTGCAGCGATCGGTAAGCTGCTCTGACAGCTGACGCTTAAAGTTAGTGAGGGAGATATAAGTCCCCAACTTCAGTGATTTTTGCAATTCGTTCCAGTCATTGGCTTCAGAGAACTGAAAGGAAAGGCGGCCAAAGGAGGTGTTGGCTTTGGGGATGACCAGTCAAATATACCTGCTGGAGCGTGTGCTACAGGTGGGTGTTGCTATGGTGACCAGTGAGCTGAGATAAGGCGGAGCTTTACCTAGCAAAGACGTATAGATGACCTGGAGCCAGTGGGAATACTCCAACATTCTATAGTAAGTATACACATGATTGAGGTATACTATATTGCGTAGTATAGTTTTCTACAGTATACTACAGTTTACTACAGAATTCTATAATAAGTGCCGTAGTATTCTATAGTAAACCGTATTATTTCTTCATGTGGGGCCCTTCGTTTTGTCACCAATCAGAGACGTCTAACTCATCCATGTGATCTCTACTGTGCTGTGGACGTCACTAGCAACACTCAGGCTCAAACACTGGTACATTCTTATTTAGAAGGCCATTTTAGGGAAACTGACATTTTATCTATCCTCTCTTCTAGCTCGAAATTAAAACAAGCTCAAATCTCAATGTTGTTTTATGATAACAATCCTGAAAATTAGAACCGAGCATGGAAAAAAGTATTTTCATTACTCAGTCCCCTGGTCTTGTAATTCCTTCCAAGCCAACCTAAAGTTCCAGGATCTGGTAGTAGTTGTTTCTAATTGTCACCTGATGTCACTAGTTTGCGTTTCCTTACGTAAGGAAAAATGTTGTTTTACTTAACAAACACCACACACACATCCACTGTTTGTTTGCCGGTGTATTTGTGCTGTTGCCAGCGTCTTCTGTCCGTGTTGTCCATTTTGTCTTACATAATTTTTCTTATCCCCGTCCTCACAGGCGGCATTTTGCGTCTTGCCAGGCCGTTATTGTAAATAAGAATTTGTTCTTAATTGACTTACCTGGTTAAATAAAGGTTCAATTAAAAAAATATGGCAATAGGCCTAGTTCAGTGTGTGGAAACACGGAGATGAGAAGTTTCCTTTATGTATTATTCCACCCCTGATAATTCTCACTTTCCAGAATGTTTCAAGAGGGTGTCCTTCCCAACCAGAAACCTCTTTCACATTCATTCCTTCCACATCACATCCATTCAAGCACCTGAGCACAAAAGACCATCCACAGCCTCAGTGTTCAAATGAAATGGTGCGACTAGTTGAAGTGCTTTCTCCATTAATACTCCACCTGGGACCTGGAGGGAAACAAAGAGAAGCCTATTGTCTGTCATTAGGGAGCTGTGGTGTTGTGTGATGGCTGACTGACAGGAATAGACCTCTCAGGAAGCCTGATGATGATGAGTCTTATTAAGAGCAGAGGAGCCCCTGATAGTTCATTGAGTGGTGGGTTGGTGAGACCAGTGTGAGTCTGAGAATAGAGATCTATCAGCCCAGATGGACCCTGCAGCCTGCTCCAATCAGCTCACAAAAGTGATATAATTACCAGGGCGGGAGGGGAGAGGGCCGACACCTTTTGAGTTCTCCCGGTCCCCCCTTTCCCACCCACCCATTCTACCACACTCCAAGCTTACTGATTGTGCCACTCCTACTGGCCCAGCCGTTATCCCCCCTCCAACAACAGGCCAATTTGTCCCCGCGGCCCAGTACCCCACACCCACCTGCTGCGTTATTTAGCCCCTCTCCTGCACTTCAATAGCAGGTATTGATTAGAGAGCGACCACCCCCCCTTCACTTTCCCCGAAAATCTGCCCCCCCCTCTTCCCAGCAACCTTTAATCTGATTACAGGCTTTCTGCAGCCTTTCACATGGTGCTGGCCCCAGGGGGACAATGGTGGGTAGAGTGGTTTCACACACACTCCCAGGGTCATGTGATCCAGGAGAGGAGCTCCCTCCACTCTCCTCCAGCATCCCGGGACTATAGGAGGGTCTGCCCACCTGCCTGTCCTCCTACACTCTTCAAACACAGGATTAACAGGGACATCTCTGTTACAGTCCCACTGCCTCCTCCTCCTCCTGCCTTCTGCATACCGCCTCCATCCCCCTCTGTCGGCCCCCCAAACTCCCACAGCCTTGTTTGATTAGCCAGAAGAAGATATTTGAAGCCATTTCCCTCTCACTTTCTCCCCCTCAGTCTCATTCTTTACCTCTTCTGTCTAGCATTCTCTCTCCCTCCGTTTGAAGCTCCAATCCCTCCTCCTCATGGGAAAGCTATGTGAATCAGGGAAATCGCTGCTCCACCCTCCCTGCTCTCCCCTGCTGTCCATCTAATTTATCCCATGTAATCCCCTAAACCTGGGCTGGAGTTGCTGCACACTGCCTTAGTGTCAAGGTTCCCCTGGTTGACTTTCCTCCCATCAGGATTAGAAGTGAGGAATTCCTCATAAAGCCACTTCAGGACTCAGGGGCCAAACCTAGGGACATGCGTTCACTGAACTTGCTCCAGAGTAGATTCATTATGAAGAAGCTGTCCAATTCTCTCCAAATGCAGGTATATACAGTATATTTTGCCACTCATTCCTTTAGAAGACAATTTCCATTGTGAATAAATGGCCCCTGGGAAAATATTCAGCAAACTATTGTGTTCAAACTGATAGTTAAGATAAGTAACCTCATAATTAAGCTTAAATATATAAATCAAAATGTATTGTGTTCTCTTCACTCATAAAACCAGCTGGTTTGTCAGGCAGGCACAAAGCTAGTGTCCACACAGAGTGTTTAGAGTTCATTAAACGCCATGGTGATGGATCAGGAAATGACCCTCTTGACTGGTCTGTCCAGTGACCCGGGATCTCTGTCAGGCCTCATTACCATGAGAATCCTGGCATTGGAAAGGTTGCCCTTGAGGGTGACCAGTCTGGTATGACAAAAATGGACAGGCCACAGACCTCTATCAGGCCAGCTCATCCCCTCTCCTTAACCCACCACACCCACATATATGCTCAGCGAGCAATGATATGGTTTGCTTTCTGTCTGTGTTTATGGTCCTACTAATAACCCCCCTCTTTGACCTGATGCAGATACTCTTGAAATAGAAATGTGTATGGGTATATGAGAGTGTTATTCAGGGGTACTTGGTACAATGATGGTGATAATCATGTCTGTCAGACCTATAATGAACATACCATAGAGAGTCTCAGAAGGCACAGGACATATTCCACATCAGTGGCGTATTTAACCTTTATTTTGACAGGGAGTCAATGCTGAGACCAAGGTCTCTTTTCCAGATGAGCCCTGTTTAGCACAACAATACACATCAAAATACAATATACACATGAAACTACACATCCATATACACATTAAAATACACAACAATACATTAAAATAATACCTGTTCACAGAAAACACAGAGCGAGAGATGAGGGGAGGGACTTGGCTGAGAGTAACAGATGGTAGGGCCAACACCAGGCCTCTGACAGTAAGTCAGAGGGGTGCTCTTCACTTCACAGAGTGTGACAGAGATTGATCTAACCTTTACCCTCTAACATGTTGCCATATAAGGCTAAACAAGTGTCTCTGGTTATGTAATACAGCCCCTTGGGCCCCTGGATTGACCTCTCTAAGCCCTCCAACTCCCAACTTTGACCGGAGGAAGTGGCCAGGCTAGGTCACAATGACATTGGGGTGTGCCTCGTGAGTCAGGACAGAGAGCCCTGCTACGTACCTCTCAGACTGGCTGTGGCTCAAGGCACAGGAGCAGGTTCTTTTTTTTTTACTAGCTCAGATTTGAACACAGGGTGAGGTCAAAGGTGCTGGTCTAAGATCTCACTTAGTGTAGACAGGACAGAGCACCCTACATACAATAGCATCACACAATAAAGGTCCAAAGCTGATTCCTGGTAGGTATGTTCAGAGTAATTAGACTAGAAAATAGTGATTTACAGCACTTCTATGAGGAAAACAGTTGAGCGCAACACACTTTTCAAACACACCTTTAAGTTACCACTGAAGCACTAGCCTAACCAAGAATATAGTGATAGCCCAAGAAAATGTTCAAAAAAATGATTAATTCCTGTTAAACAAGTTGGAGCACTCAAAAAACAGGCAGAGATAGGACTGCCTAAACTCTAACCAAGAATGTACTCAATACAAATAAATAGCTAAACTTTTGGGTTCGTGGCTTTAGACTAAAAAACTGTTTTATCAAAGTTAAAATACAGCTGCTGTATTAAGCCTCTAGAAAATACATGAAAATGCCAGTTAGTCATATTTAAACTTGCAAATATACAGACATTAGATCAATTTCAGAGGCAACTTACATAATAAAACTCCTTTCAAACTCTCCTTGGTTGTAATCTGTCCCAAAGCATCTTGTTACAACTACAGTCAATAACATTTACATGATTAATATATTCAAAACAATTCAAATAATATTACTGAACTGAAATAGAAGACTTACCATGACTTTCAAACAATCACCAAACAATTCATCATCCTCAAACATACATGGTCACATGGTGCAGGCTCCATAGTACTAGTCTCTCCAAAAGGGGGTACTTTTCACGGCACTTCCATAGAAATTGATTTTTGTAGCAGGTTAGTTTTTGCTAGCTCTGACCCAAATCCTTTTTCTTAACGTTAACCTCAGTCTCCCAACGTGCTACGTTCATTTTCCTAATCTGCTGCGAAAAAGTAATTTTTGCGTGCAGTGAAAAGCGGTTCCCCTCTCCGAAATTGCTGACTGCAGTTGCCTTTTAAAAGGATAGCAGGTCGTTGATTTGAGCCCTTCATTACCTCAGTGGTGGACATTCAAAAGGCCCCACCTGTTACAGTTCATGTTGATCATGCTGGTCTGTATGTTCACCTTGTGTACAGTATCTTCTCATTCACACTGAGCATGACATCAGATATACACATACTAACATTCATTTTGCATGACTGTGGAGCTATCAAGGAGAAGAGGCAAACAGTATATTTAACCTCACATTTTATTTATTAAGTTATATGAGTAGCAACATTTAAATAAACATGATTTTAACAGTACAGTAAAAACATAATTGAGAGGTGGAAGACATAGAGGGCATCTCAGAAGGCAGGGGATACATTGAATCATTAGAGATAGTGATGAAAATGTGTTGGCATGTACATAGCTTTAAAAGCTGTTTAAATACATCATGTCACCAAAAACGTTCAAGTAAAGTTTAAATGTACTTCTACACCTCAACACTAACTCTTTGGTTAAATACTTTAAATCTTTATCCCAAACAAAGAAAACGATCATATTGGGGACTTAAAGGGTACTCCTGCATTGTGAAAATAGAGCAAAACTATTTTTGGTTTTTCAGAGCACTAGAGACAAAATATTCACTTTGAACTAAAAGTAAACTACTGTCCTCTTTACATATGCACCAGCTATATTAAAATACAATTTTCTCTGAAAAGAAAATGGGAAGAAAATTTACAACATACAAGGCCACAGAATGAGGATTGGTCAAAGTAACTTCATGAAAAATCCTTTCCTCATCCTCATTCAATTCAGTGGTTTTGATCAAAGATTTCACAGTGTGTGATTGTTATATATATATATATATATATATATATATATATATATATATATATATATATATATATATATATATATATATATATATATATACAGTATACCAATGCTCAGGAAAAGCTCCATTGGCCATTTTCTGTGGTAGGTTATAGTTAGACACACATCATGTGGATTAAGTGCAGATCTTAGAGGTCCTTTCAATAGATCAGCATTCTACCAGAATTCAGGACACAATGTTCCATGCCAGTGCATATCCATATAGGAATGGATGTGATCTAATGGAGTGGATGGTGGCTGGTGGGGGGAGGGGTGAAGGCACGTCCAGTATCTAATGGCTTCAAATTTAGGTAATGACCTTAACATAAGATGCAAGAAAGAATGTTTTAATGTGCCTTGTATAGGTGCCTTCATTTAGGGGGAGTGTGGTTGTCTGTTGGATTTCCGTGGTAATTCCATGGTCCAGCAGGACATGTTTGGGTGGTGGTGTCCTCACACCTCTGTATTTAGCTTTCACAGTGTTCCACAGAGAAGTTGGACTCAGATCTGTTAGGAGCAAAATATGACAGAAAATGAAACACACATTTTTTCCTACACTATTCTATCCTGTGGAATGATTAGTCATTACAATCAACAGAGAACATAATGGTTTGAAAAAAGATTGGATTATCTATAAACAAGTACTGTATTCAAAACGAATCCTTGATTATAACTTCAACAAATCACAAACTAGTTTTGTGATATGGTCAAACAGAGCATGCTGAATGGACTTACAGGTCTTGCTGCTTGTGGATCATGTGGTTGTTGTACTCCAGAATGGGAGGGATGCTCTCCTGATGCTCCTCCTCTTCATCAGGGAGCTGTGAAGAAATCATAGGTGATTTAGGTTTTATTTTCATACTTGTGTGAAATGTCTTCAGTGTGGTCAATGTAATGCAACAGTTCTATTGTCTACTATAGTTTTTTTCTTTCTCCATTTTTCTCCATAAAAATCCAGATGAAGATCTCAAAGGTGGTCTGTAGTTCATCACGTGAGACTAAATCAAAGACAATGGCACCACCCAGTGGTTGTATTGTGAACAGCAGGTGATGAGTGGCTGGTTCATTTACCTCCCAGTACACCTCATCATCGAAACAGTTCTCATCAGCAGGATCTCCCCAGATGGGTAACTTCAGGATGGAACCTGTGAACAGAGGAGATAGTGTCAACTTCAGTCCCTCTCCTTCAGGCACGTCACCCTCTATACGACCCATGTCACCACTAGGTCACCCTATAAAATGCCCATGGCTGGCCAAACTCACCGACTATAGCTCCGCCTACAACCCCAAAGACGATGGACACACACATTCCAGCGGCCTGGTATCCACCCTGAGTTAACACGGTTCTGTCCTTAAAGTCTCCAGTGAAGTCAAACGTGTTGATCAACCTGGACGGAAAATAACAATGTACAGAATCAGATGGTGTCCCATATTTAGGCTTTATGTTGAGTCTTCTAATGACTGTATATTTCCAACTAACTGTCAGATTACAGGCTAAACTGTGACTGTGACATAATTTGTTTGGTGTAAAATGACATTAATCATTTAAGATATGACCTGTGACATACAGTAACTGTGTGATATGATTGGTTGAGGAGAGGTTGTGGGGGAATATGTGTTCTGATTGTCTGGTAACAAGGATGCATGTTCAGGTTCATGTGGTTTGGCTGTGTAGCCTTAGACCCTCGGGTCTCCTGACTCACCCCTGCTTTCCGTAGACTGACTCGCTGGCAGCTGCAGCAGTGATGGCTCCAACTATCCCGCCAATCACCCCAGGCATGGCGTGCAGGTTGTGTATTCCACACGTGTCCTGAATCTTCAGTGTCTTCTCCAAGAAGGGCTGGGAGGAGACGGGGAAAGGTTTAACAACATACCCGCAACACAGCCAAATAGTGTATTACCGTTTATGGCAAAGGAATCTGCCCAATAAAGATTAGGCAGCCATTTAGAGTGCTATACCTTTTTTTGTGTGTGGCTCAACATCATTCATAAGAAGAAAATAAGAGTTGTAAGAGTTGTCATGACTTTCTTTGGACAGAACCTACTAAGCCTACAAAACAAGCTGTGAGTGACCAGGGGTGAGACTCACAGAAATGAAGATGTAGCCCATGGTAGAGATGATGCCGCAGAAGAAGCCCACGATCAGAGCACCGTAGGGAGAGATCATAAACTCAGCCGCTGTCCCCAAGGCAACACCCCCTGCCAGGGTGGAATTCTGGATATGCACCTTTTGAGCAAGAGAGAGCACCAGTCATGACACTCGAAAACCTGTCAGTCAACAAGATGAGCGCAGAGGAAGATTGTGCAGACTGAGAGGTTGTCAGTTAGTGTCACAAATACACAGTTACAGAGAATGTATGTCCAAACGCACGCACGCACGCACGCACGCACGCACGCACGCACGCACGCACGCACGCACGCACGCACGCACGCACGCACACACACACACACACACACACACACACACACACACACACACACACACACACACACACACACACACACACACACACACACACACACACACACACACACACACACACACACACACACTGTTCCTTGCCATGTCAAGCTTGCCAGTCTTCTGGGAGAGGCTGGAGATGGCCACTGTGGTGAGGACAGTGGAGGCCAGGCACAGGTAGGTGTTGATGACTGCCCTGTGCTGACCGTCTCCATGGTCAGTAATGGCCGAGTTGAAACTGGGCCAGAACATCCACAGGAACAGTGTGCCTGAGGAGAGAGAAGGGACAACACAGTTAAAACACACCGATCATCACACACACTTCAGAACAGGAACAGTGCCATGGCAGAAAACTTCTACAAACTAAAGATAGGTCACCATCACCAGAGGGAGTGAAACCCACACAGAGCCAATCAGAACCATTCATATGTTTATGCAATGGACAACTAACTCACCGATCATGGCGAAGATATCGGAGTGGTACACAGAGCCCTGCATACGCTTGCTCTGGTGTAAATTAGGTCGGTAAAGGACCCAGGAAATGGTCAGACCATAATAACCTCCAAAGGTGTGAATAACCATGGAGCCACCGGCATCCCTAGCCTGTGGGGACAGAAACAGTCATTTGTTACCAGGTGTACCAAACCATGTGATTTTACGTGGCTGCAGGCCATTGAGGTTAGATAAATACGTTACTATATCAGGGTTAAAGGGTGAATTAAATGAATCCAACCATGGCTAATACAGTGTGTTTAATTGAATAGTTGTACGCCCAGAGAGTGCTTGATGGACTCACATGAAGTAAGTTCAGAATGATGTACTCTTCCACAGCGAACAGAGTGACACCAAACAGGGTCATAACCAACAGCTGGACCGGGCTGACTTTCCCCAGCACTGCCCCGTAGGCTATGAGACAGCCCGCCACACAGAAGTCAGCATTGATCAGACTGCAGATAGAAGACACAGGTGGGTGGAGACAGATTATTACTGGAGAGTCATGTGAGAGAGTCAGTCATGTATACAGTAGTAAAACCTGAATGACTAGATCAGTAAGTAATCCTCCTTCAGGTAATCCTCCTTCAGGTCTTTCAGGGTAGCCTAGTGGTTAGAGCGTTGGACTAGTAACCGAAACGTTGCAAGATCAAATCCCCAAGCTGACAAGGTACAAATCTGTCATTCTGCTCCTGAACAAGGCACTTAACCCACTGTTCCTAGGCCATCATTAAAAATAATAATTTGTTCTTAACTGACTTGCCCAGTTAAATAAAGGTAAAATAACCATTCTGCCATTGTTTCAGTATGAGTAGCAAGTCACTGATTAAGCCTCCTCCCCTCTCCTATGTGTGTGCACACCTCATCAGTTCTCACTCTAATTGCAGCCTCATAGATGCACGTCAGTGCGGTTGCATACCTTTCAACACCGATGAAGATCTTTCCTGTCTGGGGGTCTAGAGAGTGGAACCAGCCTTGCATAAGCAGAGCCCACTGCAGGCCGAAGGAGGCAACGAGGAAGTTGAAGCCGACCGCGCCGAAGCTGTACCTCTTCAAGAAAGTCATGAGGAACCCGAAACCCACAAAGATCATCACATGAACATCCTGGAAGCCTGGAGAGAGGAGAGTTAGAAGGAGAAAGAGAATTATTCAAAGTGTGAAATAAATCCTAATAGTTAATGCAACATGTTATTGCATCCAATGCAAGGGGGTCTCAGTAGTTGCATACTTTTTAAAATAAAAAATCAGTCCTGTACCATTTGGTCAAAGTTTTATAGCTGTTAACTCGACATGTTCAACTGGATATGTCAGCATCAGATTAGCAGGTTTATGATACACACCCTGTCAGTTTACACACCAGAGCTACAGGTAGGATATAATCCCTGACAAATCAAAACACATCATATTATAAGAGGAAACAGATGCCACATAGCATCACGAGTAAACTTAACTTGTCACTCATTCAGCCTGGCTATCAGCAAAGATGCACCATCAGAAGCTGGCATAAAGCAAGCTTGAATCAGACAAATTGGAAATAACCACTGACCTACATTTGGTAAAGATGGTAGGTAGTGTTAAGCCACGTTAGAGAGGCAAATTTGGACTGCCACTGCATTTGTCCACTAATGAATAGATGCTTTCAAAATAACTCAGACTGAGATCGTTGTCCAGGGGATTTCACAGGGGAAATTGTCAAACATCCTAGAGATCAAAGGTTGTCATCTTATCAAACAGCAAGCATGTTTCTTATTAACAACCTGATTCTTTATCATTTCAATGAAGATGAAACCATGAATCATACATTTACTGTATATTGTCAACCTAAACTATGCACCAGGCAGTCCAGTGATTATGAATGTACTTACTGGGGTATCTGAAGTAGAAGTCATTCTCTATGTCGCTGGTGATGTTGTGATGGGCCTTGGTCTCTACCCAGTGTGTGTCCGACTCCTCGTCGTAGCGGATGAAGACTCCGAAGAGGATGATCATGGCAATCTGCCAGACGAAGCAGACTACCGGCAGTGTAAGACGGATGTTGGTGTTCTTTTGCTGAGAGAAGTAGTCTTTGCATCCCTGGATGAAATTCCCCATGGTGGAGGCTGAGTAAGTACTGAGACAGTGAAGCTCTTTGACCTGCCCTGAGTGTGGCTGTGACCCTGAAACTACAGGCTGTATCAGCACAGGTATATATGGACCAAAGAGAGGTGTGTCCTCAGTGTGAGCCAGCTGTTGCCCTACCCAGCACCAAACCCTCCCTCCCCCTTCCTGTCCTCTGGCACCTTGATAGATGACATCTGGCACGAGGCAGCAGAGAGTCCCGTGCATTTGATTGTTTGTCCCAAACAACATGTTGCATAAGAGGGATTAGAGGAAAACTTTTTTGTTCCCATTTTTTGTTGTTAGAGGAGATCTCCTTTGTTGTTACTGGGCAACAAGCAACCTGGTCTCAGAGAAAGAAGTATAATACTATACATCCTCCAAGATGTATGATAAGTTAAGTCATCCAATTTGTATGCTATTGTACTGTACAACCGGGTAAGACATATGATTGTACGCAGTACCAGTCAAAAGTTTGGACACACCTACTCATTCCAGGGTTTTTCTTTGTTTTTTACTATTTTCGGCATTGTAGTATAATAATGAAGACATCAAAACTATGAAATAACACATATGGTCTAGTAACCAAAAAAGTGTTAAACAAATCCAAATATATTTTATATTTGAGATTCTTCAAAGTAGCCACCATTTGCCTTGATGACAGCTTGCATACTCAACTGGAATGCATTTTAATTAACATTTGTGCTTTGTTAAAATTTAATTTGTGGAGTTTTTTTCATTTTTGAACAAATCAGTTGTGTTGTGACAAGGTAGGGGTGGTAGAAGACCAAGTCCATATTATTGTGTTAGGTTCTCAATGAACCGAGTAAAACACACGGACGATTAGTAAAGCTTAAACCAAGTTTATTCACCCATTGGGTCATACAGCTGCATAAGACAAAAACATATGTCCACCAGTGGTAGTATATACACCCCAATTTGGGAGGAGTCTCCTCCTTCCCTCTAAATATTACACCTTTATTACTATTCAGGACGTTAAGTGATGTAGGCAATAAACTCTTAATTCTCCCTTAATGTGACCTGACCTCAACCCCCTTCCTCACTAATCCACAGCTCTCCATTATCAGTGACCGCAATTATGTGATTGCCTCTCCTCTACTCAGCACCTCCCAAAGCCCCCTAGCTCCTCCTGACCCAACCATATACATTCCTCCAACAGATACCCATTAACTTCTGGTGTATAAACAAGACTAAGGCACTCCTCATGTCTCTAGTGTAAGTGATTATTAACAATATTTAAGTTTAGAAATCCGAACCCATCAATAGCAAGAACAGCTCAAATAGGCAAACAGAAACGGCAGTCCTTTAAGACATGAAGGTCAGTCAATCCGGAAAATTTCTATAACTATAACTATGAAAATTATACAGTTGCAAAAACCATCAACAGCTATGATGAAACTGTCTCTCATGAGGACCGCCACAGGAAAGGAAGACCCAGAATTACCTCTGCTGCAGAGGATAAGTTCATTAGAGTTACCTGCCTCAGAAATTGCAGCCCAAATAAATGCTTCACAGAGTTCAAGTAACAGACACATCTCAACGTCAACTGTTCAGAGGATATTGTGTGAATCAGGCCTTCATGGTTGAATTGCTGCACAGAAACCACTACTAAAGGACATCAATAAGAAGAAGAGACTTGCTTGGGACAAGAAACACAAGCAAATGACATTCAACCGGTGGAAATCTGTCCATTGGTCTGATTGCAAATTTGTTGGTTCCAACCGCCATGTCTTTGTGAGACGCAGAGTAGGTGAACAATTTTTTGTTTTTCAATTTTACCTTTATTTAACCAGGCAAGTCAGTTAAGAACATATTCTTATTTTCAATGACGGCCTGGGAACAGTGGGTTAAGTGCCTGTTCAGGGGCAGAACGACAGATTTGTACCTTGTCAGCTCAGGGGTTTGAACTCACAACCTTCCGGTTACTAGTCCAACACTCTAACCACTAGGCTACGCTGCCGCCCCAAATGATCTTCGGAAGTGTGGTTCCCACCGTTAAGCATGGAGGGGGATGTGAAATGGTGTGGAGGTGCTTTGATGGTGACACTGTCAGTGATTTATTTAGAATTCAAGGCACACAACCAGCATGGCTACCACAGCATTCTACAGCGATACACCATCCCATCTGGCTTGCGCTTAGTGGAACTATCATTTGTTTTTCAACAGGACAATGACCCAACACACCTCCAGGCTGTGCAAGGGTTATTTGACCAAGAAAGAGAGTGATGGAGTGCTGCATCAGATCACCTAGCCTCCACAATCACCCAACCTCAACCCAATTGAGATGGTTTGGGATGAGTTGGACTGCAGAGTGAAGGAAAAGCAGCCAACAAGTCTTCAGAACATGTGGGAACTCCTTCAAGACTGTTGGAAAATCCAAGTGAAGATGGTCAAGAGAATGCCAAGAGGGTGCAAAGCTGTCATCAAGGCAATGGGTGGCTACTTTGAAGAATCTCAAATAAAAAATATATTTTGATTTGTTTAACACTTTGTTGTTACTACATGGTTCCATATGTGCAATTCCATCGTTTTGATGTCTTCACTATTATTCTACAATGTAGAAAATAGTCAAACTAAAGAAAACCCCTGAAATGAGTAGGTGTCCAAAACGTTTGACTAGTACAGTACTTCCTATCATTTTTATTTCACCTTTATTAACTAGGTAGGCCAGTTGAGAACAAGTTCTCATTTACAACTGCGACCTGGCCAAGATTGTCATGTTTTGTCTTATATTGTCTTGTCATTATGCTTTCCCTTCTGTTCGTTTCCCCCTGCTGGTCTTTTTAGGTTCGTTCCCTTTTTTTCTCTCTCCCTCCCTCTCTCTCTTCTCTCTATCGTTCCGTCCCTGCTCCCAGCTGTTCCTATTCCCCTAATCAATCATTTAGTCTTCCCACACCTGTTCCCTATCTTTTCCCCTGATTAGAGTCCCTATTTCTCCCCTTGTTTTCCGTTTCTGCCCTGTCGGATCCTTGTATATTGTTCGCCGTGCTGTGTCTTGTTTCCCTCAGATGCTGCGTGTGAGCAGGTGTCTGAGTCTGCTACGGTCGGTGCCTTCCCGAGGCAACCTACAGTTTATGGTCGAGTCTCCAGTCTGTTCTCGTCATTACGAGTGGAATTGTTTTTTATGCTTTATTTTACCGCTCCGATTTGTCTAGGAGTATTGCTATTTCCTTTACTGGATTAAAGACTCTGTTTTCGCCAAGTCACTTTTGGGTCCTCATTCACCTGCATAACAAAGATAAAGCAAAGCAGTGCGACAAAAACATCAACACAGAGTTACACATAAACAAACGTACAGTCAATAACACAATAGAAAAATATATGTACAGTTTGTACAAATGTAGTAAGGTTAGGGAGGTAAAGGCAATAAATTGGCCATAGTGGCAAAATAATGACAATTTAGCATTCACACTGGAGTGATAGATGTGCAGATGATGATGTGCAAGTAGACATACTGGGGTGCAAAAGAGCAAAAAAAATATAAAAAATATGGGGATGAGGTAGTTGGGTGGGCTGTGTACAGGTACGGTGATCGGTAAGCTGCTCTGACTGCTGATGCTTAAAGTTAGTGAAGGAGACATGTCTCCAGCTTCAGTAATTTTTGCAATTCGTTCCAGTCATTGGCAGCAGAGAACTGGAAGGAAAGGCGGCCAAAGGGGGTGTTGGCTTTGGGGATGACCAGTGAAATATACCTGTGGTCCCAAAACTTTTTGGAATTAGTGCCACAGGATGCAGATTTCTGTTTGAAAAAGCTAGCTTTAGCTTTCCTAACTGACTGTGTATATTTGTTCCTGACTTCCCTGAAAAGTTGCATATCACGGGGGCTATTCGATGCTAACGCAGTACGCCACAAGATGTTTTTGTGCTGGTCAAGGGCAGTCAAGTCTGGAGTGAACCAAGGGCCATATCTGTTCTTAGTTTTACATTTTTGAATGGGGCATGCTTGAGGAAAGCACTTTTAAAGAACAACCAGGCATCCTCGACTGACGGGATGAGGTCAATATCCTTCCAGGATACCCGGGACAGGTCGGTTAGAAAGTCCTGTTCGCTGAAGTGTTTTAGGGAACATTTGACAGTGATGAGGCGTGGTCGTTTGTCCGCGGGCCCAATACGGACACAGGCAATGAGGCAGTGATCGCTGAGATCCTGGTTGAAGACAGCAGAGGTGTATTTAGAGGGCAGGTTGGTCAGGATGATATCTATGAGGATCCCCATGGTTACGGATTTAGGGTTGTACCTGGTATGTTCCTTGATAATTTGTTTGAGATTAAGGGCATCTAGCTTAGATTGTAGGATGGCCGGGGTGCTAAACATATCCCAGTGTAAGTCACGTAACAATACAAACTCTGAAGATAGATGGGGGGCAATCAATTCACATACAGTGTCCAGGGTCTATAACAAACGGCAACAGTGAGAGACTTATTTCTGGAAAGGTGGATTTTTAAAAGTAGAAGCTCGAACTGTTTGGGCACAGACCTGGATAGTATGACAGAACTCTGCAGGCTATCTCTGCAGTAGATTGCAACTCCACCCCCTTTGGCGGTTCTAGCTTGATGGAAAACGTTGTCGTTGGGGAAGGAAATTTCAGACTTTTTGGTGGCCTTCCTAAGCCATGATTCAGACACGGCTAGGACATCAGGGTTGGCGGAGTGTACTAAAGCAGTGAATAAAACAAACTTAGGGAGGAGGCTTCTGATGTTAACATGCATGAAACCAAGGCTTTTACTGTTACAGAAGTCAACTAAATCTAAGCCTGAAGAGTGGGTGTGATGCTGGGGGCCACAGGGCCTGGGTTAACCTCTACATCACCAGAAGAACAGCAGAGGAGTAGGATAAGGGTACGGCTAAAGGCTATAAGAACTGGCCGTCTAGTACTTTGGGAACAGAGAATAAAAGGGGCAGATTTCTGGGCGTGGTAGAATAGATTCAGGGCTTTATGTACAGACAAGGCGTATGGTAGGATGTGAGTACAGTGGGGGAAACCTAGGCATTGGGTGACGGACGATGAGAGGGCTTGCATCTCTGGAGACACCAGCTATGCCAGGTGAGGTCTCCCCATGTGTGGGGTGTGTGACAAAAGAGCTATTTAAGGCATGTTGAGCTGTACTAGGAGCTACAGTGAAATAAATGGCTAGCAGATGGGTATTCCGTGACATCGCAACGGAAAAGCCTGTTGAAACCACAATATTGTTGTTTATGAAAAATAGACTTTACAGCAGTTTAGATGGTACGTGAGAGTCATTTAAGATATTCTTCAAAGAGGTAGGGTTTCAGAGGTTTTTGGAAGAGGGGCAAGGAACCCTGTCCTGACTGTAGGGGGAAGCTTGTTCCACCATTGGGGTGCCAGGACAGAGAAGAGCTTTGACTGGGCTGTGCGGGACCTGCCCTCCCTTTGTGGTGGGCTAAGAGACCAGGGGTGGCTGAACGGAGTGCTTGGGTTGGGACGTAGGGTTTGAGCATAGCCTGAAGGAAAGGAGGGGCAGTTCCCCTTGCTGCTCCATAGGCAAACACCAGGAGCGCCAAGCCATTGGAGTGTGGAGCATGATGACATGGGAGAATTTAGGAAGGTTGAACACCAGACATAAACAACACATTTGGTATATTATCCCGCAGCACTGTGTTGTATCCCCTTCTACCTGCAGTGTTTATTTAAGAAAGCAGCTGCTGGATCAGCAACCTCAACTTTGGCTGCTTTGAGTTAACATGAACTGTATTTGCATCTTGGGGGGGATATTGCCCTATCCGCTGTCTGTTATGTATGAATTAACACGTATTTAAATATTTATGTTTGGACAAACAAATTATCCTTTTTGTTTAACAGGTGAGGACCTATTTGACAATGTCTGTCATCCTTAATCCATTTGAGCAGACATAATTCATGTAGCCTAATAATATCGAGATGAGTACCAAGGCTATGCAAATTACAGTACCAAATCTTCTACGCATAGCTTGCTGTTTAGTTGGTGCATTATTGATATAATTTAAGGTCAGTGCAATATAAAATATACTAATTTACAGCCTACATAGCGGCTTGGTTGTCCTGTTGATGGTGATGTTTGGGTTGATAGTGTACTACTTGGTGCCCTGACTTCTGTTGATGGTGATGTTTAGGTTGATAGTGTACTACTTGGTGCCCTGACTTCTGTTGATGCTGATGTTTAGGTTGATAGTGTACTACTTGGTGCCCTGACTTCTGTTGATGGTGATGTTTAGGTTGATAGTGTACTACTTGGTGCCCTGACTTCTGTTGATGGTGATGTTTAGGTTGATAGTGTACTACTTGGTGCCCTGACTTCTGTTGATGGTGATGTTTAGGTTGATAGTGTACTACTTGGTGCCCTGACTTCTGTTGATGGTGATGTTTAGGTTGATAGTGTACTACTTGGTGCCCTGACTTCTGTTGATGGTGATGTTTGGGTTGATAGTGTACTACTTGGTGCCCTGACTTCTGTTGATGGTGATGTTTAGGTTGATAGTGTACTACTTGGTGCCCTGACTTCTGTTGATGGTGATGTTTAGGTTGATAGTGTACTACTTGGTGCCCTGACTTCTGTTGATGGTGATGTTTGGGTTGATAGTGTACTACTTGGTGCCCTGACTTCTGTTGATGCTGATGTTTGAGTTGATAGTGTACTACTTGGTGCCCTGACTTCTTTTGATGCTGATTTGTGGATTGATCTTAAATAAACACTGCAGGCAACAGGGGGATTTCTGGCAGACAACACAGGCCTGCAGGATAACATACCAAATGTTTTGTTTATGTCTGTATCAATTTAAATAGACACACATAGAGCAATATCTGTCCAGTCATCTGCCCAAAGTGGTAATGAGGTGTATCTGAGGCTATAAGGGCATCCGGTAACTCCATGTGCCACGCTGCCTTCACTGAACAGCAGGCCTTGGATATATGTGCATAGCCAGAGCACTAGGAGGTAACTGGAAGTATAATGTGGGATAACATAAGCTTACTACTAAATATGTATTCTGAACAAAGCATATTGAATGAAATGGCCTTTCAATTAAATGGAATCTGTAATCTTAATGTTTTGTTCAGGGTAGGGAGAGAATAGAGTGTGAGAATTAGAAATTCAAGTCATCTAATCCTGAAACAAACGTTCAGTAAAGAAAATGACTCTCACCTGGACCTTGATATGGAGCAATGTTGATTTGATTACCTTGGAGACTCCCTGTTGTGGTTTTCAGTAAACCCCCAACTTTAGCTGTGATTTTGAGTTATAATTTGTCTTGACTGAGCCCCTACCAAACTCTACTTTCATTGATTAGTCATTGAAAAGACATACAAAATTAATTTCAACATCTTCTAATGGTACCGGTTGCTAACCACATAGGCCAACTACTATATATATGATGAAATACAGTATTATGGAATATTCCTCTTCTGAAACAACCCTTAGTGAACTCAGTATGCTGTATCAATAAGGGCCTGAGCACCTGTACTAGAAGAGAACATCCTCCTAAATGCATGTGTTTTCTAGGTATGAAGGCGACGCGTGCACATGGGGCCTGATAAGAACACACGTGACAGATGCAAACGCAGCATGATGTCGGTTGCTGTCTTAGTTGGTGTCTTGCTGACGACTCTTATCTTAACTATGATCAAGGCCCTGGAGCGTTCTTTTGCTATTCTAACATCTACTGTAGTTTTTGAGAGTTGATAATCAGAGGGAATTTATGGACAAACTCGTGGTATTGGTAGTGTACAAGATCTTAGTGACATAAGCATAAAAAACTGTTAGGTAAAACCTAAATTGATGTTGTACTGTATGTAATCAACATGAAATACAATGATAAGAATGCTGTAATGATTGTCAATTGTGCTGTAATAGCTATTTTGCATTTTAGATTAGGTTTGAGGTGGCTCTTTACAATGTTATCTCCAGTGTTCAACTATGGTAACCTGGTTCCATCTCTGTTCGTGCTCTTGCCAACAAAATAAATAAATAAATGTAACCTATATTTAACTAGGCAAGTCAGTTAAGAACAAATTATTATTTACAATGATAGCCTACCAGAGAACAGTGAGTTAACTGCCTGGTTCAGGGACAGAACAACAGATTTTTACCTTATCAGCTCAGGGATTCGATCCAGCAACCTTTGAATTGCCTACCCAACGCTCTAACCACTAGGCTACCTGCCGCCCCTTAATTGCTGTCATTGTCAAGCCAACCATGACATTGGCATGATAATAAGTGATAGTGTAACTCAACTGGCATTGAGGCTTCAACTACGGGATAAAACTTGTATGTTTTATGAGTAGGCCTAATTTATGAGTAGGCCTAATTTGTCTGTAAAAAAAGCAGAAGAAATTGAACGAGGACAAAAGTGCCTTGCGTATCTAATAGGTTGTCTAATAAGGAGTTCTCTGATGGTTTGGAATAATACAACAACCTTATTCAAAAAGTAATGTATGACTGGGTCTCACCTCACCATTGTTATGAGCCCGAACAGCCTTTCGAATAACTAACCATTTGAGACAAAACTAATCACTGAAAGAATGTGACCGAGGAATATGGAGGCACCCAGATCGTTATCTTCAAAGCTACATTCCTACAACGCTCTCTATCACATGGTGTGGTGTCCTCAACTGTCATTGTCGCAGCGCTGATACATTCCACCAGTGATGTAGCATAAGATATCATGAATCAATTGGCATGTGAGTCACAGAACAGCTTACCACAGATACTTCAGGCAATTTCTGAGTATTGCTTTCTTACCCCTCTCTGCCTAAAACAGTGAATGTGGTTTGCCTGCCAGTGCTGCAATACAATAACACTATTAACCATCTCTGACACCACTGAGGGTTGTAAACCCACTTGAGCTTTGAGGATAAGAGAAGATGTACAATGTAAAGCAACAGGGCCCTCTCTCCTTAAACTTAGCTGTGATTGCCTTGGTGCCAGTCTGTTTTTTTCTCTCTTGCCAACTACTTATTGAATTATCATGTCTTTGACAAGGAGTTGGAATGATAGCACCAATCTGGGACCAGGATATGGCTGTGAAGGAGAGAGACAGTGAATATGAATGACACAACATCGGAGATGGGAAGGGAAAGGGGATACGTAGTCAGTTGTACAACTGAATGTATTCAACCAAAATGTGTCTTCCGCATTTAACCCAACCCCTCTGAATCAGAGAGGTGCTGAATCAGAGAGGTGCTGAATCAGAGAGGTGCTGAATCAGAGAGGTGCTGAATCAGAGAGGTGCTGAATCAGAGAGGTGCTGAATCAGAGAGGTGCTGAATCAGAGAGGTGCTGAATCAGAGAGGTGCTGAATCAGAGAGGTGCTGAATCAGAGAGGTGCTGAATCAGAGAGGTGCTGAATCAGAGAGGTGCTGAATCAGAGAGGTGCTGAATCAGAGAGGTGCTGAATCAGAGAGGTGCTGAATCAGAGAGGTGCTGAATCAGAGAGGTGCTGAATCAGAGAGGTGCTGAATCAGAGAGGTGCTGAATCAGAGAGGTGCTGAATCAGAGAGGTGCTGAATCAGAGAGGTGCTGAATCAGAGAGGTGCTGAATCAGAGAGGTGCTGAATCAGAGAGGTGCTGAATCAGAGAGGTGCTGAATCAGAGAGGTGCTGAATCAGAGAGGTGCTGAATCAGAGAGGTGCGGGGGGCTGCCTTAATTGACATCGACATCAACGGCATCCGGGAAGCAGATGTTGTTTGAGGTTAACTACCTTACTCAAGGGTAGAACGGCAGATTTTTCCACCTTGCAGGCTTACAGAAAAATAAACTATGCATTTTGCATCATGATGATGTGACAAATGACACTTTGTCGAATATCTTGAAAACTTGAATGCTAATGTGCAAAACATTTGGGGATTGTATCAACAGTAGACTGATGAAAAGTTTTGGAGTGGGTTTTTCCTTTAAATCAGGGATTTACAACTCAAGACGATTTATAATCCACCCATTCTGCATAATAGCATTGCCATACCACAGTAATAGAAACCAAGCCAAAGAAAACAGGAACAACAGTAAAAGTTCCATTAAGGCCCAGTGATTGTTTACCTTTGTCTCAGAACGCTCCTTGTACGATCTCTACTGTGAAAACGAATCAAATGTGATTTATGTGATACATTTCCAGTTTGCTCCTTTGTTCGTGTACTTTGGTTGATGCTTATGTACATTTTTGTACATTTTTCTCCTCAGACTGTTACAGAGACATACAGTATGCATTCATGAGATAGGTGATAGCGTAGAGGAATGAGAGACAGACAACTCTCTCTGGGTGACACCGACCCACGCTCACTGATAGTAGAGAGCAGAGATCACCGATCTACAACAGAGATACACTTCATCATTCCTCACTGACGTGAAACCCTTCACAATGGCTAATCATGTGATAACTCACTTTTAAGATGTCACAGACTGATGCAAAACCCCTGCCAGTGTCATAAGGTTTCCTGCATCGTGATGTGTCGACAAAAAAAATCCCAGGTAACGCTGAGGGATGGGGAGATAGGCTTCTGAGAAGTCTGGAGATTATTGGAGTTTTTGCACATAGAAGAAGCACGCTTTTATGAATTGGAATGTTTATGCAGCAGCATTTTGTGTTATTTTGACCCGTACCCTGGTCATCCTGTGACATTCAGGCCCTGAAGTCATTGTGGTTCAAAGCTCAACCAGTAGGGTAGTAAGTAAAGTGGACAGGCTCGTAGAGCGGAGGAGCCAACCAAAACTAGTTATAAATCAGGCCCTGACTCAATTAAATGTTAAAGTACCATTACGGCTAATGTTTAAAAATGGACTATTCCCAACACTTTGCTGTACTAGCTTTGAAAATCTTTATTAGCAATGAAATGTCATCTGTACGAGATGTACTAGCTCTGTAACCGCAACTGTACAAACTACACTAGCTTTGAAATTGTATCTGTTCAAAGAACATGCAGTGATATAAATCCCCCCCCCCGGGTGCACGGTTTATTTTTTGCCCTAGCACTGCACAGCTGATTGAAATAATTGAAGCTTGATGATGAGTTGACTATTTGAATCAGCTTTCTAGTGCTTGGGCAAAACCCACAATGTGTGCCCAGGGGAGGCCCCAGGACCAAGTTTGGGAAACCCGGGTGTAAAGCACTTGTGTAAAAATACTTTAAAGTACTACTTAAGTAGTTTTTTGGGGTATCTGCACTTTACTTTAATATTTATATTTTTGACAACTTTTACTTTTACTTCACAACATTCCTAAAGAGAACAATGCACTTTTTACTGCATGTATTTTCCCTGACACCCAAAAGTACTCATTACATTTTGAACAGGAAAATGTCCAATTCACACACTTATCAAGACAACATTTCTGGTCATCCCTACTGCCTCTGATCTGGCGGACTCACTAAACACAAATGCTTTGTTTGTAAATTATGTCTGGTGTTGGAGTGTGCCCCTGGCTATCCATAAATTAAAAATAAAAATAAAAAAATGGTGCCCTCTGGTTTGCTTAATATAAGGAATTTTAAATGATTTATACTTTTACTTTTGATACTTAAGTATATTTCAGCAATTACATTTACTTTGATATTTAAGTATATTTAAAACCAAATACCTTTAGACTTTTACTCAAGTAGTATTTTACTGGTAGTTGATTCACGTTGCTTAACCCACACTGAATGGAAAAAGGGAGGAAGGCGTTTCTGTATTATTGATGTAAAATTAAGAATTTCTCCTGACCCATGTAAAGCTGAGATATGAGATATGGGGTGCGAACTTATGTACAAAAGCTTCAATGTCATAAATGTTAAAAAGTTGGGCTACGTGTCAAGTGTTTGCAAACGAATATCATTGTTGAAGACTGAGGATGCAAGGTTTTCCAATTGTGATGGGAAGAGTTCCAGAGTTCCCTGAGTGCCCTTTTAGGATGAAGGAGGTCAAAGTAGGAAGGATCAGGGCTGTCGAGAAGGTCTCCTATGCAGAGGCAGTGAAAATTGTCAAAGCAGCGAGTTGAAATGATTAAGCTATGACAGTGGATGCCCAGTCTGTGGACGTCAGTCAGTTGAGAGATCCTGAAACATTAACCGTGAAGAATGCTGATTTTGTTAACCTCTTAGAGCTCGGGACTATTTTTTCAACATTTTGTTAAAAATCACACAAAATTCCTGCTACTCATGCCAGGAATATAGTATATGCATATGATTAGTATGTGTGGATAGAAAACACTGAAGTTTCTAAAACAGACTGCAAAGTGAAATAATATGTGGCAAGAAAAAAAGAAAAAAAAAAGAGGGCAGCAGAGTCTACCAGTTGACGTCCCAATCGTGTTGTGCTTGTTTTGTCCAGTAGAGGGGGCTGCTCGCTATATCAGCTTCATTCACTCTTCTTCGAACTACTTGCTCGCGATAGTTTGAGAAAAAAAAAACTGCTGTGGAAAACTCAGCCAGAGGCTAGCAAGTGTCAAGTGAATCCACAACATCACCACAAACAAACAGTTACACTTGTTTGAGATACTAGCTAATGTTGTTGATGTTATGTCACAATTTATTATATAGATAGATGCTCTGCTTTATAAGGTTTTAAATATGTTATGCCATCTAACATTAGCTATGTCGACTAAGTTATCTAGCTAGGTTAGCCAGCTACTGTCATGGTAGCTAGGTTAAAAAACATTCACATGTAAACATGTAGTGGACGGGCTATTTTGAAAATATGATTATATTAAATGAATGCACAATTAATTATGAGAATATTTATATGTATTTTACATTTAATATATTTTGACATTTTCATGGATAACATAAGCATAGTGTTTTCTGTTAAGAGAGTGGAGAGGATGAAGACTGGATAGGAAGAAGAGTGAAAGAGAGAGGAGGTGTCAAATTCTTTCAAAATCGAACCCAGAAGCAGACCAGGACAAGGAGAGTAGGAAGAAGGTGAGTATTTATTTACAAGTGAATGTGAATGGGTAGATATATCCAGGTGGCGTAGCGGGCAGCGGTGGTGAGTTGATGGGAGTAAATAGGTGGACCCAATGGGGTAGCAGAATCCTCCGACGACCAGGCGGGAATGGGGTAAATGATCCGGGTGAGTAACTGAAGACAGAACAAACGGAGGTAAGTTTAAGGCAAGCAATACATAAAAAACAACAAAACAAATTCTATCCAACTTGAGGCTGATACTATGGCACAACATACTGTTCATGGCTAACGATCCGGCAGGGAATGGATGTCAGGTCAGAGTTTTTGAAGGGGAGAGGTGATGATCAGGACAGGTGTGCAGATTACTGATGGGATACAGGTGCGGGTGAACATCTATCTCCCAACAAGCTAATTCGCCCGGCAAACAGACAGGGTACGTTCCAGGACACTGGAAACACACTCCAGGACAGAAACACAGGCAAACACAGACTCAGGAAGCGGGATTCGTGACAGGAGGGAAGGTAAATATATGATTACAGAGCCTGGCAATTTATTATTGCAAACCATGTTTTTTTTTAGATAAAATACAAACATGAGGCAAGCAATGGGAATCTGTTAACCAAAGTATTTTATCTAATAGTGTACTATTTATTATTAAAGCTTGGAAAAGGAAAAATGAAGGGAGTAAAAAGTGTGAAGCGAGGAGAGTGTGGAAGAGTGAGGTGGAAAGGTAAAGAGAAGGAAAGGAAGAAAGAGCAGGAAGACGAGTGAAGAAAAGAGGTGAAAGATTGGAGGAGAAGAAAAAGAGAGTAAGAAGAGTGACACAAGGAGAGTGAAGAAGAGCAGACAGAGGAGGTACAATGGCTCTTTCCAAGAAACGGAAATGCAATTTTAATGACAACATGATGAGAGAATTTCCATTTATACGCTCAGGTCAAGACGATAGAATGGTTAACTGCACCCTTTGTAGGTCCTCTTTTTCAATTGGCAGAGGGGGATGAACAGCAGTGGTAGAACATCAACAGACCAAAAAGCATAAAGCCTCTCTGATTGCCCATGTTGGTATGCCCTCTGTCACCACATTCTTCAAGAAGAATATGATTTGGGTGTGCAGGAGTGTGTCTTTGCATACCACACTATGCGACACAATCATAGTTACAGATCTATGGACTGCACAGCACAACTGACATGAAAGCTTTATGAGCCAAAGTTTACATGTGTTAGGACAAAATGTGAAGCCATAGTGAGTAACGTGTTACCACCATGGGCAACTACTTTGGTAACCCAGGACCTAGCCCAGGTTGAATTTGTGTCCCTGTCCATTGATGCGTCCAATCATGGACAGGTAAAGCTGCTGCCAGTAGTAGCCAGATATTGTAAGATACAGTGCCATGCGAAAGTATTCGGCCCCCTTGATCTTTGCGACCTTTTGCCACATTTCAGGCTTCAAACATAAAGATATAAAACTGTATTTTTTTTGTGAAGAATCAACAACAAGTGGGACACAATCATGAAGTGGAACGACATTTATTGGATATTTCAAACTTTTTTAACAAATCAAAAACTGAAAAATTGGGCGTGCAAAATTATTCAGCCCCTTTACTTTCAGTGCAGCAAACTCTCTCCAGAAGTTCAGTGAGGATCTCTGAATGATCCAATGTTGACCTAAATGACTAATGATGATAAATACAATCCACCTGTGTGTAATCAAGTCTCCGTATAAATGCACCTGCACTGTGATAGTCTCAGAGGTCCCTTAAAGCGCAGAGAGCATCATGAAGAACAAGGAACACACCAGGCAGGTCCGAGATACTGCTGTGAAGAAGTTTAAAGCCGGATTTGGATACAAAAACATTTCCCAAGCTTGAAACATCCCAAGGAGCACTGTGCAAGCAATAATATTGAAATGGAAGGAGTATCAGACCACTGCAAATCTACCAAGACCTGGCCGTCCCTCTAAACTTTCAGCTCATACAAGGAGAAGACTGATGAGAGATGCAGCCAAGAGGCCCATGATCACTCTGGATGAACTGCAGAGATCTACAGCTGAGGTGGGAGACTCTGTCCATAGGACAACAATCAGTCGTATATTGCACAAATCTGGCCTTTATGGAAGAGTGGCAAGAAGAAAGCCATTTCTTAAAGATATCCATAAAAAGTGTCGTTTAAAGTTTGCCACAAGCCACCTGGGAGACACACCAAACATGTGGAAGAAGGTGCTCTGGTCAGATGAAACCAAAATTGAACTTTTTGGCAACAATGCAAAACGTTATGTTTGGCGTAAAAGCAACACAGCACATCTCCCTGAACACACCATCCCCGCTGTCAAACATGGTGGTGGCAGCATCATTGCTTGGGCCTGCTTTTCTTCAGCAGGGACAGGGAAGATGGTTAAAATTGATGGGAAGATGGATGGAGCCAAATACAGGACCATTCTGGAAGAAAACCTGATGGAGTCTGCAAAAGACCTGAGACTGGGACGGAGATTTGTCTTCCAACAAGACAATGATCCAAAACATAAAGCAAAATCTACAATGGAATGGTTCAAAAGTAAACATATCCAGGTGTTAGAATGGCCAAGTCAAAGTCCAGACCTGAATCCAATCGAGAATCTGTGGAAAGAACTGAAAACTGCTGTTCACAAATGCTCTCCATTCAACCTCACTGAGCTCGAGCTGTTTTGCAAGGAGGAATGGGAAAAAATTCAGTCTCTCGATGTGCAAAACTGATAGAGACATACCCCAAGCGACTTACAGCTGTAATCGCAGCAAAAGGTGGCGCTACAAATTATTAACTTAAGGGGGCTGAATAATTTTGCACGCCCAATTTTTCAGTTTTTGATTTGTTAAAAAAGTTTGAAATATCCAATAAATGTCGTTCAACTTCATGATTGTGTCCCACTTGTTGTTGATTCTTCACAAAAAAATACAGTTTTATATCTTTATGTTTGAAGCCTGAAATGTGGCAAAAGTTCGCAAAGTTCAAGGGGGCCGAATACTTTCGCAAGGCACTGTATATGGTGGCAAAACATATGTGGAAACAAAACTGCATGATTTTGTTGAATTGAAAGGAGAAACAGCAGAGGAGATTGCAGCTGAGGAGATTGCATCCAAAAATGTAACCTGCAAAACAAAGTCGTGGCATTCTCTGCCGACAACACATATACCAACTTTGGAGGACTGAATAGGCTGGGGAGGGTCCATGTCCATACCCAAGTTTAAAATGCTCTGCAGCGGTCTTAGGTTGTCCTGCCCACATCATTCATAACACGGCCAGAACAGCTTTGGATATGATTCCCCTTGATGTTGATTACCTGCTCACAAAGATATTTGGATATTTTCATATTTTCACCGTCAGAATAGAAGACTGAAGAGCTTTTGTGAGTTTGTTGGCCAGGAGTACCATAACATTTTAGGACACAACTATGTTCGCTGGCTGTCCATGCTCCATGCTCCCTGCTCCATGCTCCATGCTCCATGCTCCATGCTCCATGCTCCCTGCTCCATGCTCCATGCTCCATGCTCCATGCTCCATGCTCCATGCTCCATGCTCCATGCTCCATGCTCCCTGCTCCATGCTCCCTGCTCCATGCTCCATGCTCCATGCTCCCTGCTCCATGCTCCCTGCTCCATGCTCCATGCTCCATGCTCCATGCTCCATGCTCCCTGCTCCATGCTCCATGCTCCATGCTCCATGCTCCATGCTCCCTGCTCCATGCTCCATGCTCTATGCTCCATGCTCCATGCTCCATGCTCCATGCTCCATGCTCCCTGCTCCATGCTCCATGCTCCATGCTCCATGCTCCATGCTCCCTGCTCCATGCTCCATGCTCCATGCTCCATGCTCCCTGCTCTAGAAAGAGTGCTGAAAAGGTATGTGCCATTGAAATCCTTTTTTCTTTCTGAAGATAAATGCCCGTTTGTCCTGCGAACAATGTTCAAAGATCCACTGACTGAACTTTGGCTGGCCTTTGTCCATGGAAACTTGACCATATTCAGTGACATGATCAAGATGCTTGAAGGCCAGGACCGCTGTGCTGTGGAGTCAGCTGCAATTCTGAGAAACATTGAGGCAAAATTGACTGCAAGATGTGATGACAACTTCATTCCAGTTTTAGTCAGATGTCTTCTGAGAGAGCTAGAGGGAAATGGAGCAATGTTACTGGCCTGCAAGAGTTCCTAAAGGGGGGATCGCTTGAAGAATGGAACACATCTGAGACACCGCTTAGTCAGAGATGGAGCACGGTGGTTACCCACTTCAAAGAGAACGACATCCCACACACTAACCTGGCTAGATTAGCGTCTGTTGTCATGTGCTTACCTGGAAGTAATGCACCAGTCGAGAGAATGTTCTCCCAAATGAATGATATATGGACAGCAGCAAGAAATAGGTTCACTGTTCCTACCATCAAGGCCGTGCTTATTGTGAAGACAAACTTCAACCTCCCCTGCCAGGAGTTCATGGAAAAGCTGGCCAAAGACAGAGTAATCCTGAAGAAGAAACATTCTTCTGAGAAATATACAGATTAGGTTGGAATAAGTATATTATGTAGTTACCAACCTCATCATCATCTTATTTCTTTATTACGTTGTTAAGTATTTCACATATACTATTGTCTGTTTTTTTTCTTCAATTTTGCTCATGTTCTCTTCTGCTCTTATTCTACCCAGACTACAGGACCACTGAATGGCTGTTCACATCTGACTGTTCTGTCTTGTCTGTAGTGTTTCTGTAGCAGTTGTTTTCTCTATCACAGTGGGCCTGTTAGACTAAATACATGAAACCGGAATTGTCCCCCTTTTTTATTTCATAGAAAATAACATTGGATATTTTAATTATATATTGACCGCCGAACTGGAAATGTCCCCGGTTTTAATTTCAGAAATCTGGTCACCTTAGGCTAAAAGATATTTGGATTTCCACAATTTCAAGGCTGAAAACATTGCAGGGAATACTGTTTGAAGATGCTTCCACATGTCACACCCTGGCCATAGAGAGGCTCTTATTCTCTATTTTGGTTAGGCCAGGGTGTGACTAGGCTGGGCATTCTAGTTTCTTTATTGCTGTTTTCTATTTCTTTGTGTTTGGCCGGGTGTGGTTCTCAATCAGAGGCAGTTGTCTATCGTTGTCTCTGATTGAGAATCATACTTAGGTAGCCTTTTTTCCCACCTGGGTTTGTGGGTAGTTGTTTTCAGTATAGTTTTAGTTACTTACAGAACTGGTCGTTTCTCGCTTTGTTATGTTTGTTCTAGTGTTCAGATTTTAATAAATATCATGAACACGTGCTGCGCTTTGGTCCACTCCTTCTTCATCAGAGGAGCGTTTCACCACCTCTCAGGTGTAGGTGTCCTGGAGGGCAGGTAGTTTGCCCCCGGTGATGCGTTGTGCAGACCTTACTACCCTCTGGAGAGCCTTACGGTTGTGGGCAGAGCAGTTGCCGTACCAGGCGGTGATACAGCCCGCCAGGATGCTCTCGATTGTGCATCTGTAGAAGTTTGTGAGTGCTTTTGGTGACAAGCCGAATTTCTTCAGCCTCCTGAGGTTGAAGAGGCGCTGCTGCGCCTTCTTCAGGATGCTGTCTGTGTGAGTGGACCAATTCAGTTTGTCTGTGATGTATGCCGAGGAACTTAAAACTTACTACCCTCTCCACTACTGTTCCATCGATGTGGATAGGGGGGTGTTCCCTCTGCTGTTTCCTGAAGTCCACAATCATCTCCTTAGTTTTGTTGACGCTGAGTGTGAGGTTATTTTCCTGACACCACACTCCGAGGGCCCTCACCTCCTCCCTGTAGGCCGTCTCGTCGTTGTTAGTAATCAAGCCTACCACTGTTGTGTCGTCCGCAAACTTGATGATTGAGTTGGAGGCGTGCGTGGCCACGCAGTCGTGGATGAACAGGGAGTACAGGAGAGGGCTCAGAACGCACCCTTGTGCGGCCCCAGTGTTGAGGATCAGCGGGGTGGAGATGTTGTTCCCTACCCTCACCACCTGGGGGCGGCCCGTCAGGAAGTCCAGTACCCAGTTGCACAGGGCGGGGTCAAGACCCAGGGTCTCGAGCTTGATGACGAGCTTGGAGGGTACCATGGTGTTGAATGCCGAGCTGTAGTCGATGAACAGCATTCTCACATAGGTATTCCTCTTGTCCAGATGGGTTAGGGCAGTGTGCAGTGTGGTTGAGATTGCATCGTCTGTGGACCTATTTGGGCGGTAAGCAAATTGGAGTGGGTCTAGGGTGTCAGGTAGGGTGGAGATGATATGGTCCTTGACTAGTCTCTCAAAGCACTTCATGATGACGGAAGTGAGTGCTACGGGGCGGTAGTCGTTTAGCTCAGTTACCTTAGCTTTCTTGGGAACAGGAACAATGGTGGCCCTCTTGAAGCATATGGGAACAGCAGACTGGTATAGGGATTGATTGAATATGTCCGTAAACACACCGGCTTGCTGGTCTGCGCATGCTCTGAGGGCGCGGCTGGGGATGCCGTCTGGGCCTGCAGCCTTGCGAGGGTTAACACGTTTAAATGTTTTACTCACCTCGGCTGCAGTGAAGGAGAGTCTGCATGTTTTCGTTGCAGGCCGTGTCAGTGGCACTGTATTGTCCTCAAAAGCGGGCAAAAAAGTTATTTAGTCTGCCTGGGAGCAAGACATCCTGGTCCGTGACTGGGCTGGTTTTCTTCTTGTAGTCCGTGATTGACTGTAGACCCTGCCACATACCTCTTGTGTCTGAGCCGTTGAATCTGGAGCTACGGCCATTATACATCTGTAAAGCATATAATTAGGATTTCCACAAGTTACTACAGCCACAAAGTTAAAATTGTCTCTATCGAAAAACTTGTAAAAAAATTACATCGAAAAGTTTGCCTTATGGTCTTAAATAAATTAAGGTTGGGGTTATGCATGAGGTTAGCAGAATGGTTAGGTTTAAAATCACATTCTAAGAAGTGTAATTGTAGAAATAGGCAGTCTTTATAACTGTGCCTGTGGTAACTTCTGACGACCTAGAATGAACTTGACCAGAGTTACTGCCTTGGTGACATAGACGGCTTCATCAACAATGGTAATGTGTGCTATATGAAAATGTTTATTAAAAAAAACTGTAAATTAGTAGGTTAATTACTCAGCCAAGCATATACAAGGAGTAGTTATTTTGGGTGTGAAGTGCTTTATCAAAAAGCTCTGTCCTTTATAGCAAAATGCAATTTACCACTTGGGTATCTATGGAATAACAAAGTCACAGGCTCTCCCAGTCAACACCACCTCATAAAATGAGGAAGTACATTGTTTATGAGGATTGCCTGCTGCAGAGATGTCAAGTTTGAAGCCGACCATGCAACATAGAGAAGACTAGCATCATGCAGACATGCCCTTGCTGTGAGCATTCTTATAAATGGAACATTTATAGTCAAAGGTCAAAACAGTTTATAGAGTTTTTCCCAATTCCCCTTCATAACTTAGCCTTGTGGAACCAGCCTGCTCACTGTGTTTACCATTGTATTTCTCTTCACATATCTGAAGTGAAATAGAAAGGTGAATACAGCAGTCAGGTTGGTTCCACCATGCTAATCTTAACCACCATTGATAATGTAATCAGTGCTTTGTGTGTGTGTGTTTGTGTGTGGCCCACCAGTATCTTTGATGAGGGGCCAGGAGCTGATCTACGCTGCCATGCCCGTCAATGGGGCGCTGATAAAATCCTTACCTCCAGCCTCACCTCTTGCCCTCTCACAAATGGTTGTCGATGGGGAGACCATAATTGGTAGGTTTAGTCTGACCTGTTCAAACTTTAACATAGTATACTGTACACTGTATCCTGTGGCCAGTTTACCTTGTTCACAAAAATCGATTGCTCCTACAGACAGTAAGTCACTGGGCAGTGGCTTGCTATATAAAGCAGGCCGACTGGCATCGAGGCATTCAGTTACTGTTCGATTGAATGTTAGAATGGGCAAAACGAATGCCCTAAGCGACTTCAAGCATGGTATGATAGTTAGTTCCAGAAGTGCCAGATCCAGTATCTCAGAAACGGCCTCCCTCCTGGGCTTTTCACACACAACAGTGTCTCTCGGGTTTACTGAGAATGTTGTGACAAACAAAAAACATCCAGTCGACGGCAGTCCGGTGGGCGGCCGAAGGTGATTGGCAAGAGAGGTCAAAGGAGAATGGCTTGCAATCTTCTAAAAGAATCTTGCAATTTAACCGGCGGGCCACAAACAGACAAATAACGGAGTAGTACAACAGTGGTGTGCAGAATGGCATCTTGGAACACACAACTCGTCAATCCTTGTTACAGATGGGCTATTGCAGCAGAGGACCACACAGGGTTCCACTCCTATCTTCTAAAAATAAGAAGAAGCGACTACGGTGGGCATGCAATCACCAACACTGGACAATTGAGGAGTGGGAACACATTGCCTAGAACATGACAGTGTGTTCAGTTTACTTGAGTGTCCTGCGCAGTGCCCAGACTTTAATCCAATAGAGCATCTTTGAGATGAGATGGAACGGGCTGTTCGCAGTATGAACGTACCCCCATCCAATCTGCAGAAACTGTGATGCCATCGCGTTAGTATGGACCAACATCCATTTGGAATATTTCCGACACCTTGTAGAATTTCCCGAAGAATTCAGGCCATTCTGGAGTCAAAGAGGGGTCCGACCCGGTTCTACATAGATGGGTGAACCTAATAAATTGTCAGATATCAAGAGGATCTATGGACCCAGCACTTGGAGACTTGCAAGATGATGTGATAGAGTCCTGACCAACACAGGCTTGATACTGACGTCGTTGAATGGATGGAGACCTGGCACTCAGCATTAACATTTTTCTAGACAACTTTTACTTGTATTGTCTTTTTTTATGATTTAATTGAATGGTATGAGTCATTATGGGGAGGGAGAACTTGTGTGTATTCGACACCAGGATCAGGAAATTCCTGTTGTGTACGGGACACAACACAGGAAGTTATGACCGCTCTGACATGTTTGCCAAGGTAGCTGTCATGTTTTGTCTTATATCATCTTGTCATTTTGCTTTTCCTTCTGTTCGTTTCCCCCTGCTGGTCTTATTAGGTTCGTTCCCTTTTTCTATCCCTCTCTCTCCCCCTCCCTCTCTCTCCTCTCTCTATCGTTCCGTTCCTGCTCCCAGCTGTTCCTATTCCCCTAATCATCATTTAGTCTTCCCACACCTGTTCCCGATCCTTTCCCCTGATTAGAGTCCCTATTTATTCCTTTGTGTTCCGTTCCTGTCCCGTCGGTTCCTTGTTTAGTATTCACCATGCTGTGATTGTGTTTCGCCCTGTCCTGTCGTGTTTTTTGCCTTCATCAGATGCTGCGTGTGAGCAGGTGTCTCTGTCTACTACGGCCTGCGCCTACCCGGCTTTACCTGCAGTCTGTGGCCGCTTCTCTTGTTATTCCCCTCTACAGACTAGAGGATTTCTGTTATTCCCTGTTTGGACTTGAATAAACTCTGTTTCTGTTAAGTCGCTTTTGGGTCCTCTATCACCTGCATGACAGAAGGAACCGACCAAGTAATGGACCCAGCGACTTCAGACGCTCGTTACACTGCCGTCGAGATCCAAGGAGCCATGCTCGGCAGACACGAGCAGGAATTGTCTGCTGCTCGCCATGCCGTGGAGAACCTGGCCGCTCAGGTTTCCGACCTCTCTGGACAGTTCCAGAGTCTACGTCTCGTGCCACCTGTTACTTCCTGGCCTGCCGAGCCTCCAGAACCTAGGGTTAATAACCCACCTTGCTACTCCGGGCAGCCCACTGAGTGCCGCTCCTTTCTCACGCAGTGTGAGATTGTGTTCTCTCTCCAACCCAACACATACTCTAGAGAGAGAGCTCGGGTTGCTTACGTCATTTCACTCCTTACTGGCCGGGCTCGAGAATGGGGCACAGCTATCTGGGAGGCAAGGGCTGATTGCTCTAACAAGTTCCAGAACTTTAAAGAGGAGATGATTCGGGTTTTTGACCGTTCAGTTTTTGGTAGGGAGGCTTCTAGGGCCCTGGCTTCCTTATGCCAAGGTGAACGGTCCATAACGGATTATTCTATTGAGTTTCGCACTCTTGCTGCCTCTAGTGAGTGGAACGAGCCGGCGCTGCTCGCTCGTTTTCTGGAGGGACTCCACGCAGTGGTTAAGGATGAGATTCTCTCCCGGGAGGTTCCTTCAGATGTGGACTCTTTGATTGCTCTCGCCATCCGCATAGAACGACGGGCAGATCTTCGTCACCGGGCTCGTGGAAGAGAGCTCGCATCAACGGTGTTTCCCTGCTCCGCATCGCAACCATCTCCCTCCTCTGGCTTTGAGACTGAGCCCATGCAGCTGGGAGGGATTCGCATCTCGACTAAGGAGAGGGAACGGAGGATCACCAACCGCCTGTGCCTCTATTGCGGAGTTGCTGGACATTTTGTTAATTCATGTCCAGTAAGAGGCCAGAGCCCATCAGTAAGCGGAGGGCTACTGGTGAGCGCTACTACTCTGGTCTCTTCATCTAGATCTTGTACTACTATGTCGGTCCATCTACGCTGGACCGGTTCGGGTGCTACATGCAGTGCCTTGATTGACTCTGGGGCTGAGGGTTGTTTCATGGACGAAGCATGGGTTCGGAAACATAACATTCCTTTCAGACCGTTAGACAAGCCTACGCCCATGTTTGCCTTAGATGGTAGTCATCTTCCCAGTATCAGATTTGAGACACTACCTTTAACCCTCACAGTATCTGGTAACCACAGTGAAACTATTTCTTTTTTGATTTTCCGTTCACCGTTTACACCTGTTGTTTTGGGTCATCCCTGGCTAGTATGTCATAATCCTTCTATTAATTGGTCTAGTAATTCTATCCTATCCTGGAACGTTTCTTGTCATGTGAAGTGTTTAATGTCTGCCATCCCTCCCGTTTCTTCTGTCCCTACTTCCCAGGAGGAACCTGGCGATTTGACAGGAGTGCCGGAGGAATATCATGATCTGCGCACGGTCTTCAGTCGGTCCCGAGCCAACTCCCTTCCTCCTCACCGGTCGTATGATTGTAGTATTGATCTCCTTCCGGGGACCACTCCTCCTCGAGGTAGACTATACTCTCTGTCGGCTCCCGAACGTAAGGCTCTCGAGGATTATTTGTCTGTGTCTCTTGACGCCGGTACCATAGTGCCTTCTTCTTCTCCGGCCGGGGCGGGGTTCTTTTTTGTTAAGAAGAAGGACGGTACTCTGCGCCCCTGCGTGGATTATCGAGGGCTGAATGACATAACGGTTAAGAATCGTTATCCGCTTCCCCTTATGTCATCAGCCTTCGAGATTCTGCAGGGAGCCAGGTGCTTTACTAAGTTGGACCTTCGTAACGCTTACCATCTCGTGCGCATCAGAGAGGGGGACGAGTGGAAAACGGCGTTTAACACTCCGTTAGGGCATTTTGAGTACCGGGTTCTGCCGTTCGGTCTCGCCAATGCGCCAGCTGTTTTTCAGGCATTAGTTAATGATGTTCTGAGAGACATGCTGAACATTTTTGTTTTTGTCTATCTTGACGATATCCTGATTTTTTCTCCGTCACTCGAGATTCATGTTCAGCACGTTCGACGTGTTCTACAGCGCCTTTTAGAGAATTGTCTCTACGTAAAGGCTGAGAAGTGCTCTTTTCATGTCTCCTCCGTTACTTTTCTCGGTTCCGTTATTTCCGCTGAAGGCATTCAGATGGATTCCGCTAAGGTCCAAGCTGTCAGTGATTGGCCCGTTCCAAGGTCACGTGTCGAGTTGCAGCGCTTTTTAGGTTTCGCTAATTTCTATCGGCGTTTCATTCGTAATTTCGGTCAAGTTGCTGCCCCTCTCACAGCTCTTACTTCTGTCAAGACGTGTTTTAAGTGGTCCGGTTCCGCCCAGGGAGCTTTTGATCTTCTAAAAGAACGTTTTACGTCCGCTCCTATCCTCGTTACTCCTGACGTCACTAGACAATTCATTGTCGAGGTTGACGCTTCAGAGGTAGGCGTGGGAGCCATTCTATCCCAGCGCTTCCAGTCTGACGATAAGGTTCATCCTTGCGCTTATTTTTCTCATCGCCTGTCGCCATCTGAGCGCAACTATGATGTGGGTAACCGTGAACTGCTCGCCATCCGCTTAGCCCTAGGCGAATGGCGACAGTGGTTGGAGGGGGCGACCGTTCCTTTTGTCGTTTGGACAGACCATAAGAACCTTGAGTACATCCGTTCTGCCAAACGACTTAATGCCCGTCAAGCTCGTTGGGCGTTGTTTTTCGCTCGTTTCGAGTTTGTGATTTCTTACCGTCCGGGTAGCAAGAACACCAAGCCTGATGCCTTATCCCGTCTGTTTAGTTCTTCTGTGGCTTCTACTGATCTCGAGGGATTCTTCCTTATGGGCGTGTTGTCGGGTTGACAGTCTGGGGAATTGAAAGACAGGTTAAGCAAGCACTCACGCACACTGCGTCGCCGCGCTTGTCCTAGTAACCTCCTTTTCGTTCCTGTTTCCACTCGTCTGGCTGTTCTTCAGTGGGCTCACTCTGCCAAGTTAGCTGGTCATCCCGGTGTTCGAGGCACTCTTGCGTCTATTCGCCAGCGCTTTTGGTGGCCGACTCAGGAGCGTGACACGCGCCGTTTCGTGGCTGCGTGTTCAGACTGCGCGCAGAAGAAGTCTGGTAATTTTTTTCTGCTTCTGCTCCTGGTCTTGCTGGGTCTCAGTCTGTTCCCTGCCATCGCATCTCTCCTGTTCTTGTTCCTGCCCTTGCTGTGTCTCAGTCTGTCCCTAGTTCTCATTTTTTTTTTAGAGTAGTACCCTAGTTTCCCTTTTTATCGTTTTTCGTTACGGTCCTGAGGAGAGGAGTTGGGTTCTTTCTCGGGACGTGCTGGACCGTTTGATCTATGATTTCCTCCGTTGCCGCCAGTGTTCCTCCTCGAGAGCGCCAGGAGGCGCTCGGTGAGTGGGGGGTACTGTCATGTTTTGTCTTATATCATCTTGTCATTTTGCTTTTCCTTCTGTTCGTTTCCCCCTGCTGGTCTTATTAGGTTCGTTCCCTTTTTCTATCCCTCTCTCTCCCCTCCCTCTCTCTCCTCTCTCTATCGTTCCGTTCCTGCTCCCAGCTGTTCCTATTCCCCTAATCATCATTTAGTCTTCCCACACCTGTTCCCGATCCTTTCCCCTGATTAGAGTCCCTATTTATTCCTTTGTGTTCCGTTCCTGTCCCGTCGGTTCCTTGTTTAGTATTCACCATGCTGTGATTGTGTTTCGCCCTGTCCTGTCGTGTTTTTTGCCTTCATCAGATGCTGCGTGTGAGCAGGTGTCTCTGTCTACTACGGCCTGCGCCTACCCGAAGCGACCTGCAGTCTGTGGCCGCTTCTCTTGTTATTCCCCTCTACAGACTAGAGGATTTCTGTTATTCCCTGTTTGGACTTGAATAAACTCTGTTTCTGTTAAGTCGCTTTTGGGTCCTCTATCACCTGCATGACAGTAGCCCCATTACCACCAGACTTAATCCCTGAGAAAGACAATGAAAGGTGCACATTGTTATATTAGCAGAACACTGCTTCTATGGTATTATGTAAACGGTTGTTTATTGTACATTGTTACATTTGAAAGTTATCAAAACACTTAGTTTAAAATATCTACGTAAATTCAGCAATTGCATTCGTCTCATATTACACTGTAGGCTACTGACCTATTCAACACTTAATCCGGCATCTCACCATACATCTATCTGCCTGTAGTTATTGAACTCAACCTGCAGGCGGTTTGTTTGTTGCGATTGAGTGGGGGAAACAGCTGCAGGCAAGGTGTTACGGATACAGGTATTCTGTGTGCGTATCCTGTGTGTGTGTGTATTTCTTTTCTCTCCTTCTCCCCTCCTCACAGGTGGCAATCATCATTCCCCAATCAGTCAACATGCAGTCATCAATAAGAAAACACACCTCCTTTTCCCTTACCCTATCACATTTCCTTTCCCATGGTTTAAAAACCCAATCAGTTGTTTTTTTAGGAGCTCAATCTCTCTGTCATACAATCTCTCAGTAGTTCTCTTGTTTGTTTTTTGCACCTCCAGATCACTTTGTCCCCACCTGTGAGTTTTGTTTGTGTTATGATCTTTGATGGTGGGAAAAGGGGGAACCAAGACAAGTTGCCCATGGGCATACACTACCCATAGGACTACTTTGTCTAAGAACACTAGGTAGAACTGGGCGGACCACCCGCTCTATTTTTGGTTAGTTAGTTAGCTGTATAGTAGTAGGCTAGTCTAACTTAGAGGTGTTTTTGGATATTTTTTTCTTTCCATGGGTCCAGCTCAGCCCCCTTCCCTGCCCCCCCCCCCCCCTTTACCGTGTGTTTTCATATAAACCCTGAGTGTTTGACGGCAATTCAGTTGTAGGTGGTTTTTCGTTCGCACTTTTACTTTGTCGCTAATAGAATTTGCATGAGTTATGTTACGGGTCTCGTTACACCCCCCCTAGACTGGCGGGACAAAAAGGGATTTGTAACAAGGTTTTGACAGATGGGTGTAGCAAGGAAATACCCACATCAAATCACACCCCCAAGCCAACTTGCATTTGGCTTCTGTCATGGCCTCCAGCATTTCTTGAGGAGCAAGCCAAAAAACAAGGCCAAATCAGTAGGTGCAGTTCCCCTTTAACTATAACAATGAATATAATTAAACACAAAGCTAATTTCAATCAAAGATGTTGCAACTGAAGCTTCCTATTTTATGTTCACTCTTTGATTTATGTGAGAAAGTGGTGTTGATTCCTGGGACAGAAAGCATTTGGTCCTACATTCAAAAGCAGTCCCATTCCTTATTTTGCTTATATCAAATAGTGAATTTGTCCCTACTTTTATATACATAAATGGGAAGATGCAGTTGCAACATCTTGGACTCAAACTAACTTTTCATTCATGCATTTTCATTTTGTAGTTAATATTCAACTACTAAAGACCTAGAGACATACCACTGAGTGTTTGAACACTGCAATAATACATAATTACAACTTTTAAGTTACATGTTTAGTAATTAGATTTTAACTACAAAAATGAACGCATAAACATTGAGTCATATGTTGCAACTGCAGCAATCCATTTCATGTCTACAAAATTTGGGCCAAATTAAGATCAGTATTCAATCCCATCACGAGTTATAGGCATTGCGGCTTTTAAAGGCAATGTTCCAAATTCACTGTTACAGGAATCGAGGCAAGCTCCTGGAACAGAGTGAATTTGGTCCTACTTTTCAAACCAGCCCATTCCTTACATCTCACTTAGAACAAAGAGTGAATTCTGCCCTACTTTTGTACATGTTAAATGGGTAGTTGCAACATATTTGACTCAAACTAACTCAGTTTGTTTTTGCATATACATTTTTGTGGTTAATGACTGCCTGTGACTACCTGCTATTGATCACATACGTGTTTGAGGAAAAATGGGTGCTATAATTGAAAAGAGAAAGGCCGTTGCCATACTTTACTTTCATCCACTGGAGTCAATAAGATAAATATCAGATGGGTTCTCTTTGTTTGTTGATCTCTATAGAGACCGAACACACATCATGGACAACTACCTAGGTGTCTGGTTAGACTGTAAACTCTCATTCCAGACTCATATTAAACATCTCCAATCCAATATTAAATCTAGAATCGGCTTCCTATTTTGAAACAAAGCATCCTACACTCATGCTGCCAAACATACCCTCATAAAACTGACCATCCTACCGATCCTCGACTTCAGCGATGTCGTTTACAAAATAGCTTCCAACACTCTACTCAACAAATTGGATGCAGTCTATCACAGTGGCATCTGTTTTGTCACCAAAGCCCCATGTACTACCCACCACTGCGACCTGTATGCTCTCGTTGGCTGGCCCTTGCTTCATACTCGTCGCCAAACCCACTGGCTCCAGGTCATCTACAAGTCTCTCCTTACCTCAGCTCACTGGTCACCATAGCCGCACCCACCCGTAGCACACGCTCCAGTAGGTATATCTCACTGGTCACCCCCAAAGCCATTTCTTCCTTTGGCTGCCTCTCCTTCCAGTTCTCTGCTGTCAATGACTGGAACGAACTGCAAAAATTTCTGAAGCTGGAGACTCTTACCTCCCTCACCACCTGTCAGAGCAGCTCACAGATCACTGCACCTGTACATAGCTAATCTGTAAATTGCCCATCCAATCTACCTCATCCCCATGCTGTATTTATTTATCTTGCTCCTTTGCACCCCAGTATCAAACATACAATGTTGCACATTCATCTTCTGCACACCCTACCATTCCAGTGTTTAATTGCTATATTGCAATTACTTTGCCACCATGGCCTATTTATTGCACATTTGCACATGCTGTATATAGATTTTTATACTGTATTATTGATTCTATGTTTATTTATTCCATGTGTAACTCTGTATGTGTCGAACTGCTTTGCTTTATCTTGGCCTACCTGGTAAAATAAAAATCATGAAACAATCAGGTGATGCAAAAAGTGACCGAACATGCTTAACTTGCAAGGTGCTTTTCACATCAGGCTTGTTGCACAATCGCAGAGAATGTGACATTTTTATCACCTGGCTGTCTGCCTGTCATGCTATTTGCTGAAGATGGGGGAAGAGTGAATTGCTGCCACTCCAGGACTGTGTATGTATTGCTCCTGTTAGCCATTCATCCCCTGCTGATCTATTAAGCACTGCCATATTACACATTGCATTCTTCTACAACAGACAGGATCCAAATCACTTGGGCTACTCTCCTGTAGGTTCATCTGTCTTTTCCCTGGATCGGTTGGTGGATGGGCTAACCACTGCTTACCAATATTAAAAACCTGTTTTTGTGTTCTCTTCATGCTTTTGATCTTATACACACACACATGTAAAATAAACACAATACAAACTGCCCATTTCCACAGATTTGGTTACTGATATAGTCTAACTCATGCTTACAGGTAGAATAATGTGACATATTTGGCCAACAATGACATTCCACATGGTCTCATTCTAAGTAATGCATAGTAGCAGTGCTTGTGTGATTCCACAGAATGAGTTAGCATGTCCTCAAAGTTTCTCTGGTGTCACTCCTGTATAATAAGTGGTTGATCCTGAGAAAGTTGCGCACAAGTCACTTAACTTGATTGTCATGCTATTTGCTGACCTTTCGCAATCAAGCTTTGGTGATGAGTCACCGTTGACTTTTAGCTCCTTTTTAGACCTCTGTTTTGCTAGGCTGATCTCAGATCTATGTTCTTTAGCCAACCCTTCTATCGTGTCAGTTGGCTAATGTACAAACAGATCTAGGAACAAGCTACTGTTTCCCTCTTGTCATTTAGTATTGTTGTGAAAGGTTTTGACATGAAAGATCTGAATAAAAACACATTGCTGCCCGTAGACGTCACTACAGTCCCTGGTTCGAATACAGGCTGTATCACATCTGTCCATGATTGGGAGTCCCATCAGGGGGTGCACAATTGGCCCACCATCGTCCAGGTTTGGCTGGGGTAGGCCGTTATTGGAAAAAATAATTTGTTCTTTATTTAACTAGGCAAGTCAGTTAAGGTTAAATACATATTTTTTTAAAAGATTTTTACATTTACATTTAAGTCATTTAGCAGACGCTCTTATCCAGAGCGACTTACAAATTGGTGCATTCACCTTATGACATCCAGTGGAACAGTCACTTTACAATAGTGCATCTAAATCTTAAAGGGGGGGGGGGTTGAGAGGGATTACTTATCCTATCCTAGGTAAAGATAAAGGCCAGTCTAAGAATCTGGAATTAAATGAGCAGCACAATGAACTAGAAATAAAGTTCCAGAATATGAGTGCCAGTATCAATGTTTAGGTCACGTGCAGAAGGTGTGTCACATACCATACAGTACAGTAGTTATCTACATGTGAGCTGTCTCATCACTAGCCTCACTGTAAGTGAATCACCCTTTCACACACACAGCACTGCTCTCTCGTGGCTACATTTTAAAACATAGTAGAAAACACAGGCATGATTAGAGGATTTGAATTCATTTAAATACACTGAACAAAAATATAAAAGCAACATTTTCAAAGATTTTACTGAGTTACAGTTCATATAAGGAAATCAGTCAATTTAAATTAATTAGGCCCTAATCTATGGATTTCACATGACTGGGAATACAGAACCATCTGTTGGTCACGGATACCTTAAAAAAAGGTAGGGGTCGTGGATCAGAAAACCAGTCAGTATCTGGTGTGAACATTATTTGCCTCATACAGCGCGACACAACTCCTTCGTATTGAGTTGGTCAGGCTGTCGATTGTGGCCTGTGGAATGTTGTCACACTCCTCTTCAATGGAAGTTGCTGGATATTGGCTGGAACTGAAACACGCTGTCGTACACTTTGCTCCAGAGTATCCCAGACATGATCAATGGGTGACATGTCTGGTAAGTATGCAGGCCAGGGAAGAACTGGGACATTTTCAGCTTCCAGGAATTGTGTACAGATCCTTGCATTATCATGCTGAAACATGAGGGCCTCAGGGACAATGGGCCTCAGGGTCTTGTCACGGTACTATTGTGCATTCAAATTTCCATCGATAAAATGCAATTGTGTTCGTTGTCCATAGCTTATGCCTGCCCATACCATAAACCCACCACCACCATAGGGCAGTGTTCAGAACATTGACATCAGAAAATTGCCTCGTCTTCCATCTGCCCAGTATATATATCTGCCCAGTACAGTTGAAACCGGGATTCATCTGTGAAGAGCACACTTCTCCAGGGTGTCAGTGGCTATCGAAGGTGAGCATTTGCCCACTGAAGTGAGTTACAACATCAAACTGCAGTAGATCAATACACTGGTGAGGATGACAAGCATGCAGATGAGCTTCCCTGTGATAGTTTCTGGCAGTTTGCGCAGCAATTCTTCAGTGCAAACCCAGTTTCATCAGCTGTCTGGGTGGCTGGTCTCATACGATCCTGCAGGTAAAGACAGACTTGGAGGTCCTGGGCTGGCGCTGTTACACGGTCTGCAGTTGTGAGGCCGGTTGGACATACTGCCAAATTCTCAAAAACGACATTGGAGACAGCTTATTGTAGAGAAATGGCAACAGCTCTGGTCCATTCATGCAGTCAGCATGCCAATTGCACACTCCCTCAAAACTTGAAACATCTGTGGCTTTGTGTTGTGTGAACAAAACTGCACATTTTAGTGGCCTTTTATTGTTCCCAGCACAAGGTGCACCTGTGTAATGATCATGCTGTTTATTCAGCTTCATGATATGCCACACCTGTCAGGTGGATGGATTATCTTGGCAAAGGAGAAATGCTCACTAACAGCGATGTAAACGAATTTGTGCACATTTGAGAGAAATAAGCTTTTTTTGCATATGGACAAATTCTGGGATCTTTTATTTTATTTCATCTCATTTTTATTTCTTTTTTTACCTTTATTTAACCAGGCAAGTCAGTTAAGAACACATTCTTATTTTCAATGACGGCCTAGGAACAGTGGGTTAACTGCCTGTTCAGGGGCAGAACGACAGATTTGTACCTTGTCAGCTTGGGGGTTTGAACTCGCAACCTTCCGGTTACTAGTCCAACGCTCTAACAACTAGGCTACCCAAATATTGTGTTCAGATTTTTGTTCAGTGTATATTAAAAAATATAAGAAAGAAAAAGATCCCATCAACTCTTTAAAGCTGATATAATAGAAACATTCAATTTGTACATTTACAATAACGTAATACAGTAAACAATAGCAACATTCAACAGATATAGAATATTCTACTTTGTAGAATATGGTACCAATGTTTTCAATACACACATGTCATGTGTACTTACATTACCTGTGGTCTCACAGCCTGGCACATTATCACTACTTAAATACGGTAAAATCAAGATCACAAGGCAACTGGTTCTCTATAGTCAATGTATATTAAATAAAGGCAACATCTGCTCCATATAAAAAGGTAAAACAGAATCAAACAAGTCACTTGAGTAAGGACAGTTTCTGGTATAAAGCACTGAGTTCGGTCCTGAGTTTGCTGAAGGACGGCCGGTTTCTGGTGTCGTACTGCCAGCAGCGACACATAATGGCATACACATCTGGAGGACAGGAGTTTGGGGCTAGCATCCGGTATCCTAGGAGACGGGACAGGAGAGCATGATTGGACATCAGGTTGTCTTCACCTGGGGTTAATCCAGGGGGGTGTAATGTTTTGGACTCCTGTATAGAGCTGACCTAACATCCATATTCTACCCAGAGTCATGTCTGTTCTATACACTTCCATAATGTTGCATCTCCACTCCTAAACTAGTTACACGGACTGTCTGAGTTAACCTTGTATCCTTATTGACCTTTTTATTTTTGCACTGTCTATGCACACTCACAGAGTCCTACACACTCACTGCTCACTCACACATAATATGCACATACATTTATACTGACTCTACACACATGTACACCCACTCACATACAAGCTGCTGCTACTCTGTTTATCATATATCCTGATGCCTTGTCACCTTACCTCTAGCACTCCAGCAGTCCTGCACATTGTAAATATGGTACTGGAACTGACCCTGTATATAATATGCTTACTTACTTATTGTGTTCTTCATATTTCTTTTTTTTCTCTTTCTAGTAATACATTGTTTATTGCATTGTCGGGTTTTGAGTTTGCAAGAAAGGCATTTCACTGCACTTGTGCATATGACATTAAAACTTGACACTCCTACAGAGCATGAACTACAGTCAACTCCAAATTCTGACTAATGTGTTAGAAATCTCATTGACTCGCCGTACCTTTCTCCACCTCATCCCTTGTCTGCTGGTTGGACATGCTGGTGTAGGGGGTGACTCCCCTGGAGAAAATCTCCCATAGGAGAACTCCAAAACTCCACACGTCACTCTCCGTGGTGTACCTCCCTGAAACACAGGCAGGGGGCAGTATTGAGACAGCTATTACATTCGACAGTGATCCTGTAGAGATGCCATACCCATTCAACTGTACACTATTCCACAATCACAGCGTGAGAAAAGTAGTGATAGAGTTTTGAAATTAAGCTTCCTCTAAGCCCCAAAAGGTATGTTCTAACTTTTATTCTGACAGAACTCTTCTATGTTTCGCCAGCACTCCAACCCCAGAGAGCACAGTTCAGCATGTGTCTGTTAGAGATGACATTACAGAGAAATACAAAAGCAGTACACTAATCACAGGGTGAGGAATGATGGCTGGGTTGACAGGTTGTTGCCATGTTTAGTGGGTTCTCTCTAGCCTTGGGATATGCAGAGATTGATGAATAAAGAGAGGAGGGGGGAGAGGGACGGTTGTGAGTGTTGTGGCCGCGGGGCAGAGCCAGATGGGACGTACCATAGTTGAGGGCTTCGGGGGCCGTCCATTTGACAGGGATCTGTTTGAGGCCCCCCGCGGCAGAGTAGACCCCGTCCTGCTGCTCGCGAGACATCCCAAAGTCACTGATCTTCACCCTGCTCTGTTCTCCCACCAGACAGTTACGGGCTGCCAGGTCCCTGCACACACAAAGAGACAGAGACACAGAGAGACAGAGAGAGGGGGGGGGGTAAGGAAAGGAGGCGCAAGACAGGGGTTGAGGGAAAAAATTAGGAGGCAATATAATCAAAGTAAAAAAAACAGGTAGAAGATGAGCCAGAGTGGGAGAGTGAGAAACAGAGACAGAGCAAGAAAGAGACAGAGCGAGAAAGAGACAGAGCGAGAAAGAGACAGAGCGAGAAAGAGAGAGGGCAAGCGAGCGACGAAAGAGTGAGAAAGTGAGTGAGAACGAGACAGTGAGAAAGAGCACCAGAGAGCGAGAGCTAGAGAAGGAAGCAAATGACAGCTGATAAATAAGTGAGAGAAAATCAGCCCCTCTTGTCATCTGTGGGCTCCCTGATGCAGGGTGTAGTAGTGAGCAGAGGCAGTTTGACATGCGGAATTAGGAGGAGTGTTAGAGGGTAAAGGGGGCTGGAGCATCCAGCCTGGATGTGTTCCTGCTTGGTTAATTATCCAGCACTCCTCTGATGAGCCAGGAGCCAGGGCTCTGAGCCCTATGTCCTCTGCAACCTCCTCAGAGACACGGCAGCTTAACACTCCTAGGGTCATTCCTACGCTACAGGCTCCAGTAACCCCTACACACTGGGTTAACTTCACTGTCCCAAAAACCTCAATCTGTTTCATCATCTAGAATAAATTGTGCAATCAAAGGCAATGTAATCTTGTCACATTGTATGGCAGCCTTCATTCAGCTCAATGTCTGAGAAGACTAGATCCATCTCCCTAGCCTCTCACCGGTGGATGCATTTCTTGCTCTCCAGATACTCCATGCCAGATGCCACATTCTCTGCCATTTTCACCAGCATATCTGACTTCAGGTTGTGACCTTCACAGCGCAGGAAGGACAGGAAGTCTCCCCCTGGCAGAACACACACAGTCACACACACACTTTATTAGTCGATTGTAATGATAGAATGTACTGCAGCTGTGGTTAGTGTAAAGGCCCGCGACAGATTGGCTCACCTTGTACCAGCTCCATAATGATATAGATGGGTTGTTTCTGTGTGCAGACACCAATCAGCTTCACTATGTTAGGATGGTCATACTGCTTTAGGATCCTGCACAGCAGAGAGAGAGACAGCAAGGCCAATGTGAACGAGAGAGACTGAGAAAGAGAACGAGAGAGAAAGAAAGACTGACCTGGCCTCCATAAGGAACCTGTTCTTGTGTTCTGGGGCCAGGTTCTCTCTGCAGGCTTTCACAGCTACAGGGGTGTTATCAGAAAGCAGACGACCACTGTACACCTCCCCAAAGTTACCCTGGACAACAGACACACATCAAGGTTAATTCTGGATCTTGGCTGAAACAAAAACAGAAGGCCAACCTGACAATCAGAGCTTCTCATAACTCCAAACAGACATTCCACAGGTGGTGAGCTCACCCGGCCAATGCTCTGCCCCAGGATGACATCATCGTGTTCCAGAACCCACTTGTCCTGGAGGGAGAGAGATGGAGAGGAACCAATCAGAGATACCAGTGCTGCTGTTCCTTCTGAATGGGTAGATTGACTTTGCAGCCTGGTAGAAGCATTTCGGACCAACTTCTAAAACTGCATTGTACGAGTGTAAAATAGTGTTTGTGTACAGTATGTGTGTGTGTAGAATGGAGACCTTGTAGTGTGTGCCAAACACTGGAGCCCATTTGATGGGCAGCATAGTGGTAGTACAGTATGCATGCAGCTCTAGAGAACATGTGAGTGTGTTATGTATAGCACTCTGCAGGAGGGTGGAGAGCAAGTATGAGTATGTGGATCTTGGGAGCTCATTAAAATCTGATGGATCCTAACGCTGAGACAGCTGCTACGCAGAGCTGGTGTATTCCAAGCCCATTCACTCCCAACATGCTCAGGAGAGGTGTAATAGAAGCTTGCGCGCATGCAGGCACACACACAGTGTTTTGCACCCACTACAAGGTCGCTATTCCACACACACACAAAACATAGACCTACATATATACAAGAGCACCCCCTGACTCACACATCTCCCTCCTCCCACATACATACAGTTAAACCCACAGGTCCACCCAACACCAGCACACAGGACCAGGGGCCCATTAACTACACTTTGCTAGGCCCCAGACTTAATTGATGGCCGCCTCATTATTCTTAACCTGTTAGAAGCATTAACCAACAGCCACTTGTCCCACAGCACAGAATGAGAAAGGCAGCTGAGGGTTTTTACTGTAATCCTGCCAAGGATTTAGAACACCATCTGAGCTAAAAGAAAATGTATGTAATTGGTCTCAGTATAAGTCCCAGATAAATTAAAGGTAAAATTGTCATTACAGAACTACTGGAGAAAGATAACTTAACATGTGGAATGTAATTTAATCCTTATTTAGGTAAGTTAAACTAATAACATTAATATTTAAGAAATACTTAGACAAATAAAGCATTGAGGAACCTTGAATTAAACACGATAAAACAAAACAATGGACTTTTCAACAAAGGTAAAACAGGATCTACAATATATTACAGTTGACCAGTGAGTGAGTGAGTGTGAGAGAGAGTGAGTGAATGAGTGAGTGAAGCGTAACCTTTAGGACAGGTCTCTTCAGGACAATGTCGGATCTCTTGGTGACATGTTGGTGTGAGGAGACCAGGTGGTTCATCAGCATGGGAACGGTGTGGAATCCCTCTCCATCCAGGCGGTACATATTCTAAACACACACACTTTATAACTATACAAACTGTACAGACATGATCATATTGTAAATACACACTCACTCACGTCTGTGCTCTGGATAAGGAAGTGCCTGCAAGAGCCAGCCCAGTGGACAGAGAGGACATACTCCTGTTTGCCCTGACTCTGTCTGACCAGGAAGTCTCCATCACACCTCAGCAGCTCCTGGACTTCCAGCCTGGGGATGACTCCGTGGTACCAGTTCTGCTGCTCCAGGGGGCGCTCTACCTCTGGGACTGGGGACAGGGCAGGGGGCACCTGGAGGGGGTTCACACAGCAAGGTCAATGAGGAGCCAGGTAAGGAGGGACCTGGGCATGGAGCGCCCACTGTGAGACTCATTCATAAGCCATAAATTGATTTCAATGGGAGATTAGTGCGATTTGAGATGCATGAATCTCACAGGTGTATCTCTAGATGAGATTCAGCACAGGGGAACACACACATACACCCAGTGGTGTAGTGGAGGGTAAACAAGTCAACACAGTTTACATATTTTTTTTGCCCAACAGTTTACACACCTTTTGCAGAAAAATGCAGAAATGAAAGAATAGGAAGGGTTACTTTTTTCACCACAAACGCGATCAGAGTTTACCCACCAACTTTGTTACCACTACATCACAGAATAATACATAGACAGGTTTACAATACACTGTTAAGGAGACTAGATACAAGGAAGATACAGCTACAAACTACATTGATCAGGAGATACAAAACACACTGCTCAAAAACAATACAATGTATCTCTACAGACCACACACATGGATACTAGTGATGTAACGGACCGTAGTTGATCCGTGATCCGGATCACCCCCACGGTTCGGCAAGCATGTGAACCGCAGATTAATTGCAACGTTTAACCATCATAGTGTGAAATACAGTTTTACTGCCGCTGTTACTTTTTAACGTCATAATTCCCTAAATATCGATGCAGAGTTGCAGTGAAAAGATAAAGACAAGACAGATGTATTTTACTCTAAAGCCTGAAGGTTGATTTTTTTAAAAGCAGTTGTGTGTACTGTTCACGTGAAATGTTGAATCCCAACGAATCAATCTTGGATGATCGCGTTACAAAAAGCAAAGAAGAAAAATTAGCAGTGACAGCCATGGCTAGCGGAGGAGCTGAAGAATTGGAAAAGCCTCCCGCTTCATTTAAGTCTCATGTATGGGAGCATTTTTGTTTCCCTGTGAAGGGTGGTGGACAACACCATTACGGTGTGTAGGCATTGTGCCACAAGAAATCCGTATGATCATGGAAATACATCGGGCATGGCCACACATTTAAAGCGTCATCACCCTGGTGTGTCAGTGACGGGAGCCAACATTTAAGCAGCCCTTTACTGCAGATTCAGACCGGGCTAAAGCCTACACCAAATCTATTGGGATGTTTATCGCTTTAGACCTGAGGCCATACTCAGTTGTGGAAAACAAAGGGTTTCAATATATTGTAATGGAGCAGGTCGCTAACACTCGACCTTCTAGCCCGAAGTCCAGCGCGCTATCGACTGTGCCCCAAAAGCATGCTCGAGCGGCAGAGTCGATATCCGCGCTTATAAACCCAGGGTCGTTACAATATGGTGAATGTGCTTGAGCCAAGCTACGAAATCCCCTCGCGCACCCACTTCAGTAGGAAGATCGTGCCAGATCTTTATGAACAGGAAAATAACAAAATTGTCGATGAATTATCCAAGGCATCCCCCGTTGCCTTCACCACAGACGGGTGGACCCTCTGGGCAACGGAAAGCTACGTGACTGACTGCTCACTACACCACAGACCGGTGGAAGACGCAAAGTCTGGTGCTACAGACACGCCCCCTCTGCGAGAATCACACAGGCACAAATCTGGCGCAGGTACTGCTAGGAGCAGGAGCAAAGTGGAAGCTAGAGAGGCCCAATAGCAATATCCCAACCACCACAGATAATGCCAAGAACCAAGTAAATGCAGTGATAGAAGCTGGAATGGGGCCACAGATATCTTGCTTTGCACATGTAATCAATTTAGCATCCCAAAGGGGAATCTCAGTGAAGAAGATGGACCGCCTCCTTGGGAGGATCAGGAAGGTGGTTTCCTTTTTCCAGACGCTCATGTGCTTAAGACCAAGCAACAAATGCTACAGCTACCGACCCACGAGCTCATACACGATGTCACCACAAGATGGAATTCCACTTATGACATGTTGGGAGCGTTATCTTGAGCAGCAGGCAGCTGTATACTCTGCACTGACGGACAAGACCCTGAAAAAAATAAAGACATCCTCACCTTATCTGGTGGCCGTCTGTGTCCATGATCCTACCTCTGAAAACAAGGATTCTACAATCCATGGCTCCAAGTGAGGAAGACAGCACCATCACTAGAGATGTCAAGGCTGCCATTAGAGAGAACCTGAACCCCAGATACCCCCCTAATGTACAGGACTACCTTCATAGATCTACTCACTGGATCCAAGGTTCAAGTCCCTGTCTCACCTAGACCCTAACCCTACACCGGAGGACATACAGTGATCTCACCACTGAGATTGTGGTCACTGAAGAGGTAACAAAAAAGAAGAAGAGTGAATTACTTCAATAAAAAATATACTGCAGTCAAATCAAAGATTTGGAATTGGAATCATCTAGTTTTTATTTGGAATAATAATGACTTTTATTAAATGTTATTGCCACAATTATAGTTCTAGAGCTGACAGGAGCAGACTCCGAGGCATATCCTCCACAAAATCAATTGGCTATGAAGGAGCTTTTCGGGGAGACCTTTGCGAGCAAGGACACAAGGCAAGATGTTTGACAACACCATCAACAGGAGGTGGCATCCTACAGGGCAGCAAGTGGCGTTCCAGTGGATAATATATAATAATAATATAATAATATATGCCATTTAGCAGACGCTTTTATCCAAAGCGACTTACAGTCATGTGTGCATACATTCTACGTGTGGGTGGTCCCGGGGATCGAACCCACTACCCTGGCGTTACAAGCGCCATGCTCTACCAACTGAGCTACACAGGACCACATATGTTAGTGGATGGTGATCCACTAACATGGTGGAAAAACAATGAGTGTAAATACCCTCACATTGCCATGACGACAAGATGCTACCTGGCTATGCCTGGCACTTCAGTTCCCAGCGAGAGGGTGTTCTCCACAGCAGGGGACATAGAGACTGCAAAGGAGGTCTATCCTCTCCCCAAACAATGTTGACAACCTCATCATTTTTTAAAAGAATTTGAAGTTATAAGCTCAGGTCTGTTTTGCTTTCTTTTCTTTACTTATTTTTGATGATGTGGACACAGGCTAGTTTTTCATTCACTATTGTTCAAAGGAAGACAGTATCATGCCTCATATTGCACTTTTTGTGCAATATTTTATTTTAAGATTTTATTTAAACATTGAAAAGTTCTTTGCTTTAAGTGTTCTTTAAGTAATAAATGGAAAGCAAAGTTATATTTGTCCCCCCCCCCTTTTTTTGCTGATCCGGAAAATGATCAGATCCGTGACTCAAAACCGCGATCCGGACCGAACCATGAGTTTTGTGATCCGTTGCACCACTAATGGATACCTAGTCATTTTTTTTTTATACTACAGACAACATGGCGCCAATTCAAAAAGACCCTACTGTTCAGATGACAAGATAAGGCATACTACAACATTGTAAACAAACATACCTAGAGAGAAGATGGATTAAAAAAAGAGGAAAGCCAGATGAGAAACAAGGCGTTTCACAACCGGAGTCCTACTCTGAACAGTTAGGCTTATTACAGAGAAAACACGGCCATTTGCTGTTTGACAAGGGAACTGTTTGACTGTCTGACTTGAGTTGTTTGAATAGACAGAGACAGATAAATCAAAAGGTAGCAGGTAGGTGAAAACAGAACAGGTCCATCTGTGACAGGGGTGATCACAATGATGCCTCACAGACAATGAATGACTATAGTTGACCGTGTAGGAAAATAACAGATTGTCTATTGTCATAGCTGAATCAGAATTAGTTAGGTAACATAGATAAATAAGATGTTTTATTAATTTTATACTTGTCATTAGAATGTCTTCTTTTGGACTATACTGTTGGCAGTTGCATTTTCCTCTCTCTTCTCTAGGGAAAAGTCACTTGGGGCCCAGAGAGGGCAGAGGTCAGGCTTGTCTTTTACATGTCTGGTAATAGGCAGAATATCAGAAAGGGAGAAGTCAGGTTTGAAAATTGTCTTCATAATGAATATATCTGTGAAACCATGTGAAGGGCTCCACCATGTCTGTACTTCAGTCACTCCCTCCTTTTCCCATTGGGGGGAGGAGTGTGGCAGTGTCTGGAACCATTGTATGTCCCCTCTGATGTTGAAACTTGTCTTTCATAGTATATGACCTAGACGCTTACTCCTCTCAGGGAGCTTGTCCAGGGGTGGGTTGTATTTGAGATGGGAGTATCTAGAATTGGCAATTGATATATGCCATTGGATGAGGTATTGTTTTGGCAATAGGAAGTACCAAGAATGAGAAGTAGAACCTTGTCTTACGAGAGCAAATTGAACGATAATTTATAGCTAATGCTGTCTGGCTATGGGATACTCTTCTCAAGTTAAAGTCTTTCTTTGTGAACAGTTCCTAAGTATCTGTGGTTCGTCATGTCGACTAGGAGGTGAATCTTTGCTATAAAAGATCTCAGTTGCCATTATGTTGACACCCTCAGAGAATTCATTTATAGACACTGAATTGATCTGAGAGTTTAAAATACAACTCTGACTTGTGTGTGGTTTGTAAACTCTCCTTTCACTTAGTAATACAGGAAATTACCACGACACTATGCTGCATCACTGGTATGACCATAACTGTGTACTATGTATGACCATAACTGTGTACTATGTATGACCATAGCTGACTATTTCTGAACACTGACTGTGTATGTTACATCACTGACCGTGTATTTGGCTTTGAACAGGCCACTAAGGTGGCCTATGATGCCGTCCACACTGAGGTTTCTGAGGCCGTCCCTCTCCTGAAACAACACAGAGCACAACCATCATCAACCTCTCTTAGGAATGCTCATCACCACCAGTACCTGTGTTTATAATAACAACATGTAACAGCACTCAGAAACACATCATAATCCACAGATGAGAGAATGTCACAAAAAAATTACAAACATGATGAGTAGAGAATGTCGAAGTAGAAAATACTTGTTTGCTTTAGGGTGGATCTGGATAAAACAGCGCTATGAAAATGGGTGAAGGAATGCACTTGAGTCAACACCATGACAGACAGCTACGTATGCAAAGCACCAAGATCCTCAATCATGCCTCTGTTTCAATAGAGATGGTTGTGTCTGAACGAGACAAGAGTATAGGTTGTCCTCAGTACAGAACAGACTGGTTGAGTCCGTCTATAGTTCAGATGCCTTCTAGTTGAACTGTAAGGTAACATAAGGGCAATTCCAAGGTAGCAGAATGATGCTGAGATTTTTTTACTTTAAAAGTATGCCAAACAAAAACCACTGATTGCAAAGTTAAACAAGTCATACAACTCTATGCACAAGCAGTACTTTTAAACATTTACAGAGAATTTTACAAAAACACATTTACTCGAAGAACAGTACAGATGTAAAGTTTAACAGAATGATGGTAAAATCTCCTTCAGTTTTTTTTATGTGACCACGTTTTCCAAAAACTCTTAAATATCTACTCCGAATTGAGATTCAAAGAAGTTTGCAGAAAGATTGGGGTGTCAGATATAACATGATACATTGAGTTTGATTTTATAAATATATTTTTTAAATATTTTGGATATTGAACCACAGTAAGTGAAGTGGATTACCACCCGGTAAGAGAGATGGTAACATAATGGCATCATGGGTGCCTGAACTGTACTATACAGAAATGTATAATCCTGAATGGCATTCTCTTCATGGTGATGTATCCTGAATAGGTAAAAAAAAGGTAGAAACATTTTATATCCTCCTTTGAATGTTTGGGTTATATTCTACATACTTGCTATTCTAATGAGCGCCGCCCCAAAACAAGATTAAATTTGGTTGGTCAGGACCGCACCAAATCTGTACCAATCATAGAGGTCTATGTTTCACAAGTTTGTACATCACAGTTTAGCACAGAGTACAGTACAGCAGAGTAGAGTTCAGTGCAGTATAGTACTATACAGTAAATTATACTGTGCTCTACTGTACTGTACTAAACTATACTGTACAGTACGGTACAGACCTAAACTCTACTTTCCTTTACTGTACTCAATCAAACCAACTTGTATTTGTCACGTGTAGACTTTACCGTGAAAGTATCTCAGGAGCTCTTTCCAACAATGCACAGTTAAAAATAAGAAAAATACAAATAGTAACAAGAATGAAGCTGTATAAAAAGGAGTACCACTACCATGTCACTGAGCAGGGGTACAAGGTATTTGAGGTAGATGTGTACATGAAGGCAGGGTAAAGTGAATAGGCATCAGAATAGATAATAATAAGAGTAAAATTAAAAACAGTAGCAGCATATGATGATTGTGAAATGATGTGTGTATGCCGTCGGGGTGTGTGTGTGCGCGTATGTATGTAGTGTATGTGAATGTGTGTGGGTTTGAGTGAGACTGTCAGTGTGATGTTTGTGGGTGAGTCTATACATAGTGTATATACAGTTGAAGTCGGAAGTTTACATACACTTTAGCCAAATATATTTAAACTGTTTTTCACAATTCCTGACATTTAATCCTAGTAAATATTCCCTGTCTTTAGGTCAGTTAATAAGATCAGCACTTTATTTTAAGAATGTGAAATATCAGAATAATAGTAGAGAGAATTATTTATATTTTAAGAATGTGAAATGTCAGAATAATAGTAGAGAGAATTATTTATTTCAGCTTTTATTTCTTTCATCACATTCCCAGTGGGTCAGAAGTATACATACACTCAATTAGTATTTGGTAGCATTGCCCTTAAATGGTTTAACTTGGGTCAAACGTGTCGGGTAGTGTAACGGCGCTCTTCGTTTGTGGAAAGAGAGTCGGACCGAAATGCAGCGTGGTAGTTACTCATGACTTTAATGAATGAAGAGCGTAACATGAAATAACTATACATATACAAAAACAACAAACGAAACGAGAAACCTATTACAGCCTATCTGGTGAACACTACACAGAGACAGGAACAATCACCCACAAATTACAAAGCGAAACCAGGCTACCTAAATACGGTTCCCAATCAGAGACAACGAGAATCACCTGACTCTGATTGAGAAGCGCCTCAGGCAGCCAAGCCCATACAACACCCCTACTCAACCGCAATCCCAATAATACAAAAACCCCAATACGAAATACAACAACATAAACCCATGTCACACCCTGGCCTGACCAAATATATAACGAAAACACAAAATACAATGACCAAGGCGTGACAGAACCCTCCCCCCCTAAGGTGCGGACTCCGGACGCACCTCAAAACCATAGGGAGGGTCCGGGTGGGTGTCTGTCCATGGTGGCGGTTCCGGCTCGGGACGTGGCCCCCACTCCATTAAAGTCATAGTTCCTCCACTTCGCGTCCTGGGATAATCCACCCTCGCCACCGACCATGGCCTAATAGTCTTCACCCAGAACCCCACTGAACTGAAGAGCAGCTCATGACTGAGGGGCAGCTCGGGACTGAGGCAGCTCGGGACTGAGGGGCAGCTCGGGACTGAGGGGCAGCTCGGGACTGAGGGGCAGCCCGGAACTGAGGGGTAGCCCAGTACTGAGAGAAAGCCCAGTACTGAGAGAAAGCCCAGTACTGAGAGGAAGCTCAGGCAGGTAGTAGGCTCCGGTAGATCCTGGCTGGCTGGCGGAACTGGAAGATTCTGGTTGACTAGCAGATCTGGAAGAGACTGGTTGACTGGCAGATCTGGAAGAGACTGGTTGACTGGCAGATCTGGAAGAGACTGGTTAACTGGCACATCTGGAAGAATCTGGTTGACTAGCAGATCTGGAAGATCATGGCAAACTGGCGGATCCTGGCCGACTGGCGGATCCTGGCTGACTGGCGGATCCTGGCCGACTGGCAGATCCTGGCCGACTGGCACTTCTGGCGGATCCTGGCTGACTGGCACTTCTGGCGGATCCTGGCAGACTGGTGGATCCAACTGATCCTGACAGACTGGCGACGCTGGGCAGACTGGCGGCGCTGGGCAGACTGGCGGCGCTGGGCAGACTGGCGACGCTGGGCAGACTGGCGGCGCTGGGCAGGCAGGAAACTCCGGCAGCGCAGTAGAGGAGAAAGGCTCTGGCTGCGCTAAACAGGCGGGAGACTCCAGCAGCGCAGGAGAGGAGAAAAGCGCTGGCTGCGCTGAACAGGCGAGGCGCACTGAAGGCCTGGTACGTGGTGCTGGAACTGGTGCTACAGGATTGAGGACACGCACAGGAAGCTGCTACCGGAGGACTGGTGTGTGGAGGTGGCTCTGGATAGACCGGACCGTGCAGGCGCACTGGAGCTCTTGAGCACCGAGCCTGCCCAAGCTTACCTGGCTCGATGCCCACTCTAGCCCGGCCAATACGAAGGGCTGGTATGTGCCGCACCGGGCTATGCACCTGCACTGGAAACACCGTGCGCTCCATAGCATAACACGGTGCCTGCCCGGTCTCTCTAGCCCAACGGTGAGCACAGGGAGTTTGCGCAGGTATCCTACCTGGCATAGCCATACTCCCTTTAAGCCCCCCCCCAATAATTTTTTGGGGCTGCTTTTCGGGCTTCCTTGCCAACCGTGTTCCCTCGTATCGTCGGCTCCTATCTCCGGCTGCCTCTGCTCTCCTTAGTGCCTCCACCTGTTCCCATGGGAGGCGATCTCTTCCGGCCAGTATCTCCTCCCAAGTGTAACAACCTTTACCATCCATCACGTCTTCCCATGTCCATTCTCCGAATAATTCATCCACCTTTTGCTGCTCCAGCTGTCGCTGCCTGTTTATACCAGCGCCTCTCCGCTTTCCGGCGTGTCTTTTTTTTGACTCCATTCGCCTATAGCCCTCTTCGCACTGTTCCAGCGAATCCCAGGCGGGCTCCTGCACTCTCTCTGGGTCGGCCGCCCACCTGTCGATTTTTTCCCATAACGTCCTCCTTTCGCTGTTCAAGCTGTCGCTACCTGTAACCACGCCACTCGGTCCGTGTGTGGTGGGTGATTCTGTAACGGCGTTCTTCGTTTGTGGAAAGAGAGTCGGACCGAAATGCAGCGTGGTAGTTACTCATGACTTTAATGAATGAAGAGCGTAACATGAAATAACTATACATATACAAAAACAACAAACGGAACGAGAAACCTATTACAGCCTATCTGGTGAACACTACAGAGACAGGAACAATCACCCACGAAATACAAAGCGAAACCAGGCTACCTAAATACGGTTCCCAATCAGAGACAACGAGAATCACCTGACTCTGATTGAGAAGCGCCTCAGGCAGCCAAGCCCATACAACATCCCTACTCAGCCGCATTCCCAATAATACAAAAACCCCAATACGAAATACAACAACATAAACCCATGTCACACCCTGGACTGACCAAATATATAACGAAAACACAAAATACAATGACCAAGGCGTGACAGGTAGCCTTCCACAAGCTTCCCACAATAAGTTGGGTGGATTTTGGCCCATTCGTCCTGACAGAGCTGGTGTAATTGAGTCAGGTTTGTAGGCCAACTTGCTCGCACACGCTTTTTCAGTTCTGCCCACACATTTTCTATAGGATTGAGGTCAGGGCTTTGTTATGGTCACTCCAGTACCTTGACTTTGTTGTCCTTAAGCCATTTTGACACAACTTTGGAAGTATGCTTGAGGTCATTGTCCATTTAGAAGACACATTTGTGACCAAGCTTTACTTCCTGACTGATGTCTTGAGATGTTGCTTCAATATATCCACATACTTTTCTTTCCTTGTGATGCCACCTATTTTGTGAAGTGCACCAGTCCCTCTTGCAGCAAAGCACTCCCACAACATGATGCTGCCACCTCCGTGCTTCATGGTTGGGATGGTGTTCTTTGGCTTGCAAGCCTCCCCTTTTTCCTCCAAACATAACGATGGTCATTATGGCCAAACAGTTCTATTTTTTTTCATCAGATCAGAGGACATTTCTCCAAAAAGTACAATCTTTGTCCCCATGTGCAGTCTGGCTTTTTAATGGCGGTTTTGGAGCAGTGATTTTTCCTTGCCGAGCGGCCTTTCAGGATATGTCGATATAGGACTCGTTTTACTGTGGATATAGATACTTTTGTGCCTGTTTCCTCCAGAATCTTCACACGGTCAATTGCGGTTGTTCTGAGATTGATATGCACTATTTGCACCAAAGTACGTTCGCATCGCCTTTGTCGCCTTCCTGAGCGGTATGGCGGCTGCGTGGTCCCACGGTGTTTATACTTGCGTACTATTGTTTGTACAGATGAACGTGGTACCTTCAGGCCTTTGGAAATTGCTCCCAAGGATGAACCAGACTTGTGGAGGTCCACCATTCTTTTCTGATGTCTTGGCTTATTTCTTTTGATTTTCACATTATGTAAAGCAAAGAGGCACTGAGCTGGAAGGTAGGCCTTGAAATATATCCACAGGTACACCTCCAATTGATTCAAAGTATGTCAGTTAGCCTATCAGAAGCTTCTAAAGCCATGCCATCATTTTCTGGAATTTTCCAAACTGTTTAAATGCACAGTCAACTTAGTGTATGTGAACTTGTGACCCACTGGAATTGTGATACAGTGAATTATAAGTGAAATAATCTGTCTGTAAACAATTGTTGGAAAAATTACTTGTCTCATGCACAAAGTAGATGTCCTAAACGACTTGCCAAAACTATAGTTTGTTAACAAGAAATTTGTGGAGTGATTGAAAAATGAGTTTTAATGACTCCAACCTAAGTGTATGTAAACTTCCGACTTTAACTGTATATAGTGTTGTGAGTGTGCATAGAGTCAGTGCAAGATAGGGCCAATGCAGATAGTCCAGGTAACCATTTAGCAGTATTATGGCTATTTAGCCATCTTTAGCAGCCTTTTCTTATTCCTAATATTTAGGATGGAAAATAGTTAAACACGTTATACATGCCTTTGTAAAAATAGACTCAGCTTTCATTGGACAGTAAATTTGATGCGCTCCAATGAGTCACATTTTAGTGCTCGTGTGACTTTTTACATGATGGCATTTTACAAATGCCCATAACACCAGGGTTTCAACACAACCTGCATGGGAACATTGATGCAATTCACTTTAGTCATCTGGTACTACTGTGTGAGTATAGAGTGGACAACAAACCAATTAACCTTTTGTTTAATTTCTTTCATTTTCAAAACAATGGTATTTCAAAAGCTTTTATATATAGCTCAGTGATTTTCACAAGCCCACAGTACGTTAGTGTTTAAGTGATGATGTATTTGTAGAACTTATAAAGCAGCAAACTACCAAGCTAACAAACGAAAGTACACAACAATCACATATGATAATGAATGAGAAGAACCTGAACATCAGAACACACAATGGAGAACTAGAAACAAACAAGAGTCAATAACAACATGTTTTACAACATCTTACACAATGAGTGCAATCACAGTTCAGGTTCCCATACGAGACAAGACAATGAAACAGACACAAGGGACAGAGATCATCTCAACCACAGGAAGCATGGTATCTCTTTCAGATGAGTGGCAGGGATCAGATATGCAGAGGGTGTGTGTGTGTGTGTGTGTGTGTTTGAGAGAGAGAGGGAGAGAGGAGACCTACACTAGAGGTGATAGAGGAGAGGGAGATACGATCCTCTTCCAGCCCCAGGGCAGGTGGGGGTTCACTGGATCCCAGCCATTCCAGCTTCCCCTTCAGCAGCAACCTCTGTGCCTCCAGCCTGGTTCTAGCTCCCAGGGACAGCATCACCTGCTGTCGGCTCTCCTCCAGCGCATGCCTCTTACTGAACTGGTAAACCCTGCAGAGAGAGGAGCAGCCTGTCAGCTCATCAATTAAATCATTGTGATGATACTGTGGAACAATGTGTTTCCATTTCAACATATAGCAACAATTCCATTGACTTTTGCCTCACGGTCAATATATTTAAAGCATAACTGACATGCCCGATGGCTTTACACAAGAATACTGGTCAACTGGCCCATCTCCTACACCTTAGCCATATTGCTTCCGCAGGGCACTCACCAACAGTATAGTTGAAATTAGATATTCTATACGGGAGAAGTACGGTTAAAATGCAGTAATTCATGTCAGAATGTAGCAGATGTATTACTTAACAACAGCTGCAAATTCCAATAAAACTACATCACGTTTTAAAGCTCACTTTCCTTGCTGTCTAACAACACTATCATGAATCTAGTGAAGAGGTTTTCTGGGTCAGAGTGCATATTTATTTAGTTCATAGCACAAATGTTTGTTAGCACGTTTCTCACACTGGCTTTAGCCATGGCGGAAACAGACCAGCCCAGGCAAGTGCAGGGAGATTGCCATGCAACACGTGCCTTACAGGGAGACGTCTTCATAGTGTGACAAATTCCCATGAATTGTGAATCTGTTCAAACCGAACAGCTAGCGCGACAGCTAAATTGGCTTTGTAAAAATATATATTTCAGCTAATAGGGAGTACCTAACAAAGTAACTACATTATGGCATTCACTAATCATAATCTTTTTACATATAATAGAAATGTGGGTATATTCGTGGACAAAATTCTTCCTTACTTACTTTTCAAATATTGCACTGCTACATTAACTAACATCACCACTTGGGTAAAAGAGTTCTTTACTAATCAAGAAAGCATTCAGTCGCTCCCGTCTGTCTCTGTTGATTTCCAAAGTGTTTCATCAAACCCATGACTCCTTAAGGAGAGGCATGTTTCCCTCGGCACCAGTGAACATTAGGCTAGTGTCAGTCAACACAGCTGCTCCATCTATGCACTAAGAGCTTATTAGTAACGTCTAATAACAGCGGACAGGCATCTAAACCAAGACAAATGAGAGAAGCTTGAAAAGTCTCCTCATATCACCATGTTATATTCATAAGGCATAGTGAGTCTGTCCCCCAGAGAGCAGCCAGCTTAGCCAGCCATAGCAGAGAGGAGAGCAGCCTAAACTACTCTGATAGGAGACTGCCTGCACCACCATTGAGAGGAGATACACCAGCACACCTCAAAAATATGACGCAGATCAATGGCAAAATGCATTACTCTTTTTTTTCCAGTCAGTGTTGGTGAAGACGGTGGTTTGGTACTGCCAGAGCCAACTTTATCCTGGTTCAGACCATAAAAATGTAATTCTATTCTGTTTACCCAGGATAAATGACCATATTATCAGGTATAACAGCTGTAAGTACTATCTAATGACACTATATCTGCCTAAGTGATTACCAAGTATGCTTGCCCATGTAAAGTTGGACCTTCCAGTACATGTGGATATCGCCTCACCTCTGACCCCGTTTGATGCACTCTTCCTCTGCCTCTAGCTCCAACTCCAGCTGGTTGACTGAGGCCTGTTGGGAAACCACATTACCAGCTAGAGACAGCAGTTCCTCTTCCACTGCAGTCAACCTGGTAGAGGGGTAGAGACATGGGGAGAGAAGGGGGACCAAGGGGTGAAATGTGTTGTTGGTGTTGAGATTGTGTGTGTGCGTGCCTTTTAAAATGATAAACTTGGATTAGCTAACACAGCGTGACATTGGAACACAGGAGTGATGGCTGCTGATAAATAGGTCTCTGTATGCCTATACAGATATTCCATACAAATCTGCCATTAAAGGTCTTAAACAAATGTAAAAAATAATAGTGAAGAAATCAAAACTAGGAAATAACACATGGAATCATGTAGTAACCAAAAAAAAGTGTTAAACTGGAGTGGCATTGCCAGTCTCCAGACCTGAACCCAATAGAAAATCTTTAGAGGGAGCTGAAAGTCCGTATTGCCCAGCGACAGCCCTGAAACCTGAAGGATCTGGAGGAGGTCTGTATGGAGGAGTGGGCTAAAATCCCTGCTGCAGTGTGTGCAAACCTGGTCAAGAACTACCTGAAACATATGATCCCTTTAATTGCAAACAAAGATTTCTGTGCGAAATATTCAGTTCTGCTTTTCTGATGTATCAAATACTTATGTCATGCAATAAAATGCTAATGAATTACTTAAAAATCATACAATGTGATTTTCTCTCACAGTTGAAGTGTACCTATGATAAAAATGACAGACCTCTACATGCTTTGTAAGTAGGAAAACCTGCAAAATCGGCAGTGTATCAAATACTTGTTCTCCCCACTGTATTTACACACACACAGTGGACGTCGGAAGTTTACATACACTTTGGAATCATTAAAACTAGTTTTCAACCCCTCCACAAATTTCTTGTTAACAAACTATAGCTTTGGCAAGTTGGTTAGGACATCTACTTTGTGCATGATACAAGACATTTTTCCAACAATTGTTTACAGACAGATTATTTCACTTATAATTCCCTGTATCACACTTCCAGTGGGTCAGAAGTTTACATACACTAAGTTGACTGCATTTAAACAGTTTGGAAAATTCCAGAAAATGATGGCATGGCTTTAGAAGCTTCTGATAGGCTAATTGACATAATTTGAATCAATTGGAGGTGTACCTGTGGACGTATTTCAAGGCCTATCTTCCAACTCAGTGCCTCTTTGCTTGACATCATGGGAAAATCAAAATAAATCATCCAAGACCTCAGAAACTTTTTTGTAGACCTCCAGAAGTCTGCTACATCCTTACGAACAATTTCCAAACGCCTGAAGGTACCACATTCATCTGTACAAACAATAGTACGCAAGTATAAACACCGTGGGACCACGCAGCCGTCATACCGCTCAGGAAGGAGACGCGTTCTGTCTCCTAGAGATGAACATACTTTGGTGCGAAAAGTGCAAATCAATTCCAGAACAACATCAAAGGACCTTGTGAAAATGCTGGAGGAAACCAGTACAAAAGTATCTATATCCACAGTAAAACAAGTCCTATATCGACATAACCTGAAAGGCTGCTCAGCAAGAAAGAAACCACTGCTCCAAAACCACCATAAAAAAGCCTGACTACAGTTTGCAACTGCACATGGAGACAAAAATAGTACTTTTTGGAGAAATGTCCTCTGGTATGATGAAACAAAAATAGAACTGTTTGGCCATAATGACCATCATTATGTTTGGAGGAAAAAGGGGGAGGCTTGTTTTTATTGTTACGTTACAGAGTTAAAATATACAGTTTTTTTATACATTTTTGCTAATTTTATTTTTTTAAATAACGGAAATATCACATTTACTTAAGTATTCAGACCCTTAATCAGTACTCTGTTGAGGCACCTTTGGCAGCAATGACAGCCAAGTCTTTTTGGGTATGACGCTACAAGCTTAGCACACCTGTATTTGGGGAGTTTCTCCCATTCTTCTCTGCAGATCCTCTCAAGCTCTGTCAGGTTGGAAGGGGAGTGTTGCTGCACAGCTATTTTCAGGTCTCTCCACAGGTGTTCGATCAGGTTCAAGTCCGGCCTCTGGCTGGGCCACTCAAAGACATTCAGAGAGACTGGTCCCAAAGCCACTGCTGCGTTGTCTTGGCTGTGTGCTTAGGGTAGTTGTCCTGTTGGAAGGTGAACCTTCGCCTCAGTCAGAGGTCCTGAGCACTCTGGAGCAGATTTTCATCAAGGACCTCTCTGTACTTTGCTCCGTTCATCTTTCCCTCCATCCTAACTAGAGGTCGATCGATTATGATTCTTCAACAGCGATACCAATTATTGGAGGACCAAATAAACCGATACCGATTCAAATCGGCCGATATATACATACTACTATTATAGGAATTATGACGCGTCGACTATTTCTCTCTATACCATTTGTATTTCATATACCTTTGCCTATTGGATGTTCTAATAGGTACTTTAGTATTGCTAGCCTAATTTCAGGAGTTGATAGGCTTGAAGTCATAAACAGTTCTGTGGTCAAGCATTGCTTAGAGCCTCTGGCAAACGGAGTAAAGTTTGAATGAGTCCTTACGAGCCTGCTGCTGCCTACCACCGCTCAGCCAGACTGCTCTATCAAATCATAGACTTAATTATAATATAATAAACGCAGAAATACGAGCATTCGGTCATTAATATGGTCAAATCCGTAAACTATCATTTCGAAAACAAAACTTTTATTCTTTCAGTGAAATACAGAACTGTTCCGTATTTTATCGAACGGGTGGCAACCCTAAGTCTAAATATTGCTGTTTACATTGCACAACCTTCAATGTTATGTCATAATTATGTAACATTCTGGCAAATTAGTTTGCAATGAGCCAGGCAGCCCAAACTGCTGACTCGGTGTGCAATGAACGTAAGAGAAGTGACACAATTTCCCTAGTTAACATGAATTTCTTTTAACTAAATATGCAGGTTTAAAAAAAAAATACTTCTGTGTATTGATTTTAAGAAAGGCATTGATGTTTGTGGTTAGGTACATTCGTGCAATGATTGTGCTTTTGTTAAATCACTCCTTTGGCGAAGTAGTCTGTAATTCAATAATAAATTAACAGGCACCGCATTGATTATATGCAACACAGCTAGTTAACCTACTAATATCATCAACCATGTGTAGTTAACTAGTGATTATGTTTAGATTGATTGTTTTTTAAAAGATAAGTTTAATTCTAGCTTGTAACTTACCTTGGCTCCTCGCTGCACTCAGGTAACAGGTGGTCAAGCCTGCCACGCAGTTACCTCGTGGAATGCAATGTAATCGGCCATAATCGGCATCCAAATATGCTGATTACCGATTGTTATGAAAACCTGAAATCGGCCCTAATTAATCGGACAACGTCTAATCCTAACTAGTCTCCTAGTCCCTGCCGCTGAAAAACATCCCCACAGCTTGATGCTGCCACCACGCTTCACCGTAGGGATGGGGCCAGATTTAGTCCAGCCGTGACGCTTAGCATTCAGGCCAAAGTGTTCAATCTTGGTTTCATCAGACCAGAGAATCTTGTTTCTCATGATCTGATAGTCTTTAGGTGCCTTTTGGCAAACTCCAAATGGGCTGTCATGTGCCTTTTACTGGAGAGTGGCGTCCGGCTGGCCACTCTACCATAAAGGCCTGATTGGCGGAGTGCTGCAGAGATGGTTGTCCTTCTGAAAGTTTCTTCAATCTCCACAGAGGAACTCTAGAGCTCTGTCAGAGTGACCATCGGGTTCTTGGTCAACTCCCTGACCAAGGCCCTTCTCCCCCAATTGCTCAGTTTGGCCAGGCGGCCAGTTCTAGGTTGTCTTGACGGTTCCGAACTTCTTCCATTTAAGAATGATGGAGGCAACTGTTCTTGGGGACCTTCATTGCTGCAGAAATGTTTTGGTACCCTTCCCCAGATCTGTGCCTTGACACAATCCTGTCTCAGAGCTCTACGGACAATTCCTTCGACCTCATGACTTGGTTTTTCTCTGAGATGCACTGTCAACTGTGGGAACCTTACTGTATAGACAGACGTGTGCCTTTCCAAATCATGTCCAATCAATTGAATTTACCACAGGTGGAATCCAATCAAGTTGTAGAAACATCTCAAGGATGATCAATGGAAACAGGATGCACCTGATTTCAATTTCAAGTCTCATTGCAAAGGGTCTGAATACTTAAGTATATAAGGTATCTGTTTTTTGTTTTTATAAATGTGAAAAAAAATATAAAAACCTGTTTTCGCTGTGTCATTATGTGGTATTGTATGTAGATTGATGAGGAAAAAAACATTTAGTACATTTTAGAATAAGGCTGTATCTACATTTTTGGGGGAAAAGTCAAGGGGTCTGAATGCTTTTTGATTGCGCTGTGTCTGTGTGTGTGTATAAACTAACCTGTGCTGGATCCCCTCCACTGTAAGCTCATTTAGTTCCAGCTCTCCAGTCTTCAGTCGATCTGTGTTCTCCAAAAGACCAGAGTCAAACTCCACACACACCGGAACCTCCCCTACAGACCTGAACACACATGGTGAAACTTTTCAGCCTCTTGACTGCACTAAGATCTGAATATTTACATTTGAGTAATTTAGCAGATTCTCTTATCCAGAGTGACTTGCAGCTGAATACCTGTTCTGTTGGATGAAGCTCTCGTACTCTCTGTGTGGCTCTATGGCCATCAAAGCAGCAGACATCTCCTCGTGGACAGATACCACCTCATGTTGGAGCATACTGGACATGTCATAGTACTCCTGCAGGATCTCCTTCCTGGGTTACAGGGCAAAAGTCAGAGGTCAGGACAGTATTATTCAATCCTGGTCTGGGGACCCACTGGGTGTGCAGGTTTTTTCTAGCCCAGCACTAATGCACCATCTAATCAAAGGCTTGATGATCAGTTATTAAATAGGTACAGTGACTTCGGAAAGTATTCAGACCCATTAACTTTTTCCACATTTTGTTAGGTTATAGCCTTATTCTAAAATTAAATCTACACACAATACCCCATAATGACAAAGCAAAAACTGTTTAGAAATGTTTGCTGATTCATAAAATATCAAATTAAACAGAACTATGACATTTACATAAGTATTCAGACCCTCTACTCACTACTTTGTTGAAGCACCGTTGGCAGCGATTACAGCCTCGATTCATCTTGAGTACAAGCTTGGCACACCTGTACTTGGGTAGTTTCTCCCATTCTTCTCAGCAGATCTTCTCAAGCTCTGTCAGGCTGAATGGGGAAGGTTGCTGCACAGCTATTTTCAGGTCTCTCCAGAGATGTTTGATTGAGTTCAAGTCCGAGCTCTGGCTGAGCCACTCAAGGACATGCATGCTCTTCTACCGATTGCTGCCCGCACCCGCCCGCCCGACTAGCATCACTAACTCTGGAAGGTTCTGACGTAGAATATGTGGACAACTACAAACACCTAGGTGTCTGGTTAGACTGTAAACTCCCCTTCCAGACTCACATTAATCATCTCCAATTCCAAATTAAATCTAGAATCGGCTTCCTATTTTGCAACAAACCCTCCTTCACTCATGCTGCCAAACATACTGGAGGTCGACCGATTAATTAGGGCCAATTTCAAGTTTTCATAACAATCGGTAATCTGCATTTTTGGACACCGATTATGGCCGATTACATTGCACTCCACGAGGAGCAGTCTCTGTTATGCGAGTGCATCACGGAGCCAAGGTAAGGTGCTAGCTAGCATTAAACTTATCTTATTAAACAAAAATCAATCCTAACATAATCCCTAATTAACTACACATGGTTGATGATATTACTAGTTTATCTAGCTTGTCCTCCGTTGTATATAATCGATGCGGTGGCTGTTAATTTATCATTGAATCACAGCCTACATCACCAAACGGGTGATTTAACAAGCGCATACGCAAAAAGCACTGTCATTGCACCAATGTGTACCTAACCATAAACATCAACGCCTTTCTTAAAATCAATACACAAGTATATATTTTTTAAACCTGCATATTTAGTAAACATTGCCTGCTAACATGAATTTATTTTAACTTGGCAACTTGGGTTAATTATCTTGCGTTCTGTGCAACACAGTCAGGGTATATGCATCAGTTTGGGCCGCCTGGTTTGTTGCGAACTGTGTGAAGACTATTTCTTCCTAACAAAGACAGCCAACTGCGCCAAACGGGGGATGTGTCACGCCCTGGTCTAAGTATTTTGTGTTTATCTTCATGTATTGGGTCAGGCCAGGGTGTGGCATGGGTTTTTTGTATGTGGTGTGTATATATCGGGATTGTAGCTAGTGGGGTGATCTAGCAAAGTCTATGGCTGTCTGGAGTGGTTCTCAATCAGAGGCAGGTGTTTATCGTTGTCTATGATTGGGAACCATATTTAGGCAGCCATATTCTTTGAGTTTGGTGTGGGTGATTCTGTAACGGTTTTCTAGGTGTGGTGAAGGAGAGTCGGACCAAAACACAGCGTGTAGATTGTTTGATTAAACATGGATCGCAAACGTAAACACGAAATAACACAAACACTACAAAACAATAAACGTACCGAAAACCGAAACAGCCTATACTTGTCAACTGACACAGCGACAGGAACAAAGACACTAAGGACAATCACCCACGACAAACTCAAAGAATAAGGCTGCCTAAATATGGTTCCCAATCAGAGACAACGATAAACACCTGCCTCTGATTGAGAACCACTCCAGACAGCCATAGACTTTGCTAGATCACCCCACTAGCTACGATCCCAATATATACACACCACATACAAAAAACCCATGCCACACCCTGGCCTGACCCAATACATGAAGATAAACACAAAATACTTAGACCAGGGCGTGACAGGATGATTTAACAAAAGCGCATTTGCGAAAAAATCTCAATCGTTGCACGAATGTACCTAACCATAAACATCAATTCCTTTCTTAAAATCAATACACAAATATAGATTTTTTAAACCTGCATATTTAGTTAAAATAAATTAATGTTAGCAGGCAATATTATCTAGGGACATTGTGTCACTTCTCTTGCGCTCATTGCACGCAGAGTCAGGGTATATGCAACAGTTTGGGCCGCCTGGCTCATTGAGAACTAATTTGCCAGAATTGTACATAATAATGACATAACATTGAAGGTTGTGAATTGTAACAGCAAAATGTAGGTTTATGGATGCCACCCGTTAGATAAAATACGGGACGGTTCCGTATTTCACTGAAAGAATAAACGTTTTGTTTTCAAAATTATAGCTTTACGGATTTGACCATATTAATGACCTAAGGCTCGTAATTTCTGCGTGTTATTATATTGTAATTAAGTCTATGATTTGATAGAGCAGTCTGACTGAGCGATGGTAGGCACCAGCAGGCTCATAAGCATTCATTCAAACAGCACTTTCCTGCATTTGCCAGCACCTCTTAGCAATGCTTCAAGCATTGCACTGTTTATGACTTCAAGCTCAAGATTAGGCTGGCAATACTAAAGTACCTATTAGAACAATAGTCAAAGGTATATGAAATACAAATGGTAGAGAGAGAAATAGTCCTATAATTACTACAACCTAAAACTTCTTACCTGGGAATATTGAAGACTCATGTTAAAAGGAACCACCAGCTTTCATATGTTCTCATGTTTTGGGCAATGAACTTTTTTTACATGGCACATATTGTACTTTCTTCTCCAACACTTTGTTTTTGCATTATTTAAACCAAATTGAACATGTTTCATAATTTATTTGAGACTAAATTGATTTTATTGATGTATTATATTAAGTTAAAATAAAAGTGTTCATTGTTCATTCAGTATTGTTGAAATTGTCATTATTACAAATATATGTATATATATATATATATATATTTTTTTTTACATTTAAAAATGAATAAACAAATAAAAAAATGTTTTTTTAAAAAATCGGCCGACTAATCAGTATCGGCAATTTTTGGTCCTCCAATAATCGGTACCGGAGTTGAAAAATCATAGTCGGTCGACCTCTAAAACATACCCTCGTAAAACTGACTATTCTATCCTTGACTTCGGCAATGTCATTTACAAAATAGCTTCCAACACTCTACTCAGCAAATTGGATGTAGTCTATCACAGTGCCATCCGTTTTGTCACCAAAGTCCATATACTACCCACCACTGCGACCTGTATGCTCTTTTTGGCTGGCCCTCGCTACATATTCGTCGCCAAACCCACTGGCTCCAGGTCAATTATTACGTCTTTGCTACGTAAAGCCCCGCCTTATCTCAGCTCACTAGTCACCATAGCAACACGCGCTCCAGCAGGTATATTTCACTGGTCATCCCCAAAGCCAACACCTCATTTGGCCGCCTTTCCTTACAGTTCTCTGCTGCTAATGACTGGAACAAATTGCAAAAATCACTGAAGCTGGAGACATATCTCCCTCACTAACTTTAAGCATTAACAATCAGAGCAGCTTACCAACCACTCTACCTGTACACAGCCAATCTGTAGATAGCACACCCACCCCATATTGTTACTTATCCTCTTGCTCTTTTGCACCCCAGTATCTCTACTTGCACATCTATCACTCTAGTGTTAATGCTAAATTGTCATTATTTCACCACCATGGCCTATTTATTGCCTTAACTCCCTAATCTTACTTCATCTGCACACACTGTACATAGACTTTTTCTATTGTGTTATTGACTGTATGTTTTGTTTATCCTATGTGTAACTCTGTGTTGTTGTTTTTAGTCGCACTGCTTTGCTTTATCTTGGCCAGGTCACAAGTTGAAAATGAGATCTTGTTTCTCAACGGGCCTACCTGGTTGAATAAAGTTTAAATTATTATTATTATTTTAATTCAGAGACTTGTCCCGAAGCCACTCCTGCGTTGTCTTGGCTGTGTGCTTAGGGTCGTTGTCCTGTTGGATGGTGAACCTTCACCCCAGTCTGAGGTCATGAGTGGTCTAGAGCAGGTTTTCATCAAGGATCTCTCTGTACTTTGCTCCGTTCATCTTTGCCCTGATCCTGACTTTTCTCCCTGCCACTGAAAAACATCCCCACAGCATGATGCTGCCACCACGCTTCACCGTAGGGATGGGGCCAGGTTTCTTCCAGACACGACGCTTGGCATTCAGGCCAAAGAGTACAATCTTGGTTTCATCAGACCAGAGAAAATTGTTTCTCATGATCTGAGAGTCTTCAGGTGCCTTTTGGCAAACTCCAAGTGGGTTGTCATGTGCCTTTTACTGAAGAGTGGTCTCCGGCTGGCCACTTTACCATAAAGGCCTGATTGGCGGTGTGCTGCAGAGATGGTTGTCCTTCTGGAAGGTTCTCCAATTTCCACAGAGGAACTCTAGAGCTCTGTCAGAGTGACCATCGGGTTCTTGATCAACTCCCTGACCAAGGCTCTTCTCCCCCGATTGCTCAGTTTGACCGGGCGGCGAGTTCTAGGTTGTCTTGGCGGTTCCGAACTTCTTCCAATTAATACTGATGGAGGCCACTGTGTTCTTGGGAACCTTCAATGCGGCAGAAATGTTTTGGTACCCTTCCCCAGATCTGTGCCTCGACACAATCTTGTCTTGGAGCTCTACGGACAATTCTTTCGACCTCATGGCTTGGTTTTTGCTCTGACATGTACTGTCAACTGTGGGACCTTAGACAAGTGTGTGCCTTTCCAATTTATTATTTTTTATTTTTTATTTCACCTTTATTTAACCAGGTAGGCAAGTTGAGAACAAGTTCTCATTTACAATTGCGACCTGGCCAAGATAAAGCAAAGCAGTTCGAAACATACAACGACACAGAGTTACACATGGAGTAAAACAAACATACAGTCAATAATACAAATCATCATGTCCAATCAATTGAATTTACCACAGGTAGATTCCAATCAAGTTGTAGAAACATCTCAAGGATGATCAATGGAAACAGGATGCACCTGAGCTCAATTTCGAGTCTCATAGCAAAGGGTCTGAATATTTATCTAAATAAGGTATTTCAGTTTTTTATGTGCAAAATGTATAAAAAACAGTTTTCGCTTTGTCATTATGGGGTATTGTATGTAGATTGCTGAGGAAATTGTTTTCTTTAAACAATTTTAGAATAAGGCTGTACCGCGCTGTACACACACAATATGATCATCACTGACTGGGAATTCACTGACAGAGTTGTGCTTTCCCCTCAATCACCCACACACACACACTTACAGTACAAGTACCATCTCCTGCTGTAGGCTCTGTAGTGCCATGAGCAGGGCAGGTTGGGCCTGGCTGTAGTGGTGCTGATGGTACACCTGGGCTGCTCTGACTGACAGCACATACTCATTATGAAGCTCATGGAGCCTCAGAGTAGCCTTCACATAGCGCTCCCTCGCACGCTCACGTTCTTTATCTAAACAGACACAAGATATATGTATATATAGATGTATATATATATATATATATCAGTAGAACACACACAAATGTAGCATAGAAGTGGAAAAACAATACACATGACAAATAGTCACTACTAATATGATCAACTGTGTTAATTTGGTGAATCATTAGGACACCAGTTGTCTAAACAGAACTATCAGGAGGTAATGATCATCTGTTTTCCAGAATGTAATCCTTTCAGTCAGTCAAAGTGAGAGTGGGTCTGTGCTGTTTGGAGAAATGAGACGGAGCCAGACAGAGTGAGCTTCCCCACCTTTACTGGCCTCCTGGTACTTCCTCTTTGCCTGCCCTGCATCCCTCACCAGCTGTCTATAGCTGGCCTTCAGCCTCTCCAGCTCTGTCTGGGTCACCTGACAAATGGAAAGGGTATATTAGTGTTACTTCATCCAAACAAGGTGCATAAATTGAAGAACAAATGGGACGAGTAGAGAGCTATTCAGCCACTCTCTAAGAACAATGAGAGTCCTCAAATACATTTCTACTATCTAACCACACAGCACCGTCATCAGAGGGAAAGGAGGGGATCATAAATGTACTTAAAAAGGAGTGGAGGTGATACTGTACAAACAAGTGATACGGGTGTGGTTTGTTAAAAGTGGGAGTGCCTTCACAACGCAGGCTTTTGTTTGACCCCAGCTTTGCCACGTCTGAGACAACACAGACAGATGAGAGAGAGTAGAAAGACCAGGCAGGAAAGACCGGGAACCCAGACCCTACAGGTCTGTATCCCAACACCTCTCAACTCAGAGGTAGAGGCACACAGGAAGTGGTCGGTGACATCAGAGGCCCTGGTAACAGAAACTGGTTTGACTGCAATTCTTTACCCTTAACATTTCCATTAAGCCACCATCTAAGGCAGTGGTCACCAACCTATCTGAGTCATGATCACTTTCTGAGTCAAAATGCCTATGTAACATTAACCAATTAAAAACAGTTCTGTAGCAATGATGTTTGTGCAGTAGGCTATAGGCCAAATACATTATCACTGTATATTGGCTATGCTTGAATTGCCCTGCCAATTATGTTCTTCTCAGACAATTTTGAAATTATTGGGAATAGATAATTTGTTGTAGTACTTGAGAGGCAGAGCTGAGTGAGCATAGTATTATTATTATTATTTTACTGGACTGATGGCCTGCATCTGATGTTCAGTCTGAGGGGAGGCAGGGAGCAGCGGTAACTCCGCTGAGAAAAGAGAACAAACAGTCTTCTAGCTGATGGCAAAACTCAAGTCACACTGCATTGTTTCTGCCTTATGTACCAATTCATGTTGTTATTCCTATGATCAGAGAAAGAGAAATATTCCTCGATATTAAAAAAGACAAGCCACTAATAATAACAACAATGCAAGCTTATCAAAAATTTGATACAATCATTCATTGCAGCTGCAGTGCTGGTTGTAGCATGAGTGGAAGTAGTGAGAAAGTGTATTTTATGGATTATAAAAGTGTTGAACAAGGTGCTGACAGTGTTGAACAACAACTTAAACATGAACTTACTCATAAAAACAGTAGCTCTTTGCTGTATTAGTTAAAACATTTCACAGTATCAACTTTGCTATGACAATGACGGTGCACTTGATTTGTTCTCTAGGTTCGCTGGGTAGGCGGAGTTCTACCTTCTGACACATGAAATGGTTAAAACTTTGCCTTCCCGGGACTGGGGCTGCTGAATGAAGTGCACCTACCGCCAACAGCATGAAACAAAAAACATAACAAAATAAAAAATAGGAACAAGGCTTTATCGTAGTTTTATTTACAGAAATGTTTGGTGATCGACTAGGAATGCCTTGAGATCGACCAGTCGACCGCAATTGACCGGTTGGTGACCACTAATCTAAGGTTAAAAATAACTATTTTTTAGGGTGTACATCAGATTTATTACTGCAGATAGATTGTGGCATCCATCAATGTAATTGTCTGCATCATCTCCAATCCCCCATTTGTATATATACAGTTGAAGTCGGAAGTTTACATACACTTAGGTTGGAGTCATTAAAACTCGCTTTTCAACCACTCCACAAATTTCTTGTTAACAAACTATAGTTTTGGCAAGTCGGTTAGGACATCTACTTGTGCATGACACAAGTAACTTTTCCAACAATTGTTTACAGACAGATTATTTCACTGTATCACAATTCCAGTGGGTCAGAAGTTTACAGACACTAAGTTGACTGTGCCTATTAACAGCTTGGAAAATCCCAGAAAATAATATCATGGCTTTAGAAGCTTCTGATAGGCTAATTGACATAATTTGAGTCAATTGGAGGTGTACCTGTGAATGTATTTCAAGGCCTACCTTCAAACTCAGTGCCTCTTTGCTTGACATCATGGGAAAATCAAAAGAAATCAGCCAAGACCTCAGAAAATAAATTGTAGACCTCTACAAGTCTGGTTCATCCTTGGGAACAATTTCCAAAGGCCTGAAGGTACCACGTTCATCTGTACACAGCTGTCATACTGCTCAGGAATGAGACACCTTCTGGTTCCTAGAGTTGAACGTACTTTGGTGCGAAAAGTGCAAAGCAATCCCAGAACAGCAAAGGACCTTGTGAAGATGCTGGAGGAAACAGGTACAAAATAATCTATATCCACAGTAAAACAGTTCCTATATTGACATAACCTGAAAGGCTGCTCAGCAAGGAAGAAGCCACTGCTCCAAAACCGACATTAAAAAGCCAGACTACGGTTTGCAACTGCACATGGGGACAAAGATCATACTTATTGGAGAAATGTCCTCTGGTCTGATGAAACAAAAATAGAACTGTTTGGCCATTATTACCATCGATATGTTCGGAGGAAAAAGGGGGAGGCTTGCAAGCCAAAGAACACCACCCCCAACCGTGAAGCACGGAGGTGGCAGCATCATGTTGTGGGGGTGCTTTGCTGCAGGAGGGCCTGTTGCACTTCACAAAATAGATGGTATCATGAGGGAGGAAAATTATGTGGATATATTGAAGCAACATCTCAAGACATCAGTCAGGAAATGAATGTGTCTTCCAAATGGACAATGACTCCAAGCATACTTCCAAAGTTGTGTCAAAATGGCTTAAGGACAACAAAGTCAAGGTATTGGAGTGGCCATCACAAAGCCCTGATCTCAATCACATAGAACATTTGTGGGCAGAACTGAAAAAGTGTGTGCGAGCAAGGAGGCCTAAAAGTTACACCAGCTCTGTCAGGAGGAATGGGCCAAAAGTCACCCAACTTATTGTGGGAAGCTTGTGGAAGGCTACCTGAAACATTTAATGCAAGTTAAACAATTTAAAGGCAATGCTACCAAATACTAATTGAGTGTATGTATACTTCTGACCCACTGGGAATGTGATGAAAAAATTAAAACTGAAATAAATCATTCTCTCTACTATTATTCTGACATTTCACATTCTTAAAGTAAAGTGGTGATCCTAACTGACCTAAAACAGGGAATTTTTACTGGATTAAATGTCAGGAATTATGAAAAACTGAGTTTAAATGTATTTGGCTAAGGTGTACAGTGGGGCAAAAAAGTATTTAGTCAGCCACCAATTGTGCAAGTTCTCCCACTTAAAAAGATGAGAGGCCTGTAATTTTCATCATAGGTACACTTCAACTATGACAGACAAAATTAGAAAAAAAATCCAGAAGATCACATTGTAGGAATTTTACTGAATTTATTAGCAAATTAAGGTGGAAAATAAGTGTTTGGTCAATAACAAAAGTTTATCTCAATATTTTGTTATATACCCTTTGTTGGCAATGACAGAGGTCAAACGTTTTCTGTAAGTCTTCACAAGGTTTTCACACACTGTTGCTGGTATTTTGGCCCATTCCTCCATGCAGATCTCCTCTAGAGCAGTGATGTTTTGGGGCTGTTGCTGGGCAACACGGACTTTCAACTCCCTCCAAAGATTTTCTATGGGGTTGAGATCTGGAGATTGGCTAGGCCACTCTAGGACCTTGAAATGCTTCTTACGAAGCCACTCCTTCGTTGCCCGGGCGGTGTGTTTGGGATCATTGTCATGCTGAAAGACCCAGCCACGTTTCATCTTCAATGCCCTTGCTGATGGTAGGCTTTGTTACTTTGGTCCCAGCTCTTTGCAGGTCATTCACTAGGTCCCCCCGTGTGGTTCTGGGATTTTTGCTCACCGTTCTTGTGATCATTTTGACCCCACGGGGTGATATCTTGCGTGGAGCCCCAGATCGAGGGAGATTATCAGTGGTCTTGTATGTCTTCCATTTCCAAATAATTGCTCCCACAGTTGATTTCTTCAAACCAAGCTGCTTACCTATTGCAGATTCAGTCTTCCCAGCCTGGTGCAGGTCTACAATTTTGTTTCTGGTGTCCTTTGGCAGCTCTTTGGTCTTGGCCATAGTGGAGTTTGGAGTGTGACTGTTTGAGGTTGTGGACAGGTGTCTTTTATACTGATAACAAGTTCAAACAGGTGCCATTAATACAGGTAACAAGTGGAGGACAGAGGAGCCTTTTAAAGAAGGAGTTACAGGTCTGTGAGAGCCAGAAATCATGTTTGTTTGTAGGTGACCAAATACTTATTTTCCACCATAATTTGCAAATAAATTCATTAAAAATCCTACAATGTGATTTTCTGGATTTTATTTCTCATTTTGTCTGTCATAGTTGAAGTGTACCTATGATGAAAATGACAGGCCTCATCTTTTTAAGTGGGAGAACTTGCACAATTGGTGGCTGTCTAAATATTTTTTTTGCCCACTGTATGTAAACTTCCGACTTCAACTGTATACACACACACACACACACACACACACACACACACACACACACACACACACACACACACACACACACACACACACACACACACACACACACACACACACACACACACACACACACACACACACACACACACACCATATATTTTCCTTTATTATTTCCCCTAACCCTACCATCCCTCCCCTAATTGGAGTAAAATAATTAACAACACTTAGGCTTCTACATACTAACCCTCCTGTTTCAGCCTCCAGTAATTATGCTGCAATAGTTTGTGTCGGGGGTTAGGGTCAGTCTGTTATATCTGGAGTATTTCTCCTGTCTTATCCAGTGTCCTGTGTGAATTTAAGTATTCTCCCAACCCCCCCACACTCGCCCGCACCTGCTGTCTAACTCTGAACAACAGACTATGAAAAGCCAACTGACATTTACTCCTGAGGTGCTGACCTGTTGCACCCACTGTGATTATTATTATTACTTGACCCTGCTGGTCATCTATGAACGTTTGAACATCTTGGCCACGTACTGTTATAATCTCCACCCGGCACAACCAGAAGAGGACCGGCCACCCCTCAGAGCCTGGTTCCTCTCTAAGTTTCTTCCTAGATTCCTGACTTTCTAGGGAGTTTTTCCTAGACACCGTGCTTCTACATCTGCATTGCTTGCTGTTTAGGATTTTAGGCTGGGTTTCTGTATAACACTTTGTGACATAGGCTGATGTAAAAAGGGCTTTATAAATACATTTGATTGATTGATTGATTTACAGACACAGCATATTTTACAATAGTAATCTTTTGTTTGTTTTTAATCCCATCCTTCAACCACTCAACCCCTCCCATCTATCTCTGAAAACCATCCAGTTTTGATTTATATTTGTCATATATTTTTCAACTGTGCTGTGGTGTTTCACAAAAGTTCACAAAAGGTTAATTATACATGTCTGCATGACGCCTGTGACTTGTTTGTAGTGTACTGTACATGGGTACTAAGGCAAAACCTGACCCAGGCAATGTACAAACTGCAACCCATAAACCTAACAATTCATTAAAGATTAACACATCATTTGCTCGCCGTAATAGGGTAATGATAGAAACCATGGAAAGGGCAAAAACTATTGTCATATTAAAGTCCCGATGGCTTTTGCTCATCAAAATGCATTTGCTATGCAAGAGCAGTTCTCAATTAGACAACAATGGCCAAACTCAGTTACAGCCCATTGGCTTTCATTTCAACTGAGTGCTGTCTGTTAATGAAGTTGCAATAACTGTGCAGCTCTGCATCTCAATGAGGAGCGCCTGCTGCATATCCACACTGGTGAAAAGGGAATGCATTATATTCACACATTTGTGGTTCTTTTAACTATTTCAAGCCCAAAGTTTAAAACAGCTTTCTTTGCAACCTACGCCACGATCTTCAAATGAAGAACATCATAAAACAGATATTAGTACACGGTGACCGTCTGTTTTGACTGTTTGTTTCAGGTGATAACAGTATTCCTATGAAAGGTATGTAGGCGCAATAAGCCTTAATATTAGTCATATTAATAGTCTTACAGTAATAGCCCTTTGTGAAACAGGATCTTTGATCAATATTATTTGTACATTTCCTTTTTTTATTTCACCTTTGTTTAACCAGGTAGACCAGTTGAGAACAAGTTCTCATTTACAACTGCAACCTGGCCAAGATAAAGCAAAGCAGTGCGACAAAAACAACAACAGAGTTACACATAAACAAACGTACAGTCAATAACACAATAGAAAAATATATGTACAGTGTATACAAATGTAGAAGAGTAGGGAGGTAAAGGCAATAAATAGGCCATGGAGGCAAAATAATTACAATTTAGCATTAACACTGGAGTGATAGATGTGCAGATGTTGATGTGCAAGTAGAAATACTGGGGTGCAAAAGAGCAAGAGGATTAATAAAAATATGGGGATGAGGTAGTTGGGTGTGCTATTTACAGATTGGCTGTGTACAGGTACAGTGATCGGTAAGCTGCTCTGACAGCTGATAATTAAAGAAAGAGGGGGAGATATTAGACTCCAGCTTCAGTGATTTTTGCAATACGTTCTAGTCAATGGCAGCAGAGAACTGAAAGGAAATGCAGCTAAAGGAGGTGTTGGATTTGGGGATGACCAGTGAAATATACCTGCTGGAGCCAGAGATACGGGTGGGTGTTGCTATGGTGACCAGTGAGCTGAGATAAGGCGGGGCTTTACCTAGCAATGACTTATAGATGACCTGGAGCCAGTGGGTTTGGCGACGAATATGTAGTGCGGGCCAGCCAACGAGAGCATACAAAATGGATGGCACTGTGATAGACTACATCCAGTTTGCTGAGTAGAGCGTTGGAGGCTATTTTGTAAATGACTTCGCTGAAGTCAAGGATCGGTAGGATAGTCAGTTTTACGAGGGTATGTTTGGCAGCATGAGTAAAGGAGGCTTTGTTGCGAAATAGAAAGCTAATTCTAGATTTAATTTTGGTTTGGAGATGCTTAATGTGAGTCTGGAAGGAGAGTTTACAGTCTAACCAGACACCTAGTTATTTGTAGTTGTCCACATATTCTAAGTCAGAACCATCCAGAGTAGTTATGCTAGTCGGGCGGGCGGGTGTGGGCAACGATCGGTTGAAGAGCATGCATTTAGTTTTACTAGCATTTAAAAGTAGTTTGAGACCACGGAAGGAGTGTTGTATGGCATTGATGCTAATTTGGAGGTTTGTTAACACAGTGTCCAAAGAAGGGCCAGAAGTATACAGAATGGTGTTGTCTGCATAGAGGTGGATCAGAGAATCACCAGCAGCAAGAGCGACATCATTGATATATAAAGAGAAAAGAGTTGGTCCGAGAATTTAACCCTGTGGGACGCCCATAGAGACTGCAATAGGTCCGGACAACATGCCCTCCGATTTGACACACTGAACTCTATCTGAGAAGTAGTTGGTGAACCAGGCGAGGCAGTCATTTGAGAAACCAAGGCTATTGAGTCTGCCGATAAGAATGCAGTGATTGACAAAGTCGAAAGCCTTGGCCAGGTCGACGAAGATGGCTGCACAGTACTGTCTTTTATCGATGGCAGTTATGATATCGTTTAGGATCTTGAGCATGGCTGGGGTGCACTCATGACCAGCTCAGAAACCAGATTGCATAGTGGAGAAGGTACAGTGGGATTCAAAATGGTCGGTGATCTGTTTGTTAACTTGCCTTTCGGAGATTTTCAAAAGGCAGGGCAGGATGGATATAGGTCTGAACAATTTGGGTGTAGAGTGTCTCCCCCTTTGAAGAGGGGGATGACCACGGCAGCTTTCCAATCTTTGGGGATCTCAGACGATACGAAAGAGAGGTTGAACAGGTTAGTGATAGGGGTTGCAACAATTTCAGCTGATCATTTTAGAAAGAGAGGGACCAGATTTTGCAACTCTTTCAGAACATCAGCTGTCTGGATTTGAGTGAAGGAGAAGTGGGGGGGTTGGGCAAGTTGCTGCAGGGGTTGCAGAGCTGTTGGCCGGGGTAGCCAGGTGGAAAGTATGGCCAGCCGTAGAAAAATGCTTTTTGAAATTCTCAATTATCATAGATTTAATCGGAGGTGACAGTATTTCCTAGCCTCAGTGCAGTGGGCAGCTCGGAGGAAGTGCTCTTATTCTCCATGGACTTTACGGTATCCCAAACCTTTTTGGAATTTGTGCTACAGGAAGCAAATTTCTGTTTGAAAAAGCTAGCCTTAGCTGAGTATATTGGTTCCTGACTTCCCTGAAGTTTTTTATCTCGCGGGAGCTATTCAATGCTAATGCAGAACACCACAGGATGTTTTTGTGCTGGTCAAGGGCAGTCAAGTCTGGGGTGAACCAAGGGCTATATCTGTTCTTATTTCTACATTATTTTGAATGGGGAAAGCACTTTTGAAGAGCAACCAGGCATCCTCTACTGACGGGATGAGGTCAATATCCTTCCAGGATACCCGGGCCAGGTCGATTAGAAAGGCCTGCTCACTGAAGTGTTTTTTGCCACTGACATGATCAGTGACAAAAGGCTCTACATAGAGATGTATACTGTCTCTAAAATAGAGTGGTAACCAAAGAAACTATCAGAACTCATAAGTGATATGTTCATCTGTGTGTGTGTGTGTGTGTGTGTGTGTGTGTGTGTGTGTGTGTGTGTGTGTGTGTGTGTGTGTGTGTGTGTGTGTGTGTGTGTGTGTGTGTGTGTGTGTGTGTGTGTGTGTGTGTGTGTGTGTGTGTGTGTGTGTGTGTGTGTGTGTGTGTGTGTGTGTGTGTGTGTGTGTGTGTGTGTGTGTGTCTGACCCTGCTGAGCTCCTGGCTGAGCTGGCTCCACTGCTCTGTGTAGGTTTTCCTGAGCTGCTGCTTGTCTCTGATCAGCAGGGTCAGTTTGCTGAGAGGCCCAACTTGCAGGTCTTCAGACTGCCGCCGCATCACACGACTCAAACTCTCAGTCTGAGCCACCAGCACACCCCACGACTGAAAGAGGAAGGAGGCCAGAGAGAGAGACTGAATTAATAAAGAGAATACTCTCCGTCTGAGCCACCAGCACACCCCACGACTGAAAGAGGAAGGAGGCCAGAGAGAGAAAAAGAGACAGGGAGAGACAGAATTAATAAAGTGAATGCTCTGCATATCGCCATCTACTGATCAAACGTAATGCTCAATCATCAATAATGTTTGAAAGGTCAAGTCCACTTTGCAGCTGGGGGTGGATGTGGTCTCATGTCTAAACCAGTGAGCTTGCTAAAACCCACTGATATAGTGTAAGGGTCATTCCACTTGATTTCAATTACTTTTTGACCGCACCCCTTTTGATTTGAATGAAACGTCCCATTCATATTTGCCCATGGTTGAAGTAAGTGGTCAGAAAGGGACTTAATGGACCGGAATGCAAAAACATTTCGGAGTTAGAGGTGCTCAAAGTTGACCCATTTCACCTACCCCACCATGAGACATACTGTACATGTCTTAATCATTGGAAAAGATAAATGATTGAGTTTGACATAATTTAAAAACTTTAACAAGGTTGTCAAACAAAAAATAATGTCATTTTTTATCCGTCAATTACCTACAAATGAGTAAAGTACGTTTTTTTTGTTTTGCCTTATGTTGTAGCTTAGACCCTATTTTACATAATCTGAGATGTTTATATTGTTCCTACCATCGGTTGAGACGCAGTATACTTTTGAAAAGAGGGTGGGTGTCATGAAAATATATGGACATATCCCAGACCACTGCAATTTAGCTGGTACATCATTGAAATGTAATATACATTTTTACTTCCAATTACTACCACAAAGATGGCAACTGACCCACCAACCGTCGAATGTCAACATAAATAGGAATGGCTAAAGGCGTCACTGCAGTCCCTGGTTCGAATAATAAAAAATTCAATAAGTTTTCTATGGAAGATTGACAGTATAATTTCAAACAACTGTCACCCACCCTGTACTCAAGAGCATGATGTGTATCAACTGATGGCAGGCACTACACAAACACATCGGATGATGTAAAACAGGGTCTAAGCTACAACATATGAGAAAATTGTAAAAAAAATTACGTGTTAAATAATTGATATTAAAGGTCAATATTAAAGTTTTATTATTATAGATTTTTTTTCAATAAATAATAAAATAATGACAACCCTGTTTGTAAGCTTTTAAATTATATCAAACCCAACCGTTTATCTTTTCCAGTGACGAAGACATGGATGTCTCATTGCGGGGTATGCAAAATGGTTCAACATTGAGCACTTCTATCTTCTAAATGTTTTGGCATTCAGGTCCAAAAAGTTACTTTCTGACCACTTCTATGATGGGCAAATATGTATTGAAAGTTTCTTTCAAATCAAAAGAGGTGCGGTCAACAAGAAAAAATGTCAATCAAATAGACCCAGAGAGTACCTGATTGAGCTGGCTGATGTAGTCCGGTCCTCCCCCAGGCTGGGGCCCCTCCAGTTTCTCAACCATGGCAGCCATCTGGTGCAGCTGAACAGAGAACTCCCGGTCGCTCTTGGACCGCTGGCTCATCCACTTCTTCATCACCTCCATCAGACGCAGCTCCGAGTCCTGCAGCCGCATCAGGGCCGCGTGGGCCTGGGGACACCACAGGTCCTCCCCAAACCCCATCAGATCTGCACCCAGAGGAGTGGTAACCCAGTCAAACTGTAGACAGTAAACACTGGAGTGGATGTGAGAATAAACCACACACACATGTGACCTGGCTAATAAGGTGCAGAAAGATGAAAATAAAAACTGAATGAGAATGCATGGGATGTATCCTCAGTCTAGACTCTGAACTTTGGGTGTACTTTCTTTACTGGACTGTAGAGTCAGGTGAATTAGTTAAACTTGTGAGTTAAGGTGTATAAATAATACCAAGACTACACAACTGATTATTTATTTAAACAAGTTGTGGCATGTGGAGGGTTTCACTTCTGGGTTACTTATTTTCAAGGGAGAAAACAGTTAGGAGGCACTTCCTCTTGAAATACAGAACTGATCAGAAGGGTGACACGACTCTAAACTGTTTATTGGTTTTAGTATAATTTTACTAAGTGAGTTATTATACTAGTACAGAGTAGAATGGTAAAGTAAGTTTAATTTGAGGCTTAATATAATGCAGCCTACTGTGGAACTCTGGCATCATCCATAACCACTCTCCTTTGCCAAGATGATCCATCCACCTGACCGGTGTGGTATATCAAGGAAGCTGATAAAAGCGCATGATGTTTACACACATGAACTTTGTGCCAGGGACAAAAAAGGGCACTCTTAAATGTGCCGTTTTCTCACACAACCCAATGCCACAGATCTCTTAAATTGAGAGTGTGTGCAACTGGCATGCTGACTGCAGGAATGTCCAGCAGAGCTGTAGCCAGAGAACTGAATGTTAATTTATCTACCATAAGCCGCTTCCAGCTTAATTTTAGATAATTTGACAGCAAGTCCGACTGGCCTCACAACCGCAGACCACGTGTATGGCGTCGTGTGGGTGAGCAGTTTGCTGATGTCAACGTTGTTTACAGAGTGCCCCATGGTTGCGGTGGGGTTATGGTATGGGCAGGCATAAGCTATGAACAACAAACATAAATGCATTTTATCAATGGCAAATTTGAATGCCGGTACCGTGACGAGATCCCGAGGCCCATTGTCATGGAATTCATCCCCTACCATCACCTCATGTTTCAGCATGATAATGTACGTCACCATGTCACAAGGATCTGTACGCAATTACTGGAAGCTGAAAATGTCCCAGTTCTTCCATGGCCTGCATACTCACCAGACATGTCACCGAAATGAGCCTGTTTGGGATGCTCTGGAGTGACGTATATGACAGCGTGTTCCAGTTCCACCCAATATCCAGCAACTTCGAATAACCATTGAAGAGGAGTGGGACAACATACCACAGGCCACAATCAACAGCCTGATCAACTCTATGAGAATGAGATGTATCCCAATGCATGAAGCAAATTATGGTCATACCAGATACTGACTGGTTTTCTGATCCACGCCCCTTTTTTAAGGTATCTGTGACCAAGAGATGCATGTCATGGGAAATCCATAGATTAGTGCCTAATTTATTTATTTCAGTTGACTGATTTCCTTATATAAACTGTAACTCAGTAAAATCTTTGAAATGGTTGCATTTATATATTTGTTCTGTGTACATAAAGCAGGGATGAGTAATGTGTTGACGAAACCTTCAACTGAACATGTAAACACGCCCTGCTGAGTTTCTCATGATCGAAATTCGATCACATAAAATCCTTTATCTAACTTCATAGGGAGATGTGCATGTGTAGCTAGCTGTTGAATCCGATACAAATGGTATCATTATCAATAGCCCATGTCGGCTATCATTAAGAGTTAAATAATAGTATACTGTAGTGTAGTTTACGTCGACAAAAAAATATTCTCACCTCAGGTTATTGCAAGCAGTTCACTCCGACGTTTCAAATATTTATAGAATATGTAGGCTATGACGATTCTTATCGAGGAGGTATTAATTGTGCCGACAGAAACTGTTACAGTGAGGTAGTATTGATATCACTGGTCTGGCACGGCGACCATACTCGCATCAGAAACATAAAAAGCAGGAAGCCAGCACTGTCCTATCAAAGCGGGACTGACTGGGGAGGTGAGTGACTACGTCCTCTTCGGGACGGAAAGCTTGGTACAGCCCTGGTTTTAATGTCCTATGTGTACAGCACGGTTCAAGAACATAACAGCTCATTAACTGCGTGGATTAACGGGAACTATAATTACGCTAAGCAGGTGACTAAATTGGAACACAACATTAGCTTGAGCAGCGGTTGGCCTAGAGTACTTGCCCGAGTGACATTTATGATCCAAAATTATACTTTCTGAAAATGCTGTAGAACACCTGCCACATACATAACACCAACCTACAGCACAATGAAATGTATAAGTATGAAATGTACATGCATAGGAATGCACCATCACAGTATGAGTCATAATACCCATAAAACCTAGCGGGCAAACAGGGAAATTGTTCCAATCGTTTTCCTACATACATTTTCCCCATCGGAAATATTAGAAACACACGAAAATAAGGGCTGTGGCTCGTGTAGGCTTACCCTGGCGTGACGTTTTGATAACAGTGTAAATCGCTCTAGGAAAAGGTGACTTCTTTGTTGCATTTCAGGCCAAGAGACATTGCCAACAGGCCAGAGCCCATATTCACAAAGAGTACTGATTTTAGGATAAGTTTACATTGACAAGGGGGAGGTTATCCTAGATCACTGTGAAAATTGTGGCCTTCAATTGTATTGGAAGCAAGGGCCTTATATGGGAGTACAGCAACATCCTCTCTCCCTCTCCATTCTGTTAACATGTATTCTATGTAAATTCATACAAACTGCTATGGATGCAATCACTGACTTCTATTCACTTTGTCTACTTGTCCCATTCTTCAATCTTTTCTGGGATATACTGTATATTATTTAGTTGACACCTGTGTAATGTATATGATATACATTAATACAAATGTATTCCGCCTGGAAATGAGACTTGCATTTACTTTAGAACTGATGTCTCTGTTAAGTTTACCACATAAGTTAGTAGAAGTGAGTGTGAAGACCAACTTGACAAACATGCTATGAAAAACTTGTTTAGTAATCTAACAAAATAAACATTTGTTTATACAAAACTTTATTGCATTTGGTCATTCGAAAGATGTGGCCTTTTGAAAGCCTTGATAGTTGCATCCTTGCACAGGGAACTTTATGCAGATAGCTGACAACAGGGTGGCAGGTTTTTTGATGTGCTGCTCTAGAGTTCCACAGCCCAGCAGACTCACCTGGGGATAGGGGGATGGATACATGTTAGCTTTGATAAATGTCTGGGAGACTTTTACAGGGAGGAGAGCGAATGAGCTTTGGCATGGGTACAGTAAATCCAATCAGTGGCCTTGGGATAATATGCTATGTCACACAGGCAGACTGCCATAGTGAAGTAGGTTGACATAGTGCATCAGTTATACTATTATGAGTATAGGTTACTTCTCTGTGCTCTGGAGAGGTCACAGGTAGTTACTTGGTCAGAAGGCTCTGGAGTCTCTCTCTCTTCTCTCTTTCTTCTCTCTCTCTCTCCTCTCTCTACATGAGAACATATGAAAGCTGGTGGTTCCTTTTAACATGGGTCTTCAATATTCCCAGGTAAGAAGTTTTAGGTTATAGGAATTATAGGACTATTTCTCTCTATAACATTTGTATTTCATATACCTTTGACTATTGGATGTTCTTATAGGCACTTTAGTATTGCCAGTGTAGCTTCCGTCCCTCTCCTCGGCTCCTCCCTGGGCTCGAACCCGGAACACATCGACAACAGCCACCCTCAAAGCAGCGTTACCCATGCAGAACAAGGGGAACAACCACTCCAAGTCTCAGAGCGAGTGACATTTGAAACGCTATTAGCGTGCACCCCGCTAACCAGCTAGCCATTTCACATCGGTTACACCAGCCTAATCTTGGGAGTTCATAGGCTTGAAGTCATAAACAGCGCAATGCTTGAAGCACAACGAAGAGCTGCTGCCAAACGCACGAAAGTGCTGTTTGAATGAATTCTTATGAGCCTGCTGCTGCCTACCACCGCTCAGTCAGACTGCACTATCAAATCATAGACTTAGTTATAACATAATAACACACAGAAATACGAGCCTTAGGTTATTAATATGGTCGAATCCGGAAACGATCACCTCGAAAACAAGACGTTTATTCTTTCAGTGAAATACAGAACCTTTCCATATTTTATCTAACGGGTGGCATCCATAAGTCTAAATATTCCTGTTACATTGCACAACCTTCAATGTTATGTCATCATTACGTAAAATTCTGGCAAATTAGGCGGCCCAAACTGTCGCATATACACTGACTGAGTGCAATGAACGCAAGAGATGTGACACAATTTCACCTGGTTAATATTGCCTGCTAACCTGGATTTCTTTGCGCTAAATATGCAGGTTTAAAAAGATATACTTCTGTGTATTGATTTTAAGAAAGGCATTGATGTTTATGGTTAGGTACACATTGGAGCAACGATACGCACCGCATCGATTATATGCAACGCAGGACACGCTAGATAAACTAGTAATATCAACCATGTGTAGTTAACTAGTGATTATGATTGATTGATTGATATTTATAAGATAAGTTTAATGCTAGCTAGCAACTTACCTTGGCTTACTGCATTCGCGAAACGGGCAGGCTCCTTGTTGAGTGCAATGTAATCAGGTGGTTAGAGCGTTGGACTAGTTAACTGTAAGGTTGTAAGATTGAATCCCCCGAGCTGACAAGGTAAAAATCTGTTGTTCTGTCCCTGAATGAGGAAATTAACCCACTGTTCCTAGGCCGTCATTGAAAATAAGAATGTGATCTCAACCCCATAGAAAATCTTTGGAGAGAGTTGAAAGTCCGTGTTGCCCAGCAACAGCCCCAAAACATCACTGCTCTAGAGGAGATCTGCATGGAGGAATGGGCCAAAATTACCAGCAACCGTGTGTGAAAACCTTGTGAAGACTTACAGAAAACGTTTGACCTCTGTCATTGCCAACAAAGGGTATATAACAAAGTATTGAGATAAACTTTTGTTATTGACCAAATACTTATTTTCCACCATAATTTGCAAATAAATTCATTAAAAATCCTACAATGTGATTTTCGGGATTTTTTTTCTCATTTTGTCTGTCATAGTTGAAGTGTACCTATGATGAAAGTTACAGGCCTCTCTCATCTTTCTAAGTGGGAGAACTTGCACGATTGGTGGCTGACTAAATACTTTTTTGGCCCACTGTAGGTCTGTAGCAGTTTGGGTCTAGAGTGTCTCCCCCTTTAAAGAGGGGGATGACCGCGGCAGCTTTCCAATTTTTGTGGATCTCAGATGATACGAAAGAGAGGTTGAACAGGCTGGCAATAGGGGTTTCAACAATTTCGGCTGATAATTTTATAAAGATAGGGTCCAGATTGTCTAGCCCTGCTGATTTGTAGGGGTCAAGATTTTGCAGCTCTTTCAGAACATAAACTATCTGGATTTGGGTGAAGGAGAAATGGGGGAGGCTTGGGAAAGTTGCTGTGGGGGGTGCAGGGGTGTTGACCAGGGTAGGGTGGAAAGCATGTATATGAAAGCTGGAGGTTCCTTTTAACATGAGTCTTCAATATTCTCAGTTAAGAAGTTTTAGGTTGTAGTTATTATAGGAATTATGCTGCGTTGATTATTTGTATTTCATATACCTTTGACTATTTGATGTTCTTATAGGAACTTTAGTATTGCCAGCCTAATCTCGGGAGTTGATAGTCATAAACAGCGCTGTGATCAAGCATTGCTAATAGCTGCTGGCAAATGCAGTAAAGTGCTGTTTGAATGAATGCTTACGAGCCTGCTGCCTACCACCGCTCAGTCAGACTGCTCTATCAAATCAGGCTTAACTATAATATGATAAACACACAGAAATACGAGCCTTAGGTCATTAATATGGTTAAATCCGGAAACTATAATTTTGAAAACAAAACATTTATTCTTTCAGTGAAATACGAAACCATTCTGTATTTTATCGGACGGGTGGCAACCCTAAGTCTAAATATTGATGTTACATTGCACAACCTTCAATGTTATGTCATAATTATGTACAATTCTGGCAAATTAATTATGGTCGTTGTTACGAAGAAATGGTCTTCACACAATTCGGAATGAACCAGTCGGCCCAAACTGCTGCTTATACCCTGACTCTGCTTGCACTGAACGCAAGAGAAGTGGCACAATTTCCCTTGTTAATATTGCCTGCTAACATGAATTTATTTTAACTAAATATGTAGGTTTAAGAAAATATACTTCTGTGTATTGATTTTAATAAAGGCATTGATGTTTATGGTTAGGTACATTTGTGTAACGATTGTGCTTTTTCTGCGAATGCGCTTTTGTTAAATCATCACTGGTTTGGCGAAGTTGAAGTAGGCTGTGATTCGATGATAAATTAACAGTCACTGCATCGATTATATGCAACGCAGGACAAACTAGTTAACCTAGTAACATCAACCATGTGTTGTTAACTAGTGATTGTGAAGATTGTTTTTTTTAATATAAATAAGTTTAATGCTAGCTAGCAATTTACCTTGGCTCCTTGCAGCCACAAGGTCCTTTTGATGCTGCACTCCCGTAACAGGTGGTCAGCCTGCCACGCAGTCTCCTTATGGATTGCAATGTAATCGGCGTCCAAAAAGGCCAATTGCCGATTGTTATGAAAACTTGAAATCGGACTAATTAATCGGCCATGCCGATTAGTCTGTCGACCGACTCAAACGAGTGTGCTTGCATAATCCCTTAAAAAAAACCTTTGCTTGAAAAACCATAAAGCAGCAATAGTAGGGGAGACTTTTAGCAATAATGTCTGTAGCATTTCCCTACCCATGTGTTGCTTATAATACATCTACGCACTTGGTAAAAATAGTGCCATCTGTACTGCTATTTTAGTTATTAATTAATTGGACTATTCTCTCATCATTGATTTAACTTACTTATTTCAGCAATTTGAGGGTTTTCTGTATAGTTGTCTAATTTTGGTGGGTCATTATTCTGCTTCAATGTTACTCCTGAATCACTATCATAGTTTTTCTTGAGTGTTTATTTAACAAAGCTGAGATTTACTTTGAAAGTGCAGGAATACAGGTGTGGTGGCGTAGCAGAAATATCATAATGCCGTGAGCCAAGAGGTTGTTAGTTCAAATCCCAGATGATGATACATTGAATAGTAATTACTGTATAAATAAACATACACAATGTAGTCAAATTTGTCAGATCAACACTATGTTAAAATAACTGTGTGTGTATCATAAATACATGTTTTGTTGTCCAAAAACATGTGAAATGTTCTAAAAAAGACACGAGTTCACATAAAATGTTACATTTGACGTGTTCCAAAAACACATTTTCGTGTGTGTGTGTGTGGATGTTTATACTTGTGGGGACCAAAAGTCTCAACAAGATTAGTAAATGAACAAAGATTTGACCAACTGGGGACATTTTGTTAGTCAAATGCTATTTCTAGGGTGTTTAGGATGAAGGTTAGAATTATTGTAAGGGTTAGGTTTAAGGTTAGGAGCTAGGGTTAGTTTTAGGTTTAATGTTAGGAGCTAGGGTTAGGTTTAGGATTAAGGTTAGGTTTTTGGGTTAGGGGTAAGGAAAATAGGATTTTGAATAGGACTGATGTGTGTCTCCACAAGGTTAGTTGTACAAGACTGAGTGTGTGTGTGTGAATGTTGGACATGTTCACTGAGTCACAGTTGTGACAGTGGTATGGTAGTCCTGGAGTACAGGCTTGGTGGGCATAATTTGCATTCCCAGTACCCAGACCTCTTTAGGCTTGTTTACAACTAACCCTGACCCTTGCAGCCATTAGCTATCTTCAATTTTAACTTCAACTTCAAACTTTAGCATTGCTAACTGATTTAAAATATATCTACACACACAGGTTCTAAATCTGATATAAGTTTGGTGAATCTAACGACATTTTGTTACTTTCTTACCTCAAAATCAGATTTTTGTCAATAAAATCTGCGGTCTATCATAGGGTCTTGCTTCTTCACATGAGGTTTGAGGACTAAACTGATCATGTGCACAGTGAGTAATATGATTTTAGCTGGTTCCTGATTAGAGATATCGAGAGTGTTACAACTAACTAACCTGTGTTATAACCATCCCCGGTCTCCCCGTCGGTTTGTCCATTTTGAGATGCCGTAGCCAGAATACACTTCCTCAAAATAGTCAGAAATAATATAAGATAACTTAAGAAATCTGTCATTAATTTTGACGTTTTTGCCGAAGATATATTAGTCATGCAATTTTACATCTGAGATGTTTGGTGCATTATCAAAAATGAACAAAATGTCATCAAAATATATGCACTAACTATACCGAACTGTTTCAGGTGGGAAGAATGCGGTTGCCTTTATTGAGACAAGAGTGCTCCATGTTCCTGCTGGTAGAACACCTCAATCTGGAAGCAGAAAAATGCCCTATGTTGTAGTATGGTTGCATCTATCTCCACCAGGATTCAAGAGATCATACGACAAACCAGTAGATTAACTAAAGAAAATCGTATTTAGGATTCATGCCGTTCTTATGGCATCCGTCAAGTGTGGCTGAAATTCCCGAATCCACTCATTTGAAGGGGTGTTCACATACTTTTGGCCATGTACTGTAGATCTGATGAAAAGTATGCATGTCATTTTGTGATATTTGTTGCTTTGACAAATGACTTGGCATACATGTGAATAACTAGCTAAGATATTTATATTATGGCACCACGTCTTATCTCAGTAACAATTGCTAAGGTGTACAGCAAATTCCAATATTGTGGCTAATCCGTATTGTAGCTAGCTTCACATACAGTAGGTGACTTATTCCATCATGACAACATGCTCTTCCTTATTTGACAGTAGTTAGCTAGCTGCTAGCTTAGATACCTGTGATTGTTGAGACCTAATTTTGCAGTCAAACTGCTTCAAAGATAGATGATGTCAAGAATTTGCGAAGGTAGCTAGCTAGTTAAATAAATGACAACCCTATTAAGTATTCACTCTATTGCTTAATAAATGACCTACAGTACACTGAACAAAAATATAAACACAACATTTAAAGTGTTCCCCTGTTTCATGAGCTGAAATAAAAGTCCCAGAAATGGTCCATACGCACACAAAAAGCTCACAAATTTTGTGCAGAAATTGGTTTACATCCCTGTTAGTGAGCATTTCTCCTTTGCCAAGATAACCTGACAGGTGCTGCATATCAACTAGCTGATTAAACAGCATGATCATTACACAGGTGCTCCTTGGGCTGGGGACAATAAAAGGACACTTTAAAATGTGGAGATTTGTCACACCACCACAGATGTCTCAAGTTTTTTTAGGGAGCATGCAATTGCCATTCTGACTGCAGGAATGTCCACCAGAGTTTTTGCCAGAGCCTTTAAAGTCAATTTCTCTACCATAAACTGCCTCCAACGTCATTTTAGAGAATTTGGCAGCACGTCCATCCGACCTCACAACCGCAGATGACACGCCAGCCCAGGACCTCCACATCCGGCTTCACCTACGAGATCGTCTGGGATGATGGGGATTTCTGTCTGTAATGAAACCCTTTTGTGAGGAGAAACTAATTCTGATTGGCTGGACCTGGCTGCCAAGTGGGCCGACATGTAGTTGCACCTCTTATAGAGTGCAGTGATGTGTCCTATAAGGGGTATTGGTGGCAAATCTGATGGCCGAATGGTTAAGAACATCTAGCCAATCGAGAGTACCCTTACCTGCCAATCTATAAATTAAATGTCCGTAATCTAGCATGGGTAGGATGGTCATCTGAATCAGGGTTAGTTTGGCAGCTGCGGTGAAAGAGTAGCGATTACGATAGAGGAAACCAAGGCTAGATTTAACTTTAGCCTGCAGCTTTGATATGTGCTGAGAGAAGGGCAGTGTACGGTCTAGCCATACTCCCAAGTACTTGTATGAGGTGACTACCTCAAGCTCTAAACCCTCAGAGGTAGTAATAACACCTGTGGGAAGAGGGGCATTCTTCTTACCAAACCACATGACCTTTGTTTTGGAGGTGTTCAGAACAAGGTTGAGGGTAGAAAAAGCTTGTTGGACACTAAGAAAGCTTTGTTGTAGAGAATTTAACACAACATCCCTGAAGGGGGCAGCTGAGTATAAGACTATCATCTGCGTATAAATGGATGAGAAAGCTTCCTTACTTCCTTACTGCCTGAGCTATGTTATTGACGTAAATTGACAAGTGAGTGGAACCTAGGATTGAGCCTTTGGGTACTCCCTTGGTGACAGGCAGTGGCTGAGACAGCAGATTTTCTGACTTTATACACTGCACTCTTTGAGAGAGGTAGTTATCAAACCAGGCCAAAGACCCCTCAGAGACACCAATACTCGTTAGCCGGTCGCACAAGAATGGAATGGTCTACCGTATCAAAAGCTTTGGCCAAGTCAATAAAAATAGCAGCACAATATTGCTTAGATTCAAGGGAAATGGTGACATCTTTGAGGACCTTTAAGGTTGCAGTGACACATCCATAACCTGAGTGGAAACCAGATTGCATACCTGAGAGAATACTATACACATCAAGAATGCCAGTCAGTTGATTATTGACAAGTTTTTCCGACACTTTTGATAAACAGGGCAAAATAGGAATAGGCCTAACAGTTAGGTTCAGCTTGATCTCCCCCATGAACTGTGGCTGGCTTACAAGCAATGAGAACCTCCACAGAAAGGAGACAGGTTAAAAGTGTAGGAGATTGGCTTTGTGATGATAGGGGCAGCAACCTTAAAGAAAGGATCTTAACCATCTGATCCAGATGGTTTATTGGAGTCAAGTTTAAGGAATTCCTTTAGCACCTCGGACTCAGTGACTGCCTGCAGGGAGAAACGTTGTAGCCGGGCAGGGGAAAAAGAGGGAGAAGCATCAGGGATAGTCACATTAGAAGGGGTGGGAGATGAGGAAATGTTGGACAGGGAAGGAGGCATAGCTGAGTCAAATAGGAATCCTGTCTTAATGAAGTGGTGATTAAAGAGCTCAGACATGTGCTTCTTGTCAGTAACAACCACATCATCAACATTAAGGGACATGGGCAGCTGTGAGGAGGAGGGTTTATTCTCCAAGTCTTTAACTGTTTTCCAGAACTTCTTGGCGTTAGACCCACAGAGAGAGAACTACTCCTTAAAGTAACTAACTTTGGCCTTTCGGATAGTCTAAGTGCACTTATTTCTCATTTGCCTGAACAATAGCCAGTCAGCCAGTCAGTATGCGTGTGCCGAGCATTTCGCCAAATGCAAGATCACAGTCGAACCAGGGGCTGAACCCGTTTTTCATTTTCTTTATGGGGGCGTGTTTGTTAATACCACTGAAAATATTAAAAAAGAAGGTCCAAGCGTCTTCGACAGAGGGGATCATGCTGACTCTATACCATTTTACAGAGGCCAGTTCATGAAGGAAGGCTTGCTCATTAATGTTTTTTAGCAAGCGTCTATGACATATCAAGACAGGTCATTTCACTGAGCAGCCATTACGAACACAGGCTGTAAAACAGTGATCACTAAGGTCATTACAGAAAACAACAGACTGATACCTATCAGGATTATTTGAGGATAACAGAGGAAATTAGCCTTTTCTGGGTGTTTGGAGTCATACCTTGTGGGATTGGTGATGATCTAAGAAAGATTTAGGGAGTCCCATTGCTTTAGGACTTGGTCAGGTGGTTTATGCATGTCCCAGTTTAGGTCACCTAGCAGGACAAATTCAGACTTAGTGTAAGGGACCAGGAGAGAGCTTAGGGCAGGTAGGGTACAGGCCGGTGCTGATGGAAGACGATAGCACCCAGCAACAGTCAACAAAGAGCTATTTGAATGTTTAATGCTTAAAACCAGCAAATAAAATTGTTTGGGGACAAACTAAAGGTTGTGCACTGTGTATTCCCACTGAGTGTACATTCTGAACCTTGTTTGAAGTCAGTAGGTCACATGACCAAGTAGCTATTAAAATTAAAATAAATACATTTAAAATAGTGTGAGATGTAAACCGACAAAAAAGGTGCGTGCAATGTGTGTATGCCATCGGGTTAGCTAGAACCAATTTTGAAAGTTTTTGGATTAATGGTTAAAGAGCAATTGAAATTAGAAATGTTTGATTTGTCACTATGTTGACGGCCCCTAACTGCTGATGGTGGACGTTAAGGAAAACTACCAGCGAATATCCAACCTGAATCGGTCTTTACCTCGGGAAATTCAAGTAAGTCCCTCCCGGTTTCGTTCCATTTAAGAAACGTGTTTCGACAGAATTGGCGCAATGAATATGCCCCAGTGGACAGCCATTCGCCTATACAATGCGCTCTTGCAATAGCTGAATAGTGCAGATCCCAGCCTATGGAATAACAATTTGAAGAGTTCCTCCCTTCTAAACTCCCTCATGGTAGTGTGCTCCATACTATCAAAAACTAGTTTAATTTAAGAAGACCACGAGTGGCGCTTTTATTGCTCAATTGAATGCTGATAAGAAAAATGGACACATGCTCAAACTCACCCACGTATGATTTACTTAAACAGCTGCAAGTTAGCAAGATAAAGTGTCACCAACAAAAACGTAAAAAATAGGCCTACGGCGAATGTTGGACAACTAGTAAATGACAGATTACATTAAGAAAGTAACCTACCCAACCCTGGGTGGAGGCCACATACTGTAGCTCGTCTGGTGCGATACACAGTACTGCTATTGTAAGAAACAGGTTATACTTTTATTTTCATGTACCACAATTGTCTAACTCCTCTAGGGTTATCCTTTGACTCTATATTTGAACTGCCATGTATTCTCTTAGAGCACAGCACTCCGGTGAAATAAAGTATTCTGCTCAATTGAATCTAGCTGGACATAAGATATTGATTATTGTCATACAGGTACAGTATCAATCATAATTTAGATTTTTGTAATACAGCTTTCCATCAATCACATAGAAAAGCACATGACAAATGCTGAAGTTTGCATAGATCTTTATTTTTCGTAGAATCTATCAATTAAATAAAAAGGACAAATTTAACAAGAGCAAAACAAATGTTTAAATTACAAGAACATTACACTGCACCATATATATATATAGTACAAAAATAGGCCTTATTTTAGAGTTATGTCCCATCTAAGGTAGTCATTCTTTTACATTATTCATAGGTCACTGTTTCTGTAAGGTATTAGATGTAGCCCCAGGCCAAAGACTTCATAAGGAGAGGTGTGGAGAGGTGGACAGAGCTGGATGGGCCGTATGTCCAGAGCTCTGTTTAACCCCCATGAGTGTGTTTCTTCTGTAGTTATAAACACACACACAGCCTCATTCAGCCCTTTAATGTATGGGGATGGGATACATTCTCAATCTGCTCCCTCCACATCCAACGCTGTATCTCAGCATACAGAATGTCTCAGCTCCACCACTGTCACCAAGCAGGGGGTGGAGAGGGAAAGGTCTCTCTGCATTAAAAAGCAGGAATAACAAAGAGATTTAAAAAAAGACATTCATCCGATTTATGAATCAATGCATATAGAAAACCTCAGATTGCATCATCTCCCCAACTCAGGCTCAGCAATCTGGAGCAGAACTGTACTGAACACAAGTCTAAATTGCCCTGTCTTTGGTAATGCCAGAATCTCTGCTGCAGTCAGCTGTAGTATTGAGGCTGCACTGCAAGGGGCGCAACCTCCTTCCCAGCAGCTGTCTTTTTCCTTAGACATACTGTTATAATGCAATATAGATTTCCACATTCAGAAGTGACCAATTTAGAGGAAACAATGTAAATGGGGGGGGGGGGGGGGTTGGCCATTAAAATGATTGCTATATGATTGCTCAACTGTAATTCTGGTAGGAAGAAAAATCTCTTAGGATTTATCAGTTACTTCATTATCATCAACGATAGCACCTTACATCAGCCAGGGTTAAACGACACACTATTCCAGCGTTGTGGTAATTACATATTTTGCTTAAAGTTGGCCGTCATTACTTTGCACTCAGAGGATAGCAACTCCCCAATCTGTGTATGGAAGACTGTCTTCCTCAGAAATGTTTTGAATTACATAAGATTTAAAGCACAGGAATCACCCCTCCCTTTTAAAAAACAATCCTGAAAACTATATATTCAGAGGGCATAAATAAGGATATATTAAATTACATTTAAATTGTGCCAAGACAGAATAGGGGAGGAGAGAGAGAAAAAAGAGAGACTGCAGCCCTACAGCCCTGGCACTGTAGATAAAGACATTTCAGTCTTATTATTAAAGTAGAAGTGTAAATCAGTGTAAGGAAAACTCCTACAGTTCAAAAGAAATATCCTTCTCTGAAAAGCATTCACCTTTGACCTATATAATCCTTCATCATCGCTATGGAACACATATACTCTGCTGCCGTTGCTGTGTGATCTGAGTGAGAGGACAGGATGAGCAGCTGCATCAATCTTTTATGCACGTTGTCACTATGACAGCCCCTCTCAGTGAAGCCCCCTATTATCTGCTGGAAATGAAAAATAACTTCAACATAAAAATAGAAGAAAGAAAAAGATAGATGGATCCAATATTTGTCCAATGGATGAATTAATGAGGTACAGATTGTAGAAGATATGCAGCCAAAAATTCACTTAAAAGTTTTTCAATAAAGATACAGTATGAGTAGAGAAAAAAAAACCTCCTTTAGAACACATCTGAGCTGTAGTGTCGTTCAGGATATAATTCATTGGCAAGTATATGAAACAGATTATCTCTAGTTTGCATCGACATCCCTGATGACGACTGGAGGGCGAGTGGAGAGAAGCTGTGATAAGTCTCAATGACAGATAAAAGATGTTAAAAGAAGTTTGCTTATTATAGCCAACCTCAGTTCTTTGACATAGGCAGATCTTTAAAGAACAGGGAACGGGAAACTACATAGGCCAACCAGTATCATAACTCAGCCTACAAACACAACCACATCCTTAGTATTCCTAATGTGGTCATTCCTTCCCTTTGCTCAACTGGACACCTGCTCACACACTTGGCCGGCACACACTCAGACACACATATACCTTACTGAAACGAGGTAGGGTGTGTGTGATGAACAGCATTAAAAAGAGCAGCAGAGTAGGGAGAGTGAAGTGCCCAGTCTGGTAATCACGGCCAGACTTTGTTATTCTCTCTCTCCTCTGCAGTGCATAAAACCCTTCTCTCTATCACACACTCCTCTCACTACCTGTATAGCTGCTCAGAGAAGCCCACAGGAACCCTTGTGTTAAAAAAGTCACTTCTACAGTACTGAGCCCCATCCACAATACATCTCACTACCACTTTCATCCTCAGTAGCTGAGCAATTATAAGACTTAAGTGGAAAGCCAATGTAATTATTCATAGGTACTTTTTTCTTGGGAATGGGGTTTCAAATCATAGAGGCAGTATTATTTTGGTCTAAATTCTGAGGCCTAGTAAAGTGTGGAGGCGTAGCTGAGTGAACTGCTGACCTATCTTTGTGGATCTGGCAGCGAGCAAGCACTCAGTCCGACCCCCCCCCCCCCCCACTGGAGAACAGAGAGGGGCGGAGGTCAGGGGACTTTATATAACCCTCAGAATCACATGAATCCAGCATTCCTAAACCGCTCGGAATAAGCAGAACGCCTCCTGAATTCCATGCTGGGGGTAGAGTGAGTGTTGCTAGTCTCATGACTCATAGCCTTGTATCCAGCCAGAGCTGAGAGATACAGTCTCATACTGCAGCATGGACACACACAGTAGCTCTGGGAGAGCCTGGGTCTGATTCACCAAAACACTGGGACTATGAGGACTCAAGCTGTGGCTTCTCAGAACCTGACCCTACCCCGATCTCGCTTCCTACTCAGCATGCGCACACGCACAGCTGTGTACCCCCAATTTACAATCTCATACTGCACTGGAACTGGAGAGAAAGAAAAAAAAAGAGAGCAAACAATAATGGTTTGTTTATTGTGACAGGGAAACCCTGGAGACGTCCGGGAAATGGGCTGTGTTCAGAAAACACTCTGTCTGATGGTGATTGAGGGCGAAAGGGCACAGAGAGACAGTTTAATAGAAAAGCACCCGAGTGTGAAGCGAGCGCCGAGCGCGCCCAGGCCATCCCTGTTCCATGTGACTCCAGTCTCCCATCAGGTCACCCACTACAGAGTGGAACACTAAACCTGGGGAATGAAACCCCATGAGGGGAAGAACGAGGGAGTGAAACAGGGAAAGAGAAACCAGAGGAGGGGAACATGAGGACAGGGAGCCCAGAATTAGACGAGTCAGAGTGATTTGGGGGGGGGGGGGGGGGTACAAAGACAGGAGGGGGTTAAAGAGCACTTTGTGTTTTGATAAAGGCAGTCTTCTCATTGTGTACGTCAAACTCATCGTTGTCTGAGTCAGTGTTCACCCCTTCGTCGCCCCACACTGTAGGGATACCGCGGTACGACACCATTCTGCTGCTGCCCCCCAGACCGAAGCCCCCCCCCTCAAGCCTGAGCCGGCCTCCTCCAGTGAGGGCAGTTTGGCCAAGACTCCAGACCTCAGCTGCAGCAGAACGAACACCCCAGCGAAGGTGGCCATGATGATCATGCAGCTGAGCACGGCGATGGTGACGGGCAGGCGGGAGCTGAGCTCTGGGCGGGGACCGGCATTGCCCTGGCCCACCATGAAGTTGCCAGGGGACTCCCTCTGGATCTGGTTGAGGTGCAGGCAGGTGCTGGACACAGGGTCCAGGTGGCTGTGAGGGGGGCAGGAGAGGCAGGCGCTGGGGCTGAGGCCGCTGCAGGTCAGGCAGGGTGGTTGGCAGGGCAGGCAGGAGGGGACCGAGGCTGGATCCACAGAGTTCCCCATGGTGTAATTGAGGAGCTGGGAGCCTGCGGTGTAGCCGGCTGGACAGTCCCTCACACAGCCTTGCTGGAAGAGGTAGTAGCCACCATTGCACTCTGCATACAGGGAGACGAGGAGAAACAGAGACACATTTTAGTACTGCTGGTGTCCAAATTCTTTATTTAACATGGTTAGTGCACAATCACCGCTAATAAATTGATTTAATTAACACAAACCTTCAATATGTGAACTGTATTTGAATAGTCTGCCATGACAATCATGCAGCACATTACGCATCGCCTCATTCTGGGTCATTAAAATCATGAGCCTGTGAATGTGCCCTCAACTTAAGCTGCATAATGTTCATGTAGCTTCTGCTAGAATGAACAGTTTCCTGCCGCAAATTGTTTGGAGTGTGAATGTGCATATTGTGTGCTGAGACAAATGCAGCGTGTGTAAATCCCTCATCTATCTGAGGAGAAATGCACTGTAGCATATCTATGCCCTGAGCCCTGCTTTGCCAACCTAGTTGGAAAAAATAATATTGCAGATATATAGACTTTCTAATAAGCTCTGAAGCATCTATCTGTACTAAGTTTACACATCCACGTGGACAGTTTGGCAGTGGCATTAGTGTGTTATCACCGCAGTAGTTTCAGTCGTAGCACCCTGTAACTCGTTATCTCTCCCAATGATTTGGAATGCTAATCTCACACACACAGCTACTGAGGCCCTCCCCCCCAGCAGCCCACTCCGCAAGACCCATTCCCCCCCAGCCTACACGGTACGACAGACCATTACCCCAATCTAATTACTTGGTTCATAATCAGTTGTCATTCTCTCCCTGTTGAAGTGGGTAGGAGAGAGAGGAAGGATCAAATGAAATTGGAGAGCAGGAAAAGAGGAGGACAGAGGAAGGGAGAGAGAGGAAGAGGGTGGGAGTAGTGACAGAAGGTTGAGGGAGAAGGGGATGATGACAGAGGACAGAGGGAGAAGGGGTTGATGACAGAGGCAAGAGGAAAGGGGGAAGAGGGAGCAGTAGGGATGAAATTCCAACACAAATGATACAGTATGTATACAGGGCTGGTCTGGCTGCACTAATAAGAGTTGTCATCTGCTAACTGGCTGAATGTGTTGATCACAGCCAGGCCCAGTCCTGGCCGTTCTGCTGCTCTAGATGAGACCCAAAATATTCCCGCCCTCCTCCTATACCCCCACAAAACTAGAATAGTCCCATTAATTAAGTATTTTCCAGACGTTGAAGTGACGTTCATTTTAGGTTCTGAATGAAAGGTGAAAATACATATTTTCCGGATGTTGAAATCAGGTAAAATGTCAGTTCTGAAAGAAAGTTGAAAATTTATAGTCAGCCGTCTAAGAGAGCCTGGGTCTGACCAAGCGAAGGTCGGTCCAGACCAAACCTTTAAATTGTTGTATTTTCTTTACCCAGTTTTTCTCCCCAATTTTGTGGTATCCAATTGGTAGTTAGTCTTGTCTCATCGCTGCAACTCCCGTACGGACTCGGGAGAGGCAAATTTCGAGAGCCGTGCATCCTGCGAAACACAACCCAACCAAGCCGCACTGCTTCTTGACACAATGCCCACTTAACCCGGAAGCCAGCCGCACCAATGTGTCTGAGGAAACACTGTGCACCTGGCGACAGTGTCAGCATGCACTGCGCTCGGTCTGCCACAGGAGTCGCTAGTGCGCAACAGGAACATCCCTGCCAGCCAAATCCTCCCTAACCCGAACGATGCTGGGCCAATTGTGCGCCACCCCATGGGTCTCCCGGTTGCGGCCGGCTGCGACAGAGCCTGGACTCGAACCCAGAATCTCTAGTGGCACAGCTAGCACAGCGAAGCAGTGCCTTGCGCCACTCGGGAGGCCCAGACCAAACCAAATCCGAGCCAAACACAGACGTCTATAATTGGTTCAGGTTTGGTCTGGGCCTGACCAAAAATCTACATCTGTGGGCGTGAAAAAAAAAGAAAAAAAGACTGGTCTGGACAGGACCAAAAAAAGACACCTAATTGATTTTGGCGTCAGTCAGTGCTGACTGGGGTGTAGTCTACAGTGTCGGCCTGCAATGGAATTTTATGAATGCCCATCCATTTGGTGGGCCTACTGTTTGTATTTTTTTTTTAAAGGCAGTTGCATTTGCTTCATTAGTCCTGATTCCCATGACTAAGCTACCCTGTGACTAAGCTACCCTGTGACTAAGCTACCCTGTGACTAAGCTACCCCAACTTTATCAGGAGTTATCCTGGGCCTATTTGCAATGAGAATCAATGCGTTTAACACAGCAGCAAATGCAGAAGTATCTTATTTTTCCATATAATCAGCTCGTCAAAAATGTACCGATACAAACTTGAAACCAATGTAACCCACTGGTTGTCCATTCCATAATGTCATTTAAAAAAAATGTTTTACCTGTCCTGTTTTTAGGATTGTTTTGGGGCAGAATTATATGTTATGAGTTGTTGGAGGTGAGTCTTGGTCAGTTTAGCTCGGAAAATCCATCAACAAACTCAACCATCCAGAGTTCATGCTTCACAACCTACATCTATGCCATTACACCACTGACGATCTGATACAGTATACCAACAAGAGTATTAAATTGTGATACCCAGGGGATCCTGCAGGGGTCAGACTGTTCCTGTCTCTCCCAGTCTTATTCTAGGGCAGTGGTCTCCAACCTCGAGCATGAACACTAACTTAAAATTGAACATGTCACGAGCTACTTTTTTTAAATAGAATTTTTCAAATAGGCACATTATTTTCTTCTCCTGTACCCTGCAACTCTTCCCCGGATCCTTCGTTAACCAGATTTGTGCTTTCTGTCAATATAGGTTGTGAGTTCAAACCCCCGAGCTGACAAGGTACAAATCTGTCGTTCTGCCCCTGAACAGGCAGTTAACCCACTGTTCCCAGGCCGTCATTGAAAATAAGAATGTGTTCTTAACTGACTTGCCTGGTTAAATAAAAGGTAAAATTAAAATTAAAATACCCAGGTAATATAATGGTTAATAAACAGTATTTGGCATGACAGGCCCCATAAAATGTGTATTTTTCCAAATTCATATCTCTCAGTTGAATTGTATTTTTTACTCTCACTATAACAATTATTCATAAATAAACAACGAAAATGGAGTCCATGTCAATGCTTAAACCACATCAGAAGACCATTTTTGAGGTCTGTAGAACACGTCATGGCAGAGTTTGCAAAGCAATGGCCCAATTGATACAAATAATCATCACATAGCCTAGTTCTGTGAGGTTAAATGTTTGTTCACATTTAATTGAGAAGGTTTATGGGGAATGTCCTTCTGTCTACCCACAAGACGTCAGTTATCATTAGACAAACGCACACACCAAACAGATAGTGTGTTACGCTTGGCTTTTTAGTCAACAGTGGCAAACCAGGGGTGGGATAATGTCAATGTTTATGACAATTTCTGATGGAACACATGAAGAAATTCATGTACTTTCAGAATTTATTGGCAAGCTTATCGTAGGTGGGCTGCGAGCTACTGGAAGCTCGCAATCTATCTTTTGGAGACAAGCCACACACTTTTGATAGGAGAGCCAGTGTTTCATCTCTCTGGTCTTATTTGGACAGTGTGCAGTGTAAATGTACCTGATCATTAAATGGTTAGGTTTAGGGTAGGGGTAGGCAACTGAAGCCTGCAGAGTCACAGTGGGGCAGACTTTTGATCCATTAGACCATGATGGATTTAATTAGGTGCATTTGTGGTGTGCAGGAACAAAAGCCTGGGCACACCACAGCTCTAAGAGACCCTAGTTTCCTAACCCTAGGTACAGAATCTACATTCTCTTATAGTAACCAATAGTAACCAACAGTAACATTCTTACCAATGCAGATCTGCTGTAGGTCAAAAGTCTTACAGCTGCCGTTACTGGGCTGAGAGAGGTCCTTGGCTGTGGAGCTGGGAGAGTCTGAGCCTGTACCATACAGCACCAGGGTGAACTGAGTCAGAGTGCCTAGACCGAGGGAGAGAGAGAGAGTGTTACACATAAGAAACAAGAGCACAGATCTCCAAGCCACCGTCTACGCCAGCAGGGCTCTGGCACTCTTCAGGGTGGGTTCTGTAATTGCAGCTTCTATCCTGCTCCTTTTATATTCTTGGATTTCCTGGATGGAATGACAGGAAAAGATTCCTAGAAGTAAAGCATTAAATGTATAAGTATATATTCTGGTGTTTCGCTATAGACCCGTTAGTTCAGAACAACACTTCCCGGGAGAGCCATTTATATGAGGGGCCCTTTAAGAGGGTCCAACTTCCTATATCACAGAAGGGGGGCTGAGAGATCTACAGCCAGCGGGAGGGAGGAAGGGGAGGGCGAGAAAGAAGAGTGAGAGAAAATAAAACGAAAGAGAGCGAGAGAAAATTACAAATAAATCCCAAAATATTGTCTGACAGTAGTGTGGCCTGGATGAGTCTTAGGTCATAGTTATCCTGGATCATCCTGGGTTAGCCTGGGCCAGACAGCAGGGTCCTCCACTCTCCTGCTTGATTTACTCTCCCTGGTTTAATGAAGCTGATTTAGAGGTGGGTGTGTGGAGCTAGAGAGAGACTGCCTGACAGTTTGTATAAAGGGGATCAAAAGGAAAGCTATCCAGGCACCAGACATTGCTGCCCTGCGTATAAAACACTCCCTATTAGCGGTCTGGAAGCATCTCACACACACAAAATCATCAACACATGAATGACATACATGCACTGACGCACACTATGAAATACACAAATCCATTAACACATAAATCAAGCACATACTGCACATGCACACACTCTCTCTCACACACAGTACATCAATGAATCAAAAACATATGATGCACAGATAAATGCAACCACAAGCATAAATCCCGTCACACACACATTCTTTCAGTGACACTGCTAGTCAGACATGGTTGCATTAACAGAAACCCTGTCACTCTCTTTCTGTCTCTGAGCTCCCAGACAATGTTCCAGACTTAACAATAGCATATGTTAAGGTAGTAAACAAGAGGTGTCTTACCATAGTCGCTGGCCCCTGCCACATTTACCATCTCCAGGGTCCACTCCCCCCGAGGGTCCTCATCCCAGGAGTGTGTGGTCATGAAAGCCCAGTCATTAAAGCCCTCTGACGAGTAGTCATGAGGCCTGGAGAGGGGAGAGACAGGAGGTATGTAATACAAGGTGTGTGTGTGTGTGTGTGTGTGTGTGTGTGTGTGTGTGTGTGTGTGTGTGTGTGTGTGTGTGTGTGTGTGTGTGTGTGTGTGTGTGTGTGTGTGTGTGTGTGTGTGTGTGTGTGTGTGTGTGTGTGTGTGTGTACCTGGGAGCGAGCAGTGTGGAGCGGGTACCCTGTGGGCTGGTCAGGTAGATGCCCAGGTCGCCCCTGCGGTTGTAGGAGAGGGTGAGCTGGGCCTGGGCATGTTCTAGGGAGCTCACATGGTTGGCTGTCCCAACACAGCCGTCCACTGTCTTGGTGATCAGCAGGTGGCTCCCAATGTTCCTGGCACACAGATAAACAGCACATCAGCATATGGACCAAATACATACATTTGCACAAAGACAGCATAGTTATTGAAGATGAAAATTGGCTTGGAGTGGCTTGTGTTTTCATGTTGCTGGCTTCTGGGGTCTGTGAGAAAGATGCCTCATCTGGGAGTGAGCATGTGACAGCAACTCTGTGTGACCGACGATAATGGTTCTCTGAGTGATGCTGCATGAGGGTGACTGTTGCTCTGGACTAGTGTGTGAGAGAGAGACTAGTGTGTGAGAGAGAGAGCCTGCTGAGGGCACAGGGTTTGCGGCCTTGAAACAGGATTAGCAGTTCAGGTCCTGCAGCAGCCCTGTCCTCTGCAGGAGAAAAGTACCAGGCTCCCCCGACTCCCCCCAATCCGCTTAGCAGCTTACACACATCCACTACAACTGAACCCAGAGGAGGAGGAGGAGAGGAGGGCTGTGGGGGGAGAGGAGGGCATGAGGCTTTAGAAAAGCTGTGGCGCCCAGCTGATAGAAAATACGGGCCGTAATCAGTGAACTGGGTGTAAAAACACACCGCTTCCCCCTAATTAAATCCCATAAAATGTTAGAATCCAATCCGCAGCAGTCAGAGAGAGTGAAGGGGAAATGAATCCCCACCAAGCCAGCAGTTATCGCTCAGAAGCAACACCTCTTGTACTGTACAATGCACAAACACCATGCCACCAACACCTTTAACAGGCTCCAGTGGGCTGTGATCTGGGGACCAGTACAGAGACAATACAACAGGGCTGGGAACCTGTCAGCTACAGTATGTAGCAGAGGCAGGGTTAAAGACGGTAGAGAGTGGAAGCGAAAGAGCAATATTGAGAGAGTATGAGGGGAAAACAGAGAGAGGGAGAGAGAGCAAGACCAAAGGAGCAGAAAGATGGAGTGGAAGAGTGAAAGAGTAAAAGATCGACAGAGGTCTAGAGACAGCCAGGGAAGCATAGAGAGAGACTCATCTGAAAATGATTATTTCCCTTAAACATGCTCCCCCAGGCTCAGAAGATCATCGCCCTACCACACACACACACACACACACACACACACACACACACACACACACACACACACACACACACACACACACACACACACACACACACACACACACACACACACACACACACACACACACACACACACACACACACACACACACACACACACACGAACCCAGCAGAGCATATCACTGGGCCTCCGGTGCCATGCTCAGAATAGAAACATGACATGCAGTCACACTGGGGTATGACAGCTTGGTCCCACATGTGCACCTCTCACACCTACGGCCCATCACAAACCAGCCCACACACAGCAGCGCTCATCACCTCCACAGTCGACACCCCCCAGATGTGAGACACTCTCACACACACAATCTGAAGCATCCTATACTAATAAGGATCACATAGGTTTATTATAGGTTAATCACCTGGTAGGTTAACTGTACTATACCCAAAACCAATGTAATCCCTATGAAGCTAGTACTGATGCTCCTGCCAGCCAAACAGTGTTACAGGTCGAGTTGGTAGAGCTGTTGTGTGTGTGTGTGTGTGTGTGTGTGTGTGTGTGTGTGTGTGTGTGTGTGTGTGTGTGTGTGTGTGTGTGTGTGTGTGTGTAGCTCACCTGGGCTCTGCCACCATGGACAGCACACATTTTTTCTGGGGCCCAGCGTTGGTCCAGTTCTCAGCCAGAGCCACAATCGCACTGGCATCAAGCAGACCATACCCATATGAATGGCTCACTGAGAGAGATCGAGCGATAGAGAGAGAAGGAAAAATAAAGATCGATATCAGACTGCTGAAAGGCTACTTCATCACGATTCCAGTTCCAACTCAATAAGGGCCTCTTCACTATTAGATTATTGCATGTACCCTGCTGTGTGCCCAGTAAAACCTCTCAATGAACTTTGGATCCATGGCTTTCTGTAATTGCTTAATGTAGGCAACTTTAAATCAATTGATGTAAATACAATATAGATCCGTCTCCATTGTGCAACTGGCAAGGCACGGGAATGATGATGGTCAGTCGAGCTCAGCTAATGGGACGCCTCGCTGTACCTTTTCGGCCGACCCCATTGGTATTCCAGTCGTTGGTGAGGAGGTGGGCGGGATGAGAGGTCCTCACGACCAAGTGCTGCATGTCCCTCCATGTCAGGTTTTTACTACACACACACACACACACACACACACACACACACACACACACACACACACACACACACACACAAAATAACTTTCAATATAGAAGATACCAGATCTAACATACCCTTGACATGATTATGAAGACAGTACAACAAGCAACAACATATCCTACTGTACCACAATGCATAGCGACTGATTGCAAAGGAAATGGCATTAGGTGCCCAAGAAGAGTTGAACATCAGGCTTAATGTTACCACATTGAAAAGATAAAGAGACCAGAGATCCCTCTGTCAGTCACATCTCTGCTCTCCCACACTCTCCTCTGTTCTCCGTATAAAACCCTGTGTTACTGCAGTTCCACCCAGCAGAGCAACAGTAAAAGCCTACAGTAAAACAGAGTCAAATAGTGTATAGTACCCCAGCGACACAGAGTTTAAACCTCATCAGCTCTGTATTTTACTGAAAGGGAAAGTCAAAGTCCTGCAATACAGTCAGACACTTTTAATGGACAGGGAACTACAGGAGGTTTTTACTGGTCGTGCCCCGTTCCCCAACCAGACTACAGTACTGAGCTGATGACACATTCATAACAGAATGGTAGAAGATAACTGACTCATCTATTCTGATCCACAATGCATTATTACAAGACAGTTGCCTTCCCCCAAGAGTTGGTCATACTTCTGAGACATCTGTGTGTGCGCGTGCTCAGACGGCAAATATTTGTGAACAGACAAAAAGCACAAAGGAGGGAGAGAAACAGAGAGAGCAAGATCAGAGAGAGAAAAATGGGAACAAGCAAGGGGACATTGAGACAAACAGAGACAACCAAAAGAAGAGACAGAGACACAGATAGAGACAGGTGGTAAGAGTCACTCACTTGGCTTCCAGTGCAAGGGCGATGATCCCAGCAGCCAGAGGAGCCGAGGCGGATGTGCCTGTGTGGGTGTCAGTACACTTCTGTCTGAGGTCCGTTGTCACCTGACAGGAAGAGTTTCATAGTCAGATATGGTGCTCAGATGAATGCCCGTACCGGGCCGAAATGTTTACACCTAATATATGGGCAAATAAATAACTTTTTGTTGAAACAATCAGTAGGAGTGTAAGTTATACACTATAAAAGTCAGATATTCTACTCAGCCCCATCTACTTTGATAGATGTTTATGTATCAACACACGCTTAACATGATTAATCATGAATGTGGAAACATACACCAATCATTAATGATGTGTGCGCACAGCATGCCTCATGGCAAGAGGTTGGGATGAACATCCATTATACGGTATTATACTGTAATCTCTCCTAGTGAGAGGCTCTCCATCCTCCACCTCATGTGTGTGTGTGTGTGTGTGTGTGTGTGTGTGTGTGTGTGTGTGTGTGTGTGTGTGTGTGTGTGTGTGTGTGTGTGTGTGTGTGTGTGTGTGTGTGTGTGTGTGTGTGTGTGAGAGAGACACACACCGGTCTGTGGAAAGGCGAGACATGGAGATGGGATTTTAACATTTTACAGTTCTTCATTCAAATGGACCTCAGAGGGCAGGTGGGAAAGAGTGTGAGTTTATGAAGAGAGAGAAAAGAACAAAATCGTGAAAGAGAGAGTGTCACTGCTCAATGTGAGAAGACTGCAGGCTATGGCTGCCTGAGGCAGGCTAGTGAGAACTGACTCAGTCATTCCTCCAGAGTGAACACACAAAACCTGCCTTGAAGCACCAAACAGTTTAGTAAGCATCTGGCTTACAGAAGCACTAAAACCAATAGGAAAACTGACAAAGAAGTGCAACAGAATACCGGCTAACTAGGACATCCAGAAACGCTCAAACCTCTAGAGTACAGCTAGAGAGTCTGGACTAGTGCTTTGGCTCCGGATTCAACCATCTGAGATACTCTACGGATCCCAGGAGCCAAGTCAACCTGGTTCTATACATCAACATCCTGGCTATACATCAAAAGTTTCCATCCATTCTTACTTAAGCACACATCATTCCCCTGACTAATATGCTGTAAAATAGACTTCCTCCTCTTCAAAGCTCAGTGGAATCTGTGTGATCTCCCATTGCAGTTAGCAACATAATACCACTGAGGCCCTGGAACCACAGTCCACAAGACTCTCACAGGACAGGAGCCCCGACTCACACACTCCTTCACCCTGCATGCACACCATCACTCAGTTTAATGTTTTCTGACATGCCCATTTTCAGACTGTACAGACGAATGCTTCCCATTCTCCCCATGACGCTCACACTGGGAGTGAATGAGAGTGTGTGTTCAGTATGTTTATTAATCCAAATCTGTGTTTCCCGCTCCGTTTGCCACTAAGTGTGTGTGTGTGTGTGTGTGTGTGTGTGTGTGTGTGTGTGTGTGTGTGTGTGTGTGTGTGTGTGTGTGTGTGTGTGTGTGTGTGTGTGTGTGTGTGTGTGTGTGTGTGTGCGTGTGTGCGTGTGTGCGTGTGTGCGTGTGTATATATATATTTGTATGTGAGCATGTGTCTACTGAACTCACTATCTGTTTCTCATTGAGGTTGCCAGAGCTGTAGGTTGTGGCAAGGGTGGAGGAGCAGGCCTCGCTGTACCAGGGCACGTTGCCGTTCTGGGTGGAGCTGCTGATGGACAGGGTGTAGATGCTATTGGTGTAGCCGTCACAGTTACAGCTGTCCTTCTCACGCCCGCCATTACCTGACGCCCACACAAAGATGGAGCCCAGGCCCCCACGACCCTAGAGGAGGGAGAGACAGAACAGAGACAATAACAAACCTAGACAACCACTTCTAGACAGGCCTTTCTGACGTACATGACCACATGCATGTGTATCTTGGTGTGGCGCAGCTAATGAAAGAGGGGAACACAGTGTCATTCAATCTAAATTAGATTCCCATTGATACTACAGCACAACTCTTAACAGGGTCCATCTCTGAAAGGGCTGCCTCAGCTCATCCATACATCACAAGACCGTTTGCACTCAGACGCTTTGAATCCAAAGAGCTTTAATGTACCACGGCCACAATACACGACAACAGGGACAAACTCGGAGCAATACATTATCTGTGCTATTCAGCATTCACAGCGAACAAATATCAAAGTCCCACAGAATGCTCCATTGTGCTGGGTGGTGCAGCCTATTCACATTGACCATCACATGCAACCATCATGAACAGTGTAAACAACAGACTGGAGCTACTGATGATGACATGGCTCCCTATAGAATAGTGTGTTTACATGCCATATGCTTTTTATTTGACAGGCCTGTAATAAAAAGGAGGCAGACAGGGCACCAATAACGGCCCTCAGATGGGGTTTGCCCCATAAGGTCTGATGGTTCTTTGTCTGAATGGCCCGTTGGCCCTGGCTCGGCTCAATGCTTTATGACTGGCTCTCTCACACCCTCTTACCCTTAGAGCTGGGATCAGATGGATGCAGGCTCCCATGTGTACACTACAGAGAGCCTGGCATATGGCACTATACGTCTGCAGTCTTGATGCTTACTGTTCCCTCCACTCAGTCATGCACTGTACACACCTGCCACACTCCCTGGACTCCCACACATACAAAGACTATGCACACCCCCCGTGACTTATTGTTTAACTATAGTATGGCCTGAAAGCGTTGGTAATCACATTTTTGTTTGGTGGAGACCGTATACAGTAAGACGCCCATTAAAGACGCCGCCTTCGGCAAACCAGCTACTGTTTCATAGACACTAAAAACCAGGACCATTCACCATCCTGCTCTTTAAATAGCTATCAAAATGCCTAAAAGCCATAGTCACACACACACACACACACACACACACACACACACACACACACACACACACACACACACACACACACACACACACACACACACACACACACACACACACACACACACACACAGAGAGAGAGAGCGGTAACATCTCAGGGTTGGCAGTATGCCAATGCTCTTCCCGGATGCCCATGCGAGACGAAGGAGCTGTAGCTAAGACTTCGGTCTCTCTGAATCCTGCCACACTAATGTTAAAGCCCCATGAACTATTTACAACTTGTTTGCATTTCACATGCAGAAGAAAATCTGCACGTGACCTGAGCTCAATGGCTTTTTATTGAGATATTCTCATAACACAATTATCCTCCCACTCAGATTCTGAAATCACTTCTACAAATTGTGGTACTGTGAAGGGAAATGATTGTGTAAAGTGCACTTTTTGTGGTTATGAATGTACATCATTTTCAGTGCTTTGTATTGAGGATTCTTTTTCCTATATTCTTTTTTCAGGACATAAAAAAAAAAAAGAAATCCTTACTGGAGTTTAGAAAGCCTGATACTTCCACTGCGACCAAATCCCCATCTTCATAATCGTCAGGGTCAAAAAGTGTGCTAGAGTTGTTCACGCCGCCTTTTGTCCTTCAAAATGGTTGAATAGTTTACTACATAATTACTGGCTGTGTGTAGAGGAAGTCACCCACAAACTATTGATTTTTATGGGGGACATATAAATGGTGGAACGCGGCACACATCCGAGGCCCAAAACACACAGATATTTACACGCACCTCGGTCACGCCGCGTAGAAAGGCCTCCTTGGCGAGCTTGGCGGGCCCATCCACCGTCTTCCCATCATCCTCGGGGCCCCAGCTGGCACTGTAGATGTGAATGTGCTGTGGGTTCAGACTGAGAGACTGGGCCTCCACCACGTCTGTCACCTCGCCGTCCAGCATACGCACTCCTACACACACACACACACACACACACACACAAATTTGTACACATTTGATCTAATAATCATCTAGTCCTTTTCTTTGAAGAGAGGTGAGGTTAAACTCAAATACCAAAGCCACTGGTAGGAAGTGTTCCACAGACAAACAAACAGTCAGCAGCAGAGTTGGTGATAAATAAGTCTTAGATCTGAAGAAGCTCGGATACTGAAGGTTCGTTTACAGGTGATAAATGAGAACATTCTGTTTCCCTCCAAAGAAAACAGATGACATTTGAATCCGGGTGGACATTGTGTTGCACAAATCCCCTCTGCAGAAGAGGGACACTTGAATTGGGATATGCCAGCGCTTTTTGTATATTAAAGCCATCGATTCTGAATCTAATTTAGAATGTTTTCTAGCGCCAGCCTCCAGGGCAGTTTTCGGAGCCTCCTCATCCTCTTTCTCTCCGCACCCCCATCCCAGCCCAGCAGACAGAAAGCTGACAAATCGAAGGCAGACATCTTCAAAACAAACTCGCTGGCTGCTTTGATGCATGGAGGGTCAAGTTACTCCATACTGCCTTCATACCGGTTAAAGTAAACAAACAGAGTTTGTCCCTTTGAAGTCCTCAAAGGCATCCAGCGGCGAGGGCACTGACTCAAATCGTTTTATAGGAGGAGATAGCCCATTATCTGGGGAGCGCTGCGCCCATCTCTGCTACTCCTTACCTCCACCAACACACAGGGATTCTTCTGTAGGTGGGTTGAAGCCAATACAGCTTTCTAGATCTTAAGGTCAAAGCTTGAGCTTACAGTTTGTGCTCTGGAATAGTGGTAGGATTCCTGGTGGGATGACAAAGACCAGCCTTCCATTGGTAGTCACTGCCATAGAGTGATAGGAAATTAGATTAATCTCTCCCTGTATGCGTGTGCACACACACACACACACACACACACACACACACACACACACACACACACACACACACACACACACACACACACACACACACACACACACTAAGTCCTCGCAAGAATAATAAACCAATACAATTCAGAGAAGTGAGGACATTTTGCTGGTCCTCACTTATAAAAAAGGTATTTTAGGTTTAGGTTAGGTTTAGAATTAGGGTTAGCGGTAAGGTTTAGGGTTAGGGGTAAAATACGATTTTGAATAGGAATCAATTGTTGGTCCAATTGTTGGTCCCCAAAAAGTCCTCAAATGTATAGTAAGACATAGTTGTGTGTCTGTAGGTGTGTATGGTATGAGAGCTGGTGGAGTGGCAATGCAATAGACCATCTACAGTATTGCCTTTCTAGAATTCAAATATTTATTTCTAGAAGTGGGTACTACTCACTTATTAACAGGCAGCTGCCGGACTGGGCCAAGCCTGCAGGTTGGTCACGCACGCACACACACACACACACACACGCACGCACGCACACAAACGCGGCCTGCTGTTCCTCTGCTTCACTCTCCTTTACGCCTGACAGGGCACCCTTGCTGCAGTCTTGGAAGGACTGTGGTTGGTCAGAAAGTTTCTGTCCTCTGAGTGGGGAAGGTGAGCAGAAGCTGCTGCTCATTAACCATCTCATTAACACGCAGACTGTTTAATCACTGGCCAGTGTGAAGTCTACCTTTATAAAGGAAGTGGTCGTGCTGAAGAGGCTGAATGCAGGAGGCATATACTGTTGTTAAACTTCGGCAGACTTCATTTTTCAACTAAACGAATAACACTTGTATGTGTGTTCATGGTTTAAATGAGACAGTACTACTCCTGACAGAAGAGAAGTGGCGGCAGGCAGATATTGGATGTGACCAATAAGGACTAAAACTATGCGTTGGATTTAGCCGGGCTGTGACAGCTGGAAACATGCAGCGGCATGGAGAGATAAAACATGCAGAGGGGTAATGAGATGAGAGCACGAACTGACTGGATAAAAGAGATGGCTCTAATTAAAGGGATTACACACGCTTACACTGAGGCATAGGCTCAGAGGAGCCACGCTGCACGCAGATTATCTCACACACACACACACACACACACACACACTAATGTTCATAGAGCCTCCCTGTCATCTCAGGCCAGAAGTGGAGGAAGAGTTACCCTTGAGCAACTCCCGCTCAAACTGAGCTCAGAATAGTACAGAGGCAGCACACATGGGTATTTCAGCTGTCTTAGCAGTCAGAAAACGTGAAGAATTTAAAGATAAAATGGAGGAGATAACAGAGAGAGATGACATGAATCGCCCTCTGTTCTACGGTACTGTACCTCCAATCTTGGCGTTGTAGGCCACTCCGACTCCACAGATCCCATTGTTGGCCATCGCTGCCACCTCACCTGCACAACGAGTCCCATGCCTGGTGGGAGAAAGAGAGAACGAGAAAACGAGCGAGAGAGAGTGAACGGGAGCGAACGAGAGAAAGAAAGAACGAGAAAACGAGCGAGAGAGAGAGAGTGAACGGGAGCGAACGAGAGAAAGAAAGAACGGAGAGAGAATAGGGGGGGATGTAAGTCCTCATTTTGATGTGATTTACCCATATAAACACAGTGTACATTAGCTCCAAATGACAATTGTCTCCAGGCAGTGTGCATTATCTATGAATTGAGCTCTAGAAGACAGTAAATTAACAGATACAGGAGGTTGTGTAGGAATGCACTCCCTGCGATACTGTGATCTAAGATGCCATCGACAAAAACAAACTCATGTAGACAAGTCCTTGGCTCTAGCTGCCTCTCAGCTGTTCCCACTTGGTTGTAGCCCAGAAGAAAACAGTCAGTCAGTCAGTCAGTCAGTGAGCGTGGGTCATGAAACAGACTGTGCCCTTCCAGCAGGCCTGACCTTGAGTCTGGGGCCGCGGGGCCTGCCAGCAGCAAGGAAAGGCAAAATGAGCTGACATGCTACCATCTTACGGTGGGGGAAACAAATTAGATTGACCATTTCCACAAAAGAGCTTTCATTGGGTCTGTGCATCTCTGGTTTGATCTCTCCCTCTCAGCGCTGCAGGAGATCGGCGGAGAATGTGGCCCACCACATTCCAGTCAGGTTCATTCTGCCGCTCGCTCATCTCCACCGGACGGACACTAAAAGTCCTCCAAACCACCGGCTCCCAAGCGGATCGCAGGACAATCAGTGGGAGTGGATAATGCCAGGGTTAGGATACACCAGAGCAGCTACACTGCCCAAGAACACAGCCCAGCCAGCAGGCTCCCATTCAGGGTGAGTAAATAAACCAGTACTATGGTGTTCTATCATAGCCCAGGGGAAATACCCCAGTGGGCTGAGAGACCGACATCCTCCATTGATAACTTGCATGTGGTCTCAGCATGTGACTCTATGGAGCACTGAGACACCATAGCTCTATGAAAGCAGCAGCATATGCAAACTGTTAGCCATACACCTCGATGAGCAATTAAAGAATATGAAAGGGACTTAACTCCTCTAGTACCTGTCTTATAGTGGGACGTCTAGTAACTGCCATTTCATTCTGGGGGTCAGCTGTACTCAAACAACCTCTGCAACACTTTAACCTAATTTATCCAGGACTGACTGATGCGCGTTAGGCTAGGCTAATGTATTCCCTTCATTAAAACCACAGGGCGTCGACCAGACCCCGTTAAACAAGAGGATCAGAGAGCGTTGCACTGTGGCAGTAGATCAACCAATCCGCCTGAGATCTCTTTAGACACGGCTATGAGCTGCAGGTCAAAGGTTAATGTCAGAGTTACCCCTGAGTGCTCAATGTCCCACTAACAAGTGTCATGGGACCTGGATTAACTGCAGGACCAGAGGGCCTTTTAACGACATGCTTTAATGGTGTAAGGTAGAATGTGTAGAGGCAATTCAAAGAAAACTGGGTCATGAAGACCAGATCTGAAGCGAAGAACACATCTAAAAGAATGACGCACACACGCTCGCTCTCTTTCTCTCTCGTACACACACATACACACGACAAAGGTAAGCGAAAACACCCACATGTAGGCTGGCGGCTAGTACACCGCTAGTGTGAACTGACAATGGAAGATCGGCAATGAACTTAATCTCCACTTTCATACCAGGGCAGGTATGTTAGTCTCTGCCCAGGCAGTGTTTGTAAGTGATCCATCCCTTTGTAGCGGTAGGAAAGCAGGCCAGCGATGCAGCAGATAAGGCACAGCTCAGATGTCTGAAAGGATGTAGGGCAAGCCCAAGCTTATAACACCAGTCTGTCTTGAGCCCAGTCATATCTGCCTCTGACAAATACATATCCACCTAGATCTATCCGACACGTTCTTCTGGCATGTGATGTTGCTCGGGTAAAATCAAAGGATGCGGAAAATATCCCAATCTGAACATCTTCCAGAATCTAAGATGTGCGATCCTTTTGATGCAAAATGTTCTTTCCACGAGACAAGTGCATTTTGATCTATTTGCGCCACTGAAAAGGTGTATGAACATTTCTAAAAAGGTTGAAAATGATCCAGGAGAGGCCATTTGGAGTCTCTCGTGTTGCAAGACATCCCCGGGTCAGGAATCACACAATGGTGGCGTGTCGACTGGCCAGCAACACAGGACAGCAGCAGTCCATCTCAGAGCCACAATGTGCTTATCTGACCTCCTCATTCAGAGAATGTGGAGGACATAAATGGTCGGGTCAACAGCCCAGTCAATGACATCCTCCGAGTGAGTGGGGCTTTCCAGACTGTGGGTTGCTGCTCCAATGGAGAGGGATCAAAGCAAACATGCCACAGTCATCCGGTCTGGTCTAGTGTGGGGGTCAAGGATGAAAGTGGGATTTTGGAGGTGCTGGAACTGCTGATGAAATCTCCTGAATAAATGGTTTGTGAAGTCTTCTGTAATGGAAGAATGTACAAATGACAGACTGACCACGTGAAAGCTATAATGCCTTATTGTTGTCACTTGTTAAATCCACTTACATTTGTGTTAATTAAGTGGTGGAGACAGGTTAAAGAAAGATTTTTAAGCTATGAGAAAACTGAGACATGGATTGTGTATGTGTGCCATTCAGAGGGCAAGACAAAAGATTTTAGTGCCTTTGAATGGATTATGGTAGTAGGTGCCAGACGCACCGGTTTGAGTGTGTCAAGGACTGCAATGCTGCTGGGTTTTTCACGCGCAACAGTTTCCCGCGTGTATCAAGAATAGTCCACTACCCAAAGGACATCTAGCCAACTTCACACTGCTTCCCAAAATTGTGTCAACATGGGCCAGCATTCCTGTGGAAAGCATTTGATACCTTGTAGAGTCCATGCCCCAACAAAATTTCCCCCTTACACTAACTGGTTGTGCCACCTTTAGCTGCAACCAAATGCTTCCTGTAGTTGTTGATGTGTCTCTCATATCGCTGTAGAGGAATTTTAGGCACACACGTGCATGCAGAACTACTTTAACTCAGCGACATTTATGGGTTTTCAAGCGTGAACTGCTTGTTTCAACTCCTGTCACATCTCAATTGGGATTAGGTCTGTACTTTGACTAGAACATTACAAAACTTCACATTTGATTGTGTGTTTTGGATGATTCTCTCGACTTAATATTAGGAAGGCGTTCCGTATCTGTAACTCTGAAGGTAAGTGGAACTCTGTTATACTATGTTCCAGGCTTCCAGCCTAATAACCACTGGGGGTTCAACCAGCTGGCCGGAGTCCAGGTCAATTCCAACTCATTTCCTGATCCAATGGAAGCACAAAAACAAACAGAACATTACCAAGATTATCAATGACAATGTACTGTTTACATTTGACATTTTTAATCACTTATCCAGAGTGACTTACAGGAGCAAATAGGGTTAAGTGTCCTGCTCAAGGGCACATTGACAGATGTTTCACCTAGTCGGCTCAGGGATTCGAACCAGTGACCTTTTGGTCACTGGCCCAATGCTCATAACCACTAGGCTACCTGCAGCCAAATTGAATTTCAATTGATTAGATTTCCTGCATTACCTCAGCTTGTCATTGACATGGGATTGAACCCAACCTTGTGGTGTGGTTACAGAGGTTGTTACTGAGCAGAGCTCTGGTGTAGGCTATACGAGGGGACTCGGATGAATTGGCCTATCAAAACACACTGAGCCCCACTCTAGCAGAACAAAGTGACGTCTCTCACTCACACAGGGGAGGAGGAGGGAATCTTTCATCATCAAGTCACAGTGAGATAAATTAACATCACAGAGCCTTAATATCCCCCTGACACGTCTCACTGACAGTCTGGACTGATCTGACACACTGGCAGACTCACTTACCATCAGTCACAGACCAGAGGACAAAAACTCTACTTTATATTACTGCTGCAAAGTGTGCAGTTAAACGCCTTCCATAAAACAACCATCAATGATATATAATATAGATGAACTAAATGTACTTGCCTGGGATCAGACACTGACTCATGCGAGTGGGTCGGCCTCCATCTTATATTTCATGAAAGAATACACCGTTCAACACAAAGACTCAATCACACCGTGCTGGTATGATATAAATTACAGCATATAGAGAGGTGCATCATCAGTAATAGATTATAGTTATCCCTTCAGTTTCATTCAACGGTTACTGTTCGTAATGAGATCAGCTCTGATCCAATCCCTGGACCATCTGTTACAGGCATGTTGAATAACAATGTTTATTAACCCTCTCCGAGTCTCACACACACACACACACACACACACACACACACACACACACACACACACACACACACACACACACACACACACACACACACACACACACACACACACACACACACACACACACACACACACACACACACACACACACACACACACACACACACACACGTCTCATATTTGAGGTTAAAAATACAGTGGCTGCGGTTCCAGAATTTCTGGAAACTCGATTTGCTGTGGCTTAAGATCTCTGCTTATGTGCTGGATTTTTTAAAAGGTAGCTGCTGCCCGCCCGGGCCGCCTTCGTAGCTGCTGCCCGCCCGGGCCGCCTTCGTAGCTGCTGCCCGCCCGGGCCGCCTTCGTAGCTGCTGCCCGCCCGGGCCGCCTTCGTAGCTGCTGCCCGCCCGGGCCGCCTTCGTAGCTGCTGCCCGCCCGGGCCGCCTTCGTAGCTGCTGCCCGCCCGGGCCGCCTTCGTAGCTGCTGCCCGCCCGGGCCGCCTTCGTAGCTGCTGCCCGCCCGGGCCGCCTTCGTAGCTGCTGCCCGCCCGGGCCGCCTTCGTAGCTGCTGCCCAGTGCTCTACTGCCGCTTCCAGGACATGTTCCAACTACTGCATTCCTTGCCTCAGTAGGATATTAAGCATAAGAGTGATTTCATGTTCTTTTTATCAATAGGGGAGTCAGGCTACATGCAGCTATTTGCATTGTACACAAAATAAATGATAATAATAATATATGCCATTTAGCAGACGCTTTTATCCAAAGCGACTTACAGTCATGTGTGCATACATTCTACGTATGGGTGGTCCCGGGGATCGAACCCACTACCCTGGCGTTACAAGCGCCATGCTCTACCAACTGAGCTACAGAAGGACCACGATCAACATGTTCGTACAAACTTGCAGATTGCTTTTTGCGCCAATGCAAAACTCAAGTGGGCAGTTACATGCAGCCATTTTTGCAGCATATCAAACACAAGCAAGACATAGACACGCAGTCTAATTAGTGATTATAATGTTCCTGTTTCGCCATTGCCAACATCGGTTAAGCAGGTGGCAGACATGCAGTCAAAGTAGTAGTGTTCTTTTTCAGCAACTCTGGCTTGTGGCTACAATATGGCAGCAACTACAAAGATTAGCCTACATCATCACACAAAATGCTAATTGTTTTTGCTCCAATGCAATGTGTAGGGACTGCGTCCTGCTTGTGCAACTGTAATATCCGTTACAACAGACATAGAAGGTTGTAGCCTTCCTAATGGCCTTGAATGTTCGTTCAAATCGCCGCAGGGTTTTATTTTAGCTGTTCAGAACTATGAAGCAGAGGCTCAGCGACAGAGAAATGTGAAGGGAGGTGGAGTGTGAGCCGCAGCAACAGAGAAATGTGAAGGGAGGTGGAGTGTGAGCAGCAGCAGCAACAGAGAAATGTGAAGGGAGGTGAAGTGTGAGCATCAGCAACATAGAGAAATGTGAAGGGAGGTGGAGTGTGAGCAGCAGCAACATAGAGAAATGTGAAGGGAGGTAGAGTGTGAGCAGCAGCAGCAGCAGCAACAGAGAGAAATGTGAAGGGAGGTGGAGTGTGAGCAGCAGTAACAGAGAAAATGTGAAGGGAGGTGGAGTGTGAGCCGCAGCAACAGAGAAAATGTGAAGGGAGGTGGAGTGTGAGCAGCAGCAGCAGCAGCAACAGAGAGAAATGTGAAGGGAGGTGGAGTGTGAGCAGCAGTAACAGAGAAATGTGAAGGGAGGTGGAGTGTGAGCAGCAGCAACAGAGAGAAATGTGAAGGGAGGTGGAGTGTGAGCAGCAGCAACAGAGAGAAATGTGAAGGGAGGTGGAGTGTGAGCAGCAGCAACAGAGAGAAATGTGAAGGGAGGTAGAGTGTGAGCAGCAGCAACAGAGAGAAATGTGAAGGGAGGTGGAGTGTGAGCAGCAGTAACAGAGAGAAATGTGAAGGGAGGTGGAGTGTGAGCAGCAGCAACAGAGAGAAATGTGAAGGGAGGTGGAGTGTGAGCAGCAGCAACAGAGAAATGTGAAGGGAGGTGGAGTGTGAGCAGCAGCAACAGAGAGAAATGTGAAGGGAGGTAGAGTGTGAGCAGCAGCAACAGAGAGAAATGTGAAGGGAGGTGGAGTGTGAGCAGCAGTAACAGAGAGAAATGTGAAGGGAGGTGGAGTGTGAGCAGCAGTAACAGAGAGAAATGTGAAGGGAGGTGGAGTGTGAGCAGCAGTAACAGAGAGAAATGTGAAGGGAGGTGGAGTGTGAGCAGCAGTAACAGAGAGAAATGTGAAGGGAGGTGGAGTGTGAGCCACAGCAACAAAGAACATGTGAAGGGAGGTGGAGTGTGAGCCGCAGCAACAAAGAACATGTGAAGGGAGGTGGAGTGTGAGCCGCAGCAACAAAGAACATGTGAAGGGAGGTGGAGTGTGAGCAGCAGCAACATAGAGAAACGTGAAGGGGGTGGAGTGTGAGCAGCAGCAGCAACAGAGAAATGTGAAGGGAGGTGGAGTGTGAGCAGCAGCAACAAAGAACATGTGAAGGGAGGTGGAGTGTGAGCAGCAGCAACATAGAGAAACGTGAAGGGGTGGAGTGTGAGCAGCAGCAACAGAGAAATGTGAAGGGAGGTGGAGTGTGAGCCGCAGTAACAGAGAAATGTGAAGGGAGGTGGAGTGTGAGCAGCAGCAGCAACAGAGAAATGTGAAGGGAGGTGGAGTGTGAGCCGCAGCAACAGAAATGTGAAGGGAGGTGGAGTGTGAGCAGCAGCAACAGAGAAATGTGAAGGGAGGTGGAGTGTGAGCAGCAGCAACATAGAGAAATGTGAAGGGAGGTGGAGTGTGAGCAGCAGTAACATAGAAATGTGAAGGGAGGTGGAGTGTGAGCAGCAGCAACAGAGAGAAATGTGAAGGGAGGTGGAGTGTGAGCAGCAGCAACAGAGAGAAATGTGAAGGGAGGTGGAGTGTGAGCAGCAGCAACAGAGAGAAATGTGAAGGGAGGTAGAGTGTGAGCAGCAGCAACAGAGAGAAATGTGAAGGGAGGTAGAGTGTGAGCAGCAGCAACAGAGAGAAATGTGAAGGGAGGTGGAGTGTGAGCAGCAGCAACATAGAGAAATGTGAAGGGAGGTGGAGTGTGAGCAGCAGCAAGATAGAAAACATGTGAAGGGAGGTGGAATGTGAGCAGCAGCAACAGTAAACCCATGGGGTAATACCTCACCTAAGTCACTTTGAAACATTAAACTAACTCTGAGTAATTGCTCTACTGTAGTCTGGAATATGGGCACAAATCTTGGATCAGCGCCCCAAATCCTGGGCTAGAGCTCAAAACTGACATTGAATTAGTCCAAGTGCTAATTTTACTTTTATGTGATGACGCTGGGTCAATTGTCTTCATCCTTGCTTTAATTGACAACTGCAGTAGGTCAAATAATCAATCTCAGTCAGACCGCTAGCTGGCCGTTCCTCCTGGCAGAATTTACCATTAGGCACGGATCTAGGATGAGCATGCCATGCCCAAAGCCTCACCCGTAGGGGGAAAACTCAAAAACAATCCTCAGCTCAGTGTGAAGGAGCAACTCCATCCTTCCTTTGTCTGGGCTGCAGCAGAGCAAGAAATGAGGCTGGTCCCTGAGGAGCTGCAAGTCAGCCTGACCAGAACTACTGGAGCAGAGACAAGGCCATCGCCAGTCTTAACACCACTGACAAAGCCAGTTTTCAACTGAGCTGGCCAGAAAGTAATAGATAAAGGTAAACTGAGGAAAGAACACTGGAGACGGTGTTGGAATGATAAACTTATAGACAAACAAGACAAACTTCCCAGAAGTTTGGACTAACTTAACCGAAGGGCATATTAAAATAAAACAGGGAAGCTGATTTCCATGGTAAGGTAAAACAACATTATCATTGTGCTGTGAGAATGCTGATTTGGCTTTCTCCTTAGCTGGAACTCATATTTCATAGTTATCAGTTTCAATAGAACATGGCTCCCATACATACTGGTGTGGAACTAGAGGGCTGAAACCAAAAGGCAACAGTTTGATGAACTTTCGGGATGATGCAGCCAATTTGGTGCTCACATCCCCATGGCAACCAGCTGCCTCCTGAAAGGTCTTACATTAGCATAATAAATGTTTATACGAGGGGGAAAACCACAGGTGGAACTTCCATGAAGACAATATTTCAAACGGAGCCAGAAAAGGAGACATAATGGAATAAACAAATTAACGAGACAAATATTTTTATGTGGGAAAAACTACAGGTGGAACTTTAGAGGTTTCCTACAGATCAGAAACACAGTGCTAACAGCCATTATGTCCTTTCAGGTCATACATAAAGTTAGACCTATTATCATTGCGTAACATAATGACATTTCCTAAGGCATATCCAATTGGTTAAAATCCAAAATGGACACCCCACTACCCATAGTGCACTACTTTTTAATGATGCCAAAAGCAGTGCCCTACATAGGGAATAGGGTTCCATTTGAGCCTGGGCCGTAGTTCGGCTTTGTGTGAGAGCTCTTTCTTCTCTCTCAGATGGCATATTGGGCTATTGATAGCTTGGCAAGGCGCTCCTTCCACTCGCTCTGCTTTTCCTAACTTGAATTAATTACTGAGAAGAAAATCATTTGTGCTTTCTGAGGCTGGGCCAGTGGCCCCAGCTGATCATTAGGCTCTCTGCTCACTGCCTGCCTGCCGGGCCTCTGCCTCGAGGTAAATCTGGACAACTGCTCCGGCCCCGCTCCTACTTAATCAGCTGACTAATGAGTTGACCTACAGGACAAAAGGTCTCTCAGTGTTTATGGAACAGAGGCAGAGGGGGAATACAAAGCAAACATCTTGTGTAACTAATCTGAGACGCTGTAAAATGAATCAACCTGCGTTGTTCTGTGGAGTGCTCCTGATAAAGAGCCTTCCTCCCAACACTGACGACCGGTCACATTAGAAAGAGGGATTTAATGTTCCAAAGAAATGATGGGCTGTAATGAAGAACAAGCGTTCTCCTCCTCTAACTGATAACAATATTTGATAAGTCAGAATGCAAACTTATAACATCAATTGAAGTATTTCACTTGGCCCCTGCAGCCTTGGCACAGACACAAACATGTGTGTACACAACCTGACATGTGACAGTGATACAGCGGAAACTGAAAGCAAATACTACACACATGCCTCCTGTTACAAAGCAAGAGCTCTTTCTGTCTTGCACTAACAGACACAGAGCACTGGCACCCTGGAGGCCTGAGAAAAGGTGGTCAGATGATGATCACAAACACTTACTGCTACCAGCAATATCCCCAATGTTCACCCAATATACAGCTACATTACTGTGTGTGTATAACTACAGTACAGTTAATCTAAGTTTTTTGTCCTTGATGGTATCTTGCAGCAAGCCAACTTAATGTAATGCACTATTCAAAGTGGCAAATTCAAATGAGCCAACTCCTTGGCTATTTTTAATTAAAATATGAATAACATGATATCAGTCATAGTACAGCAGTTACAGCACCGTGTGATAAAATCAACTTCCTTCAGAATGTAAAAAAAAATACCTCAAGTCTACTTCCCACTGCTTTACCAAAATATCTCAAATAACAGAAAAGCCTCAGACTCAAAATCAATAACAAGAGAACCTCAGTTCAAATCTTGTGGAGATTATCACGCGCTATACCTAGCTGTAAAGCCTGCCACTCCCAACTGGGGAAGGGTATTTGGGGAACATTCAATACATAAAAAGAACCCCCCCCCCCAATTCCAATTTTAGCTCGCAGCAGAGGCCCCTAGGGAGACTGATCCTCCTGTTCTAAGACAGTAAGGCTGCAGACCCACAGGGCCAGATCACATGTTGACTTGAGAAACACGGGGCTGAATGGCCACATTGCTGCAGAGGAGCGTTCCTCATGCAGGGGAAGAAAGGGAGCTTTATGGAGGTGAACAGAACTCGGCTTTCTGCAGAGAACAGACCCTTACACAGCCTTACAGAGCTCCAGCCTGCCCACATGGTGTTTACACACACGCCTACACAAACCCCACGCAGTTACACACACGCCTACACACACACGCCTACACACACACACACACACACACACACACACACACACACACACACACACACACACACACACACACACACACACACACACACACACACACACACACACACACACCTCAGTCCTGCCACGGGGAAGCGAGGCAGAGCTGGGTGGCCGGAGATAAGGGCTGGGGTGAGCTAGGCAGGGAGGAGAGGACAAGCCAGGAGGATTCTCAGTCCAAAGGCATTTACTCCACTGCGTGTGTGGGATAGGGGAATCAACTGTCTGTTGGCTGTGTGTATGCTGGGGGAATCATAATAACGGATATGTGTGTGTGTGTGTGTGTGTGTGTGTGTGTGTGTGTGTGTGTGTGTGTGTGTGTGTGTGTGTGTGGTCAGTGGCAGAGCTCCATTGGTGTTAGCTCTTACTCCACCGTTTCACTTTCTCTCTTTGACAGCAGGAGGCTCAAGACCTATGGCTATACACACTAGCGTAGGAAGTAATGTACACTGTCATTTTACTTGAGGTCATCTCCATCTCTCCTTACACCAGTCTGACCTCCATGTGGACAGTGCCTGCTCCAGACCCATGCAGTCTCAGTTGGAGACCTTTGATTTCCACCAGCGTCTAACTATAACCTTTGTCTGTCATCACCAACCATGGTCAGCCTCAAGATAAAAAATGTAAAAAAGGGTATTTGGCTAGCAGCCCGAAACCAGCAGATTACGGAAAATAAAATAAAGGCCTTTCCAGAGCCAGGAGATTTGTCGTATTTTGTTAACGCTGATGAAATTAAATCGATCAATTCAGGGCAGCAGGGAAGACATCGGGGCAGTAGTAAACAAGTCTTAATGCCATCTGCTCAGGCCACTGCAGTAAAGCTGCTTTCTTCACAAATTCACTTAATCCCAGGAGATTTACTCCATTTAACTAGGCCACAGAAATGCCCTGGTAGCAGCTGGGTGATTTAAGACTCTAAAGCACATGTGCTTGCTCTCGATTGGGGGGAGACCCAAAACCCATTGAGATGTTCTCCGGCCCTCTAAGAGTCTACTACTTCAATCTGTCTCCCGGCTTATTAAAATAACTCAACTGTCACATTCAACATATTCATTGACTGCATTTCCCTTTCCAGTCAGAGAAGCTCTGCTCTAACAGTAGTGGGTAGCCCAGCACCTGAAAGGCCTGGACCCAAGCCAGAGCGATGGTGACCATAACTCACTCCATTACACCACCACCACTTTTGGCTTTGTCTCGCTCCCTCTCTCAGCCGACTGCATGAGAAAATACAGTATTTTTTATCAGAACATCACAATGAAACAGCCTATTCATGTAGAGGCGTGACGTTTCCTGTGTCCTACACATCTCTCCTCTCAGAACTGAATCATTATGTGGCATTGGCACACGACGTGACTCGTATCTTTCCATGATAATCATGCATTGACGTCAATGGTAGATATGAATAAAGAATCAAGTTAGGCACGGGGAGAACAAATTCTGCTGTCACTGAAACAGTGTATTTAAATCAGGGTCTTACCGGTTGTCGTTGAGTTGTGTGTATCGTGGCTGAGGGTCTGGATCTCCATCGTTCACATCATAGCTGGCATCTGGGTCCTACAGGCAGACAGGGACAATCAGAATCACTCATCTATGATAAGAGGTGCAAAAGTCAAGGGGTGAATACCAATAGTCCAAAATGGCCTCCTCTCCTCATCAACATGGATCATGGAAATGAAGCCACCTTAAACTATTGAGATTCAGCAACCCCAGCCTTGAAGCCAGGGGTAAGATGACGGTGATACTCACATAGTTTGATATAAGGTCCGGGTGGTTCTTCTCTATACCATCGTCCAGGATGGACACCACCACTCCCTTCCCAGTGTAGCCCAGCTCCCATGCACCTTTGGCATTCAGGTCACGATGATTAGTATTGTACTGTAGAGTAGAAAACACCAAAACCAGTCAATAGAGTCTAAAGAGCCATTACAAGACACGCAAGAGAGATGACAAAAATGATCAAACTTTGCATTATCAAATTAAGCAATATACCTCAAACCCCCCGGGGTGCCTTATTGCTATTATAAACTTGTTACCAACGTAATTAGAGCAGGAAAAAAAAGTATGTTTTGTCATACCTGTGGTATACGGTCTGATATATCACGGCTGTTAGCCAATCAGCATTTAGGGCTCGAAACACCAAGTTTATAATTGTTTTTAGACTATGAAAGAAAAAATATATACAGCGATCGTCACCAAACAGAAATACATAGATGAGTGTTTTCCGGTCACAACTTGCAGACTTGTTTACGTGCTCCTTGTCACGCCTTGGTCATTGTATTTTTTGTTTTTGTTATATGTTTGGGTAGGCCAGGGTGTGACATGGGTTTATATGTTGTGTTTCGTATTGGGGTTTGTATTATTTGGGATTGCGGCTGATTAGGGGTGTGGTATAGGTTTGGCTGCCTGAGGCGATTCTCAATTAGAGTTAAACTTTTTCACTCCGGACGTTTTATCTGGAAATGGTTTGTCAGGACTTCCAACAGTTGAAGCTAAGTAGTAACATTAACATGATTCCTTCTAATTGCAGTCGCTGTACTCATAATTTACAGGAGAACGATCGCCTTACGGCGTGGATAGCTGTGCTACAAGCCCAGCTTCAGACGCAAACGTTAGGCAAGGGTAATTTCAGTGTCGGAAAGGATGAAACAGCGTCTGTGCCACCAGGAAGTACAGATAGTAATGTTAGTATAAATCCCCTCACATGGTCCCCGCAGCTGGACAACTTTCTCATGGCTTCTGGAGGGAAATGCTGTAGGAATGCTCAACCGGTATCGCTCATTCAGCCGACAGAAACTTTCAACCGGTTCTCCCCATTAAGCAGCGAGTCGGAGTCAGAGGTCGAGCCTTCTCTGGTCTCTACTCCTCCCGTTACGGGGTCTGAGACGCCGAAGGCTCCCACCATTAGCTCTGACAAATTGAAAACCCTAGTCATTGGCGACTCCATTACCCGCAGTATTATACTTAAAATGAATCATCCAGCGATCAGACTCTGTTTACTAGGGGCAGGTCTACCGACATTAAGGCTAATCTGAAGATGGTGCTGGCTAAAGCTAAAACTGGCGAGTGTAGAGATATTGTTATCCATGTCGGCACCAACAATGTTAGGATGAAAGAGTCAGAGGTCACCAAGCGCAACATAGCTTCAGCGTGTAAATCAGCTAGAAAGATGTGTAGGCATCGAGTAATTATCTCTGGCCCCTTCCCAGTTAGGGGGAGTGATGAGCTCCACAGCAGAGTCTCACAACTCAATCGTTGGTTGAAAACTGTTTTCTGCCCCTCCCAATTTGTAGCTAATTGGCCTTCCTTCTGGGACTCACCCACAAACAGGACCAAGCCTGGCCTGTTGAGGAGTGACGGACTCCATCCAAGCTGGAGGGGTGCTCTCATCTTATCTACAAAACATAGAGCCCTGTCTAACTCTCCTAGCTCCACAATGAAATAGGGTACAAGCCAGGCAGCAGGCTGTTAGCCAGCCTCCTGCCAGCTTAGTAGAGTCTGCCACAAGCACAGTCAGTGTAGTCAGCTCAGCTATCCCCATTGAGACCGTGTCTGTGCCTTGACCTAGGTTGGGCAAAACTAAACTAAGACCTCCTCCATTCCTGCCATTATTGAAAGAGATCGTGATATCTCACATCTCAAAATAGGGCTACTTAATGTTAGATCCCTCAATTTAAAGGCAGTTATAGTCAATGAATTAATCACTGATCATAATCTCCTATAGGAATTCAGGGAACTCAGTGAGGAAGGCTGTATATGGCCCAGGAGGCCTGTAAACAGTAGCAATAAAAAGTGATTGGGTAGGCAGCATATATTTCATGACTAGAAGCTCAAAAAAGACAAACGTTGGGGGTTTTATTGTAAATTTTAATTTGCTATCGTAAATGTTATGGGGATATGGTCACCTTGTAGTCATAGCAGATAATATTCACATTTTTGGTGACTTCAATATTCACATGGAAAAGTCCACAGACCCACTCCAAAAGGCTTTCGGAGCAATCATCGACCGAGTGGGTTTTGTCCAACATGTCTCTGGACCTACTCACTGCCAGAGTCATACTCTGGACCTAGTTTTGACCCATGGAATAAATGTTGTGGATCTTAATGTTTTTCCTCATAACCATGGACAACCATTTTATTACGTTTGCAATTGCAACAAATAATCTGCTCAGACCCCAACCAAGGAGCATCAAAAGTCGTACTATAAATTCTCAGACAACACAAAGATTACTTGATGCCCTTCCAGACTCCCTCTGCCTACCCAAGGACGTCAGAGGACAAAAATCAGCCAACCACCTAACGGAGGTATTCAATTTAACATTGCACAATACCCTAGATCCTCTGACAAATCAACTGTAAATGCCGGTGTTCCTCAAGGTTCCGTTTTAGGACCACTATTGTTTTCACTATATATTTCACCTCTTGGGGATGTCATTCGAAAATATAACGTTAACTTTCACTGCTATGCACATGACATACAGCTGTACATTTCAATGAAACATGGTGAAGCCCCAAAATTGCCCTCGCTCGAAGCCTGTTTTTCAGACATAAGGAAGTGGATGGCTGCAAACTTTCTACTTTTAAATCTGGACAAAACAGAGATGCTTGTTCAAGATCCCAAGAAACAAAGAGATCTTCTGTTGAATCTGACAATTAATCTTGATGGTTGTACAGTTGTCTCAAATAAAACTGGAGGACCATGGCGTTACTCTGGACCCTGATCTCTCTTTTGATGAACATATCAAGACTGTTTCAAGAACAGCTTTTTTCCATCTACGTAACATTGCGAAAATCAGAAACCTTCTGTCCAAAAATGATGCAGAAAAATAAAACCATGCTTTTGTTAATTCTAGGCTAGAATACTGCAATGCTCTACTTTCCGGCTACCCGGATAAAGCACTAAATAAACTTCAGTTAGTGCTAAATACGTCTGCTAGAATACTGGCTAGAACCAAACAATTTGATCATATAACTCCAGTGCTAGCCTCCCTACACTGTTAAGGCAAGGGCTGATTTCAAGGTTTTAACAAAGCATTACATGGGCTTACATGGGCTTGCTCCTACCCAAATTTCCAATTTGGTCCTGCCGTACATACCTACACGTACGCTACGGTCAGAAGACGCAGGCCTCCTAATTGTCCCTAGAATTTCTAAGCAAACAGCTGGAGGCATGGCTTTCTCCTATAGAGCTCCTTTTCTATGGAATGGTCTGCCTACCCATGTAGGAGACGCAGACTCGGTCTCAACCTTTAAGTCTTTACTGAAGACTCATCTCTTCAGTAGGTCATATGATTGAGTGTAGTCTGGCCCAGGAGTGTTAAGGTAACGGAAAGGCTCTGGAGCAACAAACGGCACTTGCTGTCTCTGCCTGGCTGGTTCCCCTCTCCACTGGGATTCTCTGCCTCTAACCCTATTACAGGGGCTGATTCACTGGCTTACTGGTGCTCTTCCATGCCGTCCCTAGGAGGGGTGCGTCACTTGAGTGGGTTGAATCGCTGACATGGTCTTCCTGTCTGGGTTGGCACCCCCCCTTGGGGTGTGCCATGGCGGAGATCTTTTTGGGTGGGGTGGGTGGGGTTATATCCTGCCGGTTTGGCCCTGTCCAGGGGTATCGGATGGGGCCAGTGTCTCCTGACTCCTCCTGTCTCAGCCTCCAGCATTTGTGCTGCAGTAGTTTGTGTGGGGGGCTAGGATCAGTCTGTTATATCTGGAGTATTTCTCCTGTCTTATTCGGTGTCCTGTGTGAATTTAAGTATGCTCTCTAATACTCTTTCTCTCGGAGGAGGACCTGAGCCCTAGGACCATGCCTCAGGACTACCCGGCATGATGACTCCTTGCTGTCTGGCCGCCGTGCTGCTGCTCCAGTTTCAACTGTTCTGCCTGCGGCTATGGAACCCAGACATGTTCACCGGACGTGCTACCTGTCCCAGACCTGCTGTTTTCAACTCTCTAGAGACAGCAGGAGCAGTAGAGATACTCTAAATGATTGGCTATGAAAAGCCAACTGACATTTACTCCTGAGGTGCTGACTTGTTGCACCCTCAACAACTACTGAGATTATTATTATTTGACCATGCTGAGCATTTATGAACATTTGAACATCGTGGCCATGTTCTGTTATAATCTCCACCTGGCACAGCCAGAAGAGGACAGGCTACCCCTCATAGCCTGGTTCCTCTCTAGGTTTCTTCCTAGGTTTTGGCCTTTCTAGGGAGTTTTTCCCAGCCACTGTGCTTCTACACCTGCATTTCTTGCTGTGTGGAGTTTTAGACTGGGTTTCTGTACAGCACTTTGAGATATCAGTTGATTTAAGGGCTTCATAAATACATTTGATTTGTTTGGGTGATGTGGCCCATGAGAAATGTGTCAGGCTGCATTAGACATCAATCATAACAGAAAATGGCAAAATCCCCATGGGAGGCAGACTGCATCCTTTGGCACCAGATAGGCTTACAACCTCCTGTGGCGCTAGGCACACAAAGACATAGACAGATAGATAGGCAGACTCGACACTCAGCATGTAGCATCAGTCCCAGATCAGACAGACCAGACTCAGCATACATCTCTCAGAGCCACCCCGAGTGTCTGTTCGTGGACAATCAGCTAGCAGGGTAATGGTACAGAGAGACTTCTACACAGGCCTTTTGATATTCTCTCCTTATCATACTTGACCTTTGGTCAAACACCATGTTTGATGCCTTGCCGTTCTCACACAGCCATTTCTCTAGAATGCTGCCGCAATTTAATGTAATTTGTCTGAAAAGTGCCCTCCTATTTTCCTCTCATCCAAACCCTTTAGTGTCAGATACCAAGGCCTTCAGTGTCAGATACCAAGGCCTTTAGTGTCAGATAACCATGGCCAAAGCTTTGATCTGTGCAGATTCATCTCACTCAGAAAATCCTGCTCAAATCTGACTCAAAAGTAGAAATTACCATGAAAATTATCCAGGTTCTTGTCATGGTCTTGGACATTGGCATTTGTCTTTTTCCTATACCTAAATTGACCATTCTTACTGCATTAAATATTGGCACATGAACACATTTTCCTGCCTTTGAAATCTCACACTGTGCTTTGAGATTTTTCCATAATTTATCCAGTGATATGAGCTGCTGTCATACATATAAATAAGCAGAGTTAGCAGAGTCTATCCGTGTCCTTATCATAGAGACAGTGTAAACTGACTACACAGATACTATCTGCCACCGAGAACCACCTGGACTGAGACTCTCAGACTAGGCTCTCAGACTAGGCTCTCAGACTAGGCTCTCAGACTAGGCTCTCAGACTAGGCTCTCAGACAGCAGCACCCCATCTAGAACACTGTTTTGCCTGACAGCACCCTTGCTACATGCACACTACACCCTTGAACACCACAACATTATTATACCTTTGCTACAGCTACATCCTCCCACTAAACCTAAATACTGCATACTCTCTACTCCTCGTACCTCACTCCACAGTAGCCTTACTAAACCCACTCTACACACACTAACAGCAAGCAGCACCAGCTATACCTCTCCATACTTCTCCATCGCAGGGCCCCGGGTTCCCCGCCTCCCTCTGTAGCGTGATTGTAAACTGCTTAAGTCAAATCAGAGTGCCTGGAGAGTTAGCTAGCGAGCTGTGTGCGACAGAGCTGTGAACTCCGGAGGGGAATTAAATGTAGCTAGTCACACTGGTGAAGTCAGCCCCCAATAGCAGCTCGGAGACATGGGGCGAAATTGGATTTGCTTCAGCACCAGCGTGCTGGAGAATAAGGGAGGAATGTTTGTTTGTTGAGAATTACAATCAACTATTTTATATTGCCTTGAACCTTCTTTGAGACTAATTAAAGGTGGAGCAAAGTGAAGAGAAATCACAACTTGTTCTCACCGTTTCTTTCATGGACCACTGGATCAGACTGTGTAACCTTCTCAAAGTCAAAGTGCATCACCTTGCATTTAAGATGATACATACAGTCAATAACTGAGACTGGTTTAATTTCAGTCCTTTATTTGTATTCACAGCCTCGTTCGCAGACTGTGCCATTGTCTGGGGAATAAAATAAATAGATGAATTCAATTTAAGACTGGAAACCCAAATGTGTATGCCGTTCTGATAATGGACTCCTAAATGACCATGGTCATTAAGCAGTCCATTCTGCATCAACCAAGACGCTTAATCGCATCCACTCCTTCAGACAAAAGGGCCTCCATGTTTAAATACAGTCTATTGAACAGAGAAAAGTAGATTTTTTTTTACTCAGCCAACAGGGAACTATCCACGGAGTCATTGAAAACGGGCAGATCAAACAGAGCGCTGGGCCCTGCTGTGTCACTGTATGGGCTCTTATGTCATTTCCCTTTTAATAAAGAGACTGGCTCTATAGAGCCCTGTGCATCCAGACATAACAGTGCACACAGCCGAGCACAGGGAGGAATTACTGATCAACTGAGAAGAGGTTTGAACTGTTTGTCTCCTGACAACAACGTGGCTTCAGTGATGGACAGTCGTCTGGAGAGGTTGTTTCTGAAATGTCAGTCCATACACTGAGGAAGCCATTGTGGCTTATTTATGACGGCAATGAAGCGCTGAGAGTGGGTATTGATTTCTCTCCCTACGCATGAGACACATTCTTCCTCATATTTTTCCTATTGAGAGATAATAAAGTGATAAAGATTGTTAAACGTCAGCCAGACTTGGTCTACTCACCAGGTACCACTGCTGGGTAAACTTGGGATCTGAGGGCTCCGTGTAGATGTCCCTCTTCTTCCTACTCTTCACCACCTGCTGTTCTGCCCACATCACCTGAGACAGAGACAGAGACAGAGAGATCAGTCACGATATCAAACAGAGAGACGTGATTACATTCGGCTTGGACACTCCATTAAAGCTGGAATCCTTAATGGTGAAGCTGCGAAATTACAACAAGTTATTGCAAACAACTTTGTACTGGTGAGAAGCAGCAGAATGTGTACTGCAATCTTTTGGTTATGTTGGGCGAGGCGCCTCACATTCACTTCGTCAACAAAACAGAAACAATAACAAAAGCCGTGGGGCAGACAGTGGCACCGTTTCCCCTACTGCGGATTCCATCTTTAAGTAGACTCGCTCACCATGCTAATATGAGGATGGGAACGCCACTACTCCTCTAGTAACAGGGATTTCAACCAGAGGGCCAGTACTGAAGTAGCCGTGCTAAAACGGCACTCAATATACCAGAGGAAGACCATTAGTACAGGGTATAAGGAATAACGATGAGCAGGAGGGAACATGAGGGTCACCGTTTGCCCCGAATGAAAGAGAAATCTAGTTCCAGCAAGCAGAGCGGGATGACAGCAGAGAGAGATAAAGGGAACAGCAGTTCTAACATGCATATTCAGGAGCCCCTCATTAGAGACCGAGCCTAACGACGGCCTAGGCTGAGACTAATTACAACTGCTAGAGGAGGCCACACACACAGAAACACACAATCTCACATTCACGCAGACAGATACAGACCCACATTACCATAGAATGGAGGATACACACACACACACACACACAACGACACCCAGTCTTTGTCCTCGGTCTCCCTCCTCACTGTGCTCTGCCTCCTCACACAAAGCCCTGGTAATAACAGTAGGCAGGGAAGGATTTTTCTGGATTATGTGTGCATTGTGTTTTATTTCTTATTTTATTACCAGGTATTACTGCGCTTTTGGAGCTAGAAACTGTGTAAGCGACCAAAAAATGTGATTTGAGCTATTCTTCTCTGGGAGGTCTGGCCGGCGTGCTGCAGAAAGTGTAGACAGAGGCAGATTGCACACAGCGACAACCCTGCGTCACACCCCATCTAAGGGCTGCTGTCTCCTTGTACAGTGGAGCAGCTGAAAGGGACACAGGCAGAGAGGGGAGTGGAGAGAGGGGTGTGGAATAGAAGCTGCAGCAGGGAGACAAGAGACTGCTGCAAGGACAGAGAGGCAGGCATGAAGGACAACCAGGAACCACAGCAGCCCCCTCTCAATGACACCAAGGTAACTACCGACAACACACACCTTTATGCGCTGCCCTCCAACCAATAATTGGTGTACAGAAGTAAAACATAAAACATTGGGGAAGAAATCGGACGTGTTTACATGAATCAGTTTTGAAAGGCCGTTGCTGGTTGGCAGTTGAACAGAATCACACTGGAGCAGATGCTTCCACAGTGGGTGGCCCCTTCACAAGGTCAACACATTAAGAAGAATGGGGGACTGGGGGTGGGGCGCTACTGTACTGACAGCAGCAATATGAAAACAGAGATAGGGGGATTTGTCTGTGTCCTACAGCTGGGGATATCAGATGAAATAGTGGGGCATGGATAGGGGAAGAGGTTTAGGGAGGCTGAACCACTCTCCCAGGTCAGTCAATGGGGGCATCACAATACAAGAGGCTTCCCCTCTTATGTCTCCTCGTCTCTGCACTGACACTAAGGTAGGTGAAAGCCAAATGACAGGATGCCTACCAGGAATTTGCTGTCCCAGTTTAATGTCAGTGCAGGTAAGGGAAAGGAGATGAGAGGAAGCTACGTTAGACTATTGAGATGTACCATCCGACTTCACTCCATTACCCATGAGTCCATGTGGCTTCCTGTCAGGAAGCAACACAGTTTCCATTGGTCTCTAATCCAGGCTGCAGTCATGGAACAGAGTAGATAGTGTTGCTTTCCTCTTTCTTCTCCCCACAGACCAGTCATCAGCTTTACACTCACCAGCTCCCCACAGACCAGTCATCAGCTTTACACTCACCAGCTCCCCACAGACCAGTCATCAGCTTTACACTCACCAGCTCCCCACAGAACAATGACGACTGAGGCGACCGGGGTCATCAAAAACAAAGTTTCAAAAAGGAAACCGTGATATTGCATGGCCAGAAGCAACAGTTTCCCCCTGACTGTTAAGTCTCTTACTCTGCGATTTACTGGCAGCCACAGAATGAGGCTAGGTCAGCCATGCGGAGTGCGAGAGGGCCAAAAGAGGGAGGGAGAGGACCCCTTTAATTGCGCCGTTCCACGGTCTGGGCTCGTTCTCCTGCAAACAAGGCATTAACAAGGCCTGCTACAAGACCCCTTAATCACAGCTCAAGCACACTCAGTCAGGCATGCAGATTAGCTGCTGGTACTGGGCTCACTATGTGGTGTGTGTACTGAGAACACACGAAGCACATTAGGGAGAAACCTCACTTTGCATGAAAACGGTCTCTATGGTAACTCAGGGCACCACTGTTAACCCTCTGAATTTGGCCAATGGAGCCTGTCATTGCTATCACGAACTCTGCCAACCACAATACAACCAGAAAGAACACTGTTGATAGTTTGTTACCTTGATGTTCCAAATGGAAAACCTCCATCCAGTTCAACCAGGGGAGATGAGATTAGAAATGGAGGTTCTGGACTGTTAATGAACAGTCTGCTAAGCTCAGACAGCGTCAGCCTGGGGGGTGGGGTTCAGTATCTCTGAGGTTATTGATTAAAACAGGTCAGCCATGACAGTGAGTGTCCCAGAGTAGCTAAATCCCCTCTCAAGATGCACAGGGTTATCAGTAGCGCCTGACTGCATAGAGGATGGGTAGACTAAACCTCACACGGAGCAACCAATCCTTTCCATATGACTGCTCTCTTCAATTAGCCTAACGGATCACCCCCAGAAAAAGCATTAAATGGGGCTTGTGTTAGTCTTGACACTGAGAACATTTTAATAAAAGTATTTCATACGAGACAGGGAATGAATAAACATTTTGAATGGATGGATTTAAAATCAACACAATAAGACAAGAGCAGTTAACTTTGTCTGAGTTTTTAGTTTACCACAGATTACCTTCCGATCCTGTCAAGGCCGACGGACGTTTCCAATGTTCATTACACTTAAAGGCCTTTGCCAAAGTTTCCCTATCGCAAACAGAGATAATTAAGCAAATGTTTGAAAAGGGAAACATCGGAGCGAGCCAGAGAGGGAGTCTCCGGGAATTCTTAAACAGACCGAGTGAGGTGGGACAGAACAGAGGGAACCAGCTAGCATTTAACAGATAAGATCTCCATTATAAATGGGTCCGGATGCCAGCTATCGGAGACGGCTTTTCTCCTCGCTCCAGACCATTCACATACAGGACCCCGGCTGCTTGGTTAAACACTGCTGTCCAGCAGATACTGAGCAGACAGGTCTCTGTGCCTTCCTTCCTGCGGTCTTCTCTTCCCCTCCATATACAAACATGAACACAACCAAAACAAAACACAACCTTTGGCCCACACCAAAGTAACTACCACAGCTAGAGTACTATTACTATGGCAGAGCATGGCTGTAGTGTTACATTGCTGTAGTAAAGGTAGCTGTACAGATTGTAAAATGATTAAGTCCAGGGCTTTTCCCTGACCACATGGCCTGCCCAGGAAATACTGATGGCTGGATTGATGGCATTTCCATGGGTATATCATTTAGGCCTAACTAACACAATTGCACTACATCAATGGTCTTACAACAGCAACACAATATTAGAGCAATGCATCACCATTAGAAGTGAATGAGCAGCCGGGCCAAGCCCAGGCATTAGCTCCTCGATCAGTGGGGTCTGTCAGCCAGGCTGAGTTTTGGCAGAGTCCCTGGCCGTTTAGTCCACAGTAATGTGAGAGTCTTTGAGCAGGGTTTATTGCTGCTTTTGTTTGGGATCCATCTCCCCCAGTGTGACTGCTGTGGGCCACAGGGCTGACCTGAGCAGAGGGAGGTGCAGGGAGGCTCCCCTTTCGCTGAGGTGCTCTGGGAGAAAAGGAATTCAACAACAGGAAATGGAGCGGCGGCTAGAGAGGAAATCCCGTCAGTTGAGTGGTGAGTGGAGGGGTGGGGAGTGGGGTTGGGGCGGGAACCGTGTTGTTTTGGTGCTGTGCTGCTAAGGGTAAGAGGAGATAGGCCACACAACGCTTTTCCCACTGTGCACCTGCTCAAGACAAACAGCGGTGAGACTTGGCCACACAGTTCCCTGGCTGAATGACAGTCTGGGCGGCAGGGTAGCCTAGTGGTTAGAGTGTTGGACTAGTAACCGGAAGGTTGCAAGTTCAAACCCCCGAGCTGACGAGGTCTGTCGTTCTGCCCCTGAACAGGCAGTTAACCCACTGTTCCTAGGCCGTCATTGAAAATAAGAATTTGTTCTTAACTGACTTGCCTAGTTAAATAAAGGTAAAATACATTTTTTTAAATGACCTCCCATAACACTGGGAAACCAAAACATGGGTTCTCTACAGTCTGCAGGAATGGGCTGGGTAGGGGAGGTGTCCACTGGCAGAGTGCAGTAGCACTTAGTCCTTCCCTTAAAACACAATGGACTTCCCATGACACCCTATATTTACAGGGGATTTTCAATTGTGGGTTCCCAGGGGATGTCAGTTAGTTCCCTGGACATCAGTCTGTGGGTTTGTGTTACAAGCCCTGTCTCTCTGATCTTCCCATCTGGACCTGAGCTGCGCTGAGTGACAAACAGTGAAGTTCTGAGCGGCTGCTGCAGATGGCAGGACATTCATTGTGCCGCAGTTCAAACACTCACCTTTCACAGCCATGGAAACACAGCCAGAGCCCAAAGAGGGAAACATGAGACCAGACTACAGACTAAGACTACAAAGTGAACTACACACAGCACCAGCCACACAAAATCACAGACCTTTTAAACAGGGCCCCATCACTCAAACACACACACACACACACACACACACACACACACACACACACACACACACAGGGATGGAGGAGAAATCATCACACAAGACAGGCATTAGAAATCAAACTGGAAACCTAATCTATTCAGAGGTGGTTTGAGAATGGGGTCATTAGACACTACAGTATAGCCAAGCACAGTATATGTGTGTATGTGATTAACATGTTTAGGATGTTCTCACCTCCCAGCCCTAACGTAAAGCAGGGAAAGGAAACGGATTGGGTAGATGCTGTAGGGTGTCAGAGACATCCATTAAAAGTTGGTGATAAATGAGAGCTCAGGTTTCTGGCACTCTGCCCTGTTGTTCACTCACCGTGGTCCCCTCTGCGTCGACCCTCGCCCCCACTGCCTGCCTAATGGCCGCTCCACAGGTGGTGAAGTACCTGTGGCTCCTCCAGTCATGTTATGGAATATAAATGAACCCATCCAACCGAGCTACAGTAGTGACTCTCAACCTCTTCACATCCTGCCCTCCATCACCCCTCACCTCTCCCACTGGCTGTGTTGTTAATGGGAGGTGCATTACAGTATGACTCTAGATTAATTAATAATCTTTCAACAAGCCCAATCCAACCCCCACCCTCTGTTGCAGCTGGTGAAGTCATGTTATTGATAAAAACCCATCCTTCCCTACACTCACATCCTTCCACCCTCTCTAGCTGCACACTCACTCTCAACCTCCTCATGCACTTTGATACACTCACCCACCCAACATGATCTACACACACTCACACCTCCCAAGGTGTCTTACCTGAGGCTCTTTTTGTAGACGAACGTGCGTCCCTCGGTGATCCGACAGAGACCTCTTCTCCACAGAACGGTGCCGGAAGTGATAGAGGTCACCAAATACCTGCAGACGGACACATACACACAGGATTATTAATAGTGTCACCCAATACTTGCAGACACACAGAAACACAGTGATTAATCTCAGCGTCACTGATGCAGCATCAGTGTATCAGCATCACTACATGTTAGGGAGGCATTCCATTTGCAAGGGGCCTCTTTACACCACTTCCACAACACAAACTAGGTCCAGGAGAGATACTTGTGTAGCTCAAAATTGTCAAGAGACAAATCTAGATTCAAATCTCTCTTTAAGAGATGTTTCTCACACTACCTCCGGGACAAGGTTTCCGTTATCCTGTAATAGCCGGCTTTTGTCCTGTCAAAAATAGAAAAGTCAATAAATAAAATTGCCGCCGGTAGAATAAGAAGAAATCCCATTGCAAAATAATGTTTTTCAGCCTATTTATTTATGGAAATACCAGTCCATGTAAAAACATTTGACTGGTCATGCTTAAAAATGTGTCTATAGGTGACTTTGTATAATTTAGTGGAATTAAATTGGTGCGTGTACATTTTATTCGTTATGCATCTCATTTTTTATCCCACCCGTATAGCATACAGATACAGAGCCTTTGAGTGGAATATCTGTCAGGACAGCGGAAGCGCAGCTCCTGTCTTGTGGTGCTTTCATTACAACTGGGAACTCTGAAAAATACGAGGTCAAATCATGACGACAGTGATCTTGGAATTCCGAGTTGGATGACCCCAGTCATCCAGTTGGAGCTTTTTATATTTTCAAGTTGTCTTGAACGCGGCATCACGAAAGGCAGGCTTCATCAGAACGTCACACACCACTTTGCAATGAGCTGGAGGCAAGATGCATTTTGAAAACATATACTTATTTGAAACCTGAACGTTCTAATACATGAGGCATGGTGTTAACCCACTAATTGTATTATGGAATGAACATTATTGCGTTGCCTACTGCCTGGTGCGCATTGCTGCGCTTATAATGTGAAGAAATAATGTTATTAATATTAAGCTAAACGTTTTGATCTGCTGCATCAGACTCATTGCTTTTTAACATTTGTTTTATATAGCCTAGGCCTACTGGTTGTATGCATTTGGAATCTATCGTCCCACACCTGTCCCAGAGTTCGTTTGGAATAGGCTATTTCTTTCTCGACAAGCTGACCAACAGAATGGGTAGCCTAAACTTCTCTACTATAGTAGATTGACAGGCTAGTGATTTTGCTGTTCGTTACTTGGCTGAGGAAAAGTAAATGGACAGTTATTCTAACATGTTCAAAGTGAACATCAGAATTCATTAAGAACGACAGTACATTGTTGAATTCTAGATTTGCATGTTCTGTTAATATGAATTAGCATAATCTAAATGTAATTTCTGTCATTCTGAGCACTGTGGGTGGACACCTTTAATCAGGTTACCCACCCAATGCATATGGGTCCGATAAATTAAAATGCTGCTGGTCAAATGTCCTGCACCACACTTTCCTAAGGGGAATCCTGTGAAAACCTGCTCTGGGGGTAGTGTTGGAGACATAACCACTTCTGCGTGTTAAACTGCAAAGACAACGGCTCTCCCACACCACATGCAATAATTACCTTTATACCAGTAGACAGCATTTTTTTTTTAAAGTATCCACACATTTGTGAATCCTTGCATTAAATCAAGTGTGCAACACTGTGCAATATGGTTTAGTTGAGAACTTTTTTATATGCTAATGCTATTTACAGTGTGCTAATAGCTGCACTCACAAGAAGCAGGAATATGGTTTTTGGCCACACCACATCCCAGGCTAGTGTAAACAGAAAAGTAACATATTTGATGTTGAAGAGAGATAGATCTCACTAGACATATTTTCCTCATTTAAATCCATTTAATACATGACGGAGTGAAGCCAGAAGCCAGACAACATGGCCGGTTAAAGCAGGGCGGTCAAATTCATTCCATGGAGGTCCTAGGGTCTTTGGGTTTTTCCTTTCAATTAAGACCTAGACAACCAGGTGAGGGGTTCTTTAATTAGTGACTTTAAATTAATCAATCAAGTACGAGGGAGGAGCGAAAACCCACAGACACTCAGCCTTCCGTGGAATTGAGTTTGACACGGGTGTTAAAGTTTGGAGGATGAAACATCCAATTCATTCTGACTTATGGATTCATGAAAATATACATAAGAATCCATTCATTCAATTGTGATTCCATTAAGTCACAATGAATTTGATCATCAGTATTCATCAAACAGTATTTATATTTAGAAGGCTACATGTAAATACTGTACATGTAATCCCTCGATCACAGTTTATACAGCTATTTTCATTAGTTACAGCCGAGTTCCTGGAGAGTCTGACCCAGAATGGGAGGGGTGGTTTGGATGACAGCACTGCAGTAAACACACCCTGAGTTACTGTAACACTAAACACCCATACAGGCACACTTCAGCTGCTCTGTGTCAGTGAGAAACTACCTGACCCACAATGACAACATCTCTCGAAAGCTCAGACTAAGTTGAAAAAAGCATGTGCCGCAATGTAGAGAAGTTTCTTGCCACAAGTGCATGGACTAGTTCAGAACAGAAGTCAAGGAGAAAGCACACAGTTGGAAAATAGCATAGAGAAATTATATCAAACTGATCCTGTACAGTGCAGTACCCAGTGAGGGAGGGAGGCACATGTGGAACAGTCTCTAACCTGGTGTAGGGCCTAACAACACAGCGTTACAGCTACACTAATTGAGAACGAGCTGCACTGACAACCTGACAGAGGTCAGTGGAGCGCTGCGGGGCCCTGGTTGAAACAAGGTCACCTGCAGGATCGCAGCTGCTGCCTGGGCCCTGACCTCCCTGAGTAAGATGGGCTGGGACACGGTGTGTATAGTGCACTTGTGTTTAAGAGAAAGTGTCTAACACAGAGATCTGGTTAAACAGGGCACAGGCCACGTCTGTCCCATAATCCTCCGCTCAGTCCAGTCCCTGCGGATACAGAGATTATCAATATCACACAGTAACACCTCTAGTCCTGGGCTAAATATATGTGTACACACACACAGTATGGATGAGTCAACCTGCCGTATGCACCCTGCACCATTCCTAGTGACAGAGCAGTCTGTGATGGCAGACGGTAGTCTGGCGGTGTGGCTGGGCATCAATCCCTCCCTCCCCAGCTAAGAATGACAGAGCCAGGAAGTGTGAAGTTAGCGCACTGTCAGACCGGACCAGAAAGACTAAACGAGGCCCTCAGCAATCAAAAATGAAAAAGGTTTAATGTTCAGAGAGAGAGCACAGTTGAGAGAGTGCTGAACCGCCCACCCAGACCTTGTGAAGGAGCAGAGCTCAACCTAATGGCAGTCTGATGGGTTCTGAATAGCCAATTAATGATTTCATTAGAGAGAATGGAAGTGTATAAATCACTGTAGCTAACTAAAGCATGCCAGTTAGAAGTGTCATGTCTACAGCATTAACAGAGTATTGTAGTTGGATCATAACATGTCTACAGCATTAACAGAGTATTGTAGTTGGATCATAACATGTCTACAGCATTAACACAGTACTGTAGGTGGATCATAACATGTCTACAGCATTAACACAGTAGTCTAGGTGGATCATAACATGTCTACAGCATTAACAGTAGTATAGGTGGATCATAACATGTCTACAGCATTAACAGAGTATTGTAGTTGGATCATAACATGTCTACAGCATTAACACAGTACTGTAGGTGGATCATAACATGTCTACAGCATTAATACAGTAGTATAGGTGGATCATAACATGTCTACAACATTAACACAGTACTTTAGGTGGATCATAACATGTCTACAGCATTAACACAGTACTGTAGGTGGATCATAACATGTCTACAGCATTAACACAGTAGTCTAGGTGGATCATAACATGTCTACAACATTAACACAGTACTGTAGGTGGATCATAACATGTCTACAGCATTAACACAGTAGTCTAGGTGGATCATAACATGTCTACAGCATTAACAGAGTAGTCTAGGTGGATCATAACATGTCTACAACATTAACACAGTACTGTAGGTGGATCATAACATGTCTACAGCATTAACACAGTAGTCTAGGTGGATCATAACATGTCTACAGCATTAACAGAGTAGTCTAGGTGGATCATAACATGTCTACAGCATTAACAGAGTAGTCTAGGTGGATCATAACATGTCTACAGCATTAACAGAGTAGTCTAGGTGGATCATAACATGTCTACAGCATTAACAGTAGTCTAGGTGGATCATAACATGTCTACAGCATTAACACAGTACTGTAGGTAGATCAGAACATGTACACCAAATGAGGGCACTGCTTTAAAAAACCAGAGAATGACTTCAGACAATCTTGGCAGGCTATGTAATAATAAATAGTACAATATGTCCATCCTGGCTGTGACAAAGTCTAGGGCTGGGACATGGCTAGGAAGGACTATTCTGAATAAATAGGCCTAGCATGACCCAGCTACAGTATGACCCTAGTATTACCAAGTTGACCATTTAGGCTGGGGTATTTCAGGCCACATAGTAACTGCCGTTTTGTCTTGGCTGGCAGCGTCAGTACAGTACAGCTTAGATGCTGCAGTGGAGAGGAGAAAAAGAACACCCTTCCTCCACTCTTGGGGGGGGGGGGGGGGGGGGTTCAGCCTCTCTTGCTCCCATTTAAATCCCAGCAAACAGGTCGGCTCCAAGCAGGTCAACACAAATATCCCCCCTCTCAGAACACAGCCAGCAGAAAATAAAGAGGCAATAACCCAGAAAAAGCAGATTACATGATTCACAATGAGATGCCTCCCAGAGCCCGACCCACCACCACAAACACCAACAAAGAGATGGGGAGAGGGGAACAGTGAGTATGTGTGTGAATAAGAACAGAGTGTGAACCCATGAGAGAGCTGGATGAAAACGGAATAAAATGCTGACATCACAAAAGCATGAGTGGCTCCACAGAGCCCATTGTCCCGTCCAGAGATGGAGAGGGAAGAGATAGGGAGAGAGGAAGCCAAATGAAGAAGGGAAGAAGACCTGGAGCGCTGAGGGCCCTATTGTGTGTGAGCCTAGATAACAGCCTGAGAGGGTGGGCTTCGATCAAAGACTTGAGGTGGAGGGGGGATATGTAGATATGGCTTCAACAGAGAGCCGCGGGGTCCATTAAGGCAGCTCTTAAATCACATCAACACCAAGTAAAAGGGAAGGGTGAACAAAGCAGCCAGGATTGATTCAGCCAAAGTGATTGCTGCTTAAGATCGTCCATTCACTTTACAGTGCTTCATTAGCCTGGAAATTACAGTTAAGAATTCTCCAACACTGCGGCCTTGGAATTCAATAGAGGTCTGAGAAATGGTTTAAGCCTGAGAGTTTGATACTGATAAAAATCAGATAATGGGTTGTGGTTGAAGTCTTGACGGTTCGTGCCAAACCACACTGCTGCTAGGCAAGAGTTGGAAGAGTGTGGAATGTTTTGGAAGCCAACGCACAGCAGCACGCCATCAAGTAAACGTTAACTCAAAACATGACCATGGAATCAATTAGGGGTTTTAGGCTTCTGCCATGCATAGTCTGACTGCTGCCGTACGCTATGGCCGGTCTGTGATTACACTCAAACACCCTTTATCACGCCACACACTGTCCTAGAGCACTACATCACAGAGCTACTGACGCAGCGGAATGTTAGATCTTTTCAGGTCATCCACCATTCAGAAAGAGCCCGGCTATCGCCTCCGCTACAGCAGAAGTGAGTTCACTGAAGGGCCTTTACAATACAACTTAACTGCAGAGCTTACAAACTGCAATAGCAATGTCCTTCTAATTCTATAACACTCACCGCTGACTTTAGTTGGGATGTGAGAAATGTACGGTCATTGTATACAAAAGTGAATTCATGAATGGTTCTCAAAAGATGTTTCCACGCTTCACTCCACCCGGACTGTCCTTGGCATTTGAAGCGCTACTGCAGAGATGGTTGAATGGGTAGAGAGGCTGTGGCATTGATGCTCTGCTGCTCTCAGGCCTGGCTGGCATGGAACATGGCTGGAGGCTGACATTTGAAAGCAGTGTGACCCCAGAATGTCATGACCAGAGCGAGGCGAACCCAATTAGCTCAGAGACGACCCCTGATGCTTCAGTAGAAGTCAGAGAGGACTCCGCTCTCGGAGCGAGACCAAGCAGAGCGCACACACACACACACACACACCGCACTCTTGGAAAGATGCGTAAACTTATGTACGGACTCACAAACATAAACCCATTCCACCACAACTAAAAGCCTAGCCCCCTGGGTTATTTTAGCCCTATGTATGTATTTGTGAACCAAACATAAAAGCCTTATTGTCGTCCATCTGATCTGGCATCCACGTTCGGGCAGTAAACTTTAACTAGTCGTTTGTGGTGAAGCAGGCCATTTACTGCAGTTGCACACCAAAGAAGTTTAGATAAGGAAAATGTGGAAAACAGCCGGCCCAGACGCCATTACAAATGTGAGAAGCAGCGAGCCACTGATAAAAGCAGAATGGGACTTCTGGCACTCCTCCTCTCAGCCCATTACTGGAGCGGAGCGCTGATCCATCAGCCTCATTGGGATGCAGAGCAACAGGCTCCGGAATAACTGCATGTTTGTTGGGTTGTTTGTTCGTTCTACTCGAGCCCTGCCAAGTTTACCTTGTGGGAATGCACTTATCACAATGTGTGGCATCTTCAGACTGTAGACACAATTAGGTGTTACAAAAAGCCCAACAACGTCTAGAGACAAATTGGAGAGGCGGGCATAATGGGAACAAAGTGAAGTGAAAGGTTCTCTATTCCAGAAGGAGTTATAAGCTCAGGAAGGGAATACGTTTGGTGGTTACAGCTGCTCCAATGGCTATAGAGCTGCACATGTGGAAAGAGTAAAGACAGGTATGGATCTGGAACAATGTGTTTGACTCAACACATCTAAAGTGATTCACAGCCTCCATTTTTTACATTAATTTCCCAAGTGAAGCGCAATAGAATCATTCGATTAGTACAGAGTTCAGAGAATGGATGATTTTTCTAGAAACCACCCAGATTTAACCTGTTAAAATTATTTTATAATAAACGTAAAACATTGAAATACATACTTGCCAGTCAAGGAACAAGTTAAAAACAACATCTCCCAGAAATTATTTCCCACCTTATTTACATTCTGTGCTGGAATATAAACATCTCTTCCAGGTTTAGAGAATGTCTTGGGAGCCACACCCTGTCTCAGCTGCTGCTCTGAGGGCCGGGGCTGAGGGAGGTGGTGGGGGCAGAGAGAGAGAGAGAGAGCCAGGCCACGCTGCACTGGGCTGGCAGCTGGTGTTAACAGGCAGTTTCCCTTAATAATGGTCAGGTGGGCTGGGCCAAGCCGGGCCCATATGCCCACACACGGCAGATGGGTCTGTTCTGCCATTCAGTCTGCCAGAATAATACACCTTCTGCTCATCCTACTCATTGTTGGTTCCTCTTTTCCGTCATCTCTTTCCGGAGTCATTTCTCTCTCTCATCCACCATCCTCTCATCTTTACTTCTTACGCTCTCCTTCCAGTCTGCTCAAGTGGGTTGTTAATCAAATTTATTAGTCACATGTGCCAAATACAACAGGTTTTAATGAAATGCTTAATTACGAACCCCAAACCAACAAAGCAGTTAAAAAATAAAATAAGAAATAAAATGCAACAAGTAATTAAAGAGCAGGGGGGTACAGGTACAGAGCCAATGCAAATAGTCTGGGTAGCAATATCATTAGGTGTTAAGGAGTCTTATGGCTTGGGGGTAGAAGCTGTTTAAAAGCCTCTCGGACCTAGACTTGGCACTCTGGTACCACTTGCCGTGCTGTAGCAGAGAGAACAGTCTATGACTAGGGTGGCTGGAGTCTTTGACAATTTGTAGGGCCTTCCTCTGACACCGCCTGGTATAGAGGTCCTGGATGGCAGAGAGCTTGGCCCCAGTGATGTACAGGTTCGTTCGCATTTGCGGTCGAAGGCCGAGCAGGTGCCATGCCAGGCAGTGATGCAACCAGTCAGGATACTCTCGATGGTGCAGCTATAGAACCTTTTGAGGATCTGAGGACCCATTCCAAATCTTTTCTGTCTCCTAAGGGGGAATAGGTTTGTTGTGCCCTCTTCACGACTGTCTTGGTGTGCTTGGACCATGTTAGTTTGTTGGTGATGTGGACAGAACGGAACTTGAAGCTCTCAACCTGCTCCACTGCAGCCCCGACAATGAGAATGGGGGCGTGCTCGGTCCTATTTTTCCTGTAGTCCACAATCACCTCCTTTGTCTTGATCATATTGAGGGAGAGGTTGTTGTCCTTGAACCACACAGCCATGTCTCTGACCTCCTCCCTATAGGCTGTCTCGTCGTTGTCTGTGATCAGGCCTACCACTGTTGTGTCATCGGCACACTAAATGATGGTGTTGGAGTCGTGCCTGGCTGTGCAGTCATGAGTGAACAGAGAATACAGGAGGGGACTGAGCACGCACCCGAGGGGCCCCTGTGTTGAGGATATGCGTGGCGGATGTGTTGTTACCTACCCTTACCACCTGGGGGCGGCCCGTCAGGAAGTCCAGGATCCAGTTGCAGAGGGAGGTGTTTAGTCCCAGGTTCCTTAGCTTATTGATGAGCTTTAAGGGCACTACGGTGTTGAACGCTGAGCTGTAGTCAATGAATAGTACTCTCACATAGGTGTTCCTTTTGTCCAGGTGGGAAAGGGAAGTGTGTAGTGCAATAGAGTTTGTATCATCTGTGGATCTGTTGGGGCGGGATGCAAATTTGAGTGGGTCTCGGGTTTCTGGGATAACGGTGTTGATTTGAGCCATGACCAGACTTTCAAAGCACTTCATGGCTACAGACGTGAGCGCTACGGGTCGGTAGTCATTTAGGCAAATTACCTTAGTGTTCTTGGGCACAGGCAGTATAGTGGTCTGCTTAAAACCTGTTGGTATTACAGTTTTTGACTCAGTGAAGACCCTTGCCAGTTGGTCAGCGCATGCTTGTGAATGTTGACCTGTTTAAAAGGTCTTACTCACATCGGCTGCAGAGAGCGTGATCACACAGTGTTCGAGAACAGCTGGTGCCCTCATGTATGTTTCAGTGTTATTTGCCTCGAATCGAGCATAGAAGTAGTTTCACTCATCTGGTAGGCCCGTGTCACCGGGCAGCTCTGGGCTGTGCTTCCCTTTGTAGTCTATAATAGTTTGTAAGCCCTGCCACATCCAACGAGCGTCAGAGCCGTGTAGTACGATTCAATCTTAGTCCTGTATTGACACTTTGCCTGTTTGATGGTTAGTCAGAGGGCATCGCGAGATTTCTTATAAGATTCCGGGTTAGAGTCCCGCTCCCTAAAAGTGCCAGCTCTAGCCTTTAGCTCTAATCCAGAACCAAAATCCAGATTATAAACCTCTCAGATTAGCACAAACAACCAAATCTAACCAGATTAAATTTATTCCAGATTATACAAATAAATACATACATACATCCCTCCATTCACCAACACCCAGACAGGCAAACTTTAATTTAGATGAGCATGCCAGTCAAAACATGAATGTCTTACCGGAGATAAAGTAATGGTTTGGGAGCCATGCACTGTGAGCGGACATGCATTATGTTCTTGTACAGCTAAACAAAGGGCTAACCAGACCCCTCTTTTACACTGCTGCTACTCTCTGTTTATAATCAATGCATAGTCACTTTAACTCTACGTACATATTAGTGGGGCAAAAAAGTATTTAGTCAGCCATCAATTGTTCTCCAAAGTTCTCCCACTTGAAAAGATTAGGCCTGTAATTTTAGTCATAGGTACACTTCAACTATGACAGACAAAATGAGAAGAAAGAAATCCAGAAAATCACATTGTAGGATTTTTAATGAATTTATTTGCAAATTATGGTGGAAAATAAGTATTTGGTGACCTACAAACAAGCAATATTTCTGGCTCTCACAGACCTGTAACTTCTTTAAGAGGCTCCTCTGTCCTCCACTCGTTACCTGTATTAATGGCACCGGTTTGAACTTTTTATCAGTATAAAAGACACCTGTCCACAACCTCAAACAGTCACACTGCAAACTCCACTATGGCCAAGACCAAAGAGCTGTCAAAGGACACCAGAAACAAAATTGTAGACCTGCACCAGGCTGGGAAGACTGAATCTGCAATAGGTAAGCAGCTTGGTTTGAAGAAATCAACTGTGGGAGCAATTATTAGAAATGGAAGACATACAAGACCACTGATAATCTCTTTCGATCTGGGGTTCCATGCAAGATCTCACCCCGTGGGGTCAAAGTGATCACAAGAACGGAGAGCAAAAATCCCAGAACCACACGGGGGGGACCTAGTGAATGACCTGCACAGAGCTGGGACCAAAGTAACAAAGCCTACCATCAGTAACACACTACGCCGCCAGGGACTCAAATCCTGCAGTGCCAGACGTGTCCCCCTGCTTAAGCCAGTGCATGTCCAGGCCCATCTGAAGTTTGCTAGAGAGCATTTGGATGATCCAGAAGAAGATTGGGAGAATGTCATATGAAACCAAAATAGAACTTTTTGGTAAAAACTCAACTCGTCGTGTTTGGAGGACAAAGAATGCTGAGTTGCATCCAAAGAACACCATATCTACTGTGAAACATGGGGGTGGAAACATCATGCTTTGGGGCTGTTTATCTGCAAAGGGACCAGGACGACTGAGCCGTGTAAAGGAAAGAATGTGCGTCTCCTGACCCCTCCTGTCTCAGCCTCCAGTAGTTTGTGTCGGGGGGCTAGGGTCAGTTTGTTATATCTGGAGTACTTCTCGGTGTCCTGTGTGAATTTAAGTGTGTTCTCTCGACCTCTCGACCTGAGCCCTAGGACCATGCCTCAGGACTACCTGACATGATGACTCCTTGCTGTCCCCAGTCCACCTGGCTGTGCTGCTGCTCCAGTTTCAACTGTTCTGCCTTATTATTGGACCATGCTGGTCATTTATGAACATTTGAACATCTTGGCCATGTTCTGTTATAATCTCCACCCGGCACAGCCAGAAGAGGACTGGCCACCCCACATAGCCTGGTTCCTCTCTAGGTTTTGGCCTTTCTAGGGAGTTTTTCCTAGCCACCGTGCTTCTACATCTGCATTGCTTGCTGTTTGGGGTTTTAGGCTGGGTTTCTGTACAGCACTTTGAGATATCAGCTGATGTACGAAGGGCTATATAAATAAGTTTGATTTGATTTGATTGGAATGAATGGGGCCATGTATCGTGAGATTTTGAGTGAAAACCTCCTTCCATCAGCAAGGGCATTGAAGATGAAACGTGGCTGGGTCTTTCAGCATGACAATGATCCCAAACACACTACCCGGGCAACGAAGGAGTGGCTTCGTAAGAAGCATTTCAAGGTCCTGGAGTGGCCTAGCCAGTCTCCAGATCTCAACCCCATAGAAAATCTTTGGAGGGAGTTGAAAGTCCGTGTTGCCCAGCAACAGCCCCAAAACATCACTGCTCTAGAGGAGATCTGCATGGAGGAATGGGCCAAAATACCAGCAACAGTGTGTGAAAACCTTGTGAAGACTTACAGAAAACGTTTGACCTCTGTCATTGCCAACAAAGGGTATATAACAAAGTATTGAGATAAACTTTTGTTATTGACCAAATACTTATTTTCCACCATAATTTGCAAATAAATTCATTAAAAAATCCTACAATGTGATTTTCTGGATTTATTTTTCTCATTTTGTCTGTCATAGTTGAAGTGTACCTATGATGAAAATTACAGGCCTCTCACATCTTTTTATGTGGGAGAACTTGCACAATTGGTGGCTGACAAATACTTTTTTGCCCCACTGTACCTCAATTACCTCAACTAACCGGTGCCCCCGGACAGTGACTCTGTACCGGTACCCCTGTATATAGCCTCGCTTGTTATTTTACTGCTGCCGTTTAATTATTTGTTACTTTTCATTTCATTTACTGAACACTTATTTTTATTCTTCACTTCTTAAAGCATCGTTTGTGAAGGGCTTGTATAAGTAAGTGTTTCACTGGAAGGTCTTCACCGGTTTTATTCGGCGCATGTGACATAAAACTTTGACAGAACTTCTCCTTCAGTCCGGCAGCACCTGCAGCACCAAACCACAGCAGCAGTCTGCCTGCCAGGTAAACTATGTGTTTATGAAACCTCTACATCACTCATTTATCCACATACCAACCCATTCCAGACAAGATACTAATTTCCTCTCTGCACTGTCTGACAGGGCTTTTCACTCTCGACACAGTAAACTGCCTGCCTGTGTTGTTCTGAAAACAGTTTACAGTAATGGATTTAATAGAGCTGACAAGAACAACTGGTTTAGATAAGACTTGGGTGATAGAAAGTTGCCATTTTTATGACAACCGCAGCAAACAAACAAAAACTAAACTCTGGACAAAGTATTTAGTAACTGTTGTGTGTATAGTCGCGGGTAAACCATACGTGTTCCAATATGTTGCGATTAGTGGTGGTCAATGGTTTGGGGATGAGGGTGGGAGCCCACTGCCACCCACACACACACACACACACACACACACACACACACACACACACACACACACACACACAATCTGTTAGCATGTCGTTTAACCAAACCCACTGGTTTTATTTAAGTTTAAGCGGAGGACAGGCCACCCCTTTACCCTCAGCAGCAAGAGCACCAGTGTAGTTTATGAAGTGGATCAGTGTGTAAAAAGTTTACAGTGTTGTAGCACAACTGCTGCAGAGGCGGTCAGTCTCTGGTGTTGACGAGGAGTGTCCTTGGAGGCATAACTCGGCGTGCTGCCGAGGTCTTTAAGCTGACAGTGCTGTATGGTGCTGGGAGAAATCAGAGAGATAAGCACAGGGACAGCATGCATATGCAATTACAGGGCCCTGCAAAAGCCCAGCCACAGTTTAACAGAAGCCTTATCTTCAGACTCTATCATAATCAATTACAGCCAGATCAATACGGCCGAGCACCTGACAACTCAGCAGATGGGACTCTAATACAGCATCAGCGGACTTTGACGGGTCGCCCCCAGGTGGTGAGGGAACGAAACAACATCTCCACCCCGCTGATACGCAGCACTGGGGCCCCACAAGGGTGCGTTCTCAGCCCTCTCCTGTACTCCCTGTTCACCCATGACTGCATGGCCACGCACGCCTCCAACTCAAACATCAAGTTTGTAGACGACACCACAGTAGTAGGCTTGATTACCAACAACAACGAGTCTGCCTACAGGGAGGAGGTGAGGGCCCCCGGAGTGTGGTGTCAGGAAAATAACCTCACACTCAACGTCAACAAAACAAATTATTTTTGTGGACTACAGGAAACAGCAGAGGAAGCACCCCCCTATCTACAGCGATGGGACAGTAGTGTAGAAGGTGCAAAGTTTTAAGTTCCTCGGCATACACATCAGACAAACTGAAATGGTCCACCCACACAGACAGCGTTGTGAAGAAGACACAGCAGCGCCGCTTCAACCTTCAAACAAAGAAATTTGGCTTGTCACCTAAAACACTCAAACTTTTACAAATGCACAATCAAGAGCATCCTGTCGGGCTGTATCACTGCCTGGTAAGGCAACTGCTCCACCCACAACCGTAAGGCTCTCCAGAGGGTAGTGAGGTCTGCACAACGCATCACCGGGGGCAAACTACCTGCCCTCAAGGACACCTACAACACCCATTGCACAGGAAGGCCAAAAAGATCCTCAAGGACAACAACCACCCGAGCCACTGCCTGTTCACCCCGCTATCATCCAGAAGGCGAGGTCAGTACAGGTGCATCAAAGCTGGGACCCAAGAGACTGAAAAACAGCTTCCATCTCAAGGCCATCAGACTGTTAAACAGCTATCACTAACATTGAGGGGCTGCTGCCAACATACTAACTCAAATCTCTAGCCACTTTAATAATTCAAAATAGGATGTAATAAATGTTTCACTAGTCACTTTAAACAATGCCACTTTATATGTTTACATATCCTACATTACTCATCTCATATGTATATATTGTACTCTATACCATCTACTGCATCTTGCCTATGCCGCACGGCCATTGCTCATCCATATATTTATATGTACATATTCTTATTCATTCCTTTACACTTGTGCGTATAAGGTAGTTGTGAAATTGTTAGATATTACTGCACGGTCGGAACTAGAAGCACAAGCATTTCGCTACATTGGCATCAACATCTGCATGTGACCGATAAAAGTTAATTTGATTTGTGTTGTGCTTTGGAACACTGGATAGTCAAGTGATACGGGCAACTTATGTATAGTTTCCCCTTGACTCAACACAAGTTAAGTAACTGACACTGCCCCAATACATCATCCTCCAATGTTGAAATGCTTAGTGTTTTCAGGGGCATTATAGTTAGGGGGTGAGTAAAGGTCAAAGGTTAAAGTTGACTGGTCCTTTGACAGAGGGCTCAAACGTTATTTACCCATTTTGGATTGTTATACAAGACCGGGTTTAGAATATTCCATGACCAAGCAACGCATCACAGATGAATGTGGCCATCTGTACTTTAGGAGAGATGGGCCAGTCTATTTCAGAGCTGAGTACTCAAACTATAAACACAACCTTTCAGCAGGCCTCATGGTGAACAGGGCTGTAACAAAACATGATTGGTTTCAATTTGTTGATGTCGTACATCAATATATTGATATACCTCCTGCATACCCTAATGGAGAATTGGTAGAAGACGCACTAAATATTTCAGTTTAATGTTAGGCCAGTATAGTGAGTTACCTGTGCAACCCACAAAAGTTGTGTTTATCTTGACCAGATTTGACCAGTTGACTGTTGTATCGCGTGTTAACATTGAACAGTATTGAGAATAGCTGGTCTATTGAGATGTTTTGGCATACTGAACAACTGTCCTTGGAGGTTCATGATACATTCACTGGATAAATATCCTCATGGAGTGAAAGAGTTTCATTTTATAAGGTGAATCAGACAGGATGTACAACAGTTCTATAAAGCCACACATCAATGGCCTCAATCAAAAACTTTAACCTAAAAAGACTTTTAAAAAGGATCAGTCTTTTTGACAGTTGAAATGGTTAGACAGAGGTCACAATTCAAAGGAGCTTTGCACAAAACTTGCTGAAGTCCCTGTTAAACACTTCAAATCACCAAGGAGAAAACAGATTTTCTATGAACAGAGGAGAGAGGAGAGCTGGTGGATTGTAACTCAGTAGCCACAGGGGAAAAAACTCATTCTTGTGCTCACTAGGAGGGAATATCATTTAAGCTTTTAATTAAGTCACACTCCCCAGGACCCATTTAAGCAAGACAAACGTTATAGAAATGCTGGACAGTCGTTCGCCTTGGGAACAGAGGCAGCGTGCAGCACAGATATGAGAATGGGAAGTTATTGCTGTTCAAAATTAACATGCAATTTTAGCCGTCGAGTCCTGAGGTGAAATGTTTAAATAATAGACCGCAAATGTACGTACATGTGTGAAGGGGTTGAGTGTGAAAAAAAATGTAAGAAAAAAAAAAAACTAAATGGCATCGGTTCCACCACACTATTTCAGCGTAAGAGCCAGAGCCAGACATATGGCTTCATGCTGCTGCTATGACTTAGTAAGTATATAACTAAGAAACATGGCCTCCAAGTAAATAACTAAGAAACATGGCTTGGTTTCCCTTCCTTTGTTTTTAATGTGCTTGTTGATAAGAAAAATAACAGAATCACTATTCCTAGAGCTCCAAAAATCTCATCATGACTTTCATGTCACAGCACGACGGTGAAACATCTTTGCAATATCTGAAAAATAAACATTCAGTGCACTGGCTTTTCAAGCATGAAAACAAATTATACTCCTCTTGCAACTGGAGTCTGCATCGGAGGTTCTGGTATTGAGGCTGAACTCTTTCATGTCCATGCAGTAGTGAGACGCTCTAAGAAGAACACACCAAAAAGACTTCCTCCAAATAGGGAAAATAAAATGTGTTTTGCACTCAGCTTGTGAACCCAGTGAGGATGAAGTGTTTCAGACAGGAGAATAGACATGAGGATGGAGCATGGTGGCCAGAGGAAAGCGAAGATTTACTCTAGGCAGTAGGAAAAGATGCAGGGCCACTTCTGCCGAGGCGCCCCGTTGACTGGGCCTGTGCATCAGCGAGTTAACAAGCTGCAGTAAAGGACAACTGCCCTCCGTGCGCATGCGCGCACACACCACACACACATAATCCAAAACACTACCACCCAACTGTTGAGCCAACAAACATGACCACCCATGCAAACAACCACACACAGGTCCAAAGGAGACATGACACCAACTAAACCAGTTCCATTGAGAAGTGCCGGACCACTACACACACACACAACCACCTCGCCACACCACAACTAATCTTGGGTAGCCAGAAGTAAAATTATATTGCAAACGTTTGTCATTTCTTGTTTAACAATTGTGATTACCTTTGAGCAAAGGAATGCAGTCTCCTCCCTCACAAATGGAAACTCTCAGCCAAACCCCTCCCTTCCGCTAATTTCATCTGTGATTTATAAAAAGGCCAAAAAAAGGCCATTTTTGTTTTTATTAATTTTTGAGTTTGTGGCTGTGGAAACCTTTTATTTTATTTTACCTTTATTTAACTAGGGAAGTCAGTTAAGAACAAACTCTTATTTTCAATGACTGCCTAGGAACAGTGGGTTAACTGCCTGTTCAGGGGCAGAACGACAGATTTGTACCTTGTCAGCTCAGGGATTTGAACTTGCAACCTTTCGATTACTAGTCAAACTCTCTAACCACTAGGCTACCCTGCCGCCCCATTAGCCAAACACAGGCCTGAAAATCAACACCAGTTTAAGCACCACCTTCACCCAATCTTGATTCATCCAAATAATCAACAACAAAAACCCTGACCACGAGAGATGACACCACCATCACCACACCTGGCAGACAGATCCCAGCACACAGACCCTTCAACTGGGGATCAGCTCTACCCAGCCCAGCGGTGGTGACTGATGTTAAATGAGCAGGTAATATAATTAGGAGAGTCTGTCTGGAATGTTCATGTGGACTAGACTTAGTCACTAACAACCATTTCTGAAATTCAGCTGGAGAAGAAGGGGGGGGGGTCATTTCATGTGGCCTCACAGGCTCAGAATGAGTCTGCTAAACAGCTCTACTTTGCCAAGTGACGACAGTTTACAAAATGTATACAAAATGATCTAAATTAGAATCAAAATCCTACACAGACTAGCTATCCTCCCCTGGCCGACAGTACGAAGAATATACCATAATATTACCCTACAAAGACTAGCACCCCCCACTACACAAACACTCCCCACCACACCATTGGCCTACTTTACGAGAGACTGGAGCTTCAAAACAGCAGTATCTGAAGAGGAACAGACTTTTTTTCTTCTCTTGCTGTGCCATTCTGTCTGAGATTTGCACATGTTTTTCATTAAAATCAAAAAAGAGGAAAGGAATGCCTGAAGTAGGGACTTTCAAAGAACCTTCGACATAACAAGCATGGTGCATGAAATCTAAAGGAGTCTGTCCAAAGAGTCCTTTATATAATCACAGCCACACATCTAAGGCAAAAACACTCCCTCGCTCGCAGTAGCAACCATATCAAGTCAAGTCACCCACCAAGTGAGAGGAAAAATCCATGCAGTTACAAATTGCAATATTATATCGATACTTTAACTCGGTAGGTAGGTAGGTAGGTAGGTCGGTAGCATTAGCTAGCGCTGGTCAGCTGTACCTGTGACAAAACTACAGTATGTCATCCTACAGCTTGTTCTCCATCTTTTTAAATAGTGAGCAAACATGTTTTCAGCACTTTTATTTCCATGACTGATCAAAACAATTCTCATGCTCTCCTCTCTCTGCAGCAGAAATATAGTGAGCAAAATAACTTATTTACATAATTACTCAGACCCTTTGCTAGGAGACTCGAAATGGAGCTCAGGTGCATGCTGTTTCCATTAATCATCCTTAAGATGTTTCTACTTGAATGGAGTCCACCTGTGGTGAATTCAATTGATTGGACATGATTTGGAAAGGCAAACACCTGTCTATATTAAGGTTCCACAGTTGTCCACAGTGCAAAAACCAAGCCATGAGGTCGAAGGAATTGTCTGTAGTGCTCCAAGACAGGAATGTGCACAGATCTGGGGAAGGGAACCAAAACAAATGCCTGCAGCATTGAAAATCCAAGAACACAGTGGCCTCCATCATTCTTAAAAATGGAAGTTTAGAACCACCAAGAGTCTCCCTAGAGCCACCAGGCCAAACTGAGCAATCAGGGGGGAGAAGGGCCATGGTCAGGGAGGTGACAAAGAACCCAATGGTCACTCTGACATACATGGTGTAAAGTACTAAAGTGAAAATACTTTAAAGTACTACTTAAGTCGTTTTTTTGAGTATCTGTAACTAAATTATTTATATCTTGGACAACTTTTACTCCACTACATCCCTAAAGAAAATAATGTACTTTTGACTCCTTACAATTTCCCTGACACCCAAAAGTACTCGTTACATTTTGAATGCTTAGCAGGACAGGAAAATGGTCTAATTCACACACAAAATAAACATCCCTGGTCATCCCTACTGCCTCTGATCTGGCGGACTCACTTAACACAAATGCTTCATTTGTAAATGACGTATGAGTGTTGTACTGTGCCCCAGGCGATCTGTAAATTAAAAAAAACAAGACAAGTGTGCCATCTGGTTTGCTTAATAAGGAATTTTAAATAATTTATAATTTTACTCAAGTAGTATTTAACTGGATGACTTTCACTTGAGTAAATCTTTCTTCACTTTTACTCAAGTATGAAAATGTGGTACTTTTTCCACCACTGCATCCAGAGTTCCACTGTGGAGATGGGAGAACCTTCCAGAAGGACAGCAATCTCTGCAGCACTCCACCAATCAGGCCTTTATGGCCAGGCGGAAGCCACTCCTCAGTAAAAGGCACAATGACAGCCCACTCGGAGTTTGCTAAAAGCAACCTAAAGACTCGCAGACCATGAAAAACAAGTTGGCACCATCCCTACAGTGAAGCATGGTGGTTGTAGCATCATGCTGTGGGGATGTTTTTCAGCGTCAGGGACTGGGAGACTAGTCAGGATCGCGGGAAAGATGAACGGTGCAAAGGTCAGACAGATCCTTGATGAAAACCTGCTCCATAGCACTCAGGACTGGGGGGGGGGGGGGGGGGTTCACCTTCTACAGGACAAAAACCTTAAGCACACAGCCAAGACAACGCAGGAGTGGCTTCAGGACAAGTCTCAATGTCCTTGAGTGGCCCAGCCAGAGCCCAGAATTAAACCCCGATCGAACATCTGTGGAGAGACCTGAAAATAGCTGTGCAACAACACTCCCCATCCAACCTGACAAAGCTTGAGAGGATCTACAGAAAAGAATGAGAGAAACTCCCCAAATACAGGCGTGTCAAGCTTGTAGCGTCATACCCAAGACGACGGTGTAATCACTGCCTAAGGTGCTTCAACAAAGTACTGAGTAAAGGGTCTATCAGTGTTTTATTTTTAATACATTTGCAAACATGTATAAAAACCTGTTTTTGCTTTGTCATTAAGGGTTATTGTGTTAGGAATGATGAGGGAAAAATAAAATGTAATCAATTTTAGAATAAGGCTGTAACGTAACAAAATGTGGAAAAAGTCAAGCGGTCTGAATACATTCTGTACATATTGTGAAAATCGCAATACATATCGTATCGACACCTACAGTAAGTATAGTGATCATATTCTATCGTGAGGCAATTCCCAAACTACCTTACAAATCTGTATTTTGCAAGTCAGTCTAGCCACTCTGCATCACTTGTTCATTCTTGTGGACATGAAAGGTCACCCTCATTGCCATCATATCCACCCTGTGCAGGGATAATCTATTCAAATGTGTATGTTCTCATGCAACCTGGTGGGCAAGCTCGAACTTTGACATGTCTGGAATTCTATTACATTAAACCTGAGCCAGTAACACGTTACCCTGCTCAGAGAGAGACAGAGACACAGAGAGACAGAGAGGACATCCGGCTCTGACACCAGGGAGCTGGCCCTATCAGTGGCAGGGCAGGCTGGATGATTGCTCAGGTCTCTGTGAGGGAGTGCTAAATCTAATATGAGACGAGGCAGAGGCTCCTCTTTGCATTACCATGGAGCAGCCCGCCACGTCCCATAGCAACAGGGAAATTATAGCGCTGGCACAAATGGCATTGTGTGTGTAGACATGCATGGAGAGAGTACCACTCGGGACTGCACACACACACACACACAGCATAACGCTATACATGCTTCTGGGTTCAACAGAATGAATACGTGTTGATGAATAAACATGAGAGATAATATGAATGCAGGAGTGAGTCACAGCAATGCCAGTGGAACCAGAGTGTTTTAAAATACACTAACAGTGTCACAGTTTGATCACTTGTCATTGTGGCCTGGAGTATTCAACATTCCAAAAACAATTTGAAAGGTTAACATTACTGCACACAAGAGGGCAACAATGCTGACAGTTGTAGCGGCAAGTAAGGGCACTACAGTGAGTTCTGCACTGTGTGTGGATAGAAGGAGTGGAAGGGTTCTGGTCACTATATCCATAGTGACTGTACCTCTTAGACCAAAAGCCATGAAAGCCATCCTGATGAACTTGTTCATTATTCATGGATCCCATTCCTTCCCCAGGGTTGCACTTAATTTCCTCTTCTATCACATGACACAGAGCTGAGCGGGCCAACTCTCAGGTGGGTTCAGTCATGGTGATAGGCCGGGGAGACCAAAGGCTAATGAGATCAACTCCTGAATCTATTTATAGCTCTCCGCTCTCCCTTCTCTCACCTCTCCACTCCTAGGCCCTTTGTAAGAGTAGAGCAGGAGGATATACAGAACAGGATTAGAACAGAACCATGGAAGCAGCAATGGGCCCTCTGAGAAGGGAAAATACTTAACAGCCTCTAACAGTTCTCTAAAGTAGTAGTCCTTTCCCCATCCCCTCAGAGGGGTAGGTTACCGCTGTTACTGCTCCTACTCTGGGGAGCTAAAACTGGTCCCCCTGTCCTGGACCAGCTATAATAGACTTTCCAGAGGGCTCTCCAGAAGTGTCACAGTCACCCTGGGAATTAAAAGCAGTTTAAAAGCAGCTCTGAGTAAGAAACGGAGTTAGACCAGGCCGAGTCTCACAGGCCCTCTACCACTCTCCTCCAGCGAGTCGCTAACGGGCTCAAACTAAGTGATTGATGCCAATGTAGACCCAGACTGAATGTGACTGAACTAGACCCTATACAGTATGTGTATAGTGTCTATGCTGAGCGATGCTATACTGATGCTTCATTGAGCAATGCAGATTGCCAATGGGACCAATGCATATACAGGTATGAAGTTTCTTTTTGAGGAAAGGACAGTCTCTCTCATCAGCACCCTTCCTTTTCTCCATCTCTCCACATGACCCATCTTCATTAGTCTTTCCACCGTCTCAATCCATGGTTGCCCTCTGACTGCAGATGAACAGAGTCAACATGAAATGGAGCAACACCCACAACCCCCCCCCCCCTCCAGTCTGTCCGCCAGTCCATCCATCCATCCACTCAACTGCTGCCAAGGCACGCGGCTACGCCCACATTACTATGTGTTTATGTACAACAATAATGGGTGTTTGGGGTGTCCAAATCAAAAGTAAAACATTTCTAAATCAGAACTTTCCTGCCACACATAGTGAGGAAATCTAAAAGGCTTATTATTATTATTAACATTATTCACCATCTGTTGGTCCTACAAGTTCCAGCCACCAGATGGATTGTAGAGGACTTACCTCCACATGTACAAAACCTGTAGTAGCTTATTAGTAGTAGCTTATTAGTAGTAGCTTATTAGTAGTAGCTTACTCATCTGCCACACTGCATGTAATCTCAAAACTAATCCAACTCAAAACCACTCGTACGCAATCTCTGAGTGAGCCAAAACACACGCCAACAAACGAGACGCTGACAGAAACCCATTTCTCTATTTGGATGATTCAGTGTATTACCCCTCCATCTACAGAGAGCCGGGGACAGACAACATTACAGTGATAGTACAGTGAGAGCTGATGGACCTTGTGGTAATGTGATGACCCCCCCTAACGGAGACAGAAGCAGGAGATGATGATCGACTGGAGGTGTAAGTGACAGGGTATTATGTTCAGGCTGTTCTCTCACACCGAATGACATTGTTGGCCCATCGTTCGCCCGTCCCTCCCCAAAGTCAAAACTGTAATAGATATCGAAAAGGGTGGCGTTAAATCATACGTTGTCAACGACAACAAAAAGCTCCAGGAAATAGTGTTTCTATAGATGAGCGAGGGTCATTTTCTTGTAAATCATTTCCCTGGGTACCAGAAGGTGTGGTGGGAACTCCAGCTCTTAGCCCGGGCACAATGAGAGCTGGATCTGAAGGACACTGCAAAGGGAAGTTCTTTGTGGAACACCTGCCTGACAGACATTGACAGTAGTATTAACACAAAATCGGTCCCACAATGTAAGATAACTGATTGAGAGAGTAGGGTGCACGCCCGCACACCCACACCACACCCACCCACAAAGCCTGCAGTTAAAACATATGCTCCTGTTCGGTGTCACATTCATGCCACATTTGGAGGCCAACTGTCTAACAGGTCAGATTGGTTAATACCATTAGGCTCTTAACCCTTGACAGAGACCAGAGAGGGTAGGAGGGCCAAGGGACAGGTGATGGGGAGGGATTGGTTGGCAGTGTAGACCTACAGACTGAGCTGCCGGGGAAACTAGACCAAACTGCTCTGCTCCTCTTGGACACAGTGCCCAAGAGCACATAGCAGTGTCCATATTGGTTGATCATTAGTCTAACAGTTCTGTACTGGGTAAACATCAGGGATGTTTTAGTGCCGTGTGATGGTTAGGAAGTGCCTCTAATAGGTTGCTTTCTGGTTCACAAGCCAGGTAGGAGGAGTGGAATGACTGTTCACCAAACTAAAATGAAAGAGGCTTCATCCAACCGGTAGAGTGATGGGCGATAATGGTACAGGACTTGACCTCGCTATTACTATTTCTGAGAGAATCAACACATTTCTCATCTCAGGGTGAAAAAACATTTGCATTTCCAGCCCATTTGGGTCAATTTTGTTTTGATTTCCACCCACAGAGTTTCCCTCTCGGCAGCCGGAATGAATAAATAAATTCATCCAACCAAATAATTCAGGCAACGGGAGCTGTGGGGAGGAGAGAAGAGAGACACAAAATGATTCATACAGAGTGGCGGCACAGCAGAGGACAACCACAGTCTCATCATCTACACTGAGTTTCTATGAGGAGAACACTGAACACTAATAACATGGGTTTATTTCAGATCGATGTCACCGACTTTGGACTTGGGCCCAACGTCAAATAAACCAATCAGACGCACTGTTTCCGGGATGCAAGGCAGACACAGGCGCTAACCAGGACATGAGCATGCATAAATGAGATGCACAGCCCAGCTAAAGCGAGCAGGCACTGAATCACTAAAACAATACAGGAGTTGAGCTCATGTTGCTTTTGTCCCTGTAAAATCACAGAGGTGTGGGGATTGGATAGGGCTGTGTGTGCATACTGTTAACTCAGTCAAGCCAAACGCTCTACTGTCTCTCAGTAGTACTGGAATCAGGTGTCTTCCCAGCAGTAGTCTAAATTTAAAGCCTGCCGTTCTGCCAAACACCATGGCAGCGGGGTATGGAGCCAGGGGCAGGGTGGCAGGGCAGAGCCTTCCCTAGCGGTGAATGTCCTCTTGAGCACACAAAGCCACCTGGCAGCCTCTCCTCTTCTCCTCCAGACAACCCTCGTCAGCAGACACCCCTCCTCACCTGACAACCCTCGTCAGCAGACACCCCTCCTCACCTGACAACCCTCGTCAGCAGACACCCCTCACCTGACAACCCTCGTCAGCAGACACCCCTCACCTGACAACCCTCGTCAGCAGACACCCCTCACCTGACACCCCTCCTCACCTGACACCCCTCCTCACCTGACACCCCTCCTCACCTGACAACCCTCCTCACCTGACAACCCTCCTCACCTGACAACCCTCCTCACCTGACAACCCTCCTCACCTGACAACCCTCCTCACCAGACAACCCTCCTCACCAGACAACCCTCCTCAGCAGACAACCCTCCTCAGCAGACAACCCTCCTCAGCAGACAACCCTCCTCAGCAGACAACCCTCCTCAGCAGACAACCCTCCTCAGCAGACAACCCTCCTCAGCAGACAACCCTCCTCAGCAGACAACCCTCCTCAGCAGACAACCCTCCTCAGCAGACAACCCTCCTCAGCAGACAACCCTCCTCAGCAGACAACCCTCCTCAGCAGACAACCCTCCTCAGCAGACAACCCTCCTCAGCAGACAACCCTCCTCAGCAGACAACCCTCCTCAGCAGACAACCCTCCTCAGCAGACAACCCTCCTCAGCAGACAACCCTCCTCAGCAGACAACCCTCCTCAGCAGACAACCCTCCTCAGCAGACAACCCTCCTCAGCAGACAACCCTCCTCACCAGACAACCCTCCTCAGCAGACAACCCTCCTCACCAGACAACCCTCCTCACCAGACAACCCTCCTCACCAGACAACCCTCCTCACCAGACAACCCTCCTCACCAGACAACCCTCCTCACCAGACAACCCTCCTCACCAGACAACCCTCCTCACCAGACAACCCTCCTCACCAGACAACCCTCCTCACCAGACAACCCTCCTCACCAGACAACCCTCCTCACCAGACAACCCTCCTCACCAGACAACCCTCCTCACCAGACAACCCTCCTCACCAGACAACCCTCCTCACCAGACAACCCTCCTCACCAGACACCCCTCCTCACCAGACACCCCTCCTCACCAGACACCCCTCCTCACCAGACACCCCTCCTCAGCAGACACCCCTCCTCAGCAGACACCCCTCCTCAGCAGACACCCCTCCTCAGCAGACACCCCTCCTCAGCAGACACCCCTCCTCAGCAGACACCCCTCCTCAGCAGACACCCCTCCTCAGCAGACACCCCTCCTCAGCAGACACCCCTCCTCAGCAGACACCCCTCCTCAGCAGACACCCCTCCTCAGCAGACAACCCTCCTCAGCAGACAACCCTCCTCAGCAGACAACCCTCCTCAGCAGACAACCCTCCTCAGCAGACAACCCTCCTCAGCAGACAACCCTCCTCAGCAGACAACCCTCCTCAGCAGACAACCCTCCTCAGCAGACAACCCTCCTCAGCAGACAACCCTCCTCAGCAGACAACCCTCCTCAGCAGACAACCCTCCTCAGCAGACAACCCTCCTCAGCAGACAACCCTCCTCAGCAGACAACCCTCCTCAGCAGACAACCCTCCTCAGCAGACAACCCTCGTCAGCAGACAACCCTCGTCAGCAGACAACCCTCGTCAGCAGACAACCCTCGTCAGCAGACACCCCTCGTCAGCAGACACCCCTCGTCAGCAGACACCCTCGTCAGCAGACACCCCTCGTCAGCAGACACCCCTCGTCAGCAGACACCCCTCGTCAGCAGACACCCCTCGTCAGCAGACACCCCTCGTCAGCAGACACCCCTCGTCAGCAGACACCCCTCGTCAGCAGACACCCTCGTCAGCAGACACCCCTCGTCAGCAGACACCCCTCGTCAGCAGACACCCCTCGTCAGCAGACACCCCTCGTCAGCAGACACCCCTCGTCAGCAGACACCCCTCGTCAGCAGACACCCCTCGTCAGCAGACACCCCTCCTCACCTGACAACCCTCGTCAGCAGACACCCCTCCTCACCTGACAACCCTCGTCAGCAGACACCCCTCCTCACCTGACAACCCTCGTCAGCAGACAACATCCAAGAACAGAAAACAAGAGCCACACAGTCAAAGCAGCAGACCATAGACAAACTCCAGTAGTCACTTGAAAAATAGCAGTTAATATCAATGTCGATTTCCTGGTTAAATTAAGGTTTATGTATTTACTTATTTAAAATGGTGACATGATGTTCTTGTCCAGGGTACAAGGCCATTGCGAACAATGTTCTTGGCAGTGATTGTAGTGTGTGTTTTGTGAGGTTGTGGTGTTCAAACTTGGAGCGTGCTGTACAGGCACATCAGGTCAGTCACCCCACAGGGGGGAACATTCCATTCTGTCCAAGAGTCTCCCCCACTGAGCCCTGCGGACAGCCACCGGTCACCATGACAACCACTTCAGGGTCACAGGTCGCTGTTGGCTCCCAGCCACCCTCCTGCTCAGCAGTGAGAGATGTCAGGAGGGCCAACCAAAACTTTCAAGGGTTTAACACCCCTCAGAGACTATTGTAGTCGGTAATATAATAAAGCAGGTCCTGCACATTCAAAAGCTCCAACACCTACCGTAAATTGATCAAAACACTAACCAACTAAGGGATGGTATTGGAGCATTTGAATGTGCAGGCCCAGCACCCCCATTAAAAGGCAGCATCAATTGCACTTTTACACCCTTTTCTCAGTCATCAAAGGAGTTCACACTCATCCTCCAACATCAAACTTTCATGAAAGACCCTCCACCATCCTCCTCTGAGGCTGAGCTTGAACATGCAAACAGAAAAATGCTGCTTATGTAACTGATGTGAAATAACAATAAATTATTATTATTATTATTATGTGGGTGCTTATATTTGTCCTATTTCCCAGCGGTGCACACTAGTAGCGTTTCAAAATCGGTGTCGTCACAGAGCTTTAAGAAGTTGTTTCCCCTGCTCTGCAAGGACAGAGGCATTTGTGGGTGACTTTGGTCGATGTGTTCAGAGGGTCTCTGGTTAGGCCCAGGTTGGGGCATGGAGAGGGATGGAAGCAAGACACACTTACTGTACCCTGATGATTCATCAGCCTCTGTTTACTGCAAGCTAACTTATTGCTCAACCTACACATGAAGTTTTCACTTCCAAAGAAGCAGTGGTTATAAAATATGCAAACAAGCCAAACTGATGCCAAAAATACAGATAATGAGAGGTTTCTCTGGCCTCGGCTGAGCCGCTCAGTCTCAGTGTTTGTCGAGGGCAGGTTTTGCGGCCGAGAGAGATTCTTGTCCCAGACAGTGTTATGGGCCTGCAGAGCAGCAGGAGGCCGAATGACTTGGCTGTGTGGAGTGAGGACTGAACCCACCGGTTGGGAAAGCTCCCTTGCAGGTGGCCGCATTGCTCAGCTATTTCACATGCACCGTAATTACAGGCCTTGTGGTCTACTTCGTGTACAAGCAAGTCGAGGAATGGAAGGGAGCTGGACTTTCAGAGAAAAAGGCTGCAGTCTGAGTCTCTTTACACCACTGCACAGTGGACTGAGCCAGGTCTGGAAATCAGCCCAGAGAGGGAGGGAAAGAGGAGAGAGATGTGGGAAGAGAGTGAGAGGATGGAGAGAGCGAGGGAAAGCAAGGGAGAGAACTGAGGCCATGGAATAAACAAGCATACAGTCAATAACACAATAGAAAAAAAGTCTATATACAGTGTGTGCAAATGGCGTGAGGTGGTAAGGCAATAAATAGACAATAGTAGCGAGGTAATTACAATTTAGCAAATTAACACTGGAGTGATCAATGTGCAGATGATGCGCAAGTAGAAATACTGGTGTGCAAAAGATCAGAAAATGGGGATGAGGTAGGTAGATCATCCTGTCGGGCTGCATCACCGCCTGGTATGGCAACTGCTCCGCTCACAACCGTAAGGCTCTCCAGAGGGTAGTGAGGTCTGCACAACACATCACCGGAGGCAAACTACCTGCCCTCCAGGACACCTACACCACCCGATGTCACAGGAAGGCCAAAAAGATGAAAGGACAACAACCACCCGAGCCACTGCCTGTTCACCCCACTATCATCCAGAAGGCGAGGTCAGTACAGGTGCATCAAAGCAGGGACCGAGAGACTGAAAAACAGCCACCACTAACATTGAGTGGCTGCTGCCAACACACGGACTCAACTCCAGCCACTTTAATAATGGAAATTGATGGAAATTGATGTAAAATACACTGCTCAAAAAAATAAAGGTAACACTAAAATAAAACATCCTAGATCTGAATGAATGAAATATTCTTATTAAATACTTTTTTCTTTACATAGTTGAATGTGCTGACAACAAAAATCACACAAAAATGATCAATGGAAATCAAATTTATCAACCCATGGAGGTCTGGATTTGGAGTCACACTCAAAATTAAAGTGGAAAATCACACTACAGGCTGATCCAACTTTGATGTAATGTCCTTAAAAATAAAGTCAAAATGAGGCTCAGTAGTGTGTGTGGCCTCCATGTGCTTGTATGACCTCCCTACATCACCTGGGCATGCTCCTGATGAGGAGCAACTCCTGGACAGCCTACAACTCCTGGACAGTCTGTGGTGCAATGTGGCGTTGGTGGATGGAGCGAGACATAATGTCCCAGATGTGCTCAATTGGATTCAGGTCTGGGGAACAGGCGGGCCAGTCCATAGCATCAATGCCTGCCTCTTACGGGAACTGCTGACACACTCCAGCCACATGAGGTCTAGCATTGTCTTGCATTAGGAGGAACCCAGGGCCAACCGCACCAGCATATGGTCTCACAAGGGGTCTGAGGATCTCATCTCGGTACCTAATGACAGTCAGGCTACCTCTGGCGAGCACATGGAGGGCTGTGCGGCCCACCCAAAGAAATGCCACCCCACACCATGACTGACCCACCGCCAAACCGGTCATACTGGAGGATGTTGCAGGCAGCAGAATGTTTTCCACGGCGTCTCCAGACTGTCACGTCTGTCACATGTGCTCAGTGTGAACCTGCTTTCATCTGTGAAGAGCACAGGGCGCCAGTGGCAAATTTTCCAATCTTGGTGTTCTCTGGCAAATGAAAAACGTCCTGCACGGTGTTGGGCTGTAAGCACAATCCCCACCTGTGGACACTGGGCCCTCATACCACCCTCATGGAGTCTGTTTCTGACCGTTTGAGCAGACATGCACATTTGTGGCCTGCTGGAGGTCATTTTGCAGGGCTCTGGCAGTGCTCCTCCTGCTCCTCCTTGCACAAAGGCGGAGGTAGCGGTCCTGCTGCTGGGTTGTTGCCGTCCTCCACGTCTCCTGATGTAAATGTACTGGCCTGTCTCCTGGTAGCGCCTCCATGCTCTGGACACTACGCTGACAGACACAGCAAGACTCATCTGTTTACTTGCTCAGGGTGTGACAATTCTCAGGGTTGTGTGATCTGTGTCACTTCCTGACTGCTCAGCAGAAAGGAATTCCACCTTTTTGCCACAGCTCGCATTGATGTGCCATCCTGGATGAGCTGCACTACCTGAGCCACTTGTGTGGGTTGTAGACTCAGTCTCATGCTACCACTAGAGTGAAAGCACCGCCAGCATTCAAGTGACCAAAACATCAGCCAGGAAGCATAGGAACTGAGAAGTGGTCTGTGGTCCCCACCTGCAGAACCACTCCTTTATTGGGAGTGTCTTGCTAGTTGCCTAGAATTTCCACCCGTTGTCTATTCCATTTGCACAACAGTGTCAGGTTCTTCAACAGCTTCATGTGGAACGTATCAAACTGTCTTTGTTCTTGTTTTCTTATTAGGGGGTTGCCTTGGTTATGCCGTTTGGGAGAGCACAGGTTTCAGTCCAAATGACCTTGTGTTGGAGAGGGACTCAATCGGGATTTCCGGGGCGGCTGTAACACCTGTGTTCTTGCTCTGCTCCCAGGATAAATAGACCTCTTCCACATTCATGGAGGAGACTCTCTCCATGCAGACACCCATGTTGGAAGATGTTCCTGGTCCTGACGATTGATTGTGTTGTGGTTCTTGGTGGTTGGTCTGATTCAGATTTGTTTGTTTGCTTTGGCACCTTACTGCACCTCACCCTGCATTATCACATTCATGCATGCAAAACACTCACTTACACTACTGATTACTGATTACACACTGTTCGGGCTAAAGTTGGCCATTGTATATTATACTTAGTTACTTCTTTAATAAATATAGATTTTGTGTTGTCTCCCTTTTTGTTAACGGGCTTTGAGCCTTTTATCGTGACAAGTTATCATCTTTGAACTATTGGTTTGGGAGACCGTTTGTTTGGAAATATGGTGTTCCCTTTTGGTTTGCCTTTTTTCTTTGGTTTGTTGCTGGGTCTGATGTTTATTGGTTAGTTTCAGTGTATTCAGAGGCCTGTGTCTTTGTTCTTGTTTTCTTATTAGGATGCCGGGGGGAGGCCTGGGCGGAGTTGAGAGGGTATGTATCTTGGTCGTCCTTGCCATGGGAAACACTCTGGGCTGCAGGTTAATAAATAGACCTCTTCCACATTCATGGAGGAGACTCTCTCCATGCAGACACCCGTTGTAGATTGTGTTGTGGTTCTTGGTGGCCGTTTGTTTGTTTGCTTTGGCACCTTTCATCACCCTGCATTATCACATTCATGCATGCAAAACACTCACTTACACTACTGATTACTGATTACACACACCATTGTATATTATACTTAGTTACTTCTTTAATAAATATAGATTTTGCTACTCCTTATCTCCACGTTGTCTCCCTTTGTTACGGGCTTTGAGCCGGTTCGTGACAACAGCATGTGACATTTATTGTCAATCAGTGTTGCTTCCTAAGTGGACAGTTTGATTTCACAGAAGTGTGATTGCCTTGGAGTTACATTGTGTTGTTTAAGTGTTCCCTTTATATTTTTGAGCAGTGTATATCACTAGCCACTTTAAACAATGCCACTTATTATAATGTTTACATACCCTACATTATTAATCTAATATGTATATACTGTACTCTAGATCACCTACTGCATCTTTATGTAATACATGAATCACTAGCCACTTTAAACTATGTCACTTTGTTTACATACCCTACATTACTCATCTCATATGTATATACTGTACTCGATACCATATGTATACTCATATGTATATACTGTACTCATCCCATATGTATATACTGTACTCGATACCATATGTATATACTGTACTCGATACCATATGTATATACTGTACTTGATACCATCTACTCCATCTTGCCTATGCCGTTTTGTACCATCACTCATTCATATCTTTATGTACATATTCTTTATCCCTTTACACTTGTCTTTGGAATTGTTAGGTTAGATTACTTGTTGGTTATTACTGCATTGTCGGAAGTAGAAGCACAAGCATTTCACTACACTCACATTAACATCTGCTAACCATGTGTATGTGACAAATAACATTTGATTTGATTTAGATTGGATGGGCTATTTACAGATGGGCTATGTACAGCTGATATGAAAACTGTCATGAAAATAATATAACGGTCATAACCGCTAAACCAGAATTTTGACTTCGATACTGATACCAGGTTTGTATTACAATACTTGATACCAAAACGATATCTGATACCAAAATGATATTGGATGCCGAAGACATACCTCGGCAAAAAAAAGAAAGCGTATTAAATAAAGTCACAGAATAAACCACAGGGCTTTATTTAAACATTTAACAATATGTTGATAACTAAAAACCCAAATATAATATCTTCGATTAGAACTTCTTAAAAAATAAAAAATAAACATTAAATAACAGAAGAATGTAACATTTTCCTTATGCAAAGTCATATCTGAGACTCATACAAAAATAATTGTAAAATTACATCCGTTTTAAAATGTAATTTGATACATTAGGGTTCATTTGCGCATGGCCATAATATTTGGTCAAATGAAATTCATTAGACATACAATTCATTATTAATTCGAGCTAAATCATTTATTGTATTAAATGAATAGTTTTAGTTCCAAAACAACAAACTCTGAAGCTCATTTCTGAAGCTTCTTTATTGCAATAGTCTACACACCATAGAAATTCAATGGATTTTACACAGCATACTACAATTGCCAGAGTGCATTTTAACTCCCAGGGTGCAATTCTCCACCCAGGGCTACTGGCTGGCTATTGGCTACTGCTAGCAAGCCCAGACAAATGCAAAGTAATCTAAATATATTGCCGTCATAGCGAAGTCATGAGTGTATTTCACAAATAAAAATCAAAACAGGGAACATGAGTCCAGTCTTCAAAGCAATTTTCTCATGTGGAGTGGAGAGTCAACATTCATTAACAACTGATGAAACAAAAGGGGGTGGGGAGGTTGCTTGGTTGTGGTCCCTTCATGAAAAACCTGCATCTCTGATAATAAAATATTCACGAGCAGTCAAATGTATCACGGCAACTGATACTGTAAAAAGACCAAGAGACAAACACCCACGTACACTACCCCACAGCAACAGGAATAGATATACAGCCTCCTAGATCATACAAGCTGTTTTTACTGGTATGTTTAGTGACTGGGTTCCTGTCTTTCTTGTGAGTCACTGTGCTCTCAAGATCAAAACCATTTCAAAGCTTTCTAGTGAAATGTAATGAGAATTCAGAGGAACAGAACCAAGTCGCATCCTGACTAAGCTGCCAGCTTAATTCGGCAGTCTGAATGACTGCACGACAAGGCACTAAGACTCAAACACACTCAAAAAGAAACACTGAATTAAATAAAATACTGTACAGTTTGTGTACTCAGGAGCGAATGACCTCTAAAATAATGATTTCTGTGGAGTTGGCACAATAACAAGACATTACTGGAACCATAGAAAAACAAATCAAAGTCTAGTTTACAGTGGCGGTAACCGCGTGATGTGTATGATGTGACTAGGAGTCAGAGGGAAGTGAAATGATCAACAGATAAAGGGAAGGGAAGATGAGAGGGGACAAGATGGGGAAGAGCAAGGAAAGGGGAGAAGAGTGAAGTTGAGAATAGAGATGAGGAGGGTGAGTCTTGTTGGTGTCAGGGAGAGAACAGGACAGTAGATGGGGTGGAGAGCGGGAGAGAGACAGGTGGAGAGCGGGAGAGAGAGGTAAGAGGAGAGCGGAAGAGAGAGGTAAGAGGAGAGAGGTGGAGAGAGAGGTAAGAGGCGAGAGCGGGAGAGAGACAGGTGGAGAGCGGGAGAGAGAGGTAAGAGGAGAGCGGGAGAGTAAGAGGAGAGAGGTGGAGAGAGAGGTAAGAGGAGAGAGGTGGAGAGAGAGGTAAGAGGAGAGAGCGGGAGAGAGAGGTGGAGAGCGGGAGAGAGAGGTAAGGGGAGAGAGCGGGAGAGAGAGGTAAGAGGAGAGAGGGGTAAGAGGAGAGAGCGGGAGAGAGAGGTAAGAGGAGAGAGCGGGAGAGAGAGGTAAGAGGAGAGAGCGGTAAGAGGAGAGAGCGGGAGAGAGAGGTAAGGGGAGAGAGCGGGAGAGAGCGGTAAGGGGAGAGAGCGGGAGAGAGAGGTAAGGGGAGAGAGCGGGAGAGAGAGGTAAGGGGAGAGAGCGGGAGAGAGAGGTAAGGGGAGAGAGCGGGAGAGAGAGGTAAGGGGAGGAGAGAGAGGGAGAGAGAGGTAAGAGGAGAGAGAGGGAGAGAGAGGTAAGAGGAGAGAGCGGGAGAGAGAGGTAAGAGGAGAGGTGGAGAGCGGGAGAGAGAGGTAAGAGGAGAGAGCGGGAGAGAGAGGTAAGAGAGAGGTGGAGAGCGGGAGAGAGAGGTAAGAGAGAGGTGGAGAGCGGGAGAGAGAGGTAAGAGAGAGGTGGAGAGCGGGAGAGAGAGGTAAGAGAGAGGTGGAGAGCGGGAGAGGTAAGAGAGAGGTGGAGAGCGGGAGAGAGAGGTAAGAGAGAGGTGGAGAGCGGGAGAGAGAGGTAAGAGAGAGGTGGAGAGCGGGAGAGAGAGGTAAGAGAGAGGTGGAGAGCGGGAGAGAGAGGTAAGAGAGAGGTGGAGAGCGGGAGAGAGAGGTAAGAGAGAGGTGGAGAGCGGGAGAGAGAGGTAAGAGAGAGGTGGAGAGCGGGAGAGAGAGGTAGAGAGAGGTAAGAGGAGAGAGGTGGAGAGCGGGAGAGAGAGGTAAGAGGAGAGGTAAGAGGAGAGAGGTGGAGAGCGGGAGAGAGAGGTAAGAGGAGAGAGGTGGAGAGCGGGAGAGAGGTAAGAGGAGAGAGGTAAGAGGTAAGAGGAGAGAGGTAAGAGGAGAGAGGTAAGAGGAGAGAGGTAAGAGGAGAGGGTAAGAGGAGAGAGGTAAGAGGAGAGAGGTAAGAGGAGAGAGGTAAGAGGAGAGAGGTAAGAGATCGGGAGACAGTAACAAGTAGGGAGGATGCCAGTATCAGTGTGGCTACAGCAGCCTTCTCTGGGGTGTTGGCAGTGGGCAGGATGAGACCAGAGACCCACAGCATGGCATGACTAATCCTTACAACACAGGCCTGTGTGTGTATGTGTGGTGTAAGAGCATGTAATGCAATGTATGACCTGTTGATTCATTCATGATGTTACAACAAAGGAGCAACACATCCAAAACACAATAAGCCCAGAAGAAAATGATACCCAGGTTACATTTCTCTGTGGTAATGATGACCGGAGAGCTGAAATGTGAGCCCAGCTACTCTGCTACAGCGTTACAGAGAGGTGCTGAGCAGACAGCTCAAATCTACACTAAGATCTGATACCCACACGCACCACCATGACTCCTATTACAAGGAAACACCATTTATGACCAGCAGTCATGAAAACATTCCTCCTACACCACCACAACCGTTACACTGGTTAAAAGGCTTTTAAAGGGAGACTTCATTGTTTTCATTGTAAAAGGCTTATCTGATCTAAGCGTTAACCTTTTGAAAACGCACCAAGCGGTCGCTCCACCTCCGACAGTCAGAGTGTGCGTGTCTACCTGGCTGGCCAGTGTAAAGTGAGAGACTGGGTCATGCAGGGGATGGCTGACAGGCAGGGTTTCAAGCGGACCTGGTTGAGGGCAGCAGTTCCTGTCCCGGGTAGACGGTCCGTGACATTAGATCCAGCCACATGCACCAGCGACCTACAGGAGTTATTCAATCTGCTGAACGCCAGCCAACACCATTTCCCTGAGCGCTTGCACAACAGTGAACAATGAACCCAGTTCCAGCTGCCAGAAACAAAAAGACACCAACTTTCCCTTCCCACACGCTGTATCCTTCACAACCAAATATTTATTGAGGAATATCCTTTTAAAGTGTTTCAGTGTGATTGATCGTTTTTCAATTTCAACAGCTCAGAGTATTAAAAACAAGCTTCAGCAGAATTCTCATGTCTCTGTAGCATGGGAACTTTTCTGATACTGACTGACAAACACATGGCCAAAATTATGTGGACACCACTTCAAATGAGTGGATTCGGTCATTTCAGCCACAACCGTTGCTGACAGGTGTATAAAATGATGTATATTTTTTTTAATCGAGCACACATTCATGCAATCTCCAAAGTGAAATATTGCTAGTAAAATTGCCGTACTGAATAGCTCAGTGACTTTCAAATTCTGCCCTGGTCAACTGTTACGTGCTGTTATTGTGAAGGGGAAATGTCTAGGAGCAATAATGGCTCAGCAGCAAAGTGGTAGGCCACACGAGTTCATAGAATGGGACCGCCGAGTGTTGAAGCACGTAAAAATAGTTTGTCCTTGGTCGTAACACTCAATACCGAGTTCCAAACTGCCTCTGGAAGCAACTTCAGCACAAGAACTGTTCATCGGGAGCGTCATGAATTGGGTTTCCATGGCCAAGTAGCCGCACACAAGCATAAGATTAGCATGTGCAATACCAAGCTTCGGCTGGAATGGTGTAAAGCTTGCAGCTACTGGACTCTGGAGCAGTGGAAACTAGTTCTCTGGAGTGATGAATCACGCTTCACCATCTGGCAGTGCGACGGACAAATCTGGATTTGGCAGATTCCAGGAGAACTCCACCTGCCCGAATGCATAGTCCCAACTGTACAGTTTGGTGGAGGAGGAATTATGGTCCAGGGCTGTTTTTCATGGTCCAGGCAAGGCCCCTTAGTTCCAGTGAAGGTAAATCTTAACGCTACAGCATACAATGACATTCTAATCGATTCTGTGCTTCCAACTTTGTGGCAACAGTTTGAAGGCCCTTTCCTGTTTCAGCATGACAATGCCCCCATGCACAAACCGTGGTCCATACAGAAATGGTTTGTCGAGATCGGCGTGGAAGAACTTCACTGGCCTGCACAGAGCCCTGACCTCAACTTCATCAAACACTTTTGGGACTAATTGGAACGTGACTGCGAGCCAGGCCTAAACTCCCAACATCAGTGCCCGACCTCACGAATGGTCTTGTGGCTGAATGGAAGCACGACCCGCAGCAACGTTCAAAAATCTAGTGGAAAGCATTCCCAGAAGAGCAGAAGCTGTTATAGCAGCAAAAGTGGGACCAACTCCATATTAATGCCCATGATTTTTTTTATGATATGTTCGACCAGCAGGTGTCCACATACTTTTGGCCATGTAGTGTATCTACTAAGAGGTTTGGGTGATTCATCTCAGCTTCTTTGTAACCTTGACTCCATCTAATGTATTTGGTCTACTACTACCGTCTAATGGGGCAAAAAAAGTATTTAGTCAGCCACCAATTGTGCAAGCCTGTAATTTTCATCATAGGTACACTTCAACTATGACAGACAAAATGAGAAGAAATAAAATCCAGAAAATCACATTATGGAGGAAAATAAGTATTTGGTCACCTACAAACAAGCAAGATTTCTGGCTCTCACAGACCTGTAACTTCTTCTTTAAGAGGCTCCTCTGTCCTCCACTCGTTACCTGTATTAATGGCACCGGTTTGAACTTTTTATCAGTATAAAAGACACCTGTCCACAACCTCAAACAGTCACACTGCAAACTCCACTATGGCCAAGACCAAAGAGCTGTCAAAGGACACCAGAAACAAAATTGTAGACCTGCACCAGGCTGGGAAGACTGAATCTGCAATAGGTAACCAGCTTGGTTTGAAGAAATCAACTGTGGGAGCAATTATTAGGAAATGGAAGACATACAAGACCACTGATAATCTCCCTCGATCTGGGCACCACGCAAGATCTCACCCCGTGGGGTCAAAATGATCACAAGAACAGTGAGCAAAAATCCCAGAACCACACGGGGAGACCTAGTGAAGGACCTGCAGAGAGCTGGGACCAAAGTAATAAAGAATACTATCAGCAAGGACATTGAAGATGAAACGTGGCTGGGTGTTTCAGCATGACAATGATCCCAAACACACCGCCCGGGCAACGAAGGGGTGGTTTATTGAGAAGCATTTCAAGGTCCTGGAGTGGCCTAGCCAGTCTCCAGATCTCAACCCCATAGAAAATCTTTGGGAGGGAGTTGAAAGTCCGTATTGCCCAGCAACAGCCCAAAAACGTCACTGCTCTAGAGGATATCTGCATGGAGGAATGGGCCAAAATACCAGCAACAGTGTGTGAAAACCTTGTGAAGACTTACAGAAAACTTTTGACCTCTGTCATTGCCAACAAAGGGTATATAAGAAAGTATTGAGATAAACTTGTTTTTGACCAAATACTTATTTTCCATCATAATTTGCAAATAAATTCATAAAAAATCCTACAATGTGATTTTCTGTATTTATTTTTCTCATTTTGTCTGTCATAGTTGAAGTGTACCTATGATGAAAATTACAGGCCTCTCACATCTTTTTAAGTGGGAGAACTTGCACAATTGGTGGCTGACTAAATACTTTTTTGCCCCACTGTACATGTTATGTTAGGTTATGCTAATTGGGGACGGGGGGGTCCTCGTCAGTTAGCTTTTCTGCATATACATTTTTTTAATACAGATCCTATTTCGATGCACAAAATTATTAAAACGAGGTCCGGTGGGATTTCTTCCTCTTTTCCGAAAATATTTGCGTCACAAATCCTGCTGCTGCGGTCATTTGATTGCAGTGGCATATGTTCTTCAAAGAGAGGACGCCATAATGACAGACATAATGTACCATTAGCCACTGAAAACAGATTAAATCATGACAGGAGCATTTGATTCTTATTAAAGAGATGGAGTCTAGACAGGGTATTTCAGGAAACTTTCTGAATGTGCAGACACGGAGTATACCAAACATTAGGTACACCTTCCTAATATTGAGTGGCACCCCTCCCCTTTTGCCCTCGTAACAGCCTCAGTTTGTCGGGGAATGGACATCACCAGGTGTCGACAGCTTTCCACGGGATGCTGGCCCATGTTGACTCCAATGCTTCCCACAGTTACGTAAAGTTGGCTTGAAGCCCTTTGGGTGGTGGACCATTCTTGATACACACAGGAAACTGTTCAGCAGCATACCACCCTGTATCCCACTGCTGGCTTGCCTCTGAAGCTAAGCAGGGTGGTCAGAAGAGCAGATGCTGGAGGCCCAGTAGGGGGCACTCTTTCCTCAGGCCTAAAATAATTACCCCAATGCCCCAGGGCAGTGATTGGAAACATTGCCCTGTGTAGGATGCCATCTTTCGAATTGGACGTTAAATGGGTGGCCCGACTGTGGTCAATAAAGAGCCCATGGCACGTAAGAGTATGGGTGTTAACCCCGGTGTCCTGGCTAAATTCCCACTCTGGCCCTCATACCATCCCCAGCTTCCAATTGGCTCATTCATCCCCAGCTTCCAATTGGCTCATTCATCCCCTCTGTAACTATTCCCAAGGTCATTGCTGTAAATGAGAATGTTTTATCAGTCAAAATACCCAGCAGGTGTGGTTTATTTCATACCATCATTTACACGCTCCATGTGAGCAATGAGCAAGTGTCTGGTTTCTCTGTCTCATTAATGTTGACGCAGCACGTGCGCCTGAGCATGCAAGTGCTTCTCGCAAATGTCAAAATGTAGGAAAGTGCCCATTTAGGGATGTCTGATTGTCTAAACTCACCACCACTAATAAGCTGGCCTTCTCAGCCATTTTGTCTTCACTTCAAAGTAAATCAACAGTCACCCCCCAATTATCTTTACATCCAGATTATTATATTTCCTAACAGTATTTAAAAAAATATTCCAACATACTTCCCCTCAATAATTAGCATCGTTGATAAATAGGCTATGGACATGTTGCGTGTATTTGTTTCGATTTTAATTGTCGTAAATTTCACCTTCATACTACAGCATAGCTGTTGCCTTCATACTTTCCTTGTCAATCTATTCCCTTATAGCCTATCCGGAAAGCCTAAGGTAGGCCTAGGTTTTTTCACTCGTTTTAAGGAAATTAGAAATATTTGCTTGTGTCTGACATATGCTGGTGGCTTTGATGGACGCAGGTTCTTTTCAGGGGAAGTTTGGAAAAGCTTACAATTTATCCTACCATTTTTACCGATCTGCGTGACAATTATGATTATTTATTGTGTGCATTATTGTGAAACAGTTTCATTTCAAATAACGTTTGTATTTCTCAAAAATCATTGTCATGTGGTTAATCATGAAAATCTAAAAGTTCAAATTCAACTCAGGTGGGAACACCAGCCTCTGCCATTTGGACCCACTGATAGACTGTGGTCCATTGGCGGCTAAAGAAATGAACACAAGGAACTCAGAGATAACATATAGGCCAGTGCAGCAGTAGACCTACAACACAAGGAACTCAGAGATAACATATAGGCCAGTGCAGCAGTAGACCTACAACACAAGGAACTCAGAGATAACATATAGGCCAGTGCAGCAGTAGACCTACAACACAAGGAACTCAGAGATAACATATAGGCCAGTGCAGCAGTAGACCTACAACACAAGGAACTCAGAGATAACATATAGGCCAGTGCAGCAGTAGACCTACAACACAAGGAACTCAGAGATAACATATAGGCCAGTGCAGCAGTAGACCTACAACACAAGGAACTCAGAGATAACATATAGGCCAGTGCAGCAGTAGACCTACAACACAAGGAACTCAGAGATAACATATAGGCCAGTGCAGCAGTAGACCTACAACTGCCATCGTCAACCTAAAGCAGGCAAATACAAATAGAAAATATCATGTTGAAAATTCTGGCTCATCTCTCTATTTCACCTCCCTGCCTCACCTTGACTTGAGCTATTGCTAGTGAAGTGCAACATTCTATATCATCATCAACTGCTAGGAAACTTGAAACATTGTATACAACTAGCTATTTCTTGGCCTTCAGAGTTTCCCGCACCAGTGAGCTCGGGACAGATGGCTGTTTTTTTTAATGACGTTTCCACTGGATATATGGAATCATCAGATCATGATATTTAGCTTTCACAAGGAGGCTTGGTGATTAGAGGCCCGGGAGTGTTGGAAAGATCTTTCAAATACTAAGGAACTATCTTTTGCAATAGATGTGAAAAAAACAGACATTAACATTCTGTGAGGTGAAGAAAAAATGACTGGGAAGCTCAGCTTATTAATGGTGGAGGAGGTGAGTTATGAAAGAAATCAGACATTGTCAATTGGGCACTTTCCTACATTTTGCACACCGCAAGCGTGAGAACTGTAAATAACACATGCATTAACAGAAATTCATGTAACCAAATGACAGGGATTAACATTAAATTGCCTGATTTTCAAAAGCTAGGCTACCTCATGGGCAATCGCAAAAATATATTGCAGGCTGGCACTGTATAGCCTAGGCTACTATTCTACTTGGCACGGCTAGTAGGGCTGCAATTTTTCTTCATCTCGCCTAGGGCGACATATCGGCCAGGACCGGGTCTGATCAGCATTGATTAGTCTATAAATTTAGAAACAATACAGTATCAAATTATATCATGCCAAGTTGGAGAGGATTGGAGCATTATCCATGACATAACATAAGTACATTATAGGCCACAGAGCCAGAACAACCTTGTTGACTGCTGTTGAAAAATTATTTTTATTTTATTTTTTAAGACTGATTTATTTCTTTGCTGGGAGGCAATGAAAGATTGCATTTATAAAATAATGTCCACATATAATATTTTTTTTAACCAAAGTGCCATAGCCTATAGCATTCTACACACCCACGCATCTAGGAGAGGAGATGTAGAAAGTTGAATAGACAGACTAAGTTGGAAAAACAATTGCTTAAATCATTAGCAAACACTCCCGCTATTAAGACAACTTTATATACATAAAAATAAAGTTAAGAAAAATAATATAAATCCCAAAATGGATGTAGGCCTATTGTCAGTGTATATTTGTGTCCCCTCAGTACATCTGGCTCTGGTTACAGCCCTTGTGACCTGCGAGTGGTTCACCTCAGTCCTTCTGCCCTGACCCATCCCTGTCCTGCAGGAGAGCAGGGGATTAATAGAGACTGGAGTTCCCATGGCCCTTCTCTGGTCCCTGGCTCCCTCTCTGGTCCCTGGCTCCCATGGCCCCTCTCTGGTCCCTGGCTCCCATGGCCCCTCTCTGGTCCATGGCTCCCTCTCTGGCCCTGGCTCCCTGGCTCCCATGGCCCCTCTCTGGTCCCTGGCTCCCATGGCCCCTCTCTGGTCCCTGGCTCCCATGGCCCCTCTCTGGTCCCATGGCTCCCTCTCTGGTCCCATGGCTCCCTCTCTGGTCCCATGGCTCCCTCTCTGGTCCCATGGCTCCCTCTCTGGTCCCATGGCTCCCTCTCTGGTCCCATGGCTCCCTCTCTGGTCCCATGGCTCCCTCTCTGGTCCCATGGCTCCCTCTCTGGTCCCATGGCTCCCTCTCTGGTCCCATGGCTCCCTCTCTGGTCCCATGGCTCCCTCTCTGGTCCCATGGCTCCCTCTCTGGTCCCATGGCTCCCTCTCTGGTCCCATGGCTCCCTCTCTGGTCCCATGGCTCCCTCTCTGGTCCCATGGCTCCCTCTCTGGTCCCATGGCTCCCTCTCTGGTCCCATGGCTCCCTCTCTGGTCCCATGGCTCCCTCTCTGGTCCCATGGCTCCCTCTCTGGTCCCATGGCTCCCTCTCTGGTCCCATGGCTCCCTCTCTGGTCCCATGGCTCCCTCTCTGGTCCCCATGGCTCCCTCTCTGGTCCCTGGCTCCCTCTCTGGTCCCTGGCTCCCTCTCTGGTCCCTGGCTCCCTCTCTGGTCCCTGGCTCCCTCTCTGGTCCCTGGCTCCCTCTCTGGTCCCTGGCTCCCTCTCTGGTCCCTGGCTCCCTCTCTGGTCCCTGGCTCCCTCTCTGGTCCCTGGCTCCCTCTCTGGTCCCTGGCTCCCTCTCTGGTCCCTGGCTCCCTCTCTGGTCCCTGGCTCCCTCTCTGGTCCCTGGCTCCCTCTCTGGTCCCTGGCTCCCTCTCTGGTCCCTGGCTCCCATGGCCCCTGGCTCCCATGGCCCCTGGCTCCCATGGCCCCCTCTCTGGCCCTGGCTCCCATGGCCCCTCTCTGGTCCCCATGGCCCCTCTCTGGTACCCATGGCCCCTCTCTGGTACCCATGGCCCCTCTCTGGTACCCATGGCCCCTCTCTGGTACCCATGGCCCCTCTCTGGTACCCATGGCCCCTCTCTGGTACCCATGGCCCCTCTCTGGTACCCATGGCCCCTCTCTGGTACCCATGGCCCCTCTCTGGTACCCATGGCCCCTCTCTGGTACCCATGGCCCCTCTCTGGCACCCATGGCCCCTCTCTGGCACCCATGGCCCCTCTCTGGTACCCATGGCCCCTCTCTGGTACCCATGGCCCCTCTCTGGTACCCATGGCCCCTCTCTGGCTCCCATGGCCCCTCTCTGGCTCCCATGGCCCCTCTCTGGCTCCCATGGCCCCTCTCTGGCTCCCATGGCCCCTCTCTGGCTCCCATGGCCCCTCCCTGGCTCCCATGGCCCCTCTCTGGTCCCTGGCTCCCATGGCCCCTCTCTGGTCCCTGGCTCCCATGGCCCCTCTCTGGTCCCTGGCTCCCATGGCCCCTCTCTGGTCCCTGGCTCCCATGGCCCCTCTCTGGTCCCTGGCTCCCATGGCCCCTCTCTGGTCCCTGGCTCCCATGGCCCCTCTCTGGTCCCTGGCTCCCATGGCCCCTCTGGTCCCTGGCTCCCATGGCCCCTCTCTGGTCCCTGGCTCCTCTCTGGTCCATAGCTTCCTCTCTGGACCTGGCTCCCATGGCTCCCTCTCTGGCCCTGGCTCCCCTGGCTCCTCTCTGGTCCCTCCCTGGCTCCCTCTCTGGTCCCCCTGGCTCCCTCTCTGGTCCCCCTGGCTCCCTCTCTGGTCCCCCTGGCTCCCTCTCTGGTCCCCCTGGCTCCCTCTCTGGTCCCCCTGGCTCCCTCCCTGGTCCCCCTGGCTCCCTCCCTGGCTCCCTCCCTGGCTCCCTCCCTGGCTCCCTCCCTGGCTCCCTCCCTGGCTCCCTCCCTGGCTCCCTCTCTGGCCCCTCTCTGGCCCCTCTCTGGCCCCTCTCTGGCCCCTCTCTGGTCCATGGCTCCCTCTCTGGCCCCTCTCTGGTCCATGGCTCCCTCTCTGGCCCCTCTCTGGTCCATGGCTCCCTCTCTGGCCCCTCTCTGGCCCCTCTCTGGTCCATGGCTCCCTCTCTGGCCCCTCTCTGATCCATGGCTCCCTCTCTGGCCCCTCTCTGGTCCATGGCTCCCTCTCTGGCCCCTCTCTGGTCCATGGCTCCCTCTCTGGCCCCTCTCTGGTCCATGGCTCCCTCTCTGGCCCCTCTCTGGTCCATGGCTCCCTCTCTGGCCCCTCTCTGGTCCATGGCTCCCTCTCTGGCCCCTCTCTGGTCCATGGCTCCCTCTCTGGCCCCTCTCTGGTCCATGGCTCCCTCTCTGGCCCCTCTCTGGTCCATGGCTCCCTCTCTGGCCCCTCTCTGGTCCCTCCCTAGCTCCCATGGCCCCCTCTCTGGCTCCCTCTCTGGCTCCCCCCCTGGTCCCCCTGGCTCCCCCCCTGGTCCCCCTGGCTCCCCCTGGTCCCCCTGGCTCCCCCTCTGGTCCCCCTGGCTCCCCCTCTGGTCCCCCTGGCCCCCTGGCTCCCCCTCTGGTCCCCCTGGCTCCCTCTCTGGTCCCCCTGGCTCCCATGGCCCCTCTCTGGTCCCTGGCGATCTGGGTGTCCACTCCTGATGTAGGCTCCAGATGGCTGCCTCTGACAGCCTGGCTTTCAGGAGAAAATGTTTCTGTTTGGGAGTCGGGGTGCGGCCATCCCAGCCCGGCTCGGTCCAGAGGTTTACCTCATACTCAGGTCATGTCTCTTTAAGCAGCGCCAAACAAAAGCTGCTTTTGCAATGCAAAACGTTTCCACCCCAACTACTGACTGTTCTCACGGGCCAAGTTGAGGGTAGTTCTGCAGATGATGAAAGGTCATTTACCTCTTAAATAATGTTCTGCCTTCAGGCTCATCGCCAAAAAGGTTACGAAAAGTTATACGTGTTCCAAAACCATCAAAATGTCTCATGCCTCAACTCAAACTCTGGACCAAAACAGAGTTGATCACACCATTCGCAAGATGCCAGAGACACTGATTAACATCTTTACAGTGTCATGAATGTCAGGGGGTGCAGCGCTCATCTATAGGGAGCAACAAAGGCCACAGACAATGCAGAGGTCATCTGTTAACCACCAACGAAGTGGGAGGACTAAGTCTCATTTCGACACTACGAGACCATCCATCTCAAAAGGTCCAACTCCCATGGTTAGGTCTAAGAGCCACGGTCGCGGTGATATCATTACGGCACTTCAAAGCTACGGAGTCTAAGAGGCATCCTGCTCCGGCTGTATAGAAGCAGCACGCTCCCTTAGACCCGTCAGCTCTCATTGGCTAAAGTAGGCCACAGCCGAGTCCACAGCACAGTCACAGGCCTGTTAAAGATTGACACAGTGATTGCACAAGTATGCCATGTTACAAAACACTGCAAAGCCATAATGCAATATTTACCACAGCAGATCTATGGCCAAAGTGTTTGCAATACAGTCTCTCCAACCAAGGGAGTGGTAACTCGTAAGCCAACAAAGTCACCTTACCACACCACAATGGGCGCTAACAGTTTCTCCAAGAAACTGTATCATGAGAGAGTCCTTGTGTTCAGGCTGTGAGAGGAAAGGGGGAGTAGGGGTTGAAGAGGAGTTTGTGTTTGAGAGAGGTTGTATGAAGAGGGGTGAGGGAGCATGATAGGGGTGAGATCGGTTATGTTTAGGACCTGAACTGGTGCTGTGCACAGGAGAAAGCACCTTTGTGGAGTCGAGCTGAATTCTGCCTAGTGGTGCCTCAAAAGACCATCAGCATGCCATTTTCTCCCTGTCACCCTCGCCCAATAACTTCCTCATTCTCCAGCAAATCACTTCAAACCCCTGTTGACTCCCAGTCAATAACCTGGGCTCCCCAGGGACCAATTATGGGCTGTGTGAGTCCAGCATCTCCTATTCGAGCCTGAGGTTCTGTTCCACATTAGCTATAGCTAGATTTTAGGGGGCTAGAGAAAGCATCAAGAGTAAAACAAAAAGGGTCACAGATGATTTATGGCTGGTGGAGTGGCTCAGGTCCAGCAGCTAGTAGAGAGACTTGAAGAGTTGGAAACACACACAGTTCCCATGAACACTGGATTATATGTATAGATTCCCCTCTGTCCGATTTGAGACATGGCAAAGCTATTTAAAACCCAACTTCAGTGAACATAGTGTGTGTGGCTGCTTACATAGTGTTTTTCTGCAGCGGCAAGCATTCATCTGTCCTCAGTGGCACCAGGCCTGGTGATTTACAGTCGGTGCAGGGAGTTCTGGCACTGCACTACAATATGCCCATGGACATTTGGAACCGCTGCAATGCGCACTTACAATCCCCAAGTCCTCATTGTCCATCTCAATGCCAGAGATCAACTGCTAAGAGATGAGCATCCGGATGTATTTACTGTTACATGAAAATTATTTTTTCGTGTCGCACAACCAAAAGATGAAAACAAATGTAAAAGCACTGGGAAGGAGACAGAGCGGAGAGACTTCTGACTACAGAACAGAGAAGTCTAGAGCGAAAACAAGAACTATACAGATGGGAAATCTAACAGATAAACACTCCGGATGCCTGTTGTGCACAGATAGGCCTCCAGTCTTGCTACATGCCGTGTATAGGCCTTAGCTTGCCATAGTTTGACATCAATTTCCTAAAGGCATGGCTATCTTTCCCAAGGCAATTACACAATAACAGAATTACACTTTGACTCAGATCTTTCACTTTTAAATGTATGCCAAAGAAAAAAAACATATATTCAAAGTTTAACTAACCATTCAACTCTAAGCACAAGAACTACTTTGAACAATTTACACAGAAATGTTCACAAAAACACATTTTCTGGAATAACTGTGCAGATGCAAAGTATGGTAAAATAATTATAGAAAAATGTAATATTCCAAAAACTTAAATATATCCATCTGCTACGAATTAAGATTAAGTCTGCAGAAATAATGAGTTGTCAACTAAGACATGACACCTTGTAACCAAAATGTTATATCATTGGTCCCTGAGCTGTACTATACATAAATTCATAATTATGGATATGAATATCATTACCTTCATAGTGAAGTAGCCTGAATTGGTACACAAAAGGTAGAAATTTGGGAGAAATATTTGGTATTATTCTACACTGGCTATTATCGTAATGAGCTCTGCCCCCAAAACAAGACCACATTTGGTTGGTCCGGACCAGACCAAATCTGAACCAATCACATACATCTGTTTTTCACAAGTTTGGACATCACAGTAGACATGTTCACAGTAGACTAGTGAGTGAGTGAGTGAGTGAGTGAGTGAGTGAGTGAGTGAGTGAGTGAGTGAGTGAGTGAGTGAGTGAGTGAGTGAGTGAGTGAGTGAGTGAGTGAGTGAGTGAGTGAGTGAGTGAGTGAGTGGTGGTGAGTGAGTGAGTGAGTGAGTGAGTGAGTGAGAGTGAGTGAGTGAGTGAGTGAAAGAGGGGTTGTCCAGGCTTTTTTCACAGTCTTGCTTTGACCACCAGACAACAGAAAGAGGAAGAAAAAAAGTTGAGCTGAACATAACAGTACACCAGTGGAAGGGAGGACAGTAGCAGGTCACCCAACTGTGGTTTGTGACTACCATCATCTCCCATTGGTAGCCAATTCAATTGCAGTAATTCTGTTACTAATAAGCCTTTGCTTATTCCTAATTTGTAGGATGGAAAATGGTTGAAAAATGTATGCCTTAATTTCTCAAAAGGATAGCCTCTAAGCCTTCATTTGTCATGAGCCTATGAACTTCACATGTTGATGCTCATGGGTCCTTTTAGATGGAAATGCCCCCCAGTAACACTAATCACGCCCAGTCATGGTGCAGGTCTGTAGCAGTACTGATTAGAATCAGCCTGTCTCATGATGGCAGAGATAGACCGTCCTTCCCCATTAGATGATGTATGGGTTTAATGCTAGGCCTTGTGGTTCCACATAGTACAGAAGGGATAGAGTACTCTTAACACAACACAGGCACAGAGTTGGAGGTTCAACCAGTGAAATGAACTGGAGGCTCCTGTTCTTATTATCATGAAAATATTTGACCTTCTCTGATCAGGGTAGCCCACCTTGCACTTCCTCATCGTGGATTCTACTTTGATGTGCGTGTGCAGGAAACAATGAGATATTTATTTATTAAATCAGGTTCCTTGCCACATCTGTCTATAAATAATCCAAATAAGTTGTCAAAAGAAAATGGGACAGGAAAGGCAGATTTTGTTAAAGATCTGTACACCAGTAGCAAGATGTTTGCAACACTTCTCGAAAAGGAAAACAGCATAAACCTGTTCTAAATTCCTGGGAACAAGAAGTAGATGGAGAAAAGAGTGACATCCATCATGCAAACACTGCTTTTCAAACAGCTCTCAACTTCATATACAAGTGTGTTTAACTTCTGCTAGTCGACTTACCCCAAAGCCAATGACGGTGCCAAAAGGTCACCCATGTTATAAAAGCCAGGGTGAATCACAGCAATTGACTGTGGATAGGAAAATCAGGAGTAGGTAGAAAGAGGACCAGAGAGATGAGACCATTAAGCCAGACAGGGGCAGTAAACTACACAAGACGAGGTGAGCCCCAGAAGTAGCAGACTATTCAAGCAGAGGGACAGGTTTAACACCAGGACACCGAGCCTCATCAACATCGCAGGCTTTATGAGCTTCAGCCACGACGGGTGTAGGAGGCGCCTCGGGCCACGACGGGAGTAGGAGGCGCCTCGGGCCACGACGGGAGTAGGAGGCGCCTCGGGCCACGACGGGAGTAGGAGGCGCCTCGGGCCACGACGGGAGTAGGAGGCGCCTCGGGCCACGACGGGAGTAGGAGGCGCCTCGGGCCACGACGGGAGTAGGAGGCGCCTCGGGCCACGACGGGAGTAGGAGGCGCCTCGGGCCACGACGGGAGTAGGAGGCGCCTCGGGCCACGACGGGAGTAGGAGGCGCCTCGGGCCACGACGGGAGTAGGAGGCGCCTCGGGCCACGACGGGAGTAGGAGGCGCCTCGGGCCACGACGGGAGTAGGAGGCGCCTCGGGCCACGACGGGAGTAGGAGGCGCCTCGGGCCACGACGGGAGTAGGAGGCGCCTCGGGCCACGACGGGAGTAGGAGGCGCCTCGGGCCACGACGGGAGTAGGAGGCGCCTCGGGCCACGACGGGAGTAGGAGGCGCCTCGGGCCACGACGGGAGTAGGAGGCGCCTCGGGCCACGACGGGAGTAGGAGGCGCCTCGGGCCACGACGGGAGTAGGAGGCGCCTCGGGCCACGACGGGAGTAGGAGGCGCCTCGGGCCACGACGGGAGTAGGAGGCGCCTCGGGCCACGACGGGAGTAGGAGGCGCCTCGGGCCACGACGGGAGTAGGAGGCGCCTCGGGCCACGACGGGAGTAGGAGGCGCCTCGGGCCACGACGGGAGTAGGAGGCGCCTCGGGCCACGACGGGAGTAGGAGGCGCCTCGGGCCACGACGGGAGTAGGAGGCGCCTCGGGCCACGACGGGAGTAGGAGGCGCCTCGGGCCACGACGGGAGTAGGAGGCGCCTCGGGCCACGGCGCCTCGGGCCACGGGAGTAGGAGGCGCCGGGCCACGACGGGAGTAGGAGGCGCCTCGGGCCACGACGGGAGTAGGAGGCGCCTCGGGCCACGACGGGAGTAGGAGGCGCCTCGGGCCACGACGGGAGTAGGAGGCGCCTCGGGCCACGACGGGAGTAGGAGGCGCCTCGGGCCACGACGGGAGTAGGAGGCGCCTCGGGCCACGACGGGAGTAGGAGGCGCCTCGGGCCACGACGGGAGTAGGAGGCGCCTCGGGCCACGACGGGAGTAGGAGGCGCCTCGGGCAGGCCAGACACAGAGCTTAGGCAAAACACCCAAGGCTGAGAAACAAACTACTGCAGTACACCTCCATTCTCGGAGAGCTCTAGCACACAACAAAAAATATATATATATTCTCGGGCCATTTGGCCATCTATTTAATCCACTTTTAACAGCGAAATTAGAAAAAGGTGCTTGTGTTTTTAACAGAGACATCAGAGGCTCATTACTGTAAAAAGCAGCCAGAGGCCAGAGCTGTGGGGTCCCAGGGGTGGAGGGGAACTCTACAGGGACAATCAAGGGGTCGTAAAACCCCCTCAGCTGCAGCCTGTGATCCCCCTGCCCTCCCTCCCTCCACTTCAATACAACAGCTGCACACACCAGCCCCACACCACAGCTGGGGTATGCCATTCCTCAACAGATCTTGCTCACGCAACCCTCATTTCCTTCACCATCAGTCCAGGGAAGGCAGAATAACTGCTTTGATTAGAGATCTACTACAATTTATTTTGCACAATGACTGGTGATGGATGCCTCACTGCAACAGGAAGATCATTAAATACGACTATTTCAATAGAGAATCTCTGCATGATGATATCATATTTCTGCATGATTGTTTTACCTCCTTTAATGTTAATGCATATTAATGCAGGTGCGATTAAAAGATACTGCACAAACTATGTACTGTTGGCTGAAGATGTGACTGTTCCATGTAGAAAGGTGTAGTCATAGTTCTGTATGGCCTCTGTCCACAGCCTTCTATACAGATAGATAAAGCAGATGAACACATACTAACACTGACCCACATGGTAATGAGATGAGGAGTGTGGAAGGCCTTCAAAATACAAAGGGACGGAGCCCCCCAGCCTTACCCCCCCACACACACCACCCAGGGCGAGTTCAGCACCCTCCCTCCAACTCCCCCAGCACCCCCTCGTAAATGTAAATCGCTGCTCCCCTCATTACCATACTCCAATCATCTCGCACTTCATTCAGCCGAGCAGGCCATACAGAGCACCTCGCTCCCTCACTTTTAGTGCCCATTTGGTCCCCTCTCCTTTGCCTAATGGTCTATTTTAATGAGTAGGGGGGGGGCTGCACACGTTGCATCAACAGCCCATCAAGTCATCAACCTTGCCTGATGCCATTTGGGACCTTGCCTTGTCCACAAAACAAACACCGCTGTAGTCAGCGCTGCTCTAGGTGCGATGTTCAATCTTCCGGGGACACATTGGCTGGGAATTTCTACGTTTGCAGGTTTCATGCCACGTCACCCTGTGAAAGGCCTTTTCCTCCCGGCAGGTTTATGGTTTGGGTCTGAGAGAGTTAAGGTCACGCAGTGCGTCACCAAGCTGATGAGAGACAGAGGATGGGGCATGTTGAAACTACTAGTGAGGTGGCTGATCTGGGTGTCAAGGTAATGCGTTTACAACAGCCTATGCAGATGTCGAAAACACGGGTTTTCCTGTAGCCACGTTGAGGTGGTAGCGTTATAATATCACACAGTGACTGAGTACTCACTAGCAGTGTGAAAGCTAACAGCATGACAGGGTCAACTCTGTCCTCTAACTGGAGCCCACTGCAATTGAGTAAACATGAAAGGCCAAATATATACCATTAGAGGGGGGTACAAATACCAAGAAAAAAAAAGTGCCACACTAGTATTGAGGAAGTTGGCTGCCTTATTCCTCAAGAAGAGTCCCGAGGGCAATGGAAGAGTAATCTAAATGTCTGAGAAGACTCAAATACCAACCACACTGCTGCGGAAAGAAAAAACGTAACTACATTTCAGACTCCATTTCCAGACTCTGAAAACTCTAAAGTGGAGGACAAGAGCTTATAAAAGATGAAGTGTTGTGATTACAGCATGTCCCTCCCCGCTGTAGGTCTGGGGCTGGGCCAGGTATAACCATGTAGAGAAAATAGCGTTGTTTTGTAGAGCAAAAGGTCAGAGTAAAGCACATTAGCTGAGTAGAGTTACTGATCTGACCAATGAGGCTTGGCTAAACTTGGCTCTGGTCAACCGAGTGAGGCCCAAAACTTCTTTCCCCATTTTGGCTCAAAACAGCTTTTTAAGTTTCCAACAAGTTAAGATCCCTTTATGGTGATGGGACAAATCTACTCAGCAGTCATACAGACAGAGACGCCCACACACAGCTCACAGTATGCTGAAAACAGTCTGAGTAAGTGTCTGTCTGGATTCCTTATTCCCTTATGGCCAACACATAGTTAATGGCTTACTAGTAATCACAGTAAAAACAAAGCCATTGGACATTTCACAGTGAGATTACTGATTAGTCTGCACTCTGCGTCTCGCAGCATAAACAACATTCCTGATGATTGGTAAGAAATACAGTAGGAATACAGGCCCCTAATCACAAATGGATGCCCTGTGAATAGAGGTGGGGTCTAGTCTTGAAAATTTAGAGGCCTAACATCTGTCAACAGAGAAAAGAGACACACAGGACAAGCCTGCCCCAGGGCAGGAAGCCTGGCTTCATGTCCGACCAAGCTCTTCAATTACCGTCAATATCACACAGGGAAAAGAGGGGTCAGTTGGTGTGGAAGAAGGAGCTACAATCTCTTACCGGGCCCTCCAGATACCCACTACTGTCCCTGGTTGGCTGACTGCAACAGAGGTAACCTAACTACCACATGTGAGGGCCGGTCACCAGTCACACTGGCAGGGCAGGCTGATTAAACTCTCCTTAGATTCCGTCAGAAGGAAGAATTACAGGGTTCCCCTTTCCATTAGGACCAATCAGTCACCCACACGTCAGCCGACAAGCCCACACCACTACCAATTACTGACATCATACATCCACTAAACACTACCTAGGAGTCAGTGGGAGGGAAGGTTTATCGTCTGACCTTCCCATAGCCCAGAATAGAATCTGTTCATGGATGCAATGTAAACAAATTATAAAGAAATCAACTAAAAAAGAGAATATTGTCTTGCAACCATTTTGTGTTTGTTTGCTAGCTAGTGATTTCACAATCCTCCCCAGTTATTTTCCCAACATATTTTCCCCAAAGGGATTAAGCAATCTTATTTCATCTCTCTCGCTAGCGAGTTTTCAGAAACCATCGATTGATTTTTTTTTTCAATTGCAACCTTTATTGAGTCAGTCTGAGCTCTAAAGAGGTCTAAGCTGATGTTTACTATGTGGTTCAGATCATTATTTGATAAATCAACACCATTGCCCATGGCATTAGTATAAAACAGACCTTTAAGCAAAAAGCCTTTTAAAGGAAATTGACTCACAGACACTACATTTCCACAGTATGCAGCATACAACAAATCTGGATGTAAACTATTACAGAGAGTCATGGCAGAACGATAAAACCCCGACTAAAAAGGTATCACCTTATAATGTCACCGGAATAATTATCTTACACACAGATCTATCCCATAACCAGGTGCATAATGAATGATCTCTAACTGGAAGACATGAGATCTGGTTGCCTAGCAGGATACAGGCTAACCAGGAAGGAAGCTATTAAAGCTAAATGTGAAATGGATGAAAAAAAGACAGAGGCAAAAAAACAAAGTACTTCTACTCATCATTGCCCCCATCGAAGTCTTGGAGCAACCAGAGAATATAGTGGCTCACTTACAAACAGGAAATGTTTACATTTACTTTACACCCGCCCACTGGGGCCTCAACAACAAACTATCCCAAGTAGAGCTTAATTATTCATAGATTGTCCTCAAAACGGAAGGAAGGAGAGGAACAGTGAAAACCTAAACCCTGGTGGTGCTGCTCATAGGATCGGAGTCCCATTCCTGTCACTGCCTGTTAGTCTTCCCTCAGCCGCACCGTGCAGTTCATAGTTCAAAGTCCCAGCTCACCCACGCTATGATTGGGCGTTCCAGTCAGGAAGCTCCTGTCAGATCATCTGTTCCTGACACAAACACACAGCTCTGCTTTGCAAGCAATGCCACAACACAGCGCATTGAGGAGACGAGAGGGAAGAGTCTGATGGCTAGTTCAAAGAGTTCTGTTAACACCACATTAAATGTACCATGACTTGCCTCTCATCTGCCACAAAGGAAGACCACCACAGAAATAGGTTTGTGGGATGTTTCATTGAAAAGAAACAGAAAAGTATGGAAGACTGTGGTAGTGTTGAGAATGCTAACGTGTCAGAGAGACGAGGGAGGTCATTTTCTGATGAACTCTTTAACCACAAACAAAACAGCAGGCTGAGCATATGGCGAACTTTGAAGGACTCCTCCCCTTAAGCAATGAGATTAAAAGCTGTATGAATAGCAGAGAGATGAGTGAAGCTTTCAGGACAATACAGAGATCTCTACAGACACACACAGGTGTGTGATTCAACCATTTCGCTACACTCACAATAACAGCTGCTAAAAACGTGTATGTGACCAATACAATGTGACCTGATTCGTATGGAGGTTGTGGTCAGCCACTCTCAGTAAGAGAGTAACAGAAAAGACATCTTACCCAGAAAAGTAATACTGTAGTCATTCAGGTAACTGTGTTTAGTCTGTTTGGGTGAGTCATTTCTCTGGAATGGATGACCTGAAACTAAACAGTCAGAGGGGTTTCTATAAGGACCACTGCCTCTGGTACACTAATATTTAGCCTAAATCTCCAGAAGAGGCACTGCATTGTGCAAGTTATATGGGACATAAATGCCATACAACATTCTCAATAATACTCCTATACATAATATGTTTTTAAAGATACAGTTGAAGTCGGAAGTTTACATACACTTAGGTTGGAGTCATTAAAACTCGTTTTCCAAACACTCCACACATTTCTTGTTAACAAACTATAGTTTTGGCAAGTCGGTTAGGACATCTACTTTGTGCATGATGCGAGTAATATTTCCAACAATTGTTTGCAGATAGATTATTTCACTTATAATTCACTGTATCACAATTCCAGTGGGTCAGAAGTTCACATACACTAAGTTGAATGTGCCTTTAAACAGCTTGGAAAATTCCAGAAAATGATGTCATGGCTTTAGAAGCTTCTGATAGGCTAATTGACATACTTTGAATCAATTGGAGGTGTACCTGTGGATGCATTTCAAGGCCTACTTTCAAACCCAGTGCCTCAGCAAAGGACCTTGTGAAGATGCTGGAGAAAACAGGTACAAAAGTATCTATATCCACAGTAAAATGAGTTCTATATTGACATAACCTGAAAGGCCGCTCAGCAAGAAAGAAGCAACTGCTCCAAAACCGTCATAAAAAAGCCAGACTACGGTTTTCAACTGCACATGGGGACAAAGATTGTACTTTTTGGAGAAATGTCCTATAGTCTGATGAAACAAAAATAGAACTGTTTGGCCATAATGATCATCTTTGTGTTTGGAGGAAAAGGGGGAGGCTTGCAAGCCGAAGAACACCATCCCAACCATGAAGCACCGGGGTGGCAGCATCATGTTGTTGGGGTGCTTTACTGCAGGTGGGACTGTTGCACTTCACAAAATAGATAGCTTCAATAGGAATGAAAATTATTTGGATATATTGAAGCAACATCAGTCAGGAAGTTAAAGCTTAGTCGCAAATGGGTCTTCCAAATGGACAATGACCCCAAGCATACTTCCAAAGTTGTGGCAAAATGGCTTAAGGACAACAAAGTCAAGGAATTGGAGTGGCCATCACAAAGCCCTGACCTCAACCCTATAGAAAATGTGTGGGCAGAACTGAAAGCATGTGCGAGCAAGGAGGCCTAAAAACCCTACTCAGTTACACCAGCTCTGTCAGGAGGAATGGGCCAAAAGTCACCCAACTTATTGTGGGAAGCTTGTGGAAGTCTCCCTGAAACGTTTGACCCAACAATTTAAAGGCAATGCTAACTAATACTAATTGAGTGCATGTAAACTTCTGACCCACTGGGAATGTGATGAAAAAAATAAAAGCTGAAATAAATCACTCTACTATTATTCTGACATTTCACATTCTTAAAATAAAGTGGTGATCCTAACTGACTTAAGACAGGGAATTTTTAATAGGATTAAAATGTCAGGAATTGTGAAAAACGGAGTTTAACTGCATTTGGCTAAGGTGTATGTAAACTTCCGACTTCAACTGTAAGTATTTTTTCTGCTCTAGTAAAGTGATATAATTCAATTGGTTCCGAGTACCTCGGAGGCTTGGCAACTTCCAAGTGTAATAAATATTTAAGCCAATTTGGGGTCAGGTATTTTGGCACTAACAGGCAATGTGAGAAAAGTGGTCTAGAGCAGCACTTTCTGCAGTAGATGTTCCCTAATTATTCACTTCGACAAAAAACCCACAAAGACACAAACAAAAGAGGGTAAAAAAAATCCCCAACAACTCACATTGCCATGGTTGACGAAGCCATGTTTACTGGCAATGCGGTCAGCCTCGTCTGGTCCTCCAGCGATGTGGACGGCCCATGTGTTGGTGTAAACCCTCTGACCAAGGGCCATGCCCAGCCCAGACACCAGCAGGACCAGCAATGGTCCCAGCAGCAGCCGTTCAGCCAGCCGTGACCAAAGGCCCATGGAGGAGGAAGGAAGGCCCAGAGCCATAGGGTCCTACAACAGCGAAGTCCCAGAGCTCAGCGTCTTTATGATAGGCCAGGGGACATACAGGGGCGCAGAGAGACGACACAGGACAGTCACTGCACCGGGATCACCTAAGAAGAAAGAGAGTGTTACAACATGTAGCAGAGCTCAGCACAATGAGAAAAACAACTCCTACAACATCTATTCAGAGCTTTGTAATAGTGAGCTGAAGCAGCATGTATTGTCAAAAGGAAGACAATCCTGCCAAGTTTTGCTGACTTGTTACATCGCAACCATGACAACAGCATTACAAAAAGGAAAGCGGAGTGACGTGAAGATGTCAAAATTCACAATGGAACAATACCAGATTAACAACAGACTTGAGTTAAAGGAGTCCAAGGTCCTTTCTTCTTCCTTTCAGGGAAGCTATGACAATTAAACGCGTATTGTATTTGGAATTACAAAAGGCACTTTGAAAGAAAACAATCATTAGTTGAAGGAAACAGAGTCCATTCCAATTTCTATCGCATGAAAATGTTGATTGCAAATAAAGACTGTGTGTGTGGGGGATGGGGGCAGACTTTTCAACAGCCTGTTCACCTGACAAACTAAAAACAAATCCATGACAATTGAAATGTTATTTTCCTCCTACTTTGCTTTTCTCAGCACTGGAGGTGGTGGAGGAGTGGTTGTCTCTTACCAGGCATTATGCAAAGCTTATGGATCAGACATGTACTATTGTACTTCCCCTCTCACTCTCCTTCTGTAAGCCAAGATAGAAGACCTTCACCCAGCAATGACCAAAGGTCACCCAGCAATGACTAGTCTAGGTCTTCATTCATGAGAGAACTTTTCCAAGTAAAATGGCATTGTGAACTGGAATCATGAAAACACTGTCCAACCCCATAGAGATCCATAACCACTAGTTTTAGAGGTGTTCAGAGTGAAACCGATTAATAAATATAGCCCAGCTGACTTCAGAGAATGTGGTTGAGGCTGCTTTGAGGATTCCGTGCTTCCATTACTTCTCCAAAAAGCTACAAAGACCACTGGCCCTACCTGTTCCTCAACCTTCCAAGAAGACTTTTCATCGAACATAACATTTCATTTCCAGCTCGATCTTTCAAAAGGAAATCGGATGATGATGAGTCACGGAGAGAGTCTGAGAGAGGGAGAGTGATGGGGAGATTTCAACTGGTCTTCCCTATGAGGATGAGTGTTAGCCATTGGCAGTCAGTCAGTCAGTCAGTTATGAGACCTCAGCTGGGATGGGGCTCTGGCTGAGGAACCTTGGACGCTCGTAGGCTCAAGCTCCACACAGGAAATTTGAAAGAAGAAAACATGCAAAAAACATGCAAAAGGCTCGGCTCCCCTTTGAAGCGCTTTCGGCAATTGAAACCCAATAAATGCAAATTACAAAGCGTCTGGAAAAAAGACAATGTCTTCAAATGCAGAAACAATGCAGAGAGATAGTGTTGCTTGGCAAGAATATGCTAAATGAGAAGCTGGGTGAAAATTCCTGGAGGATTAAACCCATTAAAGCTTAAAATTGCAGGCAGAGGTAGAAAGAAGCATGGCACAGTTAACATCTCTTCAATACCGATCTAGCTATAGACCTACTGGCCGTTAGTTACAAATAACTATTCTCCAAATAAAACTACTTCTGACTGCGCCTTTCAGACAATTTATAGGGATGAGGAAAAATCCCTACTGACTCATACACTTACTCATAACTAAATGTTTAAGTTTGTACCGTAGCATCCTAACTTCATCACAAATATCATTACATAAAATAAACCAAAGCTTCTTCGTGCCCAAAGATTTATGATCCACTTAGAGAATTCTTTGCAATGCTAAAGACCCAATGCAGAGGTCTAGATTAAGCATAGGTTTAAAACCTGCTAAACCACATGGTCAGGGTGACCATTAGCTTCTGGCAAAACAACTTGTTTATCAAGCTCAGAGACCAAAACATTCCAGTCTAAAAGGCTACAAACAAGACTACATGCTTATCTGAATGAACATTTGATGCATTCCAGGTTATTTCATTCAATGAAAACATTTCAAAGAACTAGTTGAAATACTACTAGTCCCTAGGGTGTGTGAAATCCATTGACAGAGTGGCCATCAAATCCCTGTCCAGTGCTCCAGGCAGTGTGTTCTGTTACAGCTGTTCCAATAGACGCGACAAAACATACCCACCTAACAAGCAGCAACATTTCCACTTCATGTAATGCCTTGTTCTGCTGTTGTACTGGCCAGCAACATCATTGTATTTTATTTTAGAGGGGGAGATTAATCTTTTCATCACTGAACATTTCAAAAACAGCTCTACAAAGAGTACCAGTATGAAAATAGTCAGGTGGGTCAGCTTCAGCTTCCAGAACCGATGTATTATTCTGACAGAACACTTGGCCAAAGCCACCAAATACAATGCCATTTTAACTAGAAATGACAGAAAGTACCACACTGTTACAATAGCAGGAATATGCCCAGATTGACAGCTCAAGAAACAAGGAACAAGAAACTGACATTCCAATGATTCCACAGTGATGATTGACATTTCTAGCTTCAGAGAAAAAAGTTCAGAGAAAAACCTGGCAAAAACAAATGAAAAAAGCCTTAGCTCAGAAATGAGAAACATTTAAACCACATGAAAGCCATTATATCACACTCAGACACACCATTTGGCCCATTGTTCCCTAAATCTCAGTGCATGTGGAACCCTGCAGGGCAAAAGAGCTGCGCTGCTACCACAACTATGAGAGGAGAGGAGTTTGCTCTGCCAACTGTAGCCAATGGTATCAGAGAAGCAAACACAAAGTTAGACAGTGTGTACAGTCAGACCGTTCCTCTGAGATGACCACGAATCAGTCTGATTCTCTATGGTTCATTTATTTATTTGGGCACACCAAAGCTTTTGTGCCCAAAGATTTAGGATACACTTAGAGAATTATTTGCAATGCTAAAGACAGAGCAGAGGTCCAGATTAAGCATTGGCTTAAAACCTGCTGAACCGCATGCTCAGAGTGATAATTCACTTCTGGCAAAACAACTTGTTTGTCGAGCTCAGAGACCAAAACATTCCAGTTTAAGAGGCTACAAAAGAGACACAATACTTAAGAATAAAATGCTGATTAAACTCACTGGGTTCTCTCTAAATGCCCTAAAGAAAACTAGTCTTAACAGCATAACACTTTCAAGGGGAATAAAAGCGGTAAAATATGCAGCTCACCTTTGAGTTTCAGACTATTGTTGTTGTTGTGATTCTGATGCAGTCCGATCTGATGCGGAGGCAGCACACACAGACAGAGGTGTGCACCTTCCCCAAGCCTCCCTTTAACGTTCACAGACATGCATGGCTCAACGTACACCCGCCCCTAGTGACCTCATCTGGGCACTCAACCGTTCAGCCGGAGTTTAATGTCAGTATAAAAACCATACACCGTGGAATAACAAAAGCTCAACTACTTTACTGCTCGCAGGAGAAAGTGGGGAACCAGACATTTTTCTGCCAGTGTTAGCAGAGTAAATGATACCATACATCAAAGTTTGGCAGCAACTATTATAAAACTGCACAAGCGATAACAGATAGATGTGAATCAAAATCAGAAAGAAGTCATACATTTCAACACCCTGCTTGAAATTATCTAAAAAGGGTCACCAAAGGCCAAATGGAAAACATTACATCCTAGGGTGATAATTTCAACAAATGTAAGTCAAACTGCAGATGGTGATTGCCCAGGAGATAACATTGGCAAACCACAGAGCAGTGCCCTAGGTTAGAATCCTTCAGCATTTCCCCCTGCCAGAGGTGTCAGGTCTCCCTACTAGCAATCAAAACATGGCCACTGGCTCAGGAGTTGAGGAATGGCTAAAAACTCAACAAATCTCAAACAGGAACAAACTTTCTCAGGGGACCAGTGGTTATTTGCACTTTCCCCAAAGGCAAATTGGAACTCGGAGAGGACAGCCAAGCTCTGACACACTAACCCAGAGACATGATAGGGGCACTTAAAGGTGCTAATCACTTAATATGTGATGAAGACAATACATTTGTATCACAATCCACAAAGAGTACCCGGATAACATTTACAGCATATTACAATATTCTGTCTTCTTGTCTTGAGCTCCTCGAACACTCCACTCACTGTATGCTGCTTGCAGATAATTAATAAAGGAAAGTGTTTAATTACCATGAACAATTCCTTTATCATATAGAGTAACAAGGCGTTTTCTCCACTGAATATACACTTCTTCAAATCATAAACAAGCAAGCTACAATTAAAATTTTAAAAATCTTTCAAGAGGCCTTTCTTAAAATTGGGCACAACACATTGAATATCTCCTCTTTTGACAGTCATACCAGTGAGTCAACATGCCCAGTTAGGCTATAAAACTTTTGCTCGTAGCTCAAAAAGTTACACAACGTTTCACTAAACCATTCAAGTTTCATTATATGACAACAATTATGGTTCATATCAGAAATGTCTTATTATTGCATGAAAAAAACGGTAACTTACCACAAATGTCCTTGAAAACTGCAAAACGGTTTGACGAAAAACTTCGAATACAATAAATTCCTGAATCGTCTCCCGCTGGTATTTCAGTAAAGTAACACTTTATCGCGTTATCAGCTACAACTACTTGATGCAATGTAGCCTACTGCGATTCTGCGGCGCTACGCGCTCTTTCACCCAATTTATCCCCTGTGTCTAATCCCAGCCTTCTGTTTCTCTGATCGTTCCGAATTGGACCGTAATCGGAATATAATTTCAAATAAACCCACTCCACAGAACAACAACCGGGATCGACGGCGTCAAGTTTCAGCTAACGTTAAGGCCAGGCTCGTAATGCCCTTCTAGCGGACACCGTTACAGCCCGAGTGTCTCTGTAGATAGGGACAAGGCAATACCGATGACAGGCAAAGCACACTCCTCGCACTAACCAACTAGTCTGGCCTCTTCCAGGAACGAAGGCACACCAGTACAAAACTCCCCATGAGCGCCTCAATTATCAGGAAACTTTCCAATGCCTTGGGAGGGTTTATTCTGTAGGTTTACCAGTTCCCGTTTACATTATGCATGATCCCCTGTCTTCTTTGATATACTAATGAATCGAATATACTCTTACAACTACCATACTACATTGTTAATGGCTACAAAATAAATAAAAAATTAACATGATTCCATGAACCCTCTCAAAACAGCTGAGGGGTCCACATCATGTAGCCCCTCAGGAAATACGTCATGGCGACCGAGGGCAAGGGGAAAATGCACAGGATTTGGACACACCTACTGCTCAAGAGTAATATACACAGTAGTATATCGCCATCTGCTGGTATAATCTATAACAATGTATTTTAATGTTTTATTTCACCTTTATTTAACCAAGTAGGCCAGTTGAGAACAAGTTCTCATTTACAACCTTGACCTGGCCAAGATCAAGCAAAGCAGTGCGACACAAACAACAACACAGAGTAACACATGGAATAAACAAACGTACAGTCAATAACGCAATAGAAAAGTATATATACAGTGTGTGCAAATGAAGTAAGATTATGGAGGTAAGGCAATAAATAGGCCGTAGTGGTGAAATAATTACAATTTAGCAAATAAACACTGGAGTGATAGATGTGCAGAAGATGAATGTGCAAGTAGAGATACTGGGGTGCATAGGATTTTTAAAAATACAAAAAACCAATATGGGGATGAGGTAGTTGGACAGGCTATTTACAGATGGGATATGTACAGGTGCAATGATCTGTAAGCTGCTCTGATGCTTAGAGTTAGTGAGGGAGATATAAGTCTCCAGCTTCAGTGAGTTTTGCAATTATTCCTGTCATTGGCAGCAGAGAACTGGAGGAAAGGCGGCCAAAGGAGGATTAGGCTTTGACGGTGACCAGTGAAATATACCTGCTGGAGCACGTGCTACTGGTGGATGTTGCTATGGTGACCAGTGAGCTGAGATAAGGTGGGGCTTTACCTAGCAAAGACATATAGATGACCTGGAGCCAGTGGGTTTGGCGACGGATATGAAGCGAGGGCCAGCCAATGAGAGCATACAGGTCGCAGTGGTGGGTAGTATATGGGGCTTTGGTGACAAAACGGATGGCATTGTGATAGACTGCATCCAATTTGCTGGGTAGAGTGTTGGAGGCTATTTTGTAAATGACATCTCCGAAGTCAAGGATCAGTAGATAGTTAGTTTTACGTGGGTATGTTTGGCAGCATGAGTGATGGACGTTTTGTTCCGAAATATGATATTGTCTGCAGTGTTAAGAATGTTTTTTGGGGGGGGGATGTTTTCATTTCAATGAACATCAGATATGCATCATAATATAGCAATATAGTCTATATGGATTACATTGTGATAACACACCTTTATTCATTATGGTTTAGGTTTTAAATAGTAGGGCCCTCACTCACAGCCCTAAAACAGGCAGTGATGTGCACCACTACAAACAAATTCGTTTTCAAAAGCTCTGAGCTGAGGAGCCTTTCAATAAGAACTCAAACAAAGCAACCCCTTCCACCCCAGCCCACTGCTACCCACCTGGCTCTGTTGGAGTATATTGGTGCTCACTGCCATTTAATGGCTGCAAAAGGATGGAGCGTGTAATCATGCACACGCTGTTGAATAGCCTACCGCGTGGCGTTCAGGTCGCACCATTGGCGCAAACTGTAGCCTAATTATGCCTGTTTATTCAGCCAATCAACGACATTATTTTACTTTTCTATCTGGTCCCTTTCCTTGACTTGTCTGAGCCAAGGCTAAATACAATTGCAACCCTGTTAGTAAATAGATTGAACATGAATTTTAAAGAGTGTACTAATCTTCCACCGAACATTGATCAGTGGTCGACTAAAATAAAAGTTTAGCTAAAACCTTTAGGAATAATACCTCCATCTTGCGGCTGGTTGAATACTAGCAGTGGTTACGTTCAGCGCGCCCCCTGATCGTCAACAGTTGTGTTCTAGAATGACATATTTTTTTATTTGTATTTTTATTATGAACACAACAAATACAACAACAAAAAAAGAAATATACAAACAAGACATAAACCTAACAGACAGGGGTGTTACATATCAAGATTCATTTTACATTCGTTAAATACTTTCATGGTGCATATTGCTTTTTTGTTTTTAAATTTACTGAACATTTCAAAATAATATTTCAATTCTATCTTAAATCATGTGAAGAGGGGTTTGTTCTCTGCCCACTTCCTTTTATGGACAAAGAATCTTCCATGAAAGATAAACAAATTAGCAATGAAAGTTAAATCAGGGTCCATGTCATTAGGTTCAAAATAAAACATAATATCAGACTCTTTCAAATGAACATGAATAGTTGTTTCTTTTCAAATAAAATCATCTAACTCACTCCAAAATCTTCTGACATAAGAGCAGTCCCAAAATAAATGGTCAAGAGTCTCTGGGTTACAATCACAAAATACACATTTGTTATCAATAGCTATTTTAAATCTGTGTATAATAAAGGTAGATTCTATGAATGAGTTTGTATGATACTTTTTCACCTTATTAGATATACAATATTTACCAGACAACAACTAAATTTTGTTCCAGTGCACTTGTCCTAGGGCTGCATTCCAGGACGTTTTAGCAGAGGGAATAGTAACATATTGACATAGTTTCCTTATATACATGTTATTACATTTATAGTTTAAAATGTCAATTCCTTCTAATTGCATTGAGGCTACAAAATCCTCAACAGTTGCACTTGGAGCATTGTTGTATTCTTCTAAAAGAAGAATAGCACCTTTAGGTAGAGCTCTCACAACAATTTGATACTGAATGTTACATTGTGAATGTAACATTGTGTGTTCTAATAAATTCTGGATAATCATATAGTTGTCCATCACTATTCAATAATTGTTTAACCCAAATAATGTTTTGTCAAAATCTTTATTATTCCATATATACCTATGAGGGGAAAAATTGTGTATATACATATATATTTTTACCTTTATTTAACCAGTCAAGTAAGTTAAGAACACATTCTTATTTTCAATGACGGCCTGGGAACAGTGGGTTAACTGCCTGTTCAGGGGCAGAACGACAGATTTGTACCTTGTCAGCTCGGGGGTTTGAACTCGCAACCTTCCGGTTACTAGTCCAACGCTCTAACCACTATGCTACGCTGCCGCCCCAAGGTTCCAAGTTAGAAGAACTTGTTTATGAAAGTTTGCAAGGTTAATATTGATTTTACCCACATCAAAGTTGCATTTGAGTAAGAATTCTAGACCACCAATTTGTTTGAATATTAAATTAGGGATGATATTCCAGATGCAATCCTTATTTCTTAAATAGTTTTGTATCCATTTAATCTTAAATATTATATTAGAGGTTTTAAAATCCAGAGCATTCAACCCTCCCTCACCTTGGGTGCTATATATTACCAATTTTCTTAAATAATGAGGTTTATTCCTCCATATGAAGTTAAATCATTTAGTATCAACCATTTTAGTTACTGACAGAGGAACATCCAAGGCAAGGGAGGTATAAACTCATCTGGACCTTCAGATTTTGATAAAAGTACATGTCCAGATAAAGATCTCTTAATAACCAGGAGTTAAATCTCTATCCAATTTTCTCTACAATAGGAGAGACATTTAAATTGGCCCTTTCTCTCTGATCTTTGCTAACTGTAATACCAAGATATGTAATCACATCTTTTACAGGGATATTACAATACTGAGTTTAAGTCACGTCTTTTCAACGCAAATAATTCACATTTCCTAATATTCAGAGACAAACCTGATACATGTGTGAAGGCATTAATACACTCAATAGCTTTCTTGACTTCATTATGATCTTTTTTTTAAATGCTGGTGTCGTCAGCCAATTGTGAACATTTGATCTTTTTGTCTTGTATCTCAATACCCCTAAAACTATCCTTATTTATATGAAGTGCCATAACTTGTGTGACCAATAAAAATAAGAAAGGAGATATCGGGCATCCTTGTTTGATTCCACGTCTAATGTCGAATTACTATTATTGTAAAGTGTCTTAATTACACTTTGAAAATATTGACCAAAACCAAAAAATTGAAGTCTCAAAAATGAAATAATGTTCAACTTTATCAAATGCCTTGTAAAAGTCTACAAATAAAATGAAGCTTTCTTCCATAATGTGGTCATTGTTGTCTATCAAGTCCAATACTAGTTGAATATTATTACATACATGTCTGCTCTTCATAAAACCAGACTGGGTATCATCAATGATTTGGTCAAGACCTTTTCTAAGTCTTTCTGCAAAGATGGATGCAAGTAGCTTTCCATCATTGTTCATAAATGGGTTTGTTCTCCAATTTTCTAACATCATAGAATCTTTGTTTGGTTTGGGTATTACAGAAATTAGGCCTTGCGTCATAGAAACAGGCAGGACCTCTAAATCAATTGCCTCCTTAAAAACATTAGATATAAATTCAATAATATCCTCCTGAACATATTTATAGAATTCACTGATAATGCCATCATTCCCTGGAGATTTGTTCTCTTTTAACTTGCTGATACATTTTTTTATTTCATTAATAGAAATAATTTAATCAGAAGACTTTTGGAAGTCTTCATCTATGAATTTTGCACAGTCTTTGACAGAGTCTAGAAAGGCAAATATGTCACTAGTAGGACAGGCATTACTGGTATTAAGGTTACCATAGAATTCTGAAACATATTTTGAAATATCTTTGGGGTTTTCATTTTCTTTGCCATCTATATTGAGCTTATTAATAGATGTAAATTCAGAATGATTTCTTTCTAAATTGTAAAAGTATTTTGTATTCTTTTCACCTTCCACCAACCGTCTCCTTCTTGATCTTTAAAATACCCTTTTTGCTCTCTTCATACATTCAGTCCATTTCTAGTTGTAAACAGAATAACTGAGCCTTTCCTTCTTCATCAAGGTCCTCCATAGAGATTAGAGAAAGTATTTCCTTAAGTTTATCTTACCTCAATCTTTTAAGTTCAGCAATTTATTTAGCTCTCTTTGTGGCTGTTTGTCTTATTTCATACTTCATTCATTCCCAATATTTCCCATAAGACTTAAATAGTTGGGCTTTCCTCCAATTGTCTCGTATAATATCTTTGGCATCCATCTTGAAATGATCATCTTCCAACAGTCTACTATTGAGTTTCCAATAACTCCAGATAACTTAAGATCTTATGTTAGCAGATGATTAATAATGGCATATAATTGTATTACTACACAATGCCTACATATTACTGCTGCGTATCTTTATTTTCTAAAAGTTACGTTGTGGAGAAATATGACTGCAACAAAAAAGAGGATCTGAAGATAGTTAAGTCAAAGTTGAATGAAGACAAGACTTCAAAGGGTTTAACAAAAAAGTGTAAATATGTAATTTATAGGTAATTAATGTAATAATAATAAAAAGTTCAATAATGTGCACTAGTCTAGTAGAGACACAGTAGTGAAACAAAATGTCAGTAGTGATTTTGAATAAATAAACAGTAGTAAATGTTTTCAATAGTAATTCTAAAGGGTTTATTTAGGAAATGAAAATGGACCAGGAGCAATTCAGCAGTGACACAACACTACACACACAGATGGCACTGGCAGTAGTAATTCAATAGGGATTGAATAAGCATACAGTAGTAATGTGTAGGCGTTGTGTAGTAATCCAATAGTGAACATGTAGGTGTGGGTATGTGTGGGTATGTGTAGATTTTAAGTAGTAGATACTCAAAAGCTCAGTAGTTGCACAGTAGTCATTAAGGGATAATTGTGTAGTGATTTGAGTAGGAAATATGTAGTGTTCAACAGTAGTGAAACATCCCAATGTATCACTCATTACTACCGTGTCACGCCTTGGTCATTGTATTTTGTGTTTTTGTTATATGTTTGGGTAGGCCAGGGTGTGACATGGGTTTATATGTTGTTTTCGTATTGGGGTTTGTATTATTTGGGATCGCGGCTGATTAGGGGTGTTGTTAGGCTTGGCTGCCTGAGGCGATTCTCAATCAGAGTCAGGTGCTTATCGTTATCTCTGATTGGGAACCGTATTTAGGCAGCCTGAGTTTCGCTTTGTATTTGGTGGGTGATTGTACCTGTCTCTGTGTTGTAGTCACCAGATAGGCTGTAATTAGTTTCATGTTCCGTTCTGTTGTTTTTGTATTTAGTTTCAGTTATTTCATGTACCGTGTTTTTTCATTCATTAAAGTCATGAGTAACCAACACGCTGCATTTCGGTCCGACTCTCTTCTTTCAACAGACGAACGCCGTTACATACCGGTATTTAAATTACTACATAAATTACTACTGGTTTACCACACATTTCAATAGCAATCAAGTAGTAACTCCAGTAGGTTTTGTGTAGATCTTGAGTAGTACTTCAGTAGTACTTCAGGATCAAGGGGACAGCAGCTAGTAACAGTAACACACTCTCCTCTCATGTTTCACAGGGAAAATGGCAAGCAGTTTCTTCAAGCAGTGGTCACCTAGTAAGCGCAACATAGGAGTCCTGTCTCTTAGTGGAGTATGGTCATTTGCTACAGCAGGGTTTTTTTCTGAACAGAGAACATGTCACCACAGGAGCTCAAGTCAGGAGGCTGTACACTGCCAGTTATCCCAGACAGACAGTGACAGATCCCAGTGTCCACAGCCTCCAACACCTATTCATTCGTTAGGGGTGTGCTATCATTGTACCCCCTTTTTGTCTGTACTTATTTCAATAGTGTTTCTACAGTGAAGAGTTCCCTGATTTACGCAAACACAACAACTGCAAGGCCAGTCACCTCATACTGTAACGGCATTCCTCCTCCTCTTCTGAGGAGGAGAAGTGAGAAGAACATGGACGAAAACCGAAACAGTACTGTGTGGCAACAAACACTCACACGGAAACAAACACCCCCAACTCAAAGTGAAACCCAGGCTACCTAGGTATGATTGACAACTAACGACACCTGCGTCTGATTGAGAACCATACTAAATAAAGACAAAACAAAGGAAATAAAGGTCAGAACGTGACAATACCCCCCCCCCCCCCCCAAAGGTGCGGACTCCGGCCGCAAAAACCTGAACCTATAGGGGAGGGACTGGGTGGACATCTGTCCGCGGTGGCGGCTCTGGCGCGGGACGTGGACCCCACTTCACCACAGTTTTTCTCCGCCTCATTGTCCGCCTCCATGGCCTCTTACGAGCGGCGACCCTCACCGCCGACCTCAGACTGGGGACCCTAGAAATGTGTCCCGAATGGACGGAAGACTCCGGCTGCACCGCACAGGCGGGAGACTCCGGCAGCGGCGGACAGGCGGGAGACTCCGGAGGCTCCGGAGTGAAGGGCGATTCTGGCATCGCCTGGCTGACTGACGGCTCTGGCAGCTCCTGGCTGACTGACGGCTCTGGCAGCTCCTGGCTGGCTGACGGCTCTGGAAGCTCCTGGCTGGCTGACGGCTCTGGAAGCTCCTGGCTGACTGATGGCTCTGGCAGCTTCTGGCTGACCTGCGGTTCCTAGCTGACTGGCGGCTCTGGCGGCTCCTGGCTGACTGGCGGCTCTGGCGGCTCCTGGCTGACTGGCAGCTGGCGGTTTCTGTAACGGCATTCCTCCTCCTCTTCTTCTGAGGAGAAGCGAGAAGGATCGGAGGACCAATGCGCAGCGTGGTAAGTCTCCATAACGTTTATTATACGATATAAACTGAACACTATCAAATATAAAACAATAAACGTGAACATGAACGAAAACCGAAACAGTACCATGTGGCAACAAACACTCACACGGAAACAAACACCCCCAACTCAAAAGTGAAACCCAGGCTACCTAGGTATGATTGACAACTAACGACACCTGCCTCTGATTGAGAACCATACTAAGCCGGTTTTCGTTCATGTTCACGTTTATTGTTTTATATTTCAGTGTTCAGTTTATATCTTATAATAAACATAGAATGCCCACCCCGACTCACGCCCTGACCATACTAAATAAAGACAAAACAAAGGAAATAAAGGTCAGAACGTGACACATATCTTCCCTCTATGCCAAGCTGTGTGCCCTTCATAAAGTCTGTTGGCATGGTAGCCAGAGACGAGGAGTCCTATCGGGATGGATGTGTCTTTTCACAGTGAATTGGTGTGCCTACTACCTATCTTGCTGGAACTTCAGTGCATTTTTTAAATCTAATAGCGGTCACCGTGAAATAGATTTACTAAAGCTACTACATATATTGGAGCGTCACCCATTCCTTATAAATGTGTTACAGCTAAAACCTAGATGAAAGGGGATCAACTGCAGTTTTCAATTCTGCCTTGAAGTGAAGGCAAGTGCTCTGCAGACATTATTAATAGCAGAGTTTCCCAATATTCCACCTTTTTGTGTTTAGAGAGGAGAAGTATTGAAAGGAAAGAATAACACAGAAGCCTTTGCTTTGTGATCGCTGTTGGTTACCAAGGTTTAATTTTTTTAAGGCCATGCATTTATACACAATCTCTCCCCACAGACCTGGATGCCAGCAATGTACAGAATGATGGGAATGTCCATGGACATAAGTATAGAAATGTCATTGCATCAACCACCCAGTTGACTAGGTACCAGACCTACATATCTACATTCTGAACTGTTCAAGTGAGCCAGTACTTACCATAGTCTCTTGTCAGATCCGGGCGGGTCAGTTTGATGAGCGCCACATGTCATCGTCACGTGGACGGGCCTGAGCATCTGAGGGCTGAGACTGCTCCCTGGCTGTTTTTGGGCAGAGCGCCGGGAGGTGGAGCTGGTGGTGGACGCCCCCCCCCCCTCTTGACCTGTGCAGGAATGGCCAGGGATTGGCCAGATGCACAGGGCATTTGGTAAGTATAATGGTTTGATAAAAGCACAACTCTAAAACCAAACAATATAAACTATTTTAGAAGCCCTGAAACCTATGGAGATAACCCGTTGGTCTGGAAATGCACAACAACCAGGAGAACTTCCTGTTGTGGATCAACGAGGATGTGTCACGGATTTCCTCCTCTTCTTCCGAAGAGGAGAGGCGAGAAGGATTGGAGGACCAAAATGTGGCGTGTTAGGTGTTCATCATTAATTTTAATAAAGAAACACTGAACACTGAAACACTATACAAAAACAATAAACAAAATAACAACCGTGAAGCTAATGCGAACTGTGCTGAAACAAGCAATCAACATAGACAATCACCCACAAACAAACAGTGCAACCCAGGCTACCTAAGTATGATTCTCAATCAGAGACAACTAATGACACCTGCCTCTGATTGAGAACCATACTAGGCCGAAACATAGAAATCGCCAAATCATAGAAAATCAAACATAGACTGCCCACCCCAACTCACGCCCTGACCATACTAAATAATGAATACAAAACAAAGGAAATAAAGGTCAGAACGTGACACGAGGACCACACCCGGGTCATCTAGATGGAGAAGGGCAGCAACATGAAGAGGGTGTTTGAGAGGTTCTACAGGGGACTGGAGGAGGTGAGCCCAGCAGAATCACTGATTGGATTCATTGCCTTCACCCACATGTTAACTGTGTCTTAAATGACACTTATACCTTTCATGCTTTGTTGTGTCTTTTTATGAGCTGTTGTTGACATCACCACCAGGTGACGAGGCTGAACATGGAGAATGGCTGGGAGTTCATGTGGAGTGAGAGGCTGGGTTACATCCTCACTTGCCCCTCCAACCTGGGCATTGGACTCAGGGCAACCTGCCTCGTCTTAGCAAGGTCTGGCCCTTACCACCTCACTCACCTATGGGTTGACACATGAACAACCATATGAAGAAACTGTGCTAAGGGGATCCCTGTGCTGAGCTGTCCTCAAATTCCAGGATCCTAAATTCTCTGTTTTTCTGTCATTTTTTTTACTGGGATGCTCGTTTTCAGAAGATGCTGGACAACCTGCTTCTGCAGAAGAGAGGTATGGACGGTGTGGACTCCGCAGCTGTGGCACAACCTGTGACATCTCTAACCTGGTCAGACTGGGTGAATCAGAGGTAAGACCTCTGGATCTCTACACCACAGAATAGAATGTAGTGACAGTGACAATCATAATATTCAGCTTTAATAGGCAGTTGTAGAGTAGGGGAAATAATAGGTTATATGTGTTTGCGTGTTCTATGTAGGTCCAGCTTGTTGTATGTAGGTCCAGCTTGTTGTATGTAGGTCCAGCTTGTTGTATGTAGGTCCAGCTTGTTGTATGTAGGTCCAGCTTGTTGTATGTAGGTCCAGCTTGTTCAGAATGCGATTGATTTAGTTAAATACCTGATTGTGTGTGAGAAGAGACTGGAGAGAGATCAGGATATCAGGATATCCGAATCCCTGCACCCATCTCACAGTTCAAGTAGAGAGAGACTGGCCTCGCAGATGCCCGAGTTGCGATTTTACATTCACAAACAATATACTTCAATAAAGCTATATAAATCCAAATCATTAACTGTGGTCCTCCTTTAATTTGAATGTATTCATATATAGCTGAAGAGTTTATAGCTGCTATTCAGGACTTTACCTAGAGAAAAAAGATGACTGCTATAGTGTGTGGTCATCCACACCCCCTCCCAAATTGGGTGCTGTGCCATTTTTTCCCCTTGCATTACTTGACATAGATCCAGAAAAACTAGATGTGTAAACCTACCTGAATAGCAGCTATAAACTCTTCAGCTATATATCAATACATTCAAATTAAACTTGGGGATTAACCAGTAATTGTTGTGTACTATACAAAATGAAGTTGTGTCCTACTGCCCTATTTTCCGAGAGGTGCTTTCATATCAAATTTAATGAGTGCCCTCCACACTGTAACTACAGTAACAGAGTAGCATAATCCCAAACACACAGACGCATCCGAATGATGCATGCAGAGTATGTCAGGCATTTGAATAGCATGAGGTGAAGGGTTCATTCCAGGATACAAATGGAACACAGTTCAAAATGTTTGGTTTATTTTTAAGTACAAATGTTACAATTCAATAAAAGAAGGTCAAAGAACAAATAAATACAAATGGGTTACTGTGTGTTTTACGATAGTTGCCATAACATACAGCATAGAGACAATAAGCACACAGTGAGGCTGTCAGCTGACCGTGTTGCCGGGGCCACATTCCTCCCTGTGGACGCAAACAAAACATACCAAACAATGATATCACTACCACATAGTTACTGTTAAACATGACATTATGATGATATTGGTATGCTATTACAGTCAAAAAAACATAAATCATTGAACAACACCCATCAATAAGACCAAATAGTTCTTTCCATCTTTCTCATGAGATGATCTTTATCCATGTCCCCGAGTCCTTAACCTTTGAATCATTACCCCTGTGAATCCTTACCTCTGTGAATCCTTACCTCTGTGAATCCTTACCTCTGTGAATCCTTACCTCTGTGCTCTAACAGGACATCCCCCTCATACTGCGCCAGGCCCAAGGCATGTCTCTGCCCACTGTTCAGCTCCGCCCACTGCTTCTCTGTGACCACCCACGCCTGCTCCACATTCAGCCACGACAGCTGGACCGCACTGAATACCACCTGACAGACACAGACACATCGTGCATCAACTAACAAAATGGGATGTGGTTTGGAGAGCATTATTTAAATAGCATTATCCAAACCAGCTCTTAAGTATCCTGAGGTGAACCAGAGAGAGACTCACAGCCATCTTTGTGGGGGGAATCAGGGCGATAGCTTCGGGGATGAGCCCCTCCATCTGCTCCTGTACCAGAGCAGACAGAACCATGTCCTCCAGACCCGCTGGACAGAGAGAGGGAGGGAGAGAGAGACAGGGAGAGAGAGAGGACTCATGTAATGAGTGTGCGTGTGAGGGGGGTGGATTCACTGGTCACTATCAACTAACTATTCCTTATAGTTAAGGATCAAATATACTGAATATACAACAATAAAACTGTCTGAGTTTAAACCCCTGCCCCATTTGAACAACTGTACCTGCTAGTGTGCCGATCTCAGTGAAGACCTCGGGACCCCAGGTACTGACAGAGCCAAAGGCCTGAGGACTGGAGAGACGGGCGGTCAGAGCCTCCATCTGCTGCTCTGAACACGGCAGAGCCAGCTCCCTCAGGAACAGAGTAGCCATGCTGTCAGTCAAACAGGAGGAGGACTCATTAGGACTGGGTTGATGGAAGCATTATCACCAAGTGGAATCAGACAGCAAAAAATGACAGATTTTTGCCTTTTGCACTATATGCTGAGCTTTATTCACAAGGTATGTAATCTAATATTTCTGTGGTTAAAATAAAGTGTGTATTTATAATACATGACTGACCTGAGGTTGTAGGGGTCCAGTCTGTTGATCTCTGACAGTGTTAAACCACAGAGCAGGTGTCCTAGAGCAGCCACTTCTACAGCTCCGAGTTGCTCCACCTTCAACTTCTGCTTCCGCATCACACCAACAACTGCTGCTCTCATCTGAAACGATTCACAGGGTTGGAGAGTCAAACAACTTACACCAGAAGTGGGCAACCCTCCACACTACAAATATCACACGTGAGATTGGAATATGGGAGCGTCGTCACCTTTTTTGGGCTCCAGTCAGTCAGAGCCCCCAGGTAGGCCAGGACACCCAGGTCAGTCAGGTTAATGTCCTGGAGCTCTCTCTCCCCCAGCTCAGTGACCAGACAGCCCAGCCCCAGGACCTGCTCTGGCCTCAGACCTCTAACTGGACTGTAGGCCTGGAGGAGGGTGAAGGATAGTGCACAAAATACACAACACATTTCCACTGTCAATCTTTAGCAGGCAGTGATGAAAACCAAAACGTCCCTGATGTTCTGAAACTAACCTGCCTGAGCTTTACCCACAGTGCTTGGCGCTGCTCAGGGCTCAGTGAAGCGTCCTGACCTATGACCTCCACACACTGCCTCAACTCCTCCCCTGCCATCCGGCTCAGCTGATTGGCTGTCCATGCTGAGGGGAAGGTCCCTCTTATGTCACCACAGCTTGGGACTGGCACTGGATAGATGACATGAGACCGCAATGAGTTTAGAACCACAATGCATGATCATCAAGCTTTCCTTCAGAGCTAGTGGGTATGATACATTTATGATATAGAGAGCTGATCAATGATGACCTTTTCTCCTGCTCTGTGCTCTGACAACCCCCCGTATCAGACTGTGGATCCTCTCTCTCTGGCCCTTCTGGTCCACACACTGGGACATACAGGCCTGACCCACATCACTGTTCTCCCAGCGCCACTGACCTGCCAGAACCTCCTCCACCGTGTCTGCACTCAACACCACCTGATATATGGTAGTAAAACACACACTTAGCACATCCTGCTAAAAGTACACGCATGCAATCACATACAGTACTGCAGGGCTTTAATTGTCATCACCCATGATAAAGTGATAGACATTGAAAAGGCACTTTGTGTTTCGCCCATTGGAGTCCTCACCAGTGGGATGGAGTTGATCTGTTTTGGAGAGAGAGTAAACAACAGTCTGCCAACAAGCTCCACATCACCAACCGTCCATGCCGATGCCTCTCTACAATAAACACACACACACCAGCTTTCTGTTATAAATGCATACATGACGTATACCCACAGGCCCAGTGCTGCCATAACCAGCTCACAACCACCCCAGGCCTCCCACTCTACCATCTCCTAAAAGAGACCCAGTTGTCTCTCACCCCAGCAGGTCTCTCCCAGTAAGCAGAGCAGCCAAGTCCTTCAGGGTGTCCCAGGGCAGGCAGTACCCCCTCAGCTCATCCAGTTGCAGCCCCAGGGCCCCTCTGTCCACCAGCCCCAGGGTATCCCTGTCCAGGAAGGGCAACAGGGGCCCCAGGAGGTCCACAGAGGCCACCCTGAGCTCCCCCTCAGCCAGGCCCTGAGAGGTGCTCTGGAAGGACACATCAGAACACAGTTACTACAGTATAATTACTGCAGGTACGACAATATAATGACTACAGTTGACAACAAAGCACAATCCGTTTAGCTGATTATTAAATATTGTAATGCTATGCAGTACAACCCTGTATCATTATGTTTGGATGAATTGTGTGTATGTTTTATTAATCAGGAGGATTTCGTGCTAATAATATCATAGTCTCTCCTCACCAGCACAGTGATGGCCTTTTCTGCTAAGGCCATCTGCTTATGACGGGGCAGCTTGAGGAAGTCCACAAAGTGCTGCTGAATGTGAGCCAGGATGGCTGTCAGTGAAGTATTAGACAGGCTCTCAATCAGGTTCACCCTGGGACAGCAGGAATAACCAGATTCATATTGTATATAGAAAGATTAAATGTTGGACCATTTCTACAATATATTTTGGAGTGAATGATATCGTACGGTAATTCTGCAGCAAACCAGGGGCTTATACCATCCAGGTCTTCCTCTGGTCTCTGCCGCAGCTCCTCTACAACGCATTTCCTCTGGTAACAAAACACAAAACATCTGAACAAACTAGTATGAAATAGGAAGCTCTGAAGAATTCCATGAATACATTTCTTGACATTTGATACGGTAGATAAAATACTATAGATAAAGAAAGATGTATCTAAATATAGATAAATAAAAGGGAGGGGTGAGAGAGAAAGAGGAGGGGAGGGTGACATGAGGGATACCATGTGGGTTGCTTGTGGTTCCTCACCAGAGATGGTCTCACCCCTCCTGGCAACTCACTGACAAACTGAAGCAACTCTGAAAAATCGGTTTCATTGGTCCAAAGCTTTAGCCAATCACAGCTCATTCCACCAGCAATATGGCCCAAGTCCCTAAAGAGCAAATAGATGATTGGATGAATAAATTGTATCTGGAAGACTGCATTGCATTTGTAATCCAGGTGAAGGAAACCTAATGAAACTGGGTACTGACTGAGTCTCGAGTTTTGTCATGTAATGATTTGCATGAATATCACATGATATTCAATAACACAGCACATACCCATGTCACCTAATAACATTTGACTTACTCTACAGTGTCTCTGGTAATGATTTCAGATTGATGGATCCTCTTGAAAAGTAGCTGAGCCTATACAATTCAGAAAGACAAAGTGTGTAAGAGAGAGAAAACAGGTGGTGAAAAGAATCTAATACACCCTTGACTCTGACAAAATCTATTTAAGGTAGGCATTACTCATTTATATTCCCCCTCCAGACTATTGTACTACATCCAAACCAATTTGCTTGATGACGGCTGAGGCGTATGGGGTATTAATATCCTGAATGGCTCATCTGAAGCTTATCCAATGATTTGCAGATTAATTGGAGCCCAGGCCCACACTGGCAGCTTGGCAGCATGGCTTTCGCTCTAGAGCAACAACAGTAATGATGCTATACCATAGCCAAAGGAGTGGGTGTTTTAGTAGTGTTGTCTGTTCAGACAGAGCATAGTGGAGATGGATGTGCACCTGTTGGGGGGACCAGGGCAGGTCTCTGTACAGGCTCATATCTCTCAGGAATGTCTCTCTATCCAGAACCTCTATCAGCTCCCTCAGGGGCACAAACGGCAGGAGACATTGGAGCTGCACTGTGAAGTTCCTTGAGTTGCTGGCTAAAGCCTTTTATAAAAGCAAAGGAGTAAACAATGGAATATGTACCTGAGTAATAGTAATTGGTAATAGGTTAAGTACTGTACTTATAAGGTAGTTGATGATTGACAGCATAATTGGTTTGTTAGCATTTAAATTCTACCATCTCTTTACTGTGTCATCATCTGCTCTCAGTGTGGTAAGAAAGACAATGCAGAGCCACTGGAAATGATGAATAAAGAACCGTTTGGCAGAGAGGAGAAAGTAATCTCCCCACAGAGAAACAAGAGCACCTTACCTCCTGCAGTGCCCTGTGGAGCATGGCTCTATGGGCAGGCTTCAGGTCAGCCAGTAGAGTGCCCCAGCACTGGCAGTGAGTGGTTCCACTGATCTCAGACCAGTGTATGCCTCTGAGCACAGCAGGGGACAGGCCAGGCAGTAAGGGTTTCAGCCTGCACAGTGTATCCATGGTGAGCTGACAAGGAGAGGATCACCATGCATATATGGCCTCGTAAGGATGCACAACAAGCTGTGTAGATTAAAACATAACTGAAGAGGTCACTAATAAGCCTTTACTTACATTTGTGTCTTGTGAAATTGTGGATAATATCTGGAAAGCCTGGGGGAAGTTAAAAACAACATGTAATGTTCGCTCAGCAGAAAACAACATACCGGTAGATTCAGTGTGTAGGCATAGTCCATGCAGTGCTGACCTGTGCTGGGGAGAAGCTGGGCAGACCTGGTTGTGTTAGCAGGTCCAAGAGCTGTAGTGAGGGCAGTGACTGCAGGAAGGAAGCCCCTAGCTGGGGCAGTAGGCCCCTGAGGGTGGCCAGTGCTGGAGGAGGTAGAGTGCTGGCGTTCAGAGGCCGCACCGCCTGGACCAGCCAGAGAGACAGCTGAACATGGCAAGAGCAGGATCGACAGGGTCAGAGCCCCTCACATATGATATGGACTGTATACATATACAAATGGCATTTTTACTGATATCCTAACAGGTATGTAGGAGGAGAAAATTGTCACACTGCCACAAAATGAACTTGGAACTTTTGGAGTGCATCCCATTTTTTTAAAACTTGCAATTCTCTCTCACCTTGCCTGAATCACTGATGAGTCCCTCAGACACACAGAGAGCTAGCTGCTGCCAAAGAGCAGAGGACACAGGGGAAGCCAGCAGAAACGGACGAAGCTCCTCCGGTTTCAGGTAACAAACCAGAACTCCCAGCCTGTTGAGAAATAATGCCCTCGTATCTCTGGTCTAATACTCTGGTAACTGCACAAAGTGACACTGTGGCTCTGGTCAGAACTAGAGCACTATATGCGGAATAGGTTACAACTTGAGACAAAAGACCCTACCTCGATATGTTATCACTGGTGAAGTTCCTTTTTTTAATGAATAGAGTCCGTAGAACATGACGTCCCCTTGTTCCATCCAGACTGGTGTTTCCCAGAAACTCCACCAGGGGGCTCAGCTTGAGAAGGGACAAGATGACAGAGTAATGCCAATGCAGTACACAATACTAATTGAAAATATCAGTAGAGTAGATAAGGAATGAGATGTGTAACCTGGTCTGATGTCAGCTGCTGAAATTGGCTGACTGGGAGATGTGGGAGCATTGGGAGGATGGAGCTGAGGAAATATGGTGGCCAGGAAGGGACATCTCCCACCACACTGGACTGCAGGAGCCTCTTCACAAATGCCTGTTTCTGTGGAGACTTCATCTCTGTGCTGTGGTCACGGATCGCCATCAACCTATGATACAACACAGAACCAGTCAACACGATTACCTTTGACCTTTGACATAAAATGGCAGCTCAGGTCTAGTAACTCACACACTGGTGTTGACCATCAGGGAGGTGGGGAAGCTCATGATGTCAGAGACGGACATGAAAGGTATGAACTGTGATAGGTCGACGAAGAGGTCAGGGGTCACACGAGGGAACTTGTGGATGAAGGCGGACGTCATGGTCTCCATGGCCTGCAGTTCTCTCTGAGAGGACTGGGGGAGACAGTGGTCTTTATTGACAGTAGTAGTAACTTAGTAACATTCCTACTTTCCAGCATCCATGACTAAACTGAGAGTGTTTGAGGACAAACCTGAGTGGTCTCTACGTGCAGCTGGTCCCAGCTCTGGTGCATGTGAGACAGAAACCTCTTCACTGCATCTTTCTCTGCTGACATCACCAGTGTGCGGATACTCTCCCTGGGCATTTGGAGGTACTCCTGGAGAGAAAACAATGTTCACCTTAATACAGGTAACCAGTCAATCTGCATCCTAACCATTTTATAAAGGTGTACAGTACCTGCATTAGGACTCTGAGGGCAGAGGAGTTGTCCTCTCTCTCAATGAGGTCCCATAATACAGGCTGTCAGGACAGAGGAGGCATTCACATTACCTTCATGTGTCTATGTTTGTGTGTATGTGTTCTATGTATAAGGTATGTGGCTTACACTGAAGCAGCTGAGCAGGTCCTCTTTGATAGCTGCGCTCTGCTCCCTGCGCAGGAACAAGCCCACGGTTTGGAGCACGCTCAGTGAGGCATCAGGACGCAGAGTTGCCCAGAATGAAGTGTTGTCAAGGAGACTGGAAAGGAGGATGGCCTGGCCCAGGCCCTGCCTCACCTCCCCCTCCCCCTCATCCAGCCCCGCCGAGAGCCCAACCACAAAGTCCAGTACCCTCAGCACGTAACCCACAGCCCCCACCCAGCCCCCGCGTTCACCCCCATCCACCTCACACACACTCAGCCTGTGCAGTGCCTCCAACAGCAGCGGAGCAGGACTCACACACAGCTGTGATGTGTCAAAGTCGTACGGCGCCGGGAGCATGTCAAAGAACCACTGGAGGAAGCACTTCCTGTCCTCCTGTTCTACATCCAGGTCAACGCAAAGATCAGAGAATTGAGGATAGGCTGAGAGTAGCCGGCGGTAGAGGGTGGCATTGCTACAAACATACTCCCTCAGCCCCTCTGTACTGCCACAGAGCTCCAGTAGGGTGGCGTTGGTGAAATGCTGCAGGCTCCACTTCCTGTAGTTACATGTGTCTTCTATGGATTCAGGGTGGGAGGAGTTGTGGAGTCTGGAGCAGTACTCTGCAGCCCAGCTGCCCTCCGGAAGGGATGGGTGGGAGGGATGGGCCTCAGGGGACTCGCTGCCACACAGGGCTGAGACCAGAGCAGAAGTGTTGGGCAGGAAGCAGCGTCTGAAGTCCTGGGCGCTGAGTGACCTGGTGCCCAGCTGGGCCAGGCAGGCTTCGTCAGGCCCTGGGATGCCCCCGCCCTCCACCACCTCCCCTGACAGCTGCACACACAGGTCACCTATACTGGACGGGTTGAAGTAGTGGTAGTCCTTCATCTCTGCAGCCTGTAAACATCACAAGCAGAATGTAGTTAGACATTGTGGAGAAGTTAAAAAAGTGAGTTGAGAACCCAACTCTTTTGCATTCAGAAGTGGGGTTTGATCATGGACTGTACCTGGTGTGCTCTCTGCAGCCAAAAGGAGGAGTTGGCACACACAGTGTTGTTGAACTGGTGAGCGAAGAACTCGCTGCAGACGTGGACCCACAGGAAGTCATCCTCGGCTGCAGACAGGTACCAGGCGGCGTCGGAACACGTGGCGTGTAGGTCGGGTCCAACCTGACCAACCTCCGGGTTCACAGACCCATCGTCCCCGTCAAACAGGTTACAGTAGAGGAACACAGTGAAGTTGGACACACCTGTAAGGCCTGGGATAGAGGCATTACACGCTGCTTCCAGGATCTCTGCTGAGGCAAAGTACCCCATCTCTCTCAGGTGGCTGTGGCCAACTTCTACTGCCTCAGACTGGGGCTTGAGGAGACGGGAACGGCGGGGTACTGGGGTTGAGGTGGGTGGTTTTTTCTGTTTGGGTGCCCTGCGGGGTGACAGGGCTGGTCTAGGGCGAGAGGGGCGTGGTGGGGGTCTGGGGTCCCCGCTCTCACCCTCTATGGCTGGGCAGGAGAGGAAGGGAGGGGTGCTGGGAGGGCCCTGTGAGTTGAAGCCCAGAGCCTGAGCATTCCACGTGACATTATGTCTAATCCCCCTACAAGTCACAGACAAGGGGAGAGAGTATGGTAAACTAAGGTACTACAAAAAACATACAATTTCTATTAACCTCATATTCTTTGTGAGGGAAAGTTATAAAATGAAACCCTCATGATGCATGTAGTTTATATTATAAGCTTAGTTTTTTCTCGATTACGTACCATAAGATTAGCTGTCTCAGGTCACCTTTGAAAAGATAGATTAAAAAAAGATAGATAAAAGATAGATTAATGGAAAATCACAGACAGTGTAAGAGAGCTAGTGAATATTATGGTAGGTCAATGGTGTAAAAAGCGACTTGCATCGTACAATCGGGCCTGATGTAACAGCATAGCTGGGCTCACAATGCCCAGGAGATAGTGTTACTGGCATCAATGAGAGGACAAAGAGATTAGCCAAAGCATGGGATGCAGGGTAAAACTGATCCTCTCAATGACTAACATGGCCATTATGATTTTAAAGCAGTGTCAGTCCAAACACTCATGTGTCATGGGTTTCAGTCTAAATCATTCATGACTAATGAGTAAGAGCTGTTTGAGACATATTATCAGCTTAGTATGAAGGGAAATCAAATTCAAGAAACCTTGATCAACATGTATGACCCGTCTCTGACATGTATTTTATAAGAACAGTAAAAGTAAGAGCATGTATACTGAACAAAAATATAAACGCAACATGTAAAGTGTTGGTCCAATTTTTCATGAGCAGAAACAAAAGATCCCAGAAATTTTCCATACGCACAAAAAGCTCATTTCTCTCAAATGTTGTGCACAAATGTGTTTACATCCCTATTAGTGAGCATTTCTCCTTTGCCAAAATAATCCATCCACCTGGTCAGGTGTGGCATATAAAGAAGCTGATTAAACAGCATGATCATTAATTACACGGACGCACCTTGTGCTGGGAACAATAAAATGTGCAGTTTTGTCAAACAATACAATGCCACCCTTGTCTCTTTTGAGGGAGTGTGCACTTGGCATGCTGAATGCAGGAATGTCCAAAAGAGCTGTTGCCAGATAATGTAATGTTCATTTCTCTACCATAAACCGCCTCCAACGTCGTGTTAGAAAATTTGTCAGAGCATCCTGAGTAGCACAGCGGTCTAAGGCACTGCATCTCAGTGCAAGAGGTGTCACTACAGTCCCTGGTTTGAATCAAGGCTGTATCACATCCAGCTGTGATTGGGAGTCCCATAGGGCAGCGCACAATTGGCTAGGCGTCGTCATGGGTAGGATGTCATTGTAAATAAGAATTTGTTCTTAACTGACTTGCCTGGTTAAATTAAATCCAACCACAGCTCAAGTGTAACCACGCTAGCCCAGGACAGCCACATCTGGATTATTTCTGTCTGTAAAACACCCTTTTGTGGGGAAGAACTCATTCTGATTGGCTGCGCCCCTGCCCAGTTATATGTCTATAGATTAGGGCCTAATGTATTTATTTCAATTGACTGATTTCATTCTATGAAGTGTAGCTCAACAAAATCTTTGAAATTGTTGCATGTTGAGTATATATTTTTGTTTAGTATAGCTAGCCACCAGGGTTGAGGCTCAATTCCAGTTGAATTCAGTCAAATCACAAAATCCTCAAGGAAGGGTAGCCTAGTGGTTAGTGTGTTGGAATAGTAACCGGAAGGTTGCAAGTTCAAACCCCCGAGCTGTTAACCCACTGTTCCTAGGCCATCACTGAAAATAAGAATTTGTTCTTAACTGACTTGCCTGGTTAAATAAACGTAAAATAAATACAAATAAATAGGAAGCATTCCATTCATACATTGAATTGCAGCTCATCCACTGAATTGACTAAATTGAAGTGGAACTGACCCCAACCTTTTGGTGAATGGGGAGCATCATGGACTCACCTACGGAACATCTGCCCTTATGTTTGGTCTGTGTCACGTCCACCACACTGCTAACATCATCAAGCAGTGCCATGGTAACACGGGACACCTTTCTCCTCAGGTTGCCGTACACGGAGCTGCCCACCCTGTGCAAGAATCCCCTTCTGAGGCCGTCCAATCCCTGCAGCAGGGCAGGGTTTTGCTCTGCCAGCTGCCCCGCCCTCTGCCCCCCATCAGAGTGTGATAAAGCCTGCAGGAGCAGTGTCTGAAGGGAGTCCAGGTCTCCCCCCATGTCCCTTCTGTCCTCAACATCCCCTTGAGTGGCATTCCCAGACAACCCCTCCTCTCTCAGGGCCTTGGGGGGCATGCTGAAGGGTTTCAGGCGCCCAAAAGCAGCTGAGCCCCTTCTCTGGTTGGCCCCCATCCCTGCAGGGTGCAGGTTCACCACGGGCTTCCAGTTGCGTGTCTCCATGAAGCGGAGAAACTGTGTTAGCCAGCTGACACTGAAGGCACATTCATTGCGGCCCCTAAGGGCACAGATGAAGCCCTGCAGCCCGGCGCTGGCCTGGCCATAGGTCCCGCTGACCAGCGCCTGCAGGGCCACCTCCAGCAGAGCACTCACTGTCCTCCAGTTCTGGGACAGGAAGTCAAGCAGGGGCCTGTGGGGTTGCCGCTCAGACAGAGACATGAGGCTCTGCAGAAGCCCCAGCAGCCCGTCCCAGTGAGGGCTGCCTCTCAGGGACAGGAACCAGTCCTGGAGTCTGACGCTGGGCCTGGGGGGCTCCCTGGTGTCCCACTGGTTCAGCGCAGCGCCCCCCTCTGACTGGATAAAGGACTGCAATACCTTCTCCCACAGTTGTTCCTCGTCAGAGACAAGCTGTCGCTCCTCCAGCTCAGCACCCATCTCTTGGAGGTACATGGAGATATTGTAGAGGAAGCCTGACAGACGGTGCCTGTCCACAGGCTTCTGGAGGGAGGGGAGGCCCATGCTCTTACTGGGCAGCAGGCCCAGGGTCTTCAGACTTCCCATGATGCTCCTCACCACGCTGTGGACCTGCTGGTCTTGGGTTCTCTCCAGGGAGGCAGGCTCTTTGCTAGGATACCACCCCCCTCCTTTACGCCATATTGATACTAACTCCTTGAAAATGGGCTCTCTTTGGTCCTCTTTTCTACTTGCTGGAAATTATGTTGCAAAGCCATATTTTGAGCATGATACAGCAAACATTATTAATATTAAGGCATCATCACACCATTACACTACATCATAACAAAAAATTGTAAGATACTGTCTCCTTACCTGAACTCCTGGTGGATGTATTGCCCAGTAAAACAACCAACAGTGTGATGCGCATGACCCTAAACACCGCCATCTTCTCTATCACCTCCAAGAGCCAGTGCTGATGATGTCACAGTGATGTCACATCTGTCTCTGAGTCTGTGGCCTAAGTCTGATTGATGTCATATCCCTGAGTTTGGACTGCATCCCCTGTTACAGCCTTCCTCTGGCAATGGGTTGGTGTCAGTAGGGTGGACACAGGGAGTAGGGTGTTTCATTGTAGAGTGGACATTAAACCTTAATGACAGGCCACCGTCACCTGACCACCTTCCCTCTCACAATAGAGGTGTATTACCATGGATTTCAATCAACTGAGGTATATTCTTTATTCTTTCTATGAACTTGAAGCAGTTTTGAGTGAGACTTTGAAATATGAAATGCACAGAAGGAATACAAATACTGGTACTAAATAAGTTGTTAATCTATCCAGAAATATTCTCTTTTCAAATGGGTCTTAGACATTATGAGAGCATGAAGATAGGTTAACATTTGCCACCAATGCATCTCTATCCATATACATGGGATTTGTTTGATGTCCCAAAAATACTTAACACCAGTCATCTGCAATATCAAAAGGAGTATAAAGAGAATTATATTTGTTTGTACTCACCATTGACGCTCTATTCAGTTCTTCAAATCCTTGAAAATGTGTTTATAAGGCTTTGTGAATATCTCCATAAGTTCCAGGTATAAATGTGCACTAAAACAATATTATTTGACCTATTTTCTTTCTGTCTGTCCCTCTCACTTTCAACTTCTCTCCCTCCCTCTGTTTCCCTGTCAGCCCCTCCCACTCCTACTCTCCCTCCCTCTGTTCCTCTGTTTCCCTGTCAGCCCATCCCACTCCTACTCTCCCTCCCTCTGTTTCCCTGTCAGCTCCTCCCACTCCTACTCTCCCTCCCTCTGTTCCTCTGTTTCCCTGTCAGCCCCTCCCACTCCTACTCTCCCTCCCTCTGTTTCCCTGTCAGCCCCTCCCACACCAGGAGATCCAGTTGGATGAATTAGGACCATAGCTTAGCCTCATATTTCAGTGGTATCCCCCTATCTTGTGCCAGCTGACTGTTTTCTAAGGTGAGTTTAACGCAATAGAGGACAGGACAAATAAAATAAAATCTAATTTTATTAGTCACATGCACCGAATACAACAGGTGTAGTAGACCTTACAGTGAAATGCGTACTTACGAGCCCCTAACCAACAATGCAGTTTCAAAAAATACAGATAAGAATAAGAGATAAAAGTAACAAGTAATTAAAAAGCATCAGTGAAATAACAATAGCGAGACTATATACAGGGGGGTACTGATACAGAGTCAATGTACGGGGGCACCGGTTATTTGAGGTAGTATGTACATGTAGGTAGAGTTATTAAAGTGACTATGCATAGATGACAACAGGACAGGACAATGGACAGGACAATGGGCGGGACAGGACAATGGACAGGACAACGGATAAAGTGTTGTCTATACGGCGCTGAGGTTGCATGTGTATGAACAAAAATAAACTTTAACAAAACTCTATGACTATGTCATACTGTAGAGATGGTCCCTTCTATCAGGGTATTTACTATAAAATGTTTAGATTTCCCCATAATATGTGAAACAACCCACTTTTGGAAAGAATGAAACAAACTTGTTTTGCTGTATTTCAATAGTTCTTTGCATCTAATATGTTGATTTCAGTGTTGTTTTGAAACAATCCCAAGGTTAGGACTGTCAGCTTGATTCACAAGCAGCGTTCAAATCTGGATGGTATTAATCACACCCAGGTTATCTCTCCCATTCTCTAGCTGTCCAATGTCTCCCACTGACTAATTCTCTGTTGAGCTGTCTCTCAGCTAGGGCTCATCCTGTGTGACTCTGAGTCTGTGGAGTATAGGTTTACCCAGAGGGCCAAGCCAGCACGTCACAGAGCAGACACATCCATCCTCCAGTCACTGCAGCCACACAATCAAGCCCTTTACTGTGCCACAGTGGCAGGCTCCCTGGTGTCAGACCGCTGTCTGCAGGCCCCGTAACCTGAGTGGGGAAAGTGAAAGGATCCCTCCCTGCGCCCCTGGCCCTTTAACTCTGTGTCACTGTGGCCTGTTGTGGAACAATAACTTCCTCTTGTATTATTGATGCTGTAGGGAAACAGCAGTCAGTCAGCGCTGTGGGTTTCAGTTTGCTAAAGGAATATATAATGAGAAACAGGATAGCGCCAGCCTCTCTATCTATGTCCCTGCAAAACACACTGGTGAGACCTTCGAAACAGAGGATGCTGGAGAGACAAGGGACCTGTTTGAATACATGATGAGGGCATCTTTCCCAAAGAGATAGATACTCTATCTATCTCTATGATCCATCCATCCTCCCCTCTTGAAATAATCACTTGTTGGATGGGTGAAGGCAAGGATGGTATGGTACGTATTAATTTGTGGATGTCCATCATCCATTTTGTATGATACTGTGTAATAAGAATGACAATTTGTATGATATGTTGTGAATTTGCAAAATGTATCATATATTATGAATTCCAATTTGTTGTGACTAACGTTACCTAGCTGGCTAACGTTGGCTAGGCTAGGGGTTAGGGTTAAGGTTGTGAGTTAGGTTAAAGGGTTGAGGTTAGGGGATGGGTTAGCTAAAATGGTTAAGGTTATGATTAGGGGAAGGGTTAGCTAACATGCTAAGTAGTTGCAAAGTAGCTTAAAAGTATAAGTAGTTGACAAGTTGCTAATTAGCTAAAATGCTAATGTTGTCCGTGATGAGATTCAAACCTGCAACCTTTGGGGTTATACGCCCACCGACTCACCCCGACCAACCACCCTCGTTTTTCCTAAAGGAAACTTCTGTCTTATGTAACTATACCAAATGTAACATATCATACTAATTTGAATGTCCTGGATTTACTTTTACCATGTTACGTCTATTCTATGAGACCAGGCTGGACCCTCTTATACCTATGTTATATCAGCTCTATTTTCCAAAGCATCTGTAGGCTAATTCCTGGTGATTTTATTAATCATTGTATTATCCTTGTTGAGTTTGAGTTTGAGTTTATTTTTTATTTTTACAGGGACAGTGCACATTAATCAACGTTTCAGTAAAAGTGCCGGTTTTAGCCAGCCGGCTAATTTTCAACCGCAGTCCCTGGGCAGGTTATTAAAAACAATTACAATATAGACAATAGCAACATAGAACAAGCAAGACATAGCAACATAGGACAAGCAAGACATAGCATACAGACAGAGCAACATAGGACAAGCAAGACGTAGCATACAGACAGAGCAACATAGAACAAAAAGCAGCAAGACAAAATTCATAAAAGCAACAAAGTGTTTCCACTCCTCACAAGCTACAGACAACAGACAACATGGAAAGCGGCAACACACAGCTAGGGACCATGTTCACAAATCTGATTGACCTTTAGCCATGTCTTCAAGCATTTTGTGAAAGTGTTATATGTGGTGCAGTTATGTGTGTCTGATGGCAGTGTATTCCAGACATGGGAAGCTCTCACAGAGAATGCAGATTTACTAAAGGTGCTTTTCCTTATGGGAACTATACAGTCACCTCTCATGGCAGACCTTGTGGATCTGCTGCCATATGTCTGGGTTTTCTGTTTAACAAAAATATTGAGTGGAGGGGGAGCCAGGCCATTAAGGATCTTGAATACAAGACATGCGTCGATGTATTGCACAAGATTTTCCCAACTCAAGAGTGTCAGGACCCGGTTACGAACCCGGGTCTCCAGAGTGAGAAACAGTCACTTAACCAAGAGAGTCCACCGGGATCAACAAGAGTTCACAGAATACTAGGGCTGGGTGCTAACATACAAACACAGAGCAAAGAACTGAGGAAAACTAAGGGTTTAAATACAATCAGGGGAAACGAGGCACAGGTGCAAATAATAATGGGGATCAAGGGAAAACAAAAGGTCAAAAAGCACAATGGGGGCATCTAGTGACCAAAAACAGGAACAACCCTGGCCAAATCCTGACAAAGAGCTCATGCTTTCTAAGGATGTGACAATGATGATGGCTATTGGGCTTCCTATCAAGCACTTTGAGAGCCTGTTTGTAGACAGACTGAATAGGTTTTGATGTTGTACAGCAAGCTTGGGCCCAACTAGTCAAGCAGTATGTTAAGTGGGGGAGTTGAAGTACAGTTTTGCTACCTCTGTAGTCAAACAATTTAGTATAAATCGTAAATTAGCTAGGTTGAATTTAGTTATTTGAATTACCTGTTTCACATGCTTTTTAAAAGAGAGGTTGGAATCAAGTATGATGCCAAGGTACTTAAAATCGGATACCACCTGGAGCTTCTCACCTGACACATAGACATCTGGCTCAGTAGCATCTGTTGCCCTCTTTGTGAAGAACATGCAAACAGTTTTTTTCACATCGAGATGCAAACACGAGTCACTGAGCCACTTTGTAACCTGGACCATTACAGTAGTGAGCTCTTGTGCAGCTTGTTGTTTGCTCTTTGCATGCACATATATCACTGTATCATCTGCATACATTTGAACTTCAGACCCAGTACAGACAGAAGGCAGATCATTAATGTACAGGCTGAACAGGAGGGGCCCCAGTATTGACCCTTGGGGCACGCCCACATCATAGCTACGAGTGGGCGACAGCTCATTGCTCACTCTGACACACTGAGTTCTGCCTTCAAGGTATGATTTCATCCATCTCAAGGCATCAGGGGAAAAGTTGAACTTGGACAATTTTGTGATGAGAATCTCATGGTTAACAGTATCAAAAGCCTTCCTTAGGTCCAGAAACACAGCCCCAACAGCACCCCCTTTGTCCATCTTGGACATCACATTTTCCAGAAGAAAGCAGTTGGCCGTTTCTGAAGCCAAACTGCATGGAGTATAATGTGAAGGGGCTGTTGTTGAGGTGGGAAATCAGTTGTTCTGCTACACACTTTTCAACAACCTTTGACACCACAGGTAGTATACTAATGGGCCTGTAGTTACTCACGTCAGCAGGGTCGCCTGATTTAAAGATGGCCGTTATTATGGCCGACTTCCATACCCTTGGAAACACACCGAGACCAATAGATGTGTTGGTGACCTTAGTAATGGGGCCAATGAGTGACTCTTTGTAGTTTTTAAGAAAGGTAGAGTCCATCCCAAACACAGCATTGGCTTTAGAGTTCTTGAGTGAGCTAATCACCTTGTTCACCTTTGACTCAGAAACCTCCCTTATGATGAAGACAGGTTGAGTGTCATTCACTAGCACTGAGCCCAAGAAACCAGTGGAGGGGTTCTGTGTCAGTACCCTGACAGAGTCAATAAAGTAGGAATTGAAGGCTATTGCTATTTCGACTGCATCCTGTGTTAGATTGTTATTCACCATGATTTCTAGTCTTTTTGCAGTGTTACTATGGTCTTTCCCTGTTAACTTTTTTAGATTCTCCCATATCAATTTAGAATTTCCCTTTGCTTCACCAATTATGTTAATAAAAAAGTTTGCCTTGGCCTGTCTGATTTCTTTCATCACCTTATTTCTCAACATGGTAAACCTACGTCTGTCATGCTCTAATTTAGACTTTAGGGCTATTTTTAGAGCATAATCTCATTCTTTCATCAATTTCCAGATTTCTCCATTTAGCCAAGGAAGAGTGCTCTTTTGGCTAGGTTTGGATTTGATTTTCTTTAGGAAGCAATTGATTGTAGTCTGGATTGTGGATAGAAAAACCTGACTATCAGCTTCCACGTCTGTATAGGACAAGAGATCATTCCAGTTTATTCCCTTAATTGCTTTTTCAAAATAGTTTAATTCACTCTTAGGTATTCTGAGTTGATCCGGCTTTCTAACAGTAGAGAGGTTAAACCTGCTCTTAGACAGCTTTCTGGCTATAAGTGTCAGATTATGATCAGACAGCCCAGTAACCATATTGAATGATTTAGTCACTCTCTCTGGTTTATTACTGAACACCAAATCAATCTGTGTTTTAGAGCAACAAGTCACCCTGGTTGGCCCTTTAACTAGCTGTGTAAGGTCAAAGGTATTAGTGATCCGTTTGAGGGTTTTCCTACAACACTTGTCTTCATAATTAATGTTAAAATCTCCCATTAAGATGACCTCTTTCCCAAAATCACATTCCCTAAGCATGGTATTAAACTGATCAAAAAACACACTTTTGGTGGAAGGTGGCCTATACATTCCAATGAGGGTAAAAGACATTTGGGGAGACAGTGTAACGTTCAGGCCGATACATTCTAGTTCATTATCACATGACCACTCAATTTGTTTACATCGGATATGTTCTTTAATGTAAATCATCACACCCCCTCCTCTTCCTTCAATCCCGTCTCTCCTGAAAACATTGTAGCCATGCAAAATCAAAGCAGCATATGGAGAGTGTTTATGGAGCCATGTCTCTGAGAGGCAGAGAAAGTCAAGGTTGGAGTCTGTGAGTAGATGTTGAATTTGATCACTCTTTGGAATGACACTACGAATGTTCAAGTGCCCCCCTAGTAGTCCCTTGGGCTTAGCTCGTGGGTCCCAGATGACTCGAGAGTGATTGACACATTGAAAAAAGTTACATTTTCTGTGCTTTCTGACGGCTGGGTTTAGGCCGTTTTGTTTCGTTTTGATTAGGGGCAGTTCGGTAGCGCAATTAACAATCCCTCCCGCCTGCACTGGATGCGGGGAACTAATTAAAATAGCTTGAGTACCAGAAGCAGAGTCAGGGATCGCATATAGCGACTCTGGTATGTTTGAAGAGTCCAAATCTATCCTGGAGCCGGGTGAGTCGAGAGAAACCATAGGACCATAGCACTCACCCACCTCCACAGCTGCGACGACCAGTGGACGAGGCCATCCACCGCTCTCCACTCCGGTGCGTATCACTGGCTCGGTGATATTGGGCCCAGGATTGAGTTGTACATCCCCGGAGAGCAGGAGGGTAGTGAATAGGTAGTTTAACAGTTTCCGGTAAATGTTGGACTTGTGTTTGTTACGCCTAAGCGGTTCAGTAGAATAACGAGCGAGGTAGACTTGGCCATTATTCAGAACATTATGGTATGCTGTGTACTGTCCGCTCCCGTGGAATGGTGAACCAATGTGTTTGGTGTTGATATTCTCCGGTAGTAGACTGATTGTGTCATCCCAGCAAGGACATGTCAACAATGTTCTTGGACCACATGAAGAAGTTGGTAGAGACTAAATTCAAATGTACTGAGCTCTCTAATTTGACTAATGGGACCTACAAAGACAATGCGGGTGCAGTCTGAGCTTCTCCTTGTGAACTTGACAGGTTACGTGACGTTTACCTGTTCAGGACCTTCATTTGATCCAACTGATTCGTGGGTGTGTACAGATACTTGATGTCAGGTACTGTACATGATAGATCAAGAGCAGCAAAGGGCTGAGATTCACTCCACCGGAACTGAGCACTGGGGCATCATGCAGAGGATGATCAGCTTCACTGTGCTCCTCATTACTGCTCTGTTCACATTTTTTTCCGCAGGCTCAAAAACAGCAGGCTCAAAAGTACTGCAAAGAGCACTACGCTGACCTGGCCTCCTTCAATAAGTTATATTATGATGAGCTCAAAACCAAAGGGGGCAAATATGGCACCTATACCTGTATTGGCATGCACAGAGATGACTTGACTACAGAGTGGAAGTTGTCTGGAGGGGAAAGCTTACTCTTTAAAATGTAGGCTCCTCAGCAACCAGATGGGAGCAAAAATAACTGTGTTGTAATGCAACATTTGAAGGGTTATGTGAGAACTGTGCTGAAATACACCCTTTCTTCTAATATAAGGAGAAGCGTGACAGTGATCTGGTCCTGGTAAAGGAGAAGAAGATGTGGGAGGAGGCTCTGGAGTACTGCAGGCAGCACCACAGTAACCTCTCCAGCCTGCTCTCTAAGACAGAGCATCTCCAAACCCAACAGCAGATCTCAGAGGCCCTGGGGGACGCTGGCCAAAATGGGAGAGCACTGGGGAACCTGGGACTGTGAGGACAGGCTGAACTTCGTCTGCTCCACGAAGAAAGAAGAAAAGACAGAGCCTTCTAGGCCTCCTATTGTCTATTGTCTATCATGATGACCAATGTTCCCTCTAAGCTGCTCATGGGCACGCAATAGTCCCGAGACTGCCACGCAGCTCCCTCAGGATTGCCGCACAGAAGAAATATCAGCCAACAGAGGGAGAGGATACACACTGCATGTATTTATTCCTCTGTTCCCCCCCATGTCTTGTGTGAAATTGTTTTGTTACGTGTTTAGTGTGATGAGCCAGACTGTTTTTTCCCCGGGGTATCGTATTGTGACCCGTTGTATGTATTTGTCATACATGTGTATATTTGTGAGTGTTTTCGCGTTTATTGACTTTTACCTGTGGCTGGAGGATTTTTGACGCGGTTGCTTCTGTCTTTTGTGCTTTTTCCAAATAAAAGTGCGCCTGATCACAACTCACTGCTCTCCTGTACCTGACTTCGTACCAGTAGCGCACAACCTTGACAGAAATGTACACCACCCATGAAGTCAGCAGGAGCAGGTACCCCGGTCAAAGGAGTCAAGGAGTGCATCCAGGAACATTCGGCAATGCTGCAACATCTCAGTGCCACGATGAATCTCGTTGTCCAGACCATGGACCATTGGGAGAGACAGGAAGTCTCACCAGCGCCTCGACCAGCGCAACCGGGGTTAACTCTACCCGTCCCTCCTGGATCCAGTCCCAGTGGGATGCGTCTCTCCCTTCCCAGGGAGTATGATGGGATGGCAGCATGGTGCCAGGGGTTCCTATTACAACTGGACCTATCCCTGGTCACCGTTCACCCAGCTCCCTCGGGAAGGGAGAGGGTGTCCGTCCTCATCTCATGCCTCTCGGGGAGAGCTCTGGAGTGGGCAAACGCCGTGTGAGGAGAGGGAGACGCGGCGTTGGACCACTTCGAGGAGTCACCAGCCGCTTCCAGGCCATCTTCGACCATCCGTCTGAGGGTAGAGCGGCGGGGGAGCGTCTCTTCCACTTGAGGCAGGGGACGAGGAGCGCCCAGGAGTTCGCCCTGGAATTCCGGACATTTTTCGCCGGAGCAGGAAGGAACGACAGGGCCCTTATCGACCACTACCGATGCAGCCTGCGCGAGGATGTAAAACGGGAGTTGTTCTATCTTCCAGCACAGCTGCACCGGTGCCCACGAAGCTGGGAGGGGCTGTGATTAGGGAGGCTGGAGGAGGGGAGGGGACCTTCACATGCACCATCTGTGGCCGCAGAGGACACACTGCCGGTCGAGCAGGGAGTCGAGGCAGCAGGCAGGGCACTCTGGTGTCACCCCAGGTGAGTCTGCACCACTCTCATCCAGTGTCCTCTGTTGTCCACCTGTTTGTACCTGTGTGCTGTCCTGAGTTTTCCCCTCATTCCCAGGATAAGGCGCTCGTCGATTCAGGCACGGCTGGGAGTTTTATCGACAGAGCATTCACCCTTAGTTTAGGGATCCCCATTATTCCTGTGGTTAGACCTTTCCCGGTACACGCTCTGAATAGTCGACCATTAGGGTCCGGGCTAATCAGGGAAGCCACCATCTCCCTGGTCATGGTGACGCAGGGGGGTCATGAGGAGAGAATTAGTCTCTTCCTCATTGACTATCCTGCATTTCCTGTGGTACTAGGCCTTCCCAGGTTAGCTCATCATGACCCCACCATTTCATGGCAACAGAGGGCTCTCACAGGGTGGTCGCAAGAGTGCTCGGGGAGGTGTGTACGGGTTTCCGTTGGTGCTACCACGGTGGAAAGTTCAGACCGGGTCTCCACCGTGCGCATCCCCCTAGAATAGGCCGATTTGGCTCTCGCCTTCTGTAAGAAGAAGGCGACATCAACCCGTCATGCCGTATGGGTTGACGAATGCTCCATCAGTCTTCCAATCCTTTGTAGAGAAGATTTTCAGGTACTTGCACGGGCAAGGTGTAGTGGTGTATATCGATGACATTCTGATATAGTCCGCTACACACGCCGAGCATGTGTTCTTGGTGTGCAGGGTACTTGGACGACTGTCGGAGCATGACCTGTAGGTCAAGGCTGAGAAATGCCTGTTCTTTCAGCAGGCCGTCTCCTTCCTAGGGTATTGGATTTCCACATCAGGGGTGGAGATGGATAGTGACCGCACTTCAACCGTGCATAATTGGCCGACTCCCACCACGGTAAAGGAGGTGAAGGGGTTTAGGGTTTGCCTATCCGGTGGTTTTGGCCAGGTGGCTGGTCCCATTAGCTCACTGCTGAAGGGGGGTCCTGTACATCTGCAGTGGTCGGTTGAGGCGGACAGGGCTTTTGGGCACCTAAGAGCTCCGTTTACCTCGGCTCCCGTGCTGGCCCATCCGGATCCCTCTTTGGCGTTCATAGTGGAGGTGGTCGCGTCCGAGGCTGGGATAGGAGCCGTGCTCTCTCAGCGCTCGGGCACGCCACCGAATCTCCGCCCCTGTGCTTTCTTCTCGAAGAAGCTCAGCCCGGCAGAGCGGAACTATGATGTGGGGGACCGGGAGCTGTTGGCTGTGGTTAAAGCGTTGAAAGAGTGGAGACATTGGCTTGAGGGGGCGAAACATACTATTCTCATCTGGACCTGGAGGACATCTGGGCAACGAGGAGACTGAATCCTCATCAGGCAAGATGGGCCATGTTCTTTACCTGTTTTGTGTTTACCCAGGTTCCCAGAATATGAAGGCAGACCCACTGTCCTGGATGTATGACACAGAGGAGCAGCCCCTGGATCAGACTCCCATACTCCCGGCCTCCTGCCTGGTAGCACCGTTCGTGTGGGAGCTGGTCGCGGACAATGAGCAGGCGTTGCGTACAAAGCCCGCTCCCCTCCAGTGTCCCGTCGAGCGTCTGTACATTCCGTCTGCTGTCCATGACAAGTTGATCTACTGGGCCCACACATCACCCTCATCTGGTCATCAAGGGATCGGTCGGACGGTGCGCTGTCTGACTGGGAAGTACTGGTGGCCCACCTTGGCTAAGAACGTGAGGGTTTATGTTTCCTCCTGCTCGGTGTGCGCCCAGTGCAAGGCTCCTAGGCACCTGCCCAGAGGTAAGCTACAACCCTTACCCGTTCCACAACGGCCGTGGTCACACCTGTCGGTAGATTTCCTGACTAGATTTCGTGACTGTTAAGCTTTATCTGGACATGGTTCGTCAGGACCTCCAACAGTCGAAGCTAAGTAGTAACATTAACATGATGCCTTCTAATTGCAGTCGCTGTACTCATAATTTACAGGAGAACGATCGCCATCCCGCGAGGATAGCTGTGCTGCAAGCCCAGCTTCAGACGCAAGCATTAGGCAAGGGTAATTTCAGTGTAGGAAAGGATGAAACAGCATCTGTGCCACCAGTAAGTACAGATAGTAACATTAGTATAAATCCCCTTGCACGGGCCCCTCAGCCGGACAACTTTCTCATGGCTTCTGGAGGGAAAGGCTGTAGGAATGCCCGCTCATTCATCCGACAGAAACTTTCAACCGGTTTTCCCCATTAAGCAGCGAGTCGGAGTCTGAGGCCGAGCCTTCTCTTGTCTCTACTGCTCCCGTTACGGGGTCTGAGATGCCGAAGCTTCCCACCATTAGCTCTGACCAATTGAAAACCCTAGTCATTGGCGACTCCATTACCCGCAGTATTAGACTTAAAACGAATCATCCAGCGATCATACTCTGTTTACCAGGGGGCAGGGCTACCGACGTTAAGGCTAATCTGAAGATAGAGCTGTTTTGTTATCCACGTCGGCACGATGTTAGGATGAAACAGTCAGAGGTCACCAAGCGCAACATAGCTTCAGCGTGTAAATCAGCTAGAAAGATGTGTCTGCATCGAGTAATTATCTCTGGCCCCTTCCCAGTTAGGGGGAGTGATGAGCTCTACAGCAGAGTCTCACAGCTCAATCGCTGGTTGAAAACTGTTTTCTGCACCTCCCAAAAGATATAATTTGTAGATAATTGGCCCTCTTTCTGGGACTCACCCACAAACAGGACCAAGTCTGACCTGCTGAGGAGTGACGGACTCCATCCTAGCTGGAGGGGTACTCTCATCTTATCTACCAACATAGACAGGGCTCTAACTCCTCTATATCCACAATGAAATAGGGTGCAGGCCAGGCAGCAGGCTGTTAGCCAGCCTGCCAGCTTAGTGAAGTCTGCCACAAGCACAGTGTAGTCAGCTCAGCTATCCCCATTGAGACCGTGTATGTGGCTCGACCAAGGTTGGGCAAAACTAAACATGGCGGTGTTCACCTTAGCAATCTCACTCGGATAAAGACCTCCTCCATTCCTGCCATTATTGAAAGAGATTGTGATACCTCACATCTCAAAATAGGGCTACTTAATGTTAGTTACCTCACTTCAAAGGCAGTTACAGTCAATGAACTAATCACTGATCATAATCTTGATGTGATTGGCCTGACTGAAACATGGCTTAAGCCTGATGAATTTACTAGGTTAAATGAGGCCTCACCTCCTGGTTACACTAGTGACCATATCCCCCGTGCATCCCGCAAAGGCGGAGGTGTTGCTAACATTTACAATAGCAAATTTCAATTGACAAAAAAATATACTTTTTCGTCTTTTGAGCTTCTAGTCATGAAATCTATGCAGCCTACTCAATCACTTTTTATAGCTACTGTTTACAGGCCTCCTGGGCCATATATAGCGTTCTTTACTAAGTTCCCTGAATTCCTATTGGACCTTGTAGTCATAACAGATAATATTCAAATTTTGGGTGATTTTAATATTCACATGGAAAAGTCCACAGACCCACTCCAAAAGGCTTTCGGAGCCATCATCGACTCAGTGGGTTTTGTCCAACATGTCTCTGGACCTACTCACTTTCACAGTCATACTCTGGACCTAGTTCTATCCCTTGGAATAAATGTTGTGGATCTTAATGTTTTTCCTCAAAATCGGATCCACCATTTTATTACGTTTGAAATCGCAATAAATAATCTGCTCAAACCCCAACCAAGGAGTATCAAAAGTCGTTCTATAAATTCTTAGACAACCCAACGATTCCTTGATGCCCTTTCAGACTCCATCTGCCTACCCAAGGACATCAGAGGACAAAATCAGTTAACCACCTAACTGAGGACCTCAATTTAACCTTGCGCAATACCCTAGATGCAGTTGCACCCCTAAAAATGAAAACATTTGCTATAAGAAACTAGCTCCCTGGTATACAGAAAACACCCAAGCTCTGAAGCAAGCTTCCAGAAAATTGGAACGGAAATGGCGCCACATCAAACTGGAAGTCTATCGACTAGCTTGGAAAGACAGTACCGTGCAGTATCAAAGAGCCCTCACTGCTGCTCGATCATCCTATTTTTCCAACTTAATTGAGGAAAATGAGAACAATCCTAAATGTATTTTTGATACTGTCGCAAAGCTAACTAAAAAGCAGCATTCCCCAAGAGAGGATGGCTTTCACTTCAGCAGTAATAAATTCATAAACTCCTTTGAGGAGAAAATCATGATCATTGCAAAGCAAATTACAGACTCATCTTTAAATCTGCATATTCCTCCAAAGCTCAGTTGTCCTGAGTCTGCACAACTCTACCAGGAGCTAGGATCAAGAGAGACACTCAAGTGTTTTAGTACTATATCTCTTGACACAATGATGAAAATAATCATAGCCTCTAACCCTTCAACCTGCATACTGGACCCTATTCCAACTAAACTACTGAAAGAGCTGCTTCCTGTGTTTGGCCCTCCTATGTTGAACATAATAAACGGCTCTCTATCCACAGGATGTGTATCAAACTCACTAAAAGTTGCAGTAATAAAACCTCTCTTGAAAAAGCCAAACCTTTACCCCCAAATTTTTTTTAAAGTATCGGCCTAAATCGAATCTTCCATTCCTCTCAAAAAAAAAGCTGTTGCTCGGCAACTCACTGCTTTCCTGAAGACAAACAATGTATACGAAATGCTTCAGTCTGGTTTAAGACCCCACTGCACTTGTGAAGGTGGTAAATGACCTTATAATGGCGTCAGACCGAGGCTCTGCATCTGTCCTCGTGCTCCTAGACCTTAGTGCTGCTTTTGATACCATCGATCATCACATTCTTTTGGAGAGATTGGAAACCCAAATTGGTCTACATGGACAAGTTCTGGCCTGGTTGAGATCTTATCTGTCGGAAAGATATCAGTTTGTCTCTGTGAATGGTTTGTTCCCTGACAAATCAACTGTAAATTTCGGTGTTCCTCAAGGTTCCATTTTAGGACCACTATTGTTTTCACTATATATTTTACCTCTTGGGGATGTCATTCAAAAACATAATGTTAACTTTCACTTCTATGCTCATGACACACAGCTGTACATTTCAATGAAACATGGTAAAGCCCCAAAATTGCCCTCGCCAGAGTCCTGTGTTTCAGACATAAGGAAGTGGATGGCTGCAAATGTTCTACTTTTAAACTCGGAAAAACAGAGATGCTTGTTCTAGGTCCCAAGAAACAAAGAGATCTTCTGTTGAATCTGACAAGGACAGCTTTTTTCCATCTACGTAACATTGCGAAAATCAGAAACTTTCTGTCCAAAAATGATGCAGAAAAATGTATCCATGCTTTTGTTACTTCTAGGTTAGATTACTGCAATGCTCTACTTTCCGGCTACCCGGATAAAGCAGTAAATAAACTTCAGTTAGTGCTAAATACGGCTGCTAGAATCCTGACTAGAACCAAAAAGGGATGATTTCAAGGTTTTACTGCTAACCTACAAAGCATTACATGGGCTTGCTCCTACCTATCTTTCCGATTTGGTCCTGCCGTACATACCTACACGTAAGCTACGGTCACAAGATGCAGGCCTCCTAATTGTCCCTAGAATTTCTAAGCAAACAGCTGGAGACTCATCTATTGGAGACTCATCTACTGGAGACTCATCTACTGGAGACTCATCTACTGAAGACTCATCTATTCAGTGGGTCATATGTTGAGTGTAGTCTGGCCCAGGAGTGTGAAGGTGAACGGAAAGGCTCTGGAGCAACAAACCGCCCTTGCTGTCTCTGCCTGGCCAGTTCCCCTCTCTCCACTGGGAGTCTGTGCCTCTAACCCTATTACAGGGGCTGAGTCACTGGCTTACTGGTGCTCTACCATGCCGTCCCTAGGAAGGGTGCGTCACTTGAGTGGGTTGAGTCACTGACGTGATCTTCCTTTCTGAGTTGGCACCCCCCCTTGGGTTGTGCCGTGGCGGAGATCTTTGTGGGGTATCCTCGGGCTTGTCTCAGGATGGTAAGTTGGTGGTTGAAGATATCCCTCTCGTGGTGTGAGGGCTGTGCTTTGGCAAAGTGGGTGGGGTTATGTCCTGCCTGTTTGGCCCTGTCCGGGGGTATCGTCGGATTGGGCCACAGTGTCTCCTGAGTCCTCCTGTCTCAGCCTCCAGTATTTGTGCAGTAGTTTATGTGTCGGGGGGCTAGGGTCAGTCTGTTATAGCTGGAGTATTTCTCCTGTCTTATCCGGTGTCCTGTGTGGATTTAAGTATGCTCTCTCTAATTCTCTCTTCCTCTCTTTCTTACTCTCTCTCGGAGGACCTGAGCCCTAGGACCATGCCTCAGGACTACCTGGCATGATGAGTCCTTGCTGTCCGCAGTCCACCTGGCCGCCGTGCTGCTGCTCCAGTTTCAACTGTTCTGCCTGCGGCTATGAAATCCTGACCTGTTCACCGGACGTGCTACCTGTCCCAGACCTGCTGTTTTCAACTCTCTAGAGACAGCAGGAGCGGTAGAGATACTCTAAATGATTGGCTATGAAAAGCCAACTGACATTTACTCCTGAGGTTCTGACTTGCTGCACCCTCGACAACTTCTGTGATTATTATTATTTGACCATGCAGGTCATTTATGAACATTTGAACATCTTGGCCATGTTATGTTATAATCTCCACCCGGCACAGCCAGAAGATGACTGGCCACCCCTCATAGCCTGGTTCCTCTCTAGGTTTCTTCCTAGGTTTTGGCCTTTCTAGGGAGTTTTTCCTAGCCACTGTGCTTCTACACCTGTATTGCTTGCTGTTTGGGGTTTTAGACTGGGTTTCTGTGCAGCACTTTGAGATATCAGCTGATGTACGAAGGGCTATATAAATACATTTGATTTTAAATTTGATTTGAAATTTGATTAATCACACCACATGTATTTATTCCTCTGTTCCCCCCCCCATGTCTTTGTGTGAAATTATTTTGTTATGTGTTTAGTGTGATGCTAGACTGGTTTTTCCCCGGGTATCGTATTTTGTACCGTTGTATGTATTTGTCATACATGTGTATATTTGTGAGTGTTTTCGAGCTTATTGACTTTTACCTGTGGCTGGAGGATTTTTGACATGGTTGCATCTGTCTTTTGTGCTTTTGCCAAATAAAAGTGTGCCTGATCACAACTCACTGCTCTCCTGCACCTGACTTCGTACCAGTAGCGCACAACCTTGACACAATGTCAACAGTGAAGAAGCGACACTGGATGCTGTCTTTCTGGACAGAGATGCAAAGAAAAAACATTATCTCACACTGGCTAATAAAAATAAAAGATTAAGAAGGGCTAAAGAATACAGACACTGGACAGTGAAGGAGCATCCTGGAGACGCCTCTTCACTGTTGACATTGGTGTTTTGAGGATACTATTTAATGAAGCTGCCAGTTTAGGACTTATTACAGAGAATCAGGCAAATTATGCTACCCTCTGCCTATTAGCTACTTAGTTAATTCAAGACTTGCTTTTCAAATATGTCCAGAAATGTACACATTTGGCGCTGTTTTAGGAAGCAATCACTCCTCTATTGCTGAATACAGATGATCTATTACTGGGCTAATAACTCACTAACTAGCAAAGGATATGAGCAAAATGTGCACACTTGGCTACATGCAGCTCTCGCTTTGATCTCAAAACAACTCATGACCGCTCATGCTGTAAACACAGTCCAGCTCAAAGTAAATGGCACAGATCCATGTATGGCACTGGTCTATTTGCATTTAGGTCTACTGCAGCTCTGAATTTCAAAATGGCGCCGGAGGAGATGGCCGCCGTTTTATAGTCTCCTAACCAATTGTGCTATTATGCTGGGTATTTCCGCGTAATTTGTCAATTATTTTGTACATAATGTTTCTGCAACCGTATCTACGGAAGAAAGGAGCTTCTGGATAACAGGACAGCTATCACTCACCTCGGATTAGACAAAGATTTCTTCAACAACAACAACAACAACAGCAGCAAGCAGGACTCACACGATATTCTCCAAACACCCCACAGGGCAGACATCCCAATTATTCGCACAAGGAAGCGATGCAGAGGAAGTAGAACTTTAATGCAGGGAAACTTAAATCAGTTCTACCAAATCTCTATCAACATATTTAATGTGCAACCAGAGGGTAAACAATTCTAGATCACCTGTACTCCACACACAGAGATGGGTACAAAGCTCTCCCTCTGCCTCCATTTGGTAAATCCGACCACAACTCTATCCTCCTGATTGCTGCTTACAAGCAAAAATTAAAGCAGGAAGCACCAGTGACTCGGTCTATAAAAAAATGGTCAGATGAAGCAGATGCTAAACTACAGGACTGCTTTGCTATCACAGATTGGAACATGTTCCGGGATTCTTCCGATGACATTGAGGAATACACCACATCAGTCACTGGCTTTATCAATAAGTGCATTGAGAAGGGGGACAAAATGGCGCCGTAGAGAGAACACTGTGTTTCAGCGAGCTCCCGTGGCATTCGTAAATTTATATTTTTACATTAATCTCCTAGCTTGAAAAAGTGGTAGAATTGGCTAAATAAGTTATCCTACAATGAGACTTGACGGCTATTTCTCAAAAATCCCCGACAACATGCCCAACAGAACTACTAAGAACTCGACCAAAACTACCATCCCTGTATATGTTATGTGCAGGAGGAGCTAGCTAACGTTTAACGAAGCTAAAACCATTGCGGATCCAGCCACAATGGACCTGGTGATTCAAAAGATGACTGATAACATTACTACAGTGATCGATGTTAAGATAAGAACGGTCTTGGAAGCAATAGCAGGCCATTCAGCTGAACTACAGAGGGTTGTGAAACGTGTTGATGAGGCGGAAGGAAGAATTGCTGCAGTGGAAACTTCAACTACATCTATGGAAACAAAGATAAAAGCACTTGAGAAACAGGTGCGCGAAATGGCGGAGCACATTGACGACTTGGATAATCGAGGACGCAGATGCAATATTCGTGTTGTGGGACTCCCAGAAAATTCTGAAGGGACACGTTCAGTTAAATTCTTTGAGGAATGGATCCCTGGCTACCTACAAATGGACACTAAGTGTTATGCAGGTGAATGAGGACCCAAAAGCGACTTGGCGAAAACAGAGTCTTTATTCCAGTAAAGGATATAGGCAATACTCCTGGACAGTCAGAGCAGAAAACAAAACATAAAAAACTTAATTCCACTCGTAGTGACGAGGACAGACTGGAGACTCGACCATTAACTGTAGGTTGCCTCGGGAAGGCACCGACCGTAGCAGACTCAGACACCTGCTCACACGCAGCATCTGAGGGAAACAAGACACGACAGGGCGAGACAAAGACACAGCACGGCGAACATAATACAAGGATCCGACAGGACAGAAACGGAAAACAAGGGGAGAAATAGGGACTCAAATCAGAAGGCAAGATAGGGAACAGGTGTGAAAAGACTAGATGATTGAGTAGGAGAATAGGAACAGCTGGGAGCAGGAACGGAACGATAGAGAGAGGAGAGAGAGGGAGGGAGAGAGAAAAAGGGAATGAACCTAATAAGACCAGCAGGGGGAAACGAACAGAAGGGAAAGCAAAATGACAAGACAATATAAGACAAAACATGACAGTACCCCCCCACTCACCGAGCGCCTCCTGGCGCACTCGAGGAGGAATCCTGGCGGCAACGGAGGAAATCATCAATCAGCGAACGGTCCAGCACGTCCCGAGATGGAACCCAACTCCTCTCCTCAGGACCGTAACCCTCCCAATCCACTAAGTATTGGTGACCCCGTCCCCGAGAACGCATGTCCATGATCCTACGTACCTTGTAAATAGGTGCGCCCTCGACAAGGACGGGGGGGGGAGGGAAGACGAACGGGGGTGCGAAGAAAGGGCTTGACACAGGAGACATGGAAGACAGGATGGACGCGACGAAGATGTCGCGGAAGAAGCAGTCGCACAGCGACAGGATTGACGACCTGGGAGACACGGAACGGACCAATGAACCGCGGAGTCAACTTACGAGAAGCTGTCGTAAGGGGAAGGTTACGAGTGGAAAGCCACACTCTCTGGCCGCAACAATACCTAGGACTCTTAATCCTACGTTTATTGGCGGCTCTCACAGTCTGTGCCCTGTAACGGCACAGACCCTCCTCCAGGTGCGCTCACAACGTTGGACAAACGCTTGAGCGGAGGGAACGCTGGACTCGGCAAGCTGGGACGAGAACAGAGGAGGCTGGTAACCCAGACTACTCTGAAACGGAGATAACCCGGTAGCAGACGAAGGAAGCGAGTTGTGAGCGTATTCTGCCCAGGGGAGCTGTTCTGCCCAAGACGCAGGGTTTCTAAAAGAAAGGCTGCGTAGTATGCGACCAATCGTCTGATTGGCCCTTTCTGCTTGACCGTTAGACTGGGGATGAAACCCGGAAGAGAGACTGACGGACGCACCAATCAAACGACAGAACTCCCTCCAAAACTGTGATGTGAATTGCGGACCTCTGTCTGAAACGGCGTCTAACGGGAGGCCATGAATTCTGAACACATTCTCGATGATGATTTGTGCCGTCTCCTTAGCGGAAGGAAGCTTAGCGAGGGGCATGGGCTCAGTCTCTGAGCCGGAGGAGGGAGATGGTTGCGATGCGGAGAGGGGAAACACCGTTAACGCGAGCTCTCTTCCACGAGCTTGGTGACGAAGATCTACCCGTCGTTCTATGCGGATGGCGAGTGCAATCAAAGAGTCCACACTGGAAGGAACCTCCCGGGAGAGAATCTCATCTTTAACCTCTGCGTGGAGTCCCTCCAGAAAACGAGCGAGCAGCGCCGGCTCGTTCCAGTCACTAGAGGCAGCAAGAGTGCGAAACTCTATAGAGTAATCCGTTATGGATCGATCACCTTGACATAGGGAAGCCAGGGCCCTAGAAGCCTCCCTACCAAAAACTGAACGATCAAAAACCCGAATCATCTCCTTTTTAAAGTTCAGGTAATTGTTAGAACAATCAGCCCTTGCCTCCCAGATAGCTGTGCCCCACTCTCGAGCCCAGCCAGTAAGGAGTGATATGACGTAAGCAACCCGAGCTCTCTCTCTAGAGTATGTGTTGGGTTGGAGAGAGAACACAATATCACACTGGGTGAGAAAGGAGCGGCACTCCGTGGGCTGCCCGGAGTAACAAGGTGGGTTATTAACCCTAGGTTCCGGAGGCTCGGCAGACCAGGAAGTAGCAGGTGGCACGAGACGAAGACTCTGGAACTGTCCAGAGAGGTCGGAAACCTGAGCGGCCAGGTTCTCAACGGCATGACGAGCAGCAGACAATTCCTGCTCGTGTCTGCCGAGCATGGCTCCTTGGATCTCGACGGCAGTGTTACGAGAATCAGTAGTCGCTGGGTCCATTCTTGGTCGGATCCTTCTGTTATGCAGGTGAATGAGGACCCAAAAGCGACTTGGCGAAAACAGAGTCTTTATTCCAGTAAAGGATATAGGCAATACTCCTGGACAGTCAGAGCAGAAAACAAAACATAAAAAACTTAATTCCACTCGTAGTGGCGAGGACAGACTGGAGACTCGACCATTAACTGTAGGTTGCCTCGGGAAGGCACCGACCGTAGCAGACTCAGACACCTGCTCACACGCAGCATCTGAGGGAAACAAGACACGACAGGGCGAGACAAAGACACAGCACGGCGAACATAATACAAGGATCCGACAGGACAGAAACGGAAAACAAGGGGAGAAATAGGGACTCAAATCAGAAGGCAAGATAGGGAACAGGTGTGAAAAGACTAGATGATTGAGTAGGAGAATAGGAACAGCTGGGAGCAGGAATGGAACGATAGAGAGAGGAGAGAGAGGGAGGGAGAGAGAAAAAGGGAACGAACCTAATAAGACCAGCAGAGGGAAACGAACAGAAGGGAAAGCAAAATGACAAGACAATATAAGACAAAACATGACACTAAGGCTGGTCGTGTGAAGCTGGACAGAGCCCATCGCTCTCAAGCACCGATACCCGGTCCCAAACAGCGCCCACGGCCGGTGGTTATAAAGTTCCACAACTTCACCGACAAGCAGCGCGTCATGGATACGGCTAGAAACATCGGCACTGATGGTAGTCAACGTAAAGGTCCAAAGGTCTCATTCTTCAATGATTATTCTACAGCGGTTGTACGAAGACGCAAAGTGTTTGATGAGGCGAAAGCTCGACTCAAGAGAATGAAGATGGACTACGCACTGCTGTACCTGGCCACATTGAAGATTATGGTCAACGGATCGCCTAAAAAACTTTACACACCTGAAGAGGCTGCTGCGTTTATTGACGCCCTCGGGTAAATAACTTTAAGCTGCACCTCCGCAGCATTGGATAACTTTGTTTATTTCTAGTTGAATCTGATCATGAAACAGTGGTGTGAGTTCTCACGTACTCCAGTTCAGTAATATTCGTATCCTTGCTAAAGTAATAGCCACTATAGCACAGGCTGAGATATTTGTGAATCCATATTGGTGCCCAGGCTTGGTTTTAGGTGGAAGAGCCTCAATCTTCTTCTATTGATTTTAATTTCCATATATATAAAGGATGAGGCTATTGAGTAACTATGCGGACTTAAGAGTCTACATTGGAAAGTTGAAATCCCCTGCAAGTTAGCTAGTGGGAAAACCCCCTTTTGGATCTTTACATGTTTAATTTTTGGGTTTAGTATAGGTCGAGTTCAGGGTTCATATCGTTTGTTTATGCTCGGTGAGATAGAAGAGAGTTCAACACATGGAAAAAGGTACCACCCCACTTTTACAGTAGGATCCAGTCTGGATATTGAATGGTCAAGGCACAATGGCAGGTAACAGACTGCGTGTATGTACATAGAACATTCGAGGGAGCCATAACCTCATTAAAAGGAAGAAGGTACTGTCTTTTTTGAAAAAAGAAAATATTGATATTGCCCTGTTGCAAGAAACTCATTTGGATGATAAGGAGCATCTGAAATTACAACAAGGGAGGTTTGGTCAAGTGTTTTTCTCATCATTTACATCCAGAAGTAGAGGTGTAGCAATTCTGGTGAAAAAGAACTTACCACTTAAGTTCTTGTGAAAGATAAATTTGGTCGCTTTGTTATAATTAATGGTACTTTACAAGGTCAGATCATTTCCATAGCTTCACTCTCTCCTCAAGCTAAGTCAATTAAAGCTATTTGTGATGATCTGGGGTATGCGGATGTCTGGAGAACTTTTCATCCCTCCAACAGAGAGTTCACTTTTTTCTCTGCACCTCATGGATGTCAGACTAGAATTGATTACTTTTTTATGCCCAGGACGTCGTTGCAGTCTGTTTTATCCACTAGGATAGGAAGCATAGTCATATCCGATCATGCTGAGGTGATCCTGGACATAAAACTCAACGGGGCATTCAATCAGTCAAGACATTGGAGGTTGAATACAACCATTCGTAAAGACCATACATTCACATCATATTTTATTACAGAGTTTAAAGCATTCTTCTCTATTAACTCTCAATCAACAGATAACCCCTCGCTCCTTTGGGAAACCTGTAAAGCGTAAGCCAAGGGTCTGATTATGTCATACACAGCCACTAAGAGACCTGTAAAGTGTATGCCAGGGGTCTGATTATGTCATACACAGCCACTAAGAGACCTGTAAAGTGTATGCCAGGGGTCTGATTATGTCATACACAGCTACTAAGAGACGGAAAAAGCGTGAAAAGCAAAAAACGTTAGAGGGTGAATTAGGAACTAAAGAGAAGGACTACATTAAAACTCCCACTCCTGCCCTATTAAAGGAAATATCAGTCATTAGATCAATGTTGGACTCTCTCCTAACACAGGACGTTGAAAAGAAAATGAGATTTGTCAGGCAAAAGCTATATGAACATGGCGATAAGCCAGGAAAGTACTTGGCATACCTAGCTAAAAAGAGATCTGACTCTCAGTCCATTGCAACTATTACAGATTCTGATGGGAATCATTTATATGAAAATAAATTGATAAATGAGTCATTTAAGAAATTTTCTACAAACCTTTATGCCTCAGAACTGCCAAAGGATGCACCCAAATTAATGGAGAACTTCTTTTGTAAGATTGAGCTCCCTACTATCTCCGAAGAACAGAGGTCTCTCCTTAATGCCCCTATTACCGAGGAAGAGATAATGTTCGCAATTAATAAGAATCTGCAAAATGGTAAGGCCCCAGGACCAGACAGGTTTTGTAGTGAGTTCTATAAAGAGTTCCATGGCCTGATCCTTGAGCCATTGCGTGATATGTTTAACCACTCATTTTCAAATGACCAGCTCCCTCAAACGCTGAGAGAAGCCAACATATCACTTATTCTCAAAATGGGAAAATGTCCAGAGTCTTGTTCCTCGTACAGACCAATTTTCCATCTGAATGTGGATAGAAAATTGCTTTCTAAAATTCTAGCCACAAGATTAGAGGCTTCACTGCCACTAATTGTGAAAGGAGACCAAACTGGCTTCATTAAGGGCCGTAAGTCATGCAACAATGTCAGACGGCTTCTTAATGTAATTCAAGCCTACCAACAAAGTGCTATGGATGGTCTTGTGCTCTCCCTAGGTGCTGAGAAAGCATTTGATCGTGTGGAGTGGCCTTATCTATTATTTGCTCTAAATAAATTTGGTCTAGGGGACAACTTTATAAAATGGGTGAAAGTTTTATATGATGATCCTCAGGCTGCTGTCCTTACTATTGGGCTAAGGTAAAATAGCTTCTCTATACACAGAGGTACCAGACAGGGCTGTCCTTTGTCCCCTCTCCTCTTTGCACTCGTTATGGAACCACTGGCCGAGGCCATCAGGGTAACGCCTGCTATACAGGGGCTGCTCATTGGTGATGTTCACCATAAAATAAGCTTGTATGCGGATGATGTCCTGATATTCATCTCTAGTCCCAAGACTTCAATTACATCTCTTATTAATATTATTGAATTATTCAGCGAATTCTCAGGCTACAAGATTAACCTAACTAAGTCAGAGGCTATTCCACTTGGTAGCCTACACTCTGTACCTAATACTTCTCCCCCCTTCCCTTTTAAATGGTCTCCCTCAGGTTTCATGTATCTGGGTATATTTGTAACTCCTAAATTCCAGCAAATGTACAGAGCCAATTTTGTTCCCTTGTTTGATACAATAAGACAGGATCTGGAGCACTGGAACTCTCTCCTGATTTCTTGGTTGGGTAGAATATCCCTCTTGAAAATGAACATTTTACCTAGACTACTTTACCCAATCCAAATGATCCCAGTATTACTCTCCAATAAGGTAAAAAGGATGTAAATGGATGGCTAAGTTCCTTTATATGGAGTAAACGCAAGCCAAGACTTAAGATGGCAATATTGCAGCTGCCATGTTCTATGGGCGGCTTGGACCTGCCCAATATCAGGTTATATCAATGGTGTGCCCACCTTTGTTATATTTCTGACTGGATCACAAATGATGACTCCTCTATTTGGTTAGACATTGAGACTTCTCTTTCAAAATACACCTTACAGGATATTTTATTTTTCAGAAGTTTCAAGTCTGTAGAAAATCACTGCAATAATCCCGTTACACTTAACACACTCAAAGTATGGAGGTCAGTTCAACGCTTCCTGGGAAGGTCCAAACTAACCTCTGCTCTTACCCCAATTCTTAACAACGCAGATTTTAGTCCATGATTGCTGGATGCTGGCTTTAACTTTTGGCTTAATAAGGGCATACGCAGACTAAAAGACTTATTTGCTGATAGTGTTTTATTGTCATTTGAGCAGATGGTCGAGAAATATGAACTCCCAAAGCAGGACTTTTTCCCCTTCCTACAAGTAAGACATTATATGGGACGGCAGCGTAGCCTATTGGTTGGACTAGTAACCGGAAGGTTGCGAGTTCAAACCCCCGAGCTGACAAGGTACAAATCTGTCGTTCTGCCCCTGAACAGGCAGTTAACCCACTGTTCCCAGGCCGTCATTGAAACTAAGAATATGTTCTTAAATGACTTGCCTGGTTAAATAAAGGTAAAATTAAAATGTAAAATATTCTGAACCCTGATGTGTCTGTCATTGAAAGAATGAATTTTTCCCACAAAGGAAAATGTCTGTAAGTCTGTTTTTTATACTTTAAGGTCCTTTTCTGCCGTCAACACACAGAGGGTGAAACAAGTGTGGGAGAAAGAACGCCTTTGTCTTAGTATTTTGTGTCTTCTTTAATTATTTGTTCAGGCCAGGGTGTGACATGGGGTTATTGTATTGTCTTATTGGGGTTTTTGTAGGCATTGGGATTGTGGTTGATTAGGGGTGTGTCTAGTATAGGCTTGGCTGCCTGAGGCGGTTCTCAATCAGAGTCAGGTGATTCTTGTTGTCTCTGATGGGGAACCGTATTTAGGTAGCCTGGGTTTCACTGTGTATTTCGTGGGTGATTGTTCCTGTCTCTGTGTAGTTTCACCAGATAGGCTGTAATTAGGTTTCACGTTCCGTTTGTTGTTTTTGTATTTGTATAGTTATTTCATGTGTCACTTTTTTCATTAAAGTCATGAGTAACCACCACGCTGCATTTTGGTCCGACTCTCTTTCTACAAACGAAGAACGCCGTTACAACGACACAACAGTGGTAGGCCTGATCACCGACAACGACGAGACAGCCTATAGGGAGGAGGTCAGAGACCTGGCCGGGTGGTGCCAGAATAACAACCTCTCCCTCAACGTAACCAAGACTAAGGAGATGATTGTGGACTACAGGAAAAGGAGCGCCGATCACGTTAATGTATAAGAGCGTCTGCTAAATGACTTAAATGTAATGTTAAGAGGTTCAAATTCCTTGGTGTCCAAATCAACAACAATTTAGATTGGTCCAAACACACCAAAACAGTCGTGAAGAGGGCACGACAAAGCCTATTTCCCCTTAGGAAACTAAAAAGATTTGGCATTGGTCCTATACATTCATGTACATACTACCTAAATTGGCCCGAACAACCAGTGCTCCAGTACATTGGCTATCCGGGCTATCTGCATTGTGTCCCACCACCCGCCAACCCCTCTTTTTACGCTTCTGCTACTCTCTGTTCATCATATGTGCATAGTCACTTTAACAATACCTACATGTACATACTACCTCAATAAGCCTGACTAACAGGTGTCTGTATATAGCCTTGCTACTCTTTTTTTCAAATGTCTTTTTACTGTTGTTTTATTTCTTTGCTTACCTACCACACACACACACACACACACACATACTTTTTTTTCGCACCACTGGTTAGAGCCTGAAAGTAAGCATTTCACTGTAAGGTTTACACCTGTTGAATTCAGCACACGTGACAAATAAACTTTGATTTGATTTGATTGGTTATGCCGCACTGGCATGTGTAGAAAGAATGTGCTGAGTACTGCTTGCGTTCTGCCTACAACAAAGTCTCTTGCGTAGCCAGTTTCACATAGTTAGTTTTGCATTGTTTGTTTTGTTTCTGTATGTTGCATTGAAAGTGACTAAAATTGCATTGATTCAATCACAATTGCCACAGTATAGGGAAATGTTGATATTGTTAACTAACAAGGAAAACTCTAGAAAGTTCAGTGAAGTTCAATCTCGTGCTTCTCTCTGTTTCTAGCAACAATAGTCATTTACAACATTAACAATGTCTACACTGTATTTCTGATCAATGTTATGTTATTTTAATGGACAAAAAATGTGCTTTTATTTCATAAACAAGGACATTTCTAAGTGACCCCAAACTTTTGAACGGTAGTGTATGTCAAGATCAAATTACATTAACCTCTACAGAATCGGTGTCCCCCCACTGGATGGATAATCTAACGTAGGCTAATGTGATTAGCATGAGGTTGTAAGTAACATGAACATTTCCCAGGACATAGACATATCTGACATGGGCAGAAAGCTTGAATTCCTATTAATCTAACTGCACTGTCCAATTTACATTAGCTTTTACAGTGAAATAATACCATGCTATTGTTTGAGGAGAGTGCACAATTAGGAACTTGAAAATGTATTAATAAACCAATAGGCACTTTTGGGCAGTCTTGATACAACATTTTCAAAAGATCAGTCTAAAACTTTGCACATACACTGCTGCCGTCTAGTGGCCAAAATTTAAATTGTGCCTGGGCTGGAATAATACATTATGGCCTTTCTCTTGCATTTCAAAGATGATGGTAATAAAAAAAAAAACTGTTTTTTTCTTTGTATTATCTTTTACCAGATCTAATATGTTATATTCTCCTACATTCATCTTACATTTCCACAAACTTCAAAGTGTTTCCTTTCAAATGGTATCAAGAATATGCATATCCTTGTTTTAGGTCCTGAGCTACAGGCAGTTAGATTTGGGTATGTCATTTTAGGCGAAAATTGAAAAAAGGGTCAGATCCATATAGGATATATAGAAGAGATAAGTTGGCCAGATCGGAGCAGCTTAAAACACATTTTATCGACCTTGTTAACAAGCTGAAAGACTTAAATAAGTGTCCGTTCATCTCTGTCCCTCTTCCTCCATTGGGTCATAGAAATGGCAGATTCAGGAGACTGCTAGCACTCCATGACTGGCTGAAAGTCTACTGTCAAACCTTAGGAATTACTTTTATTGACAATTTTGATACCTTTTGGCAACCGAAAATACTTTTCAGGGATGATGGAATTCACTCAAATCACCTTGGCCCGTGGACACTATCTAATCACTACAAGACAGCTCTAAGAAATGGATTGTTATACTCTTTTACTATCCTTGCTATGTCTAGAAAGGAGGGTACTGCCATTAGCACTTTTACAAATTTGTACTGTAAAGTGAAGCCGCTACTGTCTCAGGTAATCTCTACTATTATTACGCCCCCAGCAAACAGTGATAGATTAACAATATGCAGGGCGGATTGGGGTCAATTTCATTTCCATTGCGTTGCAGCCTTTGGTTATGAATAATAGGTTGGCAGGTAATGATCCGGCTTTTATTTTGACACTCTCCCAGTGATTTCAAAGCACAAAAAGGTTTTAAATTTATGCACCCAAATGTTCGCAGCCTTTTACAAAAAAAATGGACTACATCAAGATCTGGGCTTCGCAGACAGATCCAGATATTTTTTGTTCATCAGAAACATGGTTATCTGAGAAAATTGTGGATTCTGAGGTTACTATTGATGGTTTTCAAGTTTTCAGGGCTGATAGGTGTCACGCCCTGGTCGTAGTATTTTGTGTTTTTCTTCATGTATTTGGTCAGGCCAGGGTGTGACATGGGTTTTTGTATGTGGTGTGTAGATAGTGGGATTGTAGCTTAGTGGGGTGTTCTAGGTTAGTCTATGGCTGTCTGAAGTGGTTCTCAATCAGAGGCAGGTGTTTATCGTTGTCTCTGATTGGGAACCATATTTAGGCAGCCATATTCTTTGGTTGTATTGTGGGTGATTGTCCTGAGTGTCTTGATGGCCTTAGTCTGTGTTAGTTTGCACCAGTTAAGGCTGTTTCGGTTTTCACTACGTTTATTGTTTTGTAGAGTTTGTATTTTGGATTCGTGTTACTTGTGTGATTAAACATGGATCGCAATATACACGCTGCATTTTGGTCCGACTCTCCTTCACCACATGAAAACCGTGACAATAGGATGGGCAAAAGTGGTGGTGTTGCTATCTATACAAAAATATACTTTCTATGTCTCTTTTAAAGGCGAGTCCTAAACTATTTGAATTTAAGTCTTCAACTAAGTTGTAATTCTAAAGTAACTGTTCTGGGAGTCTACCGCCCACCCCTGCTAAGAAATGTTTGTTAATTAGTCTCACTGACTTAATAGCTTATTTGTCTACTTCTGAATAGTTTGTCATAGGTGACTTTAACCTGTCCTGGGGAACCCAAGACTCCAACTATTTAAAGGATTTTTGTAATAACCTAAACCTCACACAGTTGATTACCAAACCCACATGTCCAAATCTGAGAGATTCTACGAAATCAACATTAATTGATCTTATGTTTACAAATACTCCAGAGAAATATGTGGCTAGTGATGTTTCCTCCTTGGATAGTAGTGATCACTGTCCTATTTTTTTGCATTAGAGATGTTAGGACTCATAGTGCAAAACAATGATTTATTACAAGGAGAAATTTAAAAAATGTAGTGAACAAGCATTTTTACATGATCTCAATGGTGATCTTAATAGTATCTAAGCTATACCAGATTCTGAATCGGCTCTAAATCACTTTATTACTGTTTTTAACAACATTGCAGATAAGCATGCCCCGTTTAAAAAACGGAGAGTTCAAAATAGATTGAACCCTTGGTTCACACCAGAATTATCTGAGTTCATACGCAAATGAGATGCTGCCTGGGCCATGGCTAGAAGTACTGACTCCGGCCGGGACTGGCAATCCTTTCGAAAATTGAGAAATCTATGTGTAAAACTTCGAAAAGCAACATCTGATTACTATATTAACACTAGCTGACTGTACTGGAAATCCATATAAATTCTGGAAAACTGCAAAATCATTAAAGGGTTGTACTTCCTCTACTCTTCCCTCACAAATTAATGTAGAGTCTGGCCCGATTACTGATAACATTGGAATAATTATAATATTAGTAATTATAATAATAATAATTCATTTAATCAACATTTTATTTCTGCAGGCTCTCTCTTTGATATAATTCAAAAACCTACTCGCTGTGACAATGTACTGGATGTTGATGGGAGAATTTTACTGAATAATTTTGAAAATGTCGGTCAAGGTTTTTTTCCTTTTGGAAATTCACAGACAATGAAGTCCTTGATGTGTTGTTGGCATTAGATATGAATACATCTACAGGGCCCGACCATTTGGATCCAGGTCTGTTCAAGTGTGCTGCATCCCTCATTGTTGTTTCAATAACCCACAGCATTAGTTTAACATGTTCACTGGAAATATTCCTAAAGTGTGGAGATCAGCTTATGTGCTGCCACTAAACAAGGGAGGTGATTGTTATGGTCTTGACAACTATCGTCCCATATCAAGTTTCTTGTCTAGCTAAGATTCTTGAATCCTTGATCATTCTATCTTATTGAGTTATTTGTCTGTGTTAGGCCTTGGCCCTGATGCCTGTTTGTGGTTTCAGAATGATCTTAGTGATAGACGGGGTTAAATCCGAATTTCTTGAACAACTTGAAGTGGTACCCCAGGGTTAGATTTTGGGGCCATTATTGTTCATGTTGTTTATAAATGACCTTGGAAAATAGTGGTAACACCTGTAGCATTCCTCTCTATGCAGATGACACAGTAATTTATTCATGTGCCTCTTCCAAAAATCCAAAAATCACTTACTGATCTTAAATGAGTGTTAAATGCAAATAAAACCAAGTTTATGCTGTTCTCTAGGTCTCATAATGTTGACCATGAGGACTTGCGTACTCCAAATGGAGCCCAAATTGAGAAAGTTTCTCACTATAAGTACTTGGGTATCTGGCTTGATGTCAATTTGTCTTTTGAAACACAAATTGAAAACTTGACAAAGAAGCTGAGAACTACGATTGTTTTTTATATGGAAATAAATCCTACCTCAGTTTTGAAAATAGAAGTAAGATTGTTCAAACAACAGTTCTCCCTGTAATATACTATGGTGTCATTATTTATACACTGGGGACGGTTTTAGGACTCATTGTATTCTGTACAAACATGTAGGATGGACCTATCTGTCTGTAAGAAGAGAACTGCACTCTCTTTTATTTATTTAGGCTTGTAGAAACTTGCTCTGTACATTACTTCATTGATTAATTTTAGATGTACAAATGACCAAACCCGTTCTCAGTGATGTTTAACTCTGGAGATCCCTATGGTCTCCAAAGAATTGGGAAAATATGCTTTTATTTTTTTGCCCATATGTATGGAACAATACACAAAATTCCTTGCAATTCGATATTCTGGTGCCTTTCAGGCATTTTAAATGATTGATTGGAGACGTTTATGTTACAGAATGCAATTGCTTTTCTTAAATATATGTAGTGTTGTGTATTATGTTTTATTATAGTGTGTTTTGTAGGGCTGTTGGGTTTTATTTGTGTTTTGGGTTGTATTTGGAACTTATACAGGGCTCTCTTGTACATATTGTCACGACTTCCACCGAAGGTGGCTCCTCTCCCTGCGCTCGGCGGTCGTCGTCACCGGTCTACTAGCTGCCACCGATCCTTTTTCCTTTTCATTTGGGTATGTCTGTCTTGTGTTTCACCTGTGTTCTATTTGGGTAATTAGGGGGGGGGGGGTATTTAAATCTCGCCATTTCCTCTGGGTTTTGTTTGGGATTGTTTCGTTTGCTGTCATTGGGTTGCGTTTGTTTGGGTTCTGTTTAACAGGTGTGTTTTTCCTCCCCCAGACGGTGTCTGGGTGGTTTGAGGCTACTGTTGTAGTCCTGTTTCCTGTTATTTGGACTTGTTTATTAAACACCCTTTTCGTAACTTGCTTTCTCCTGCGTCTGACTCCACACCCACATCTCCTTTGGGAGATATTGGCACATATTACCTCAAGTGCCCGGTTACTCTGTACCAGTACCCCCCTGTATATAGTCTCGCTATTGTTATTTTACTGCTGCTCTTTAATTACTTGTTACTTTTATTTCTTAGTCTTATCCATATTTTTTAAAACTGCATTGTTGGTTAGGGGCTCGTAAGTAAGCATTTCACTGTAAGGTCTACCTACACCTGTTGTATTCGGCGCACGTGACTAATTAAAATGTATTTAATTTGTAGAAGAGTTTTATCTCAATGTGACTCCATTTAATATCAAAAATAAAAGAGGATTAACTTGTGCTTTGAAAAAACGAACAATTTGTTCATATAGTTTGATCTAGGCCTTAAAGATTACTTTTACACACCTTTGCATATACCGTTTCTACAGTCCAGTAGTGTTCTGTATGTTCAGAGGGCTATGAGCATTTTCTTTTAAAATTAATAAATTATAAAGAAATAAAAATACTTAGATGGTTGTTTTGTTTGAGCATTGTTTTTAGGACTTACATTTCATTCTATTCTCTAGTTTCATTAGAAATGTTTGCATCTTATATATGTCTGGGTCTGTTTACTGTGTCTCTGTATGGAATGTGGTTTGAAGAATCATGGGTGGGAGAAAATGATACACAAAAATCACTATCCCATTTATAATTTTACATGTTACATGATGTTTACCTGTTGAGGAGGTTCATATGTTATGCATGAAAAGAGGTCATTTGATTTCGACTGTCCATCACAGGTCACAAAATTGGTTAGCAAAAACTACAAGGCACTCAATGGAGGGTACAGCATTGTTTAATGTGCTGCTTTAGTGATATAGCTTCTCAGTAAAAACTGTCGGTAGTTCACCATCACTGGCTGCTCCTCAGGCGCACTCCTAGGCGGTAGGGTTTTTGCGCCTGTGCAAGGCCAAAAACCTTGCGGAAGTCAGGCGCACCTTCTTGTTCAGGCCAGACAAATTGGAAACGTCGAAGTAAGGTCACCAGTATCAGAAAGAGCTCTGTGCGCGCTAACCCTTCTCCCAGGCATACACGAGAGCCTGGGGAACACAAACACACAAACACAGTTATTTATGTTGACAACACACTCCTACACATGCTCTAATAAACATAGTGGACCAGCCATTTCTACAAAAAACTTTTCTTTTTTTTTTACAACATTTGCAAACATTTTGAAAAGCCTATTTTCGCTTTGTCACTATTAGGTATTGTGTATAGATTTCTGTAAAAAAAAAACTATTTTAGAATAAGGCTGTAACGTAACAAAATGTGGAAAAAGTCAAGGGGTCTGAATACTTTCCGAATGCAATATACACACTCTTATATGACTTATATCAACATAATCTCTCTTGTTCAATCTCTATGCATCCTCTCTCTCTATCTCCCTCTAGCTCTACCTCTCTCTCTGTACCTGCTGAGAATGGCAGAAAGGCCTCTGGTTTCACAAATTCGCCATCCTCATTGAGGAAGTTGTCAGGGTTGAACTCCTGAGGGAACTTCCACTGGCCCTCTTCATGGAGCACAGAGGACAAGTTAGGAATCACCATCGTGCCCTGGAACCAAAGAGGAAAGTGTAGTTAGGGTGAGAACTGGAGAAAGAGAGAATTAACCCACAGATAAAAGGGTAAACTGAGTTTGTTTCTAGTAATCGCTCCTCCTTCAGGCTTCTTCTTCTTCTTTGGACTTTATATGGAGGTTGGCAACCAGCTTTAAGGTGCATTATCACCACCAACTGGACTGGAGTGTGATCCTCAGTTCATCTTTCAATCACCCATGTGGGTATATGCTCCTAAAAAACAATTAGGAGATGGGAGAGGCGGAACTTGCAGCACGTCAAGCATCACAAATAGAACCAAGTTCTATTTTAGCGCCTGGCTACGCAGACTCTTGTTGACGCGCGCGAGCAGTGTGGGTGCAATGATTGAATAACATGTATGTGTACATTTATTTTGCAACGCGCGCGATGTGAGCGGTGTCGTCTTTATGTTAGGGTTCTAAGGTCACCAGTGGCAGCATATTGTTATGATATGGGGAGTAGTTTAGTGGTAGTACATAGACACTACACACTACCACTTCCACACTTTGGGGGCAGCAGCAACCGGGTCCTTAAGCACAACAGTGCAGGCATTCAAGGGGATAGTCAATCCGTGAGAGAGGTGTTTACGGAGCTTCTCCGCCTGCTAGTCTTTATTTTTGGACATATTTTAGAGGCTTCTTTTTGCTTATATGTAATTTGGTCACCACTTTGAACAACAACTGATAATACTCTTGGGCTGGCAGACTCAAGAGGTCAAGAAGGAGCTGGCCCTGAACTCAGAACTCGGCTGTCTCCTGGGGCACATGCATTCAACACCTGGTCCGCATACGTTTACTTCTTACAGTAATGCACACATTAAATCAGGTTACAGACCATTTAGCAAGGCCTAGGACACCAAGACAAAACGAGTGTAGCAAAATCAGTATGCTAGTTAAATGGTTACGTAAGAGTATCAGTTGTCATGTCCATGCTCACCTGGGGCAGCTGGTAGCCTTGTAGTTGTGTGTTGCAGGAGGTCATATGGAACACGCTAAGAGGAACAGTGTCAGCCATCCGCTGTGACTCGTGGATCATCGCTTGAACATACGGCATGGCGTGTCGGTCCTCAAACAAGGCATATGAACGTCCCTCAAGAACGTCCTCAATTTCACGGTGACAGCGTTCTGGAACACACACACTCTTTGTGTACCATATACAAAATGTGTCCCAGTATATGTGTTGTATGTGTATTTACTCACCCTGTATGTGTTGGTTGGTCATCAGGTGTAGCATGGCACAGCGGAGGGTGTTGGAAGTGGTGTCTGTCCCAGCAATGAAAAGATCAATTAGTAGAAACACCATCTGAACGTCATTAAATGTGGAGCCTCCATCACCAGTCTGAGACATACACAAACACAGACACAGACACATTCCTAGGACTTAGAACCCAATGTTTGGTTAGAGCGCCAGCACAACACAACTACTAAGTTTGACCTACTTTGAAAATGTCTCTATTTACTGAACTTGCATAGTTATATTTCTCTCCTGATTCATTACCATGTCAATCTGGTCAAGGTAGCAGTCAATGAGGTCCCTGGGCTCTCCTGAGACCCTTGAACTTTTGTGGCTGGTCACAGCCTTCTGTGCATGTTCTTTGATTTCATCATAGATGTGGAAAGCTTTCTTGAAGGGCAAGGGTAGGACCCTCAGGGCAGGTATGATATCATAGAGCTACAAGAGATAGATCAGCAGGTCAAAGAGACATAGAGCAATATATCTATAAATGTTTAGCAAAATAAATTAGTGTCTTGCAGCCTTCTTTTGATCTCAGGCGGATTACAACAAAAAACAATATGTGTCATTCAACAAATAGAGTGTCTTTGGGATAGTGTAATTTTGTAAAAAAGTAATTACTTGTGTCATGCACAAAGTAGATGTCCTAATCGACTTGCCAAAACTATAGTTTGTTAACAAGAAAATCATGGAGTGGTTGAAAAACGAGTTTTAATGACTCCAACCTAAGTGTATGTAATCTTCCGACTTCAACTGTACACGGGTTACCAGTACCGAGTCAATGTGCGGTGGTACAGGTTAGTCGAGATATATTTAGGTAATATGTACATGTAGGCAAGGATAAAGTGACTATGCATAGATAATAAACAGCGAGTAGCATAAAAAAGGGCTCAATGCAAATAGTCTGGATAGCCATTTGGTTAACTGTTTAGCAGTCTAATGGCTTAGTGGTAGAAGCTGTTAAGGTGCCATTTGGACCTATACTTGGCACTCCCGTACTGATTGCCGTGTGGTAGCCGAGAGAACAGGTTACGACTAGCTGGAGTCTTAGACCATTTTTAGGGCCTTCCTCTGACACCAACTGGTATAGAGGTCCTGAATGGCAGGAAGCTTGGCCCCTATGATGAACTGGTCCATACGCACTGACCTCTGTAGCGCCTTGCGGTCGGACGCCAAGCAGTTGACGTACCAAACAGTGAATGTTCCTGAGAGACCGAGTTACAGTTTTGACTTAAATCTACTTGAAGTCTATGACAATACGTAAAAATGGTTGTCTAGCAATGATAAACAACCAATTTGACAGAGATTGTAGAATTTTTAAATAAATAATGGGCAAAATGCTAATTAATTACTCCAAAATCATACAATGTGATTTTCTGGATTTTTGTTTTAGATTCCATCTCTCACAGTTGAAGTGTACCTATGATTAAAAAAAATACAGACGTCTACATGCTTTGTAAGTAGGAAAACCTGCAAAATCGTCAGTGTATCAAATACTTGTTCTCCCCACTGTATATATGCAATAAATGTTTTATTTTTTGTGTTCAAACTGGGGTGTCGCCACCAATATAATCTAAACTGTGATAAACAAAGATAAGTCAGATGTGGGCATTAACAAGCAAGAATTGAAATGGGAAGATAAAGGTGTCGAAAGAGGCCAAGGGGTGTTAATCATTTACACAGAGAGGAGTGATTGTGTGTGTTATCTGAAGGTGGAAATCTATAAAACCTGAGGTCTAAAACAAGAGATTTTCAGTTGTTCCATGCTCGGCTTCTGTTACTTTTTTAATAAAGTCTATTTGAATTTACAAGTTCCGGTATCTGAGAAATATTTAATTCAATATTTCCTCGACACTATTGGATTGTTTTTACGTGGATTAGTTTAGTTGGAGCATAGATGTATGTGATCGAAATGTTCAATTGAGTGTTTCATAAAAATGTACACATGTAATGGCTGAGGGACATAAAAGGCACTCTATCGGTGGAACGACACTGGTTTTCTATTATGATTTATATATATTATTATTATATTATTATATTATCATTATTTCAATTAAAAGTAGTGGAGTAGCAGCAGTAGTAGTGATAATAGTGTTCTGTACCATGGCCCAAGGTCCGATAGCAATTTTGGTTAAATCCTGTATCCTACTGATGAGGGTGAGGAAGACTGGGTTGTCGTATTCAAACCTTTCCCCGTAAATCAGTGAGCAGATGATGTTAGATGCTGCTAGATGGAACAGGTGCTGAGGGTCCATCGAACTGCCTGCCAGGACACAGCAACGATCATCACCGCACCAGGCAATACACACAGACAAGATAAGAGCACCGATCACAGAGCTTCCAAAATTGAACACACTGATAGGATAGGTAGAGTAAAAATGACAACATTCTTTACTGTATACCCAATGTTAATACAACACTGTAAATATTGTAAATGTAATTGGTTGATATTTAGTTTAGTTTAGTTTAGTTTATTTTATTTTTACAGGGACAGTGCACATTAATCAACGTTTCAGTAAAAGTGCCGGTTTTAGCCAGCCGGCTAATTTTCAACCGCAGTCCCTGGGCAGGTTATTAAAAACAATTACAATATAGACAATAGCACCATAGAACAAGCAAGACATAGAAACATAGGACAAGCAAGACATAGCATACAGACAGAGCAACATAGGACAAGCAAGACGTAGCATACAGACAGAGCAACATAGAACAAAAAGCAGCAAGACAAAATTCATAAAAGCAACAAAGTGTTTCCACACCTCACAAGCTACAGACAACAGACAACATGGAAAGTGGCAACACACAGCTAGGGACCATGTTCACAAATCTGATTGACCTTTAGCCATGTCTTCAAGCATTTTGTGAAAGTGTGATATGTGGTGCAGTTATGTGTGTCTGATGGCAGTGTATTCCAGACATGGGAAGCTCTCACAGAGAATGCAAATTTACTAAAGGTGCTTTTCCTTAGGGGAACTATACAGTCACCTCTCATGTCAGACCTTGTGGATCTGCTGCCATATGTCAGGGTTTTCTGTTTAACAAAAATATTGAGTGGAGGGGGATCCAGGCCATTAAGGATCTTGAATACAAGACATGCGTCGGTGTATTGCACAAGATTTTCCCAACTCAAGAGCTCATGCTTTCTAAGGATGTGACAATGATGATGGCTATTGGGCTTCCTGTCAAGCACTTTGAGAGCCTGTTTGTAGACAGACTGAATAGGTTTTAATGTTGTACAGCAAGCTTGTGCCCAACTAGTCAAGCAGTATGTTAAGTGGGGGAGTATCATAGATTTGAAGTACAGTTTTGCTACCTCTGTAGTCAAACACTTTCGTATAAATCGGAAATTAGCTAGATTGAATTTAGTTATTTGAATTACCTTTTTCACATGCTTTTTAAAAGAGAGGTTGGAATCAAGTATGATGCCAAGGTACTTAAAATCGGATACCACCTGGAGCTTCTCCCCTGACACATAGACATCTGACTCAGTAGCATCTGTTGCCCTCTTTGTGAAGAACATGCAAATAGTTTTTTTCACATTGAGATGCAAACACGAGTCACTGAGCCACTTTGTAACCTGGACCATTACAGTAGTGAGTTCTTGTGCAGCTTGTTGTTTGCTCTTTGCATGCACATATATCACTGTATCGTCTGCATACATTTGAACTTCAGACCCAGTACAGACAGAAGGCAGATCATTAATGTACAGGCTGAACAGGAGGGGCCCCAGTATTGACCCTTGGGGCACGCCCACATCATAGCTACGAGTGGGCGACAGCTCATTGCTCACTCTGACACACTGAGTTCTGCCTTCAAGGTATGATTTCATCCATCTCAAGGCATCAGGGGAACTTTAGTCCGGATACTAAGTATGTGGTGATAATGACATGAATAGGAATGGTGATGACTATGTGGTACGTTGTGTGTACGTTGTGTGTGGCTGTACCAGCATTGCGCTCCAGCGCAGAGCAGATGTGGGAGACCTCCTCGAGGATGCGCTCTTCCATGGAGCGTTTGCCCAGACCAAAGTTTCTCAGCGTGGTCAGAGCAAAGCGTCGGTGGTCCCTCCAGCTGGAGCCAAAATCTGCCATGATGACCCCTGATGACACATGAAACAGGGTTGGTTATGTTTCCACTTGCCACTGCAGAAATATGTATTCAATGTTTATGTATTTCTATTGATTCGTTCAAGTTAGATGCCAATAAGGTTTATTGTCATTGGCTATGCTAGCAAATACGGGAAGATTCTTCCCAGTCTGATGTTGACATGCAAGCAGTAGGTCACATTCTGAAATACTATTACAATGTGTAAGAGTTCACTATGTACATTTCCTGACGTCTAAATGTACTTGATATATATGTATATACAATTCCAGCCAAAAGTTTGGACACACCTACTCATTCAAGGGTTTTTCTTTATTTTTACGATTTCCTACATTCTAGAAAAATAGTGAAGACATGAAAACTATGAAATAACACATATGGAAACATGTCGTAACCAAAAGACTGTTAAACGAATTAAAATATATTTTATATTTGAGATTCTTCAAAGTAACCACTCATTGCCTTAATGACAGCTTTGCACACACTTGGCAATCTCTCAACCAGCTTCATGAGGTAGTCACCTATAATGCATTTACATTAACAGGTGTCCCTTGTTAAAATTTTATTTGTGGAATTTCTTTCTATCATAATGCATTTGAGCTAATCAGTTGTGTTGTGACAAGGTAGGGGGGTATACAGAAGATAGCCCTAATTGGTAAAATACCAAGTCCATATTATGGCAAGAACAGCTCAAATAATCAAAGAGAAATGACAGTCCATCATTACTTTAAGACATGAAGGTCAGTAATTCTGGCAAATTTCAAGAACTTTGAAAGTTTCTTCAAGTGCAGTCGCCAAAACCATCAAGCTCTATGATGAAACTGGCTCTCATGAGGACCACCACAGGAAAGGAAGACCCAGAGTTACCTCTGCTGCAGAGGATAAGTTCATTAGAGTTCACTGGACCTCAGATTGCAGCCCAAATAAATGTTTCACAGAGTTCAAGGAACAGACACATCTCTACATCAACTGTTCAGAGAAGATTGCGTGAATCAGGCCTTCATGGTCGGATTTCTGCAAAGAAACCACTACTTAAGGACACCAATAAGAAGAAGAGACTTCTGGTGACACTGTCTGTGATTTATTTAGAATTCAAGGCACACTTAACCAGCATGGCTGCGACAGTATTCTGCAGCAATACGCCATCCCATCTGGTTTTCACTTAGGGGGACTATGATTTGTTTTTCAACAGAACAATGACCCAACACACCTCCAGGCTGTGTAAGGGCATTTTGACCAAGAAGGAGAATGATGGACTGCTTCATCAGATGACCTTGCCTCCACAATCACCCAACCTAAACCCAATTGAGATGGTTTGGGATGAGTTGGACCACAGAGTAAAGAGAAAGCAGCCAAGAAGTGCTCAGCATATGTGGGAACTCCTTCAAGACTGTTGGAAAAGCATTCCAGGTGAAGCTGGTTGAGAGAATGCCAAGAGTGTGCAAAGCTGTCATCAAGGCAAAGGGTGGCTACTTTAAAAATATATATTTTAATTTGTTTAATTTGTTTTTTGATTACTAAATGATTCCATGTGTTATTTCCTAGTTTTGATGTCTTCACTTTTGTTCTACAATGTAGAAAATAGTTTTAAAAAATAAAGAAAACCTTTGAATGAGTAGGTGTGTCCAAACTTTTCACCGGTACTGTGTACAGTACTGTGAACAGTATATTAGATATTGGGGGGCTTCCTGTGGGGGGCTTCCTGTGATGTGGTTTTGTATGCATGACTGCTCTATAAGTGAGTTAGCTAGCATGCTCTAAATGTAGTGGTCATGTTAGCTCACTGCTAATTCACAGTTATTTCCATGCTAACAGACAAATCACAAATCTACAGTTGTCAACATACTGCTATCCAGCAGATCTTATGTGCTTCTTTTTGTCTATCATCAGGTACTTACATTTATTGTATTTTGTGCTATTTTTGACATTGTTATGATGTTTGATTACAAAATGCCCAGTCTGATATACAGTATATATGCAAGTGAGTAAACACCAATCAACTGGGACCACTGGCTGGGAATTTCTTTAAGAACACAACTCAAGAGAGTTACGAAGTATGATCACTATCTGTTAGACACACACACACAGACATACAGTACATACGTACCAGTGGAGGCTGCTGAGGGGAGGACGGCTCATAATAATGGCTGGAATAGAGTCAATGGAATGGTATCAAAGATGTGGTTTCCATGTGGTTGATACCATTCCATTGACTCCATTCCAGCCATTACTATTAGCCATCCTCCCCTCAACAGCCTCCACTGATACATATGCAGTTCACACAGTACTGACAAGGCGGTGTGTGTTTGTGCTCTGCATTATCTGTACTGATTTAAGGTCACCTCTACCTACACCAATACAATTATATCACAAATGATAAAACTATTCCAGGACCAGCCTAGGGGACACTAGGGGTCAAGAACACAGTACCTTTGCCTTCTGTGATGTCGCTGATCATGAGATGGTTTGGTCGCCCTGAAAATTCCGCTGTGCGTGTCACCAGTGCCTCACGAACCGCCTCAAGGCCATTCAGAACCACGACAGGCTGTGATCCGATGTACAGACTGAACACGTTACCATAGCGCCTCTTCAGCTGAAAACAGAGAGGTAGAGAGATGGAGAGAGAGTTCCCAAGCTGAACTGTAAGTTGTGTGACAAGTCAGACACACCTGAAGATGAAACTAAACCATAGCAACTACTGACAGTTCCAGCGGAGGACAGCACATAATAATGGCTGGAACGGAGCAAATGGAATGATTTATTTGATACCATACCACCTATTCTGCTCCAGCCATTTACCACGAGCCCGTCCTCCCCAACTAAGGTGCCACCAACCTCCTCTGAAAAGTTATTGTATTGTATCATTGACAATCCTCACTATATGGGTTAAATTAATATGGATGAACAAACATCTGTAACAAAACAAATAAATAACCTTTTTGAGGGTTGTCAATGAAGGATACTGTATCTCTAAACACATAGTGAACTAAGTGGACTTTGTTTCAAAAGCAGAGACACTGCTGATTTAGGCCTGATAAAACCTTTGGAACTTGACCTATTTTGGATCAGTCACAGTTTAGTGGCTGTTGCTGATCTGACATTAATCACAATAGCATTTTATTTAGTATCTAAGATGCTTTAGTTGAAAGACTTCTAAAAACATTATGTTGTTTGTAAGGACGTTACAAAACCATATATCCTGCACACAGTTTGGGCAACTTCAAACAAAACCAAATTACTGGTAACTATTCAACATGCAGTATATGACACAAACAACATACAGTGACAACACTGACAACATACAGTATATGACACAAAAATAACCCCAGTGTAAACCAAATTTTTCCCGGTTTGTGGATTTTTTGTAAAGTTCTTACCCTTTCCAGGTCTTTGAGGGGGTTGACATGGTCCAGCTGTAGCAGATTGCCGAGGATGGGCAGGGGACAGGGTCCTGGGGGGAAGTTTTTAGGTCTGCGGACCCTGATGAAGAAGAACAGAAGGAGGAAAACTAGCAACAACACCACCGAACCTATCATGGTGACTGGGCTGCAAGAAATGTGTTCTTCACCATTTAAAGTTACCAACTACACCACCCAGGGATATTTTCTGACTCTTAGACACCACCCACACACATTGGACTGCTTTGAACACTAGCAGTCAGATAGTGTTTATGAGGAGGGATATTTGCTTACTCTGAGTTTACAGCCTATTAAGGGATTATGAACATGTGGTTGAACACAGTGTTCACCACTAATAATTGCACTCAAATGGAGTTCATTCAAATGTTTGAATCGAGTTGTTCACGATTTAAAGAGAAGCCATCTACACATATACACACATGATCTGTTTATGCTGCCATTCCATTTGATTATGTATTATCATTTTTCTAATATTATCATAATATTTATATTTTAATATGCAATATTATATGACCTAGATCAGGCCATAAACCACAGCACTTTAAACAAAGTTATAGTTGGATTTTTCTTTGGTATCTATACCAGTTTGAAGGGAAGTAATTGAAGACTGGGTGCCCAAACCTGACTCCTGTTCAACTCACTGAAGGGAGGAATCTGTAACATGCAGTAACACAGATAGGACAGCAGTCTGCGCCATTATTTGACTGGCCAGCACCCATTTGAAGTCGCCAGCCAGCACTCGGAACAGCTCATTTCCACTGATTACATATTTGAAATAAAAAACATAAATATGTCAGGTACTTCAATAAAATCATTTCTGCATCAGTCATACGAATAGATATGAGTTCAGGCAATGTGTTTATATGGATTGGGCTATGCTTTAAAACGGTTAAAAATATTTCATATGGGGCTAATCGGTTTTAAATTGTCACAAAAATTGCTATTAGTCAACATGAAGTATGTGTCTGTGACATTTGCGATCTAAGAGACAGATATGACTAAAGTAAAGGTAGAAGTTCTAGTAAGTAGTTCATATTGACTTCATAGAGGCTAGGCGATATGTGTTATGGGTGTACAATATGTAGCATTTCTATTAAATATATGGACACTTTTGTGAACAATCGCCTATAGGCTACATCTGTTGAGACTGCAGTTGTTATTAAATTAAACTTAACAGAACCACAAACAAGTAGAGAGGAGATCCGATCAGGGAGAGTTGAGTTTGAGTGTAACCATTTCCCCAGCTCAACGTATTTGTGGAGCCAATTGAGTAGTGTGCAGGGTGACTCTTATCTTTCATACCAACGCTACATCGTGTTTGACAGGGGGCCAAAAACACTTTCGTTTAATTTCTTCAATTGTGAAAGTCCTCAGCTGCTTCAGTTACACTGCTTCAACAAAGCTCCAATGTGCTTCTATCACCTTCAGTCAGATAGCCTTAAAGAATGTGGCAAGCAGTCACAACTCTAAGAATTGAAAATAAAAAAAGAACCACAAACAAGTAGAGTGGGGTTCCGATCAGGGAAAGTTGAGTTACGTTTGAGTTCAACCATTTCTCCAGCTGAACCTACTTGTAGAGCGGACTGAACAGCGTGCAGAGTGACTCTTATCTTTCATACAAATCAAATGAAATGTTATTTGTCACATGCGCCGAATACAACAGGTGTAGACTTTACTGTGAAACTCTTAATTACGAGCCCTTTCCCAACAATGCAGAGTTAAAAAGGAAGAAACATTTGCTAAATTAAAATAGTTAATATGTTCGCAATAAAATAATAACGAGGTTAAATACTATGCAAGGAGTACCGGTACCGATTCAATGTGCAGGGGTACGAGGTTGTTGAGGTAATTTATGTATTATGTACATGTGGGTGGGGCTTAAAGTGACGAGGCAATCAGGATAGATAATAAACAGAGTCGCAGCAGGGTATGTGAAAAGTATGAAAGGGTGTGAAGGTTTGTCTGTGTGAGCATGTGTGTGGAGTCAATATGCATGTGTGTGTGTTGGAATGTCAGTGTAGTATTTGTGAATGTGTGGGTAGAGTCTGAATGTGCAGAGTCAGTGAAAGATAGTCCGTGCAAAAAACAGGGGGTCAATGTAAATAATCTGGGTAGCCATTTTATTAACTGTTCAGCGGTCTCATGGCTTGGGGGTAGGAGCCTTTTGGTCTCAGACTTTGTGATCCGGGTACTGCTTGCCATGCGGTAACAGAGAGATCAGTCTATGACTGGGTGGCTGGAGTCTTTGACAATTTCTAGGGCCTTCCTCTGACACTGCCTGGTATAGAGGTCATGGGTGGCAGGGAGCTCGGCCCCAGTGATGTACTGGGTCATATACACTACCCTCTGTACCACCACTACGTCATGATTGGCAGGTGGCCAAAAACACTTGTTTAATTTCTTCAATTGTGAAACTGCTCCGCTACTTTAGTTACACTGCTTCAGCCAAGCTCAAATGTCAGTCTGTCACCTTCAGTTAGATAGCCCTAAAGAATTTAGCAAGCAGTCACTTACAACTCTGAGAATTGAGCGGGTCATGAATTAATTGAAAGATTGAACTCCAACAGTGGTGGAAAAACTACCCAATTGTCATTCTTGAGTAAAAGTAAAGATACCTTAATATAAAATGCCTCAAGTAAAAGTGAATGATCCAGTAAAATACTACTTGAGTATGTGTAAAAGTATTTAGTTTTAAATATACTTAAGTATCAAAAGTAAATGTAATTGCAAAAATATGCTTAAGTATAAAAATTAAAAGTATAAATAATTTACAATTGCTTATATTAAGGAAACCAGAAGGCACAATATTCTTGGTTTTATTTTTTGAATATATTTTTTTACAAATAGCCAGGGGCACACTACAACATAGACATCAAGTTGAGTGAGTCCGCCAGATCAGATGCAGTAGGGATGACCAGGATGGTCTCTTGATAAGTACGTGAATTTGACAATTTCTGTCCTGCTAACCACTCACAATGTAACGAGTACTTTTGGGTGTCAGGGACATTATTTTCTTTAAGAATGTTGTCCAAAAAAACTACTTCAATTTTACTATAAATCATTTTTACACCACTGTAAAACTCCAAAATTGTATCCTTGACTAAATCTAAATTGCCTCAGCCTGTTTGAAAGCTACGGACCACTTAACAGCCACATACAGCCATTCCTTCCACATAACATGCTCCTCATGGTGTCAACCACGTAGACAAAAAGTGTGTATGTTGTGTGATACAATAAAAGACAAAATTCCAAAAAGTTTTCATAAATTATTTTTCATTCATACCGGTAATCAGGAGTGACTGCCCATTCTTAAAACTAATATCTTCTGAGCCTCATTTAGAATATATAGAAACATATAGGCAGGTTTACTCAGTAGATGTGGCTTCATGCGGAGTTTGTTTGCACATAGGATAACAAAGACGGGTGTGTGAGTGTCAATCTGCAACTTATACATTGCAGAACTGAAAGAGATAAGGGACATACAAATTGTAACCCCCTATAATATAGAAAAAATAACACATTTATGTATAGAACCAATATATCCCCTGTAGAAAAGTTTAGCATCTTTATTTCAATTTCTCTCACAATAATTTAGCCTATTTGCTGCCGTCCCATTTCACAGACACTGACCAAAAATATATGGCACCGAACAGATAGGCCGGGGTGACAAAAATTCCCAGGACCGATTTCTGGTTCCAGTTCCGGGTGTGATCTCATGAATTTACTCATCAGAACATGAGCAGGTTAGAAACAGAAAAATGCAATACAACCAAACTATACAAATGATACAGCAGATTTTACACTAAACTTGAAAAGATTTCACTTCTGAACTTCCTGAACGAACACATAATCATCATAGTTGAATCTGGATTCGGATGTAAAATAACAGAGACAAAAAAAATGTATGTACTGTACTGTTCCTTGACAGTATCAGTTCACTAGAAAAATACACCAAAAATAAAAAGCATTTTATAATAGAAATCAGTGTTGAGACGTGAAAATTACAACAAAAATGTGCTCCACATGGACTTTGAGGGAGAAACAGACAAGATATCAAATACAACAGCAAATGAAGAGAACTGTAGGCCTCATCAATAGTATCACTAGATTAGGACTGGTAAAGGCTTAATGGTTTTACATGTTGTCAGTATATTGTGGCTGGTCTTGTGTGCCTGACTCATAGGAGAGACTAGGTTGTGGCAGGTGAGGGAGCTGATCTTCTCTTCCCGCTGTGACTCTAAGACCACTATGTGGGCAATGGAGTAGCTGCACTCTTCACATGCACAGCTCATTGACCGTAGACAAACAATGAAGCTCCTCACATGCACCGATCCCTACCTACCCTTAGTCACCATGTAGATCTGAAAGGATCAAATAGGTCTGCAATATGGCAATAGCTCTACCTTTCCATCTAAAAGACTAACTGGAATTGTCTTATTGCTTACTATCCAACAGTTTCAGATGTACATAAGTGCCTAGGTGTCGTATATGATTTTGCCTTGAGCATCCCATTCATTTCCTATCCTTCCCTCAACCCAAGCCATCTTTACTCACTCCAAATGGAGCACAACTCAACTTTTAAAACTCATCCACTGCTACTTCAGCAGCACAGATCAAAACATATATTCCATGAGATCATTAAAGCTTATAAGCCAGTAGGGGATGGCTGCTCTCCCTGTTCAGACATCAACGAAGGGGACGTGACAAAAATAAAGAGTATGAAAATGATCCAAAACGGTTTGTTTATCAATTCAGCTTATATTACAAGACTCCAAAAATAGACCACTTCATCAGTTTGTTAGTACTCAAAGAATTGTTTAAAAACTGTTCTTGTCTTTATAAAAAAATAAAAAGGCCACTTCATGCGAGCCTTCTGGCAAGGTTCATAGGTCAAAGGTTGAGGACGGGGATGTCAAAGAGGTCGCAGAGGCCCTCGCTCTCATCCAGGTTATAGATGTAGTCATGGTCACCCGGGGGGGGGGAGAGGCGGAGGAGTGGAGAAAACACTGGTAGAGAGAGAGGGATAAAAACATAACTGGAATCATCAAGTCAAAGTAAAGGGGTTTATAAAGCAATCCGTATTAGACTTACCTTCTGAAGGCATAAGTTCCTCTAGTAGATCTGCACTCACCATCTCTATACACACACACACAAAGAGGTGAGAGAGTGTCTGCTATACACAAAGTCACAATTTATCATTAACTTAATTTCCTGAAATACAACGCAAGTGTCTGTTTGGATACATTTAAATCAAGTTTAAGACATGATACACATGCACACACAGAGTCACACACAGTACCTTTAGCGGGGTCAAACATGTCAGAAAAGTATTTGTGGAAATCCAGCACTGAAAAACACAAGGCACAAGACACCATACAAGTCATTAGAGGTAGAGCCAATTTACACTGTTTTCCTGTGTACGTTCATTAAACGTCCTAAAATGAAAACAGCTTGCGCACACACATATTTCTATAGCAGGCAGGCTTTATACATCATTTGGTGCCACACAGATGCTTCCTGTGTTACAGTGCATTGGACATAGCAAAAAAAAAGAAGAAAAGCTGGTCGGAAGTGTGTGCTCACAAAAACAGATAAACAACGTACGTACAGTATAGAGGTCGACAGATTGTGATTTTTGAACGGCGATACAGATTATTGGAGGACCCAAAAAAAAGCCGATACCGATTAATCAGACAACGTTTAAAATGTATTTGTAATAATGACAATTACAACAATACTGAATGAACACTTATTTTAACTTATATAATACATCAATAAAATCAATATAGCCTCAAATAAATAATGAAACATGTTCAATTTGGTTTAAATAATGCAAAAACAAAGTGTTGGAGAAGTAAAAGTGCAATATGTGCCATGTAAGAAAGCTAATGTTTAAGTTCCTTGCTCAGAACATGAGAACATATGAAAGCTGGTGGTTCCTTTTAACAGGAGTCTTCAATATTCCCTGGTAAGAAGTTTTAGGTTGTAGTTATTATTGGACTATTTCTCTCTATACCATTTGTATTTCATATACCTTTGACCATTGGATGTTCTTATAGGCACTTTAGTATTGCCAGTGTAACAGTATAGCTTCCGTACCTCTCCTCGCTCCTACCTGGGCTCGAACCAGGAACACAACGACAACAGCCACCCTCAAAGCAGCGTTACCCATGCAGAGCAAGGGGAATAACTACTGACGTTTGAAACCCTAGTAGCGCGCACCCCGCTAACTAGCTAGCCATTTCACATCACATCGTTACACCAGCCTAATCTCGGGAGTTGATAGGCTTGAAGTCATAAACAGCAGAGCTGCTGGCAAAATGCATGAAAGTGCTGTTTGAATGAATGCTTATGAGCCTGCTGGTGCCTACCAAATGTGTTTTTAACTGACTTGCCTAGTTAAATAAGGATTCAATAAAAAGGTGTACATTTTTTCCCCACAAAATTTTAATTAAAAATATATATTAATAATCGGTGTCCAAAATTATCGATTTACGATTGTTATGAAAACTTGAAAATCGGCCCTAATTAAATCGGCCATTCCGATGTACAGTACCAGTCAAAAGTTTGGACACACCTACTCATTAATTATTATTATTTTGACTATGTTCTACATTGTAGACTAGTGAAGATATAAACTATGAAATGACACATATGAAATCATGTAGTAACCAAAAAAGTTCAATCAAAATATATTTTAGAATCTTCAAAGTAGCCACCCTTTGACTTGATGACAGCATTGCACAGTCTTGGCATTCTCTCAACCAGATTCACCTGGAATGCTGTCCCAAAACAGGTCATCTGAAGCAGCACTCCATCACTCTCCTTCTTGGTCAAATAGCCCTTACACAGCCTGAAGGTGTGTTGGGTCATTTCCCTGTTGAAAAACAAATAAAAAGTCCCCACGAAGGGAAAAACAGATGGGATGGCGTTTCGCTGCAGAATCCTGTGGTAGCCATGCTGGTTAAGTTTGGCTTGAATTCTAAATAAATCACAGACAGTGTCACCAGCAAAGCACCCCCACACCATCACACAACCTCCACCATGCTTCGGGAACCACACATGCGGAGATCAGCCGTTCATCTACTCTGCGTCTCATCAAGACACGGAGGCAGGAATCTACAAATCTCACATTTGGACTTACCAGACCAAAGGACAGATTTCCACAGGTCTAATTTGGCCTGCTCGTGTTTCTTTGCCAAAGTAAGTTTCTTCTTAATGGTGTCCTTCAGTAGTGGTTTCTTTGCAGAAATTCGACCAAGAATGCCTGAGTCTCCTCTGAACAGTTGATGTAGAGATGTGTCTGTTACTTGAACTCTGGAGTATTTATTTGGGACGAAATCTGAGGTGCAGTTAGCTCTAATGACCTTATCTTTTATTTTATTTAACTAAGCAATTTAGTAAAGAACAAATTCTTATTTACAATGACGGCCTACACCGGCCAAACCCGGACGACGCTCGGCCAATTGTGCGCCGCCCTATGGGACTCCCAATCACGACCGGTTGTGATACAGCCTGGATTCAAACCAGGGTGTCTGTAGAGACACCTCTAGCACTGAGATGCAGTGCTTTAGACCTCTGCGCCACTCGGAAGCCCATCTTGCAGCAGAGGTAACTCTGGGTCTTCCTTTCCTGTGACGGTCCTCATGAGAGCCAGTTTCATCATAGTGCTTGATGGTTTAGGCAACTGCACTTGAATAAACTTTAAAAGTTCTTGACATTTTCCAGATTGACTGACCTTCATGTCTTAAAGTAATGATGGACTGTCATTTCTCTTTGCTTATTTGAGCTGTTCTTGCTATAATATGGGCTTGGTATTTTACCAAATAGGGCTATCTTCTGTATACCCCCCTACCTTGTTGCAACACAATTGATTGGCTTAAACGCATTAAGGAAAGAAATTCCACAAATTAACAAGGCACACCTGTTAATTGAAACACATTCCAGGTGACTGCCTCATGAAGCTGATTGAGAGAATGCCAAGTGTGTGCAAAGCTGTCAAGGCAAAGCGTGGCTCCTTTGAAGAATCTCAAATATATTTTGATTTGTTTAACAGTTTTTTGGTTATTACATGATTCCATGTGTTATTTCATAGTTTTGATGTCTTCACTAGAAAATAGTAAAAATAAAGAAAAACACTTGAATGAAGAGGTGTGTCCAAATTGACTGGTACTTTACGTGTGTGTGTGTGTGTGTGTGTAAGAGAGAGACCATTGGAATGCTAGCCCAGTGCCAAGGTTTATCTGCCTCCATCACATTGCTGCTTATGGTTGGGCAGTCAACCTTTGTCCTATTGTGATTAAGTACCCATAAAACATTGTAATGTACGATGGTATCGCCCCCTATTGGCCAACCCCACAATTGTATTTTTCTTTTTACAGTTAAAAAAAATCATTTAAATAAAAGACTGCTAAAAAAGGACCACGAGCGAGAGGAATCATGACAAAATATATCTTGGAGCCAACCCTTTTTTCGTAGTGTATTCCTCTCGGTTGAAGCTGTGGCACGAAAGAGGTGTGTGCCGCTATTTGGTCTGGGCAACATGGCCTAAAAATCATCTCTCGATTCTTTCAAACCTATGGGCAATTTACAATATATATCTTGATTTAAAAATAAAATGTTTTCACTAAATAAGGTTTTTGTAGAATTAAAGAGCAAATACACTGTATTCAACCAGTCAGCAATAATCAAATGGATTCAGGTCTTATGAAATTATACCAAGGCAAAAAAAAAAAAAAAAAAAAAAATTTTTTTTTTAAAACACACCTTCCACAACCATAAAACCCAATATTAACTTAATCTAAATAATTGAACCTGCTGTTTTGCAATAATCACTGATCTGGCTTTCAAGACAGTCTATGAAAATTGCCTTTTTGTTACAAATTTTACCAGGACCATGCATAATGTACATTCACTAATAATGACTAACTTCTTGTAGCAGGCATTAAAGAACATTTACACAGGTCTCAAACAAATTAGACCGCTAGCAGAACAATCTTTGACTAAAATGCTGCTAGCTGTATGTGCTACCACAATGCGTGCGTGACAAACTGAACATTCATTTTCCAGAACCAATGTTCATTGATACTCCTGTTTTAGTAGTGTCCGCTCTGCGAGCAACTTGAGGTGACAGAAAAAGGATATCGTTTGAAAGGTTGACTTCCTCTAATACAGTAAAATAATGTCTCAATGTGTTTCAGTGTCCATATGACCCATTCTGTTGGACCAAAATTCAAATAAAAGCAGACCTGTTTGTCAGAGAGGAAGAAGTGATCCCTCATCTTTGTTAATCTGAGTGGCAGGGGGAGGGGCTTGGTGTGTGTGAGTAAATAGAGAGGAAGAGGCGGAGTGAGAGGTTTGACAAATGCGTTTCTATTAGAGGTCGACCGATTTAATAGGGCTGATTTCAAGTTTTCAAAACAATCGGAAATCGGTATTTTGGACACCGATTTTGTTTTATTTTTTTAATAATTGGGGTTGTGGACAGGTGTCTTTTATACTGATAACAAGTTCAAACAGGTGCCATTAATACAGGTAACGAGTGAAGGACAGAGGAGCCTCTTAAAGAAGAAGTTACAGGTCTGTGAGAGCCAGAAATCTTGCTTGTTTGTAGGTGACCAAATACTTATTTTCCACCATAATTTGCAAATAAATTAATTAAAAACCCTACAAAGTGATTTTCTGGATTTTATTTCTGTCATTTTGTCTGTCATAGTTGAAGTGTACCTATGATGAAAATTACTGGCCTCATCTTTTTAAGTGGGAGAACTTGCACAATTGGTGGCTGACAAAATACTTTTTTTGCCCCACTGTATGTATGTGTCTATGAGTGTGTAGGTACACAGGACAGAAGGAGCAGGGACCAAAAAGACAAGCGCACAAACACTCATAAAAAAAAAAATTCTGCAATACAGGCATTTGGAATATCGCGCAAAAACACAAATTCTAAGTTATCTAATTAATTTTATAATCGTCCAGTCCTAGTCTGTGTCCTCTATGAAAAATAAAATAGGCGTTTGGCTTTATACAGCATCTTTCACATCACAATGTCATCACCATCGACGCTGGCTGTCAATAATCTTCGATATCCGATACTATCGTAATATCACCCAACCCTATTGATGCTACCACACAACATGCACAGAGATAGAATTCAATTCTAACTCACAGTCAGATGAATCGGATTTGATTGGTTCAAAGACAGTGAAGTTGTTGTCCAACGAAGCAGAAGACTGGAGGGACCGGGTGTCCAATGATGGTGGTTGCGGAACAGATTTTTCAGTGCTGGAGTTGTCTGGTAGAGAGCGAGAGCGAGATGGGACATTTCAATGATATTGTATTGAGAGTTTAGCAGACAAAACATTTTCATAGATAATGAGAGATATAACAGTGAAGTCACCTGATGGCTTAGCTGCTGTATGTGCTTTAGGCTTGCCAGTGGTCAGACTCCCGGTGGTCTTGACAAATGTGTGAGTGGTTGTGTCTACAGAGGCTGCAGCAGACTTGGTGTTCTGCAGCATTTCCTCAGGGGGCGGGACTGGCAGCACCACAGGTGTTGAGTTAACTGGGTCCTTGTTGATGAGCAGAACATCAATGGGCCCAGCAGCGCTCATCAGATGGATATGATACTTCCTCTGACCGGTTTGAACCTAAAAGTGGAGACAAACATACACACTTACTTTTCACCCTGAGAAGACTGACAGACTGACTAGGGGGAGGGGGTGGCAGAAACAAATCGAACTTACAGCTTCAGGTATGGGCACCTCCAGCTGCGTACCAGAGGGAGCACGCACCGCCAGGAGGGTATCACTTTTGAAGCAGCTGCAGATGTCCTCATGATTAACATAGGCCAGAGTTGGTCAGAGTTAAGGTCAGACACACAGCTTAACAGAGTATTATAACATTGTTAATGCTGGCAAGTGTATCCTCTGCTATTGTACAGACAAGACAGAGCTGCAGCTCTTTTTCTATACATTTCTACTGGTGTGGACTGACATGGATACCTACGTACGGTTAGGTTGGGGGTAACAATTTAGATGTTGGTGTAGGTATGAGTATGTGAGTACATAGTAAGGATATGGACTATTGTGTGTGTCCTCGGTCACATTCTTGATGCTTTGTTGGACCCACACCTTCTGCTGGTCCAGCTCACTTTCCCTCATATCCAGATCTTCAAGCTCCGACTTCAGGTCAATCAGCCTGTCACCAATCTCCCTTGTGTTACAGCCTGGCCCAACTCCCCTTAGACAGATAGTGCAATGAAATGTAAGCACATACTGTGTGCATACCTACAAACATACAAGTATGCGATCACATACTCACTTCCACTGAATACTGTTCTTTGACTTCTTCTCGATCAGGCCAATGCCCTCCAGTACATTGGTGATGTCATAGATGCGCCTCTTCTGTCTGACGGCCAGGGTGTCTGCTGCCTACAAGAGCAGGAAAAACGACATTACTCACAACACAATTGTCAAAGGTCACCCTCTCTGATCAGAAGCAAAATAACTTAATGAATGATTTTAAAATGCAAGCACCCAAATGTCCCTACCAAGGTTTTTTCCTTAGGGGGATGCATATCTATTGTGGGGTTAATAGCAAATCACAAAGGTCAGAGCCTGTGAGACAGGGGCATGTCAACCAATCACTGGATGGGTCATAGTCAACTGTGGGACCTTATATAGACAGGTGTGTGCCTTTCCAAATCATGTCCAATCAATTGAATTTACCACAGGTGTAGAAACATCTCAAGGATGGTCAATGGAAACAGGATGCATATCAGCTCAATTTTGAGGCTGGGTACTTATGTAAACAAGGTATTTCTGTTTATTTTTAAGGAATTCCAAACCTGTTTTCGCTTTGTCATTATGGATTATTGTGTGTAGATTGAGGAATGTTAAATTTTAAATTTTAAAAATCAATTTTAGAATGAGAGTGCATTTGGAAAGTTACAATGTAAATGGCCTGTTAGAAATTGCAGTTGCTTAGCCAAATTCTCCTATTAGAAAAGGCTAAGCAAATAATAGATTCTTACAAATTGTTGGATCATTGGAAGTCTTTAAACCTAATGTGTTTAGGTAGGTAAAAAAAAAAAAAAAAGTTACTATACAATAATTAGTCTACACCTTGCTATGAAGAAAACTGCAAAGCTTTCCCCCTGTAGTGTGGTGGTATTGGTCCTCTGAGATCTCTCTCCACTGGCTTCCAGTTGAAGCTCGCATCCGCTACAAGACCATGGTGCTTGCCTACGGAGTTGTGAGGGGAACGGCACCTCAGTACCTCCAGGCTCTGATCAGGCCCTACACCCAAACATGGGCACTGCGTTCATCCACCTCTAGCCTGCTCGCCTCCCTACCACTGAGGAAGTACAGTTCCCGCTCAGCCCAGTCAAAACTGTTCGCTGCTCTGGCCCCCCAATGGTGGAACAAACTCCCTCACGACGCCAGGACAGCGGAGTCAATCACCACCTTCCGGAGACACCTGAAACCCCACCTCTTTAAGGAATACCTAGGATAGGATAAGTAATCCTTCTCACCCCCCCTTTAAGATTTAGATGCACTATTGTAAAGTGACTGTTCTACTGGATGTCATAAGGTGAATGCACCAATTTGTAAGTCGCTCTGGATAAGAGCGTCTGCTAAATGACTTAAGTGTAATGTAAATGTATAGCCCTGGTAGCCAATAATAGTAGAGGTCACAACCCTATGAGCCTATCGGAGGGGGTACTAAACAATGCGGACAATAATGACAGACCGTGACACAGCCACCCACTGAATGATGAGACACGGATTGTCTCTTACGCACACACTCTTTCTGTGTTTTACCCTCTTTTATTCCTTGAACTCATTACTGACAGTAACCTAGATAATGTAACAGTTTTACAATAAGTTTTATATTAGAGTTTAAGTTTATATTTGATTTTTGAGTATAAATTATCACGATCACAGTGCATGTGTAATTGCTGGATTTTGACAGATAAAAAAATGAAAATCAGATTATATTGTTGCTGGTCAAATTGACTGGGAGAAAAAACAATCCCATTACAAATAATACTTTTTATTAATTGATGGAAATATCAGTTGATGAAAATACATTTGACTGTCATGCTTATCAGTCTATAGGCTAAAGCTGCAATATGTAACTTTTGGAACAGACCAAATTCACATAGAAATGTAAGCTACAGATGTCATTATCAAAAGCAAGTTTAAGAAGCGGTAACTATATGTCACTATTTCTATGCTTCTATGTTTCATTTTTGCGTTATTTTACTTTCAGTTTTGTACACCAGCTTCAAACAGCTGAAAATACAATAATTTTGATTATGGAAAACATATATCATAGCGGTTTAGATGGTAAAATTATTCTCCACCAGATACTTGCTTGTTTTGTAACAAACTGAAATAAGGCAAACCATTTGAATTTTTGCAACCAGGAAATGGGGGGGGGGGGGTGATTTCTGCATAGTACAGCTTCAATGTACAACATTTTGTGGAATTACATTGGGATGTGTGTATTTTCGTTAGTCGTCATGCATCTTGTTAATTACACGTGCACAGCATACAGAGACCATTTCTTTTTACATAATACCACTTGTTAGACAGCGCTAGACCTGCTGCTGCAGAGCCACAGCTAGTTGCTTCTGGAGTGCCATTGCGCAACAATTCTAAACGCAATCACATGTTAAAAACAGTTTTGATTAAAAATAGCTACTATTGCTTTATTTCTCAACTGGTAATTGAAGCATGCCATGCATTAACCATTTATTTAGATACTTCGGGATTTTGGCAATGAGGCCCTTAATCTACTGCCCCAGAGTCTGATGAACTCGTGAATACCATTTTAATGTATCTGCTTGCAGTTTGAAGGAAGTTGATAACTAGTGCTAGCACATTTGCTAACTAGTGTCTGCTAGCACATAGACTTCCAGTCATTGCGCTAACACTAGTTAACGTTAGCATTGGCTCGCAAAACTACCTCCAACTTCCTTCATACTGGACACAGAGACATACAAATGTCATCCACGAGTTCATCTGACTCTGAGGAAGTAGATATGGGTCTCATTGTCAAAATCCCGAAGTATCCCTCTAAGCATTACATTGTTAGTTTACACCTATTTGATGTTAGAAAAATGGGTCCGTGAAGATTTTAATTAACGGGAACCCTGGTGTGGTTGTCTGTATGCATTTCATATTCCACATGCATCTCCTCTGAGTATGTTGCACATCTGTTACAACACAATGCAGCAATATCAACCAAATCAGGCAGTGCTTAGACTTATATGGATGATTGGGGACAAAAAAAAATAACAAACAATAGATAACAATTCTTACAGTCAGACAGTCAAAAGGGATGCAGCCCATCACTCACTACTTTGAGATCGAGCACCCCGTCCTTCGCTTCCTGCAGCAAAGTAACGAACTTCGTGGTGAGAAGTCCGAGGCTCCTCTCATGTCTCTGAGACTGGGGAGCGTCGGAACCTTCCAGCTCCGTTCGGCTCACCTCCAGCTCCATAACCTGTCTGAATCGGTTGGATGATATAGTGAATGGGAGGTTTCCCTAAATGCTGTAAAGCACCGGGCCTATGCCCTCGACCGTCCTACTCCAGTGCAACCGCGGGGATAGTTGCAACCCTGAGAAGGATGTGTCAACTACGGGATCAGTGTGGTCAGTACAGTTCGTCTCCCCGTGAGCCAGAACACAGTAAGCAGCCACCAAGCAATGGGCTCGAGCCGTTGGAAGCGGGCTGAAAGCTGGGATGGTTTCAAGCGTAGGGAGCGTCTGTAAAGTGAGGACACCACGGGAAAGTGAAACGAAAAATACATAACTACTCACTGTACCATAACCTGTTGTAAGCATTGCATACGGAGACGAAGCTACAGTAGGGTGGCTAGCTATATATCTTATAGTTCCGACTCCAATTCGATCAGATTGTGTGTGGGTGCAAAATAACAAATGAACAGTAAATGCCGGTTTCGATTAGACCTCTGCCACTGGATTGGCTTGGCAACTTTGGCCAACCACCCATAGTTACGTTAGCTAGCTACAGTATAACGTTAGTTAGCACAACAAGGTCGCTAGCTAAGTAATGTACATTAGGTTCAAGTACATTAGGTACATGCATATAACCAAAACAACGATGGCTAGTGGCTTACTGGCTCTCGTTAACTAAACGTTAGGTGGCAGGATATCTAGCTAGCCAACTAGTTAGTTAACTCATCCGATTATCAGCAGACTAGCTAACGTTAGCTAGCTACAGTACAGGAAAGTACCTAGCAATCTCCTGTCACGAGCGTCCTGATGAATGGTCGGATGTACTTACCAATGAGTTCGTGAGTTGTCCTCAAAGCAACATTCCAACACTGGAACGCTATTCAAGGTGAGTTTGTTTCATCGATATATTATTGTAAGCAAGCTATCACTCAGGGCATTTACTTAACTAATATTCGAAAGGCAGTTTAAAAACTCCCTCCTACTACATCTTTCATACAACAGAACCAATGCATTTTTCTTCCTGTTAACTAATGTCTCGCGTACTGCGAACTTAACACCGAACGAAGCATGGAGCTGCACATCAGATTTTCATTTTAGCCAATGAAATCACGTTAGTGCTAGGGAGCGTCACACATAATAGAGTGTAGTGATACTGTGCAAAATGAAACGATATTGTAATGTACACTGAGTGTACAAAACACGAAGGTTAAATTCACTTCAATCAGTGTAGATGAAGTGAAGGAGACTGGTTAAATATGTTTTTTTAAAGCCTGGATACAATTGAGACATGAATTGTGTATGTGTGCCATTCAAAGGGTGAATGGGCATGACAAAATAATTAAGTGCCTTTGAACAGGTTATGGTAGTAGGTGTCAGGCACACCGGTTTGTGTCAAAAACGGCAACCCTGCTGGGTTTTTCACGCTCAACAGTTTCCCGTGTGTATCAAGAATTGTCCATCACCCAAAAACACATACAGCCAACTTGACACAACTGTGGTAAGCATTTGGCGTCAACATGGGCCAGCATCCTTGTGGAACGCTTTTGACACCGGGCAGAGGGGGGAGTTTTGTACATTCAGCGTATATTGACCCAGTGTCTTGAATAAAATATGGTATAAGAATGTCTTTCAGAACTATGTCAAGATGACATTCAATTTTTTTGGAACAATGTAGAGAATGAACAATAAACCATACACCCACAGACAAGTTTAAAAGCAGAAATAATTTTGACAAGTCAAGGACTCTTTTCCACAACTTTGCAAAGCCCCTACCCTCTATGAGTCACTCATGTGTAAGGAGATTAGCCTAAAAACATGTCACTTCAATACAGATACAACTTTCCGTAACAGGTTAGGAGAATTAACGTAGCAGTTTAGGAGAATTAGGTTAAGGTTAGGAAAAGGGTTCGGGTTAGCAAAAATGCTCTCCTAACATTCTACAAAATGTCACTTGTACTGAAGTGCCTTGTTTTTAGAGAGTACCCATGTGTATGATTGAAATGACCAGAAATCATTGTTACCAGAAATCTCCAAAAGTCCCCACAAGGACAGTAAAAACAAGGAAAATTCTCAAAGCCTATTTTAGGCATATAGCAGACGCTTTTATCCAAAGCAACTTACAGTCATGTGTGCATACATTCTACGTATGGGTGGTCCCGGGAATCGAACCCACTACCCTGGCGTTACAAGCGCCATGCTCTACCAACTGTGCTACAGAAGGACCACGTGCTACAGAAGGACCACGCATAGAGCAGGCATAGAGGTTAGCTTTAGGATCGGGGTTGCAATTAGGGTTAGGATCAGAATTAGGTGTGTGTGTGTGTGTGTGTGTGTGTGTGTGTGTGTGTGTGTGTGTGTGTGTGTGTGTGTGTGTGTGTGTGTGTGTGTGTGTGTGTGTGTGTGTGTGTGTGTGTGTGTGTGTGTGTGTGTGTGTGTGTGTGTGGCAGTCTTGGCCTTGTACTTTAATTGACAGTGTGGCCTTTGGATTGCAATGTATTTTGTGGATTCAAATAAAGTATTTCAAATGTGTGTGTTTTTGTGTGTGTGTGTGAGTGTGCGTGTGCATGTGTGTGCTATACCTCTACATTCTACCACTGGATCAGAGGCTAGAGGTGTGATGGTCAAACACAAAGGGGCACAGGGTGGGGAAGTGCCAAGAGGGGGCATCTCCCTACCAAAATGACAACCTGACCTATTTCTGTCTACCGTGGTTATGAACCCACAAAGAAGCCTTCCCAGGCGGCCCAGCCCAGACAGAGAAGACTGGATTGGGACAGCCAATTGGGGTAGCATCCCCCTCACCCACATTCAGCATGGAGGCCAAAATGTGGAAATGCTTCAAGATGCAGGGGCAGCAAATAAAATACTATAGTACTATTTAGTTCAGTTTAATATATGCCACTTAACAGATTATTTTTTATCCAGAGCGACATGCATGACAGAGTGCATTATTTATTATTTTTTTGTATGTGTTCTATGTGGGAATTGAACCCAAGTTGTTCACATAATATAAACCAGTTATGGTCAGAGTATTGGATCAAGCCAAGGTCAAATGTATTTAAACCCTGGTCTGAGGGTCACATTGGAGAGACAACCCCTGATGCATTGGTTTTGTGTGTGGAAACGGGTGCATTATGGACAGCCGTATGCTATGAATGCACAATGAACAACATGAAAGTCCAGGCTGCTGTGTTGTCCCTGCACTGTTGGGGGGGGGGCCAGGGACAGCCGTGCACACAATGAACAACATGAAAGTCCAGGCCGGTGTTGTCCCTGCACTGTTGGGGGGGGCATTGTTTGACAGACAAAAGACTAACGGTGCCCAGGACACCCCACAGAGCATTTGGCCCCCATGGGACAGAGGATGAGAGACTAGGGGGGAACAAGTGTATATGGAGAGTACACCCAACCAGATGCCCCCCCATCTCCTTCCAAAACTAGAATTTCCCACCTCAAATCCCAATCCTAAAGAGACAACAGCACAATGAGAGGGCCTCTTCCTCACAATAAAATAAGAATGTGAGTATGAGGGAGTGGGGTAAAGGACTGAATGTGATTTCTATGATCTTGTAGGAGCTGATGGTGGGTGACTAATATTCCAAGACAGAAGAACACAACACACCAATTGTCATACTAAATATGTCATACCCTCTTCCCAAATCTGTTTAGATTTTTCCCAAATTGAGTTTCTATGGGGGGGGGTTCCTGGTTTCAGATTCAGTTATTTACTCTCAAACTTCCAATTATTTTTAGAAAAACATCAACATTGAATGTTCTGAGTCCATGTCAATGCATCAATCAAATCAAAAGGAAAAGAAAGAAAGTAAGAAATGTAGATTTTATTTTGTGTAGATTCCTTTAATTTCTTGTTAAAAAAGGAATAAGCTACTAGCGAACATTGTGACAACCAACCCCATTCTGTGTGACATTCAACCCTGATAATAACCCCATGTTTGAGTAGGGAGAATAAAAATGGTCCCCATTTCAACCCAGGACTTCAGTTTTTCTATTAATGTTGAAAAGATTATTGTAAGAGATATTGGTGCTTGAAAATACACACAAGAGTAAAAAGCGTGACAACTGAAACCCCGGTCCCGGTCTCCCTCCACAGCCTTGATAGTCTATACAGACTTGTGTTTGAACAAAACTTTTTGAGTGGAATAGTTTCCCAAGCAACAACTTGTGATAACTGTGCAAGGAGGTGAATCAGGCTGGCACTTTACCAGACTACCAAGTAGGTCCCAACATTAATACGGAATTCAACAATGTTCAAAATGTGTTGAATTTAGAAGATGAATTAAATGAATTGAACTTTTTAGAAAATCTATTGATCTATACAAGTTTTTCACAAGATATGAAAATAATGCATCAGTGATTGGTATTTCTAGAAACTTTTTGATGAAGCAACAGCATGGGATTGCCTGTCTGTGTGGTGCGCTCTTGTCCATCACTTTGTATAGCCAGTTAGCCAGTTTGCTCGACCCTATTCATGGTTTCCTCATGCATAAAGGTAGTGGAATTATGAGGGAAATAAGTCACTGTAGACACCCCGCTCCGTCACAACTTAATTTCTTAGATCTCCACCTTGAAAGAAAAGTGGGGTGAATAGCATGCTATTTTCATGTTTAAATTCAAGGTCAGAATATGCATAGAGAGAAAAGTGCATAAAAATAAATAACATTCAATTTATGGATTAACTCAGGTCAGAATCAGGCCTTAGGAGTGCAATTAGTGAAGGATCATATGACCTCCACCTTATCCGACACCCTAGGCCCACTACAATTTGCATAGAGCCCCAACAGATCCACAGATGATGCCTTTGCCATTGCACTGCACACACCCCAAACAATACACTTAATTTGAACTAGCTAAATCCTGTGTAACAACTAATAATTACATTGTACTTAGGCAAACATTACATTTGAAATAGTGTGTTTCTCCTCATCTCCTCATCTGGGATGACCAAGTTAACCCAGAAGGTACACTTTATTTTGGTGGCAAGTGCTAGCAATAACATTGAGTGGAGATTTATTTTCAACAGTGCACATTCATGGGTAAGTATATTGAACAAAAATATAAATGCAACATGCAACAATTTCAAAGATTTTACTGAGTTACAGTTCATATAAGGACATCAGTCAATTTAAATAAATACATTAGGCCACTTGGCAGTCAGGCCCACCCACTGAGGAGCCAGGCCCAGTCAATCACAATTATATTTTCCCACAAAAGGGCTTTATTACAGACAGAAATACTCCTTGGATGGTGTATCAATATACCCAGTCACTACAAAGATTCCTAACTCAGTCGCTGGAGAGGAAGGAAACTGCTCAGGGATTTCACCAAGAGGCCAATGGTTATTTTAAAACAGTTACAGAGTTTAATGGTTGTGATAGGAGAAAACTGAGGATGGATCAACAACATTGTAGTTACTCCACAATACTAACATAAATTAAAGAATACAAATATTCCAAAACAAGCATTCTACTTTTTGGGGTTACTGTATTGTTTGTAGATATTACTGCACTGTTGTAGCTAGAAACATAAGTATTTCACTGCAGCTGCGATAACATCTGCAAATCTGTGTTCACGACCTATAAACTTTGATTTGATTTTGCCTTTCCTAACCACTGTTCTTCTGCACCTGGATTGTTTGCTCTGTTGGGTTTTAGGCTGGGTTTCTGTAAAGCAGTTTGTGCTGGCCTGAGGATGGAGTTGTCCCAGATTTCAGCCTCTTCTTTGGCAGGACAGTCTCAAAAGCCATACCACTTGGCATTTGGCATGAGGAGCGAGTGAGGGTGAACTACCCATAGTCTCCACAAGGGAGCACTAGTTCTGCCAGAGCTAGGGAGATCTTATTCTGTAATTCATTCACCTTCAGCATTTACTAGGTCATGAAAAATATAACTACAGCAGTAGTTTAACAATGTTTTACCCACCATTTAATGCCTTATCATCTGTGGTACCTTCTGTAAAGACCAGATATGGGAATGATCATTCAAGAAGTAGATGATTCAGTATGCTTTACCATGTCAAATCAAATCAAATCAAATTTTATTTGTCACATACACATGGTTAGCAGATGTTAATGCGAGTGTAGCGAAATGCTTGTGCTTCTAGTTCCGACAATGCAGTGATAACCAACAAGTAATCTAACTAACAATTCCAAAACTACTGTCTTATACACAGTGTAAGGGGATAAGGAATATGTACATAAGGATATATGAATGAGTGATGGTACAGAGCAGCATACAGTAGATGGTATCGAGTACAGTATATACATATGAGATGAGTGTGTAAACAAAGTAAACAAAGTGGCATAGTTAAAGTGGCTAGTGATACATGTATTACATAAGGATGCAGTCGATGATGTAGAGTACAGTATATACATATGCATATGAGATGAATAATGTAGGTAAGTAATATTATATAAGGTAGCATTGTTTAAAGTGGCTAGTGATATATTTACATCATTTCCCATCAATTCCCATTATTAAAGTGGCTGGAGTTGGGTCAGTGTCAATGACAGTGTGTTGGCAGCAGCCACTCAATGTTAGTGGTGGCTGTTTAACAGTCTGATGGCCTTGAGATAGAAGCTGTTTTTCAGTCTCTCGGTCCCAGCTTTGATGCACCTGTACTGACCTCGCCTTCTGGATGATAGCGGGGTGAACAGGCAGTGGTTCGGGTGGTTGATGTCCTTGATGATCTTTATGGCCTTCCTGTAACATCGGGTGGTGTAGGTGTCCTGGAGGGCAGGTAGTTTGCCCCCGGTGATACGTTGTGCAGTCCTTACTACCCTCTGGAGAGCCTTACGGTTGAGGGCGGAGCAGTTGCCGTACCAGGCGGTGATACAGCCCGTCAGGATGCTCTCGATTGTGCATCTGTAGAAGTTTGTGAGTGCTTTTGGTGACAAGCCAAATTTCTTCAGCCTCCTGAGGTTGAAGAGGCGCTGCTGCGCCTTCTTCACGACGCTGTCAGTGTGAGTGGACCAATTCAGTTTGTCTGTGATGTGTATGCCGAGGAACTTAAAACTTGCTACCCTCTCCACTACTGTTCCATCGATGTGGATAGGGGGGTGTTCCCTCTGCTGTTTCCTGAAGTCCACAATCATCTCCTTAGTTTTGTTGACGTTGAGTGTGAGGTTATTTTCCTGACACCACACTCCGAGGGCCCTCACCTCCTCCCTGTAGGCCGTCTCGTCGTTGTATTTTGTCTTTATGTCCTTCAATGTGACGTCTTAGAATGATTTCCAACATTGATTTCAGGGGACAGTCAATTGGTATTTCTATCACAGATAAATCATTCTATATTATTTCAAAGTGTGTGTAAGGAAAATAACAATGGTTAAAAACGTGATTTAGATTTTTTTTAAATGTGACCATTGATTTTATTTCCTCTGATCCCTTAGCATCTATAACTCTTGTTTGAGGAAAGGAGTCCCTGCACCAGACAAAACATGTATATAAACCTCCATATGAGTTTACTCAAAAGTCTTGCCTGACATTCAGCGTAGAGATAGGGTGCACATACAAAAAAATCCAAGTTTGTTCTTACTTAGTATCTACATTTATTACATTCAATATATGTATGGCCTCTATTTAACAAATAGAGAAACATCAGATGCACACACAGGTGGAATTCAAACATTTAAGAGAATGGATTGAAAGGCAATTTACCAAGAAACTCATAAACATCTCCACTAAAACTTTGTGTCCTTATCAGAGAAGAGTGACTTGTCCTCTGACATAAGCAGCAGTAATCATGTCTGGATCTTTTCTGGATTTCAGTCCCAGCCAGCAGGAAAGGCTAACCACAAGGGGTAATGAAAGCTAGAGGAGGCCCTGTCTAAGCAGCTGGCTAGGAGGCATCAGTTGGCTTTTCCTCTTCTGACTGTGATGATTTTACTATTATTAAAGGGTGTGTAGAAAAGGACTGTGAAATCCTAGTGGCAAAGACACACCCCTTTACACTTTTGCCCTTTGTATCATTGAGACACTGATCGGAGTCACCTGAGAGGGAAAAGAGAGAGATGCAGGGCACTATTCAATCACATATAAGTACATTATCTGTGTTACTATTCTGTCAGATACAGATACATACTCAAATATGGACACAGTAACACACAGATGGTGGGATGGGGGTCAGTCACTGTGTCTCAGTTCTTCGCAGGCTACAGAACAAGCACAGCCTGGGAGAGAGAGATTCTATAGCACTACAGCGTATCCCCAGAGGTCACACACAGACCCAGGGGTGTAATAATAGTGCACACGCTCACTTTAATAAGACCAGAAAACACACCAATGTATAAAATTCAATTTATTTATTATATATTTATTTAACTAGGCAAGTCAGTTATGAACATATTCTTATTTTCAATGACAGGCTAGGAACAGTGGGTTAACTGCCTGTTCAGGGGAAGAACGACAGATATGTACCTTGTCAGCTTGGGGATATGAACTTGCAACCTTTTGGTTACTAGTCTAACAGTCTAACAACTAGGCTACCCTGCCACCTCAATAGTGAATGGACCATATTTAAACTTGTTCAATTTGGCACAAGGGCTTAGGCTATGTATTGTTAGTGCTTGACTTGGACTGAAATAGGTGCTGGTAATCATTTTGGGTACCGGTACTGTTTATATTTAGGTGCAAGAGCTCCACAATACTTTTGAGCAAATATTCTATAAGATATTCTAAAATATTATATTTCGGGGCAGCAGGTAGCCTAGTGGTTAGAGCTGTAACCCGAAAGGTTGCTGGATCAAATCCCTGGGCTGATAAGTAAAAAATCTCTAGTTCTACCCCTGAACAAGGCAATTATCCTACTGTTCCGCAGTAGGCTGTCATTTTAAATAAGAATTTGTTCTTAACTGACTTGCCAGGTTAAATAAAATAAGATGTGCAGAAGCTCAAGCAGTGAAACGTTGAGGTGCCAGTATTCAGCTCCAGTGAGCTCCTGCCCAAGTCAAGCACTGTGTATTCATATCAAATCCAATTTTATTTGACACATGTGCAGAATACAACAGGTTTCACCTTACAGTGAAACGCTTACTTACAAGCCCTTAACCAACAATGCTGTTAATAAGAAAATACACACAAAAAAGAGATAAGAAAAACAAATGATTAAAGAGCAGCAGTAAATAACAATAGCGGGGATATATACAGGGGGTACCAGTACAGTCAATGTGCGAGGGCACCGGTGTCGAGGTAATTGAGGTAATATGTACATGTAGGTGGAGTTGTTAAAGTGACTATGCATAGATAACTGACTGTATTGTTTAACTGTTGATGTAAAAGGTATAACATTCAATAGTCAATGGGCCAATACATAGCCTTGGGCCTAGCCTTTGTATTGTCTAACTGTTGATAGCCTACCATGCATACATATGCTTAGTGTACAGGCATAACGTCACCTTGATCATGCATTTTCAGGGGTCTTTTGCCAGGGACCCTTATAAAAACGCATGACCCGATACTCACTTGTGTTTTTGGTTTTTACCCTTTTACTGACCTATTCAAAACGCAGGTCGACTACAGGATACCATTTTCTCTGACACTCATCCACTTACATTTACATTTACATTTAAGTCATTTAGCAGACGCTCTTATCCAGAGCGACTTACAAATTGGTGCATTCACCTTATGACATCCAGTGGAACAGTCACTTTACAATAGTGCATCTAAATCTTAAAGGGGGGGGGTGAGAAGGATTACTTATCCTATCCTAGGTATTCCTTAAAGAGGTGGGGTTTCAGGTGTCTCCGGAAGGTGGTGATTGACTCCGCTGTCCTGGCGTCGTGAGGGAGTTTGTTCCACCATTGGGGGGCCAGAGCAGCGAACAGTTTTGACTGGGCTGAGCGGGAACTGTACTTCCTCAGTGGTAGGGAGGCGAGCAGGCCAGAGGTGGATGAACGCAGTGCCCTTGTTTGGGTGTAGGGCCTGATCAGAGCCTGGAGGTACTGAGGTGCCGTTCCCCTCACAGCTCCGTAGGCAAGCACCATGGTCTTGTAGCGGATGCGAGCTTCAACTGGAAGCCAGTGGAGAGAGCGGAGGAGTGGGGTGACGTGAGAGAACTTGGGAAGGTTGAACACCAGACGGGCTGCGGCGTTCTGGATGAGTTGTAGGGGTTTAATGGCACAGGCAGGGAGCCCAGCCAACAGCGAGTTGCAGTAATCCAGACGGGAGATGACAAGTGCCTGGATTAGGACCTGTACCGCTTCCTGTGTGAGGCAGGGTCGTACTCTGCGGATGTTGTAGAGCATGAACCTACAGGAACGGGCCACCGCCTTGATGTTAGTTGAGAACGACAGGGTGTTGTCCAGGATCACGCCAAGGTTCTTAGCGCTCTGGGAGGAGGACACAATGGAGTTGTCAACCGTGATGGCGAGATCATGGAACCGGCAGTCCTTCCCCGGGAGGAAGAGCAGCTCCGTCTTGCCGAGGTTCAGCTTGAGGTGGTGATCCGTCATCCACACTGATATGTCTGCCAGACATGCAGAGATGCGATTCACCACCTGGTCATCAGAAGGGGGAAAGGAGAAGATTAATTGTGTGTCGTCTGCATAGCAATGATAGGAGAGACCATGTGAGGTTATGACAGAGCCAAGTGACTTGGTGTATAGCGAGAATAGGAGAGGGCCTAGAACAGAGCCCTGGGGGACACCGGTGGTGAGAGCGCGTGGTGAGGAGACAGATTCTCGCCACGCCACCTGGTAGGAGCGACCTGTCAGGTAGGACGCAATCCAAGCGTGGGCCGCGCCGGAGATGCCCAACACGGAGAGGGTGGAGAGGAGGATCTGATGTTTCACAGTATCGAAGGCAGCCGATAGGTCTAGAAGGATGAGAGCAGAGGAGAGAGAGTTAGCTTTAGCAGTGCGGAGCGCCTCTGTGATACAGAGAAGAGCAGTCTCAGTTGAATGACTAGTCTTGAAACCTGACTGATTTGGATCAAGAAGGTCATTCAGAGAGAGATAGCGGGAGAGCTGGCCAAGGACGGCACGTTCAAGAGTTTTGGAGAGAAAAGAAAGAAGGGATACTGGTCTGTAGTTGTTGACATCGGAGGGATCGAGTGTAGGTTTTTTCAGAAGGGGTGCAACTCTCGCTCTCTTGAAGACGGAAGGGACGTAGCCAGCGGTCAGGGATGAGTTGATGAGCGAGGTGAGGTAAGGGAGAAGGTCTCCGGAAATGGTCTGGAGAAGAGAGGAGGGGATAGGGTCAAGCGGGCAGGTTGTTGGGCGGCCGGCCGTCACAAGACGCGAGATTTCATCTGGAGAGAGGGGGGAGAAAGAGGTCAGAGCACAGGGTAGGGCAGTGTGAGCAGAACCAGCGGTGTCATTTGACTTAGCAAACGAGGATCGGATGTCGTCGACCTTCTTTTCAAAATGGTTGACGAAGTCATCTGCATAGAGGGAGGAGGGGGGGGGGGATTCAGGAGGGAGGAGAAGGTGGCAAAGAGCTTCCTAGGGTTAGAGGCAGATGCTTGGAATTTAGAGTGGTAGAAAGTGGCTTTAGCAGCAGAGACAGAGGAGGCAAATGTAGAGAGGAGGGAGTGAAAGGATGCCAGGTCCGCAGGGAGGCGAGTTTTCCTCCATTTCCGCTCGGCTGCCCGGAGCCCTGTTCTGTGAGCTCGCAATGAGTCGTCGAGCCACGGAGCGGGAGGGGAGGACCGAGCCGGCCTGGAGGATAGGGGACATAGAGTCAAAGGATGCAGAAAGGGAGGAGAGGAGGGTTGAGGAGGCAGAATCAGGAGATAGGTTGGAGAAGGTTTGAGCAGAGGGAAGAGGTGATAGGATGGAAGAGGAGAGAGTAGAGGGGGAGAGAGAGCGAAGGTTGGGACGGCGCGATACCATCCGAGTAGGGGCAGTGTGGGAGGTGTTGGATGAGAGCGAGAGGGAAAAGGATACAAGGTAGTGGTCGGAGACTTGGAGGGGAGTTGCAATGAGGTTAGTGGAAGAACAGCATCTAGTAAAGATGAGGTCGAGCGTATTGCCTGCCTTGTGAGTAGGGGGGGAAGGTGAGAGGGTGAGGTCAAAAGAGGAGAGGAGTGGAAAGAAGGAGGCAGAGAGGAATGAGTCAAAGGTAGACGTGGGGAGGTTAAAGTCGCCCAGAACTGTGAGAGGTGAGCCGTCCTCAGGAAAGGAGCTTATCAAGGCATCAAGCTCATTGATGAACTCTCCGAGGGAACCTGGAGGGCGATAAATGATAAGGATGTTAAGCTTGAAAGGGCTGGTAACTGTGACAGCATGGAATTCAAAGGAGGCGATAGACAGATGGGTAAGGGGAGAAAGAGAGAATGACCACTTGGGAGAGATGAGGATCCAGGTGCCACCACCCCGCTGACCAGAAGCACATTGCCACTTAATTATACCACCCTCACATTCTTCACTGTCATGTTACATCAAACGTTGATATGTTAAATGTTACGCCACGATGGAACAATGTTGGCAAATGTAGCCAAATGTAGCCAATTCTTGGTAGACCTAGTCATATTTTCAGCGTTATACTTTTCTCGATGATTCAGAGCTCGCCATAGTTGTTTTGCTACCCGCTGGCATTTCGATTGATTAACATATAATTAATACATCGAAATGCCCGTCCTTGATATAACCGAGACACCGGCAGTAATTATTAATGCACAAATGTAGCCTATCAAATGAAACGCAATCCGATGATGAACGTCAAAACAAAAGATCGACCACGTGACCAGAGAGCTCAGTTAATAGTCATATGACCTGCAGTGTTTCGATATGCAGGTCATAGACACCGCAGTTGTTGCGCTCACAGGACTTCGAGTCAAGCGTTTGAGGCCAACATTGTTGGCGTATTAGGATATTTTCGTCCTCGACATGACTAGCATGTATTTTGTTAGTTTGGTGGTGTATTTCCTTGCTGTTTCGTGTCTTACATGGGCTGACTATGCCCCTGACGAGGTGACCGAACTACCGGGAATGTCGTTTAAACCAAACTACCGACAATGGTCGGGCTATTTGAAAGCCAGCCCTGGAAAGTTTCTCCATTACTGGTGAGTATCAGTAATGCCATACGTCGCTGCCTTGACTAACTAACAACTTAGTGTTTTTCTGGTTGGGGATTTTTTTCAGAAACTCCAGCTCGTGCACAACATTAGTTTACTACAATATGTATCGGTGGGAATCGGTTTACTCCAAATGGGTGAAATAATAAATTAATCAACGCATGGCTTAAATAACCGTATTATATTTTAAAGAAGTCATTAAATAAACTTACAAGAGTGGCTATTGCTCAATAGTAAATTAATACATACAGTAGTTATTACAGAGACAAATGAAGCATGTTTAAACAATAGACAACTTCAAATAGAAAGTCACAGGCAAAAGAGGAAACTCTTCTGAAGCTGGACTAGATGATTGTTTATACTTGCTCTTTTGCTACTTCCTCCAGCATTGGTCATGCATGGTGTAGTATGTACCTTTCATTGAGAAGTTTAAGAGCTAGAACATCCTTTGCCATACGCTATTAGAAGTTAATGATTGACAAAATAACACACAACAAACTTGTATTCTAGTGTTCTATAGGCCACACGTATGCACACACACACAAACATAGTCAGCAGACACTATTGTACCTGGGGTCTAAAATTAAGTGTGGAATGTACCAAGCATGTCTTTGGGTGCTCTCTATCTCCTGTTAACCTGGCCCTCTACCTCCCTGCTTCCCCAGGTTTGTGACCTCACAGAGGGACCCACTGAAGGACCCTGTTGTGCTGTGGCTGAATGGAGGGCCTGGCTGCAGCTCGCTGGATGGCCTTCTGTCAGAGAACGGCCCCTTCCATGTGAGTTCTCCCACACGTTACCTTTTCAGCATGAACTTAGCAGGACCTGTGATTTCAGTGTGCCTGTGTGTCCCAGTGTAACCTTATTGTATGCAGTGATTCCCACAGAATAACATAATTATGTCTCCCTCAGGTGAAGGATGATGGGGCCACTCTGTATGAGAATAAGTTCAGCTGGAACAGGATTGCCAACGTTCTGTATCTAGAGTCCCCTGCAGGTGTGGGATACTCCTACTCTGACGACCAGAAGTACAAAACCGACGACGACGAGGTGAGATCATCAGGGTCTCATTCGGGAGAGTGAAATGCATTGAATAAATCTGACACAATTATTTACCTCTTGTCATAGGCATGTCTGTTATACACACTGTATTCCTATCTGAACGTTCCACTGACAGTGGCTCAGAAATCATGCCGTTCACTCTTCCCTACTGAATACTAAAGTAATAGTAACTGATTTATCTCCCCCTTACTATTAGGTGGCTGATGACAACTACCTAGCTCTGCAGAGTTTCTTTGCCAAGTTTCCAAACTTCACACAGAATGAGTTCTTTATCATCGGTGAGAGTTATGGTGGGATCTATGCCCCGACACTCAGCCAGCGCGTGGCCACAGGGACCGCAAAGATTAACTTCAAGGTGAGTTGATTCACACACCGACTTAATTGTTTTGAGTGGATTCCACACTTACCCTCTCAGAAAATCTAAAGACTAAGCATAAGTTAAAAGCAATGTAATGGAATTCCAGCCTATCCAACCACCTGTCAATGATTATGTAGAAAAGGCAAGGAGAGGATGATGTGAATCCAATATGAATGATGGTTATAAAGAACTCCTTTAATGTGTTTCTCAGGCCTTTGCAGTGGGTAATGGCCTCAGTAGCTATGCCCTGAATGACCAGTCTCTGATCTACTTTGGTTACTACCACGGCCTCTTCGGAGAACAGTAAGAACGCGCAACACATTCACTCATGTGGGCCCAGACTGTTTTGTTATGTTTACATGACTAGGGATAACTCCTTTCGAAAGCCCCACAACATATGTATAGGCCCACAATATGAATTCAAGCTTGTCTGATGCAATGTCTTGTAACAGAAGCAATGTGTTTAAGTAAACTATCCTCTTGCAGACTGTGGACAGATCTGAACACAAACTGCTGCAATAAGGGAACATGTAACTTCTTCAACAACAGCAAGGAGGCCTGCAAGACACTGGTACACATGGAAACACTTTTACAATTGGATAAGTATTATACATCAAATACAAAAATTGGGCTATGATATGCACAGTTTTAACATAGAAATGTGTACTTGTACCTTTGTTTCTCCCTCTCATTCATTCTTGCCCTCAGTTGAGCCAGGCCTTTAGTATTGTGTATGATTCTGGGCTGAATGAGTATGCTCTTTACATGGACTGTGAGGGTGGAGTCAGGGCCAGAGCCTATGAGCGGAGCATGAGCCAGCTCTTCAGGAACTACAGAAAGCACTGGGACACCTTCCAGGTAAGTGCCCTTCCTATGGAGGAAAACAGTGTTCAAGTCCATCCTGGCATTAGATATTGGTAGTCTTGTGTTCCGAAGGGTTGTTCTGGTTATTCTCAAATTGTTTGAAGTGGTTATGATGGAAGAAATTGGTGTGTTATGTAAGTACTTTGTCTCGCTGTAGCTGCTGAAGGTGCCGTCCGTCACTGGCCAAACTCCTTCTGTGGGTGAGGTCCCTCCCTGCATTAACAGCACAGCTCAGATGAACTGGCTCAACCGGGGTGATGTGCGGAAAGCTCTACACATCCCTGATACACTTCCAGCCTGGGACATCTGCAGGTATTACACTAGTACCCACATATCCCTAATAGTCAGTAAGTCTAAATTCAGCAAAGGGACATCTAAAACATGACAATAGTAAACTACCTACAAAAGGTAATCTTTACCATAACTTTCTATGTAGTGATGTGGTGGGAGGACAGTACACCAACATCTACCCGACAGTGAAGGATGTATATCTGAAGCTGCTGTCTCTGGGTGTCCGGGCACTAGTCTATAACGGAGACACTGACATGGCCTGCAACTTCCTGGGAGACAAGTGGTTTGTGGAGCAGCTCAACCAGAAGGTAAAGCTCTTGAAGACTGGTATTTGAGTCAGGTGACAGAGATTTGAAAGCTGGGTTGCAGGGTATTTGGCATGTTTGTAACTCACAAGGCATGCAATGTGAAGACTTTTTTTTATCTTTCATTTCCAGACAACCACCAAGTACCAGAGCTGGATATCTGATGATCAGATTGCCGGCTTCTACGAGCAGTATGGAAACATCACCCTCCTGACTGTGAAGGTAAGCACTACTTAGTTAGCATATTGGCATTGATTCACTGTCTTCAGACTAATTAACACACTAGACATGTTCATAAAGATTAGTGGATGCAACGGGGGTGAGGCTGCTGCGTTCTAATCCCATCCTCTGTTTCAGGGCGCTGGTCACATGGTGCCGCAGTGGGCTCCAGGCCCCGCCTTAGACATGTTCCAGTCCTTCCTGTCAAACAAACCCTACTGAGCATGCTCCTGGGGCTGCTTCCAGTGTCTGTAATTGAACTTGTTAGTGGGCAAGGATGATGGCCCGTTTTTCTCAGGGAGAGTTGGATGGAAAAGGGGAAACAAATGTTTTGTTTTTGTGATCAAATTAAATGTTTCTGTTGCTCTCCAAGTAAGCTCAGTAGATCAAAGTTAAACTCTGGAGGAACGCATGTGTACACACTTATCAGTGTTGGGGTGACAGGAGTGTAATCGGACTATGCCATTTCTTAATTTCAGTAAATGTATAATTTAACTTTCCTTGAAGCGAACTACATATCAATAGCCTTAGAAATGTTTTGACATGTGATGCACCTAAACAATCTTCCTTTGGTGATGCTGTGCAATCGCTCTGGTTGGCTTTCGAACTGATTAGCAGCTTATTAGTCGCATCAGAACTGTCATTTGCCTTTTGAATTTCCTCATGCAGTTTCTGAATCAGGGGGTTTCAATTGTCACCACTTGGGGGAGCTGAAATGCCATGGAGCTCAAATGGCCAAAAGGCCAATCAGCACTTTAAAATAATCGAACATTCTTTGTCTTTCTAATAAATGCTTTTTATGAAACCATTTGTATCTCAATTAATTTTAATAGCATTTTTTATTGAACATGATTGATTAATAACAGAATGTGTTAAAACATCCACGTAATCTTAAATGACTGTTCCATAAACATGTAAATTCCAGGGATGGTGATTGAGCACCCGAAATCTCCTTCTCAGCCACCATGCTGAAGATTCAGTACACAGGCCAATCAGTGTAGCAGTTTAACTGGACAGGACTAGTGATTCCTGTGTTAATGGAAATTAAGCTATTTTTAGTTGCTTCAAGATATACAGGTAGGACTTGTTGCAAAAGGTATTATACATAAATGTCACTAGTGCTTCCTAAATCTGCATTGTTTTGAGCTGAGTTTCAGTATAGCACTTTGACATCTGCTGATTATAAATACATTTGACGAGTCCAGGCGTTTTCCAACTTGGGTACTGCAGGGGTCCGCAATAAACAATTGGAGAGAAATATTTTGTATTTTTAATATAGATTTAATGCCATGTTTGAGAACTAACAAAAGCCAGACAAAAAAAAAACAGGCATTCGGCAGCATACTTATTGATTTTGTTTGAGCAGAGGAGCATAGCATTAGTCATGGATATATTGTCTCACTGTGTAGAATTGCTGGGAATTAGCTTCAACTGCTACATTTTCGCTGAGCTCAATGGAAAAATGTGTAGAATTGCAAAATTATTTTACATTTTCTCTCCACCACCAGTGGTGACTTGTCATTTGTGCCCCACATTTTTTGCAAAAAAATATAGTTAATAAAGCCACATACAAACATGGTATCTTTTTTTGTTTTCTTGAGTAAGTCAGCTCCAAAATGCAGGTGTTTCAGCCTAGCTCAGTGCTTTCTGTGGTGGAGGGGCAAGCCAGCAGAAAATACGGAGTGTTGCGCTGTGATTGGCTCAGTGTTCTGTCACTCATGGGGACACTACGTCGCCACCAAATCTAAGGGTAGACCCTGAAAATTCTAGCCCCTTCGGTGCTGCCATAGAGTTCCATAAGTGCCAATCCAAGAAGGCTCAAGGTCATTGGCCACAGATAAAAATGACGTCAAAACACATATTTACAGTAGCTTTGATTGGACTGATCATGAATCAAGTCGACAATCTACTGGCAAATCCTTTTTTATCCTTGTAATATGAAAATAAATAACGAAGAGAAATGATTAGATAAAATGTATCAGTGCTCATCAGCCATTGGACATAAACATTACACAAGTTGGAAATTGCAAATTCAACAATGAGTGGTTTGAAAGGAATCAGTGACAGTGGCTGTGTGGTCCCACTTCTGGGATTAAGGGGCTCTTTTCCAAGTTTAAAATGATAAACATTCAACATTGGCAATGCTGTCAATGACGCATGATTTGTGCCACGCTCAAAACAACCATTATCTAGGGAACTGCAAAAACTTGACTTCTGTGAGCTCAAGACAACTGGGAAGTTGGGAATAAAACGAGCTCCGATTGGGAAAGTCTGTTTTGAATGGTCATCCAACTCTGAATTGTATATCCGGCCTCTTTCTCGAGCTATGAGGTGAGTGAGGTCATTACGATTGGACCTTTTTCCGAATTCCCAGTTGTTTTGAAAGCACCATAAATTGAGAGAATGCCAGACTTTGATGACAAAATTTTCTCACAAAGGACTGCCACGCCACCTTCCTGTTCAAGTGAGCACAGCACAAGGTGAGTCCAAAAATGTATTACTGCAGCATAAATGTAATATGCCAGGGAGATATGTGTGCTGTAGCTAAGAAAGTAGTACTAAGTGTATGTTATGAAGATGTTAGTAGCCCATGTGCTTCACCCTAATAATTTGGTCTATTTACCCCTTAATTTCACCTACTGTTCTAACTTTGTGGTGCACATGTAGCCTATAACCTGTTATAGAGAAATGTAATCATTGAATATTGTAAGAGCTTTCATTGTATGCTAACATGCCCCCTTTATCATACGGTTCTGACTTGGTGTACAGGGAGAACACTAAGAACGACCCATGTTCTGAATTCTGTCGCTGTACATTTCAAAAGTGCTAAACAAATAGTTATGACTGTTACATCCGTCCTAGCTCGCTCATGTCTTATTCGAAATTATGGATTGCCTATTATCCGCTTGCCGTCCCCTTATGACATAGTTTGTTCATCTCAATTGTCATTAGAAACCACATTTGTTTAAGCAAGTCAGCCACATTAGCTCATCTTTTTTTAAAGGCAGTTAATGAGGCTAAATTAACTGTTTCGCTGTCAAACAAGGCTCCGCCGCTGTTAGCCAGGTGTAGCAGTGGTAAGAATGTTGGGACAGCTTTATGTAGGCCCTAACAGTGTGTGGGCACCGTTTGTCACCGTTATAGTGCAATTAATGTATTGTTTAGTGTTGTGGATTTTCTGGCACTCATCCCACAATTTATATTTTTGCCCCACCAAGATTTACCTGCTAAAATCACCACTGTACACCAAGATACCTTTCTAGCTAATAGACTGTCAGAGTTTACACTTTCTCTTCCAATGAGCTGTGTGTGTGTGGGTGTGTGTGTCTTCCAATGAGCTGTGTGTGTGTGGGTGTGTGTGTGTCTACCAAATCTATTCATTTTTAAATGTTTATTTTTACCTGCCATAGTCATTCACCTGATAAGATGTTTTCACTAACATGAGGGTATAGGTATAGGACAAAACTATGACAATCTGAATTCAATGACAAAACCGGCATGTTTATTACATTGTAGATTGATAACAGGATAATTCATGACAATATAAGACTGTATATTGTTAAACCTGATTACTAAATTGGTTCAGTTCAGAAAAACGATTTCCCTTGGCTCCAATTATGGAATAAAACAATATAAAGTAATTGAATTTCAAGCATTTCCAATCTCATTCAAGTCATTGTAAAACAGTCATTGCTGCCCTGAGGAACAATCCCTTTGAACATGATAGATATTTGTCCCTTACCTCTCTGTCTGTAGTCTATAGCTAATCTCTCTATCAGTAAAGCACATTTAAAATATCTGTTTGTTTAAAGCTAGGCCATATACAATCATTTAACCACAGGAATCAGCCTGAGACCCCAGACTTCTGAAATCTCAAAGGCGCTTAAAATTATAATACACTTGCCACATTACATAGATTTCAGAACTGCAGTTGCAGCATACGTCTTCAAACCACTTGATCATTGGAATTGTATAATTCTTATAAAAATGGATGTAAATGTTTGGCCACATTCTTAAAACAGTATGTTCATTACTCATCAGTAACAACACCAATTAGAGAGAGGTACCCTCTCCCACTGCCCAGTTTCTTGAAGGATGGGATGCCACCTGTAGTGCAGTGGTGCATGCTGGGCCAGCAGGGAAAGGCATAGGGAGGGGTTGAGATTGTCAAGACGGATTTGGTACTGCAGCCCACAACGGGGTGAAAATGAATTTAAATCAAAAACATAACATTTGCATAATCTTTTTGAAAAGGTAGGTCCCTTGTCAGAGGTTGCTCTCAGGACTCTCATCCAATCCTAGAGCATCGCTCCATAGGTGACACGAGTCCTTGCTATGGAGCGGTTTCATCATCAGGGAGACGAGATGTGCAGGAGAGGTCACAAGAGGGAGTGTGTTTGCATGTATGTGTTGGATCCTCGACATCCTGATACAAGTCAATAAAGTTCAGAATAGCAGCATAGACCTGCATCCTCCTCCAGCAAAGAATCTTCCTGGTCAGAATTCTATTGGCTGTCCGAATAGTGGATGGCGTCTTGATAGATGGCATTGGTGGTGGTCTGGCCAAAGATGAAAGTGCCGATGGTTACCATGATGACACCGTAGACCACCATCCCATGCCAGCTATGGAGAGAGAAGATCAGCGTTCAGTAAACAGTCACGAGGAGATACAGGTAGTACGTACAGGTAGTGAGTCTAGTCTTACCTAGCAGATCGAACCTCTGTTTCTGAGAGCTTTGCCTGAATCAGACACAGACCTGCAGGGAAGAGCAGACATTATATACAGGCATTATGCTTATTGCTGATATAAACACATTGTAAACACACACACACACAGAATCAGACACACTGGTCGTACCTGGGAAGACAAAGATGAAGCAGGCTGCCAGTCCTCCGATGAGGGAGATGACTCGGCCAATGTCGGGGATGAAGAGTGCGAGGACGAGTGTGACCGCGAACCACACAAGCGTCTGCAACACTCTGCGTCTCCGCTCACGCCTCACACACAATTCCACCTGATCGCCGTGGAAACGGAGCCATAGCCCCTCCAGCACCGCCCTGAAGAAATAAGTTTCACAACACAACAATGTAGTACTGAAATGGCATTGGAGGCACACAGTACTTTGTAGGTTAAGGTTAGTGTCTCACCGGCCACAGAAGTGAAGAATGGGATAGGAGGTGATAACACAGATGACGACGAAGGCCCTTGCGATCGCCACGGCGATGTCATTAGGAGGATATGACATCAGCACATCCTGACTGACGTTAGACCCAAATGACAGAAAGCCACAGACACCTGAGACATGGGGTATGCACCATTACACATCAACGAATCACACAAGAAATGGGCCATGTCATAAAAAAAACTCTGATGCTTTCAAAGCTGACTATAGAGCCACACAGTGGACAAACACACACCTGTGCCAGTGTAGACAAAGAGGCAGATGATCATGCCGACGGTGACCACACCTCCCCAGGGCCTGAGTTCACTCCTTCTCATGCTGTTAAACACTGGCACACTGCTCACATGACACTGAGAGATAGAGAAAGTGAGAAAGAGAGAGATTGTGTGAGGATGTAAATAACTTCAAGCATTTTCAATCAAGGATTAGAAATAGCCATACACACACCCCTGCACACACAAACACAGACAGATACCTGGAAGCTAAAGCATATGGTAGGCATGGCGTTCAACACTGCACTCCAGGAGGACGGGCTGTAACAGACACACTGGCTGATCAACACAAACAAAGCATGATGGGAACGTAATTTGATGTAGACTGTGCTTTAATGAAAGGCGAGTGGGCTGAAATGCAGTTTCTGGACTCTCTCTCCCATCTGGCACCATGGGTGCTTGTAAACTCTTGGCATTCACTCAACCAGCTTCACGATGAATGCTTTTCCAACAGTCTTGAAGGAGTTCCCACATATGCTGTGCACTTGTTGGCTGCTTTTTCTTCACTCTGCGGTCCAACTCATCCCAAACCATCTCAATTGGGTTGAGGTTGGGTGATTGTGGAGGACAGGTCATCTGCTGCAGCACTCCATCACTCTCCTTGGTCAAATAGCCCTAACACAGCCTGGATGTGTGTTTTGGGTCATTGCCCTGTTGAAAAACTAAATTATAGTCCCACTAAGCGCAAACCAAATGGAATGACGTATCGCTGCAGAATGCTGTGGTAGCCATGCTGGGTAAGTATGCCTTGAATTCTAAATAAATCACAGACAGTGTCACCAGCAAAGCTCCCCACACCTCCTCCTCCATGCTTCACGGTGGGAACCACACATGCGGATATCATCCGTTCACCTACTCTGCATATCAAAGACATTGTGCTTGGAACCAAAAATCTCAAATTTGGACTCATCAGACCAAAGGATAGATTTCCACAGGTCTAATGTCAATTGCTCATGTTTCTTTCTTGCCCAAGCAAGTCTCTTCTTATTGATGTCCTTATGTACTGGTTTCTTTGCAGCAATTCGACCATGAAGGCCTGATTCACACAGTCTCCTCTGAACAGTTGATGTTGAGATACGTCTGTTACTTGAACTCTGAAGCATTTATTTGGGCTGCAATCTGAGGTTCAGTTAACTCTAATGAACTTATCCTCTGCAGCAGAAGCAACTCTGGGTCTTCCTTTTCTGTGGCGGTCCTCATAAGAGTCAGTTTCATCATAGCGCTAGATGGTTTTTACATCTGCATTTGAAGAAACTTTCAACGTTCTTGAAATGTTCTGGTTTGACTGACCTTCATGTCTTAAAGTAATGATGGACTGTCATTTCTCTGTTTTTTTAGCTGTTCTTGCCATAATATGGATTTGGTCTTCTACCAAATAGGGATACCTTCTGTTTACCAACCCTACCATGTCAAAACAAAATGGATTAGCTCAAACGCATTTAAGGAAATAAATTCCACAAATTAACCTTTAACAAGGCACACCTGTTAATTGAAATGCATTTGAGGGGATGAAGCTATGTTGAGAGAATGCCAAAAGTGTGCAAAGCTGTCAAGGCAAAGGGAGGCTATTTGAAGAATCTCAAATATATGTTGATTTGTTTAACACCTTTCTGGTTACTACATGATTCCATATGTGTTATTTCATAGTTTTGATGTCTTCACTATTATTCTACAATGTAGAAAAATAAAAAAAAACTGGAATGAGTAGGTGTGTCCAAACTTTTGACTGGTACAGTAGTTCAATTAGCTTACCTGGTTGGAATGTAGCCAGGGGTCATCTCTTTATCAGGCCAGATGTATTTCAGTATTATCACAATGGTGACATACCAGGTGCCAACAACACTCAGCGCACTACAAACAGGAGAACAGCCTTATCAGATGGACCTGTGTTCCTGTAGCCTAGTGATACAAAGCAGGCTTCAAATTCTAATTCAATCATCAGTTGTAGACTACAGGGTGGTGTGGAAAGATACTTGGTCAATGTGTAAAGTGTATTCATTGGATGCAGGAAGGCATACCTGGCGTATTTCTGGAAGCCAATCTCTTTGGGGATGGAGAGAGGCAGAATGACCAGGATGGCGGTCACACAAATGGTGAACTTACGGTCAATATACCAGTGACCACCGACCACACCGTCTGGCAAATGAGCTATTGCAGCTATCACTACAGAAAGACAGAGATAGTAAGAGAGAAAGGCAGCAGAGCAAACAAAACATTCCATTGACTAACGTCTTATTTAAAGTGGAATTGTTGTAGTGCTGGCTATCTGATAGCAGGGTCATAGTCTATCTGAGGCTGACCGAAGGTGGCTTTCCAACTGGTCAGCACTCAAAGGCCTTTTCAGTGTGACGGCACATGTAAAATAGCTGAGCTAGAGAGGATCTCATCACAGACTCCCTTGGTTCTTATCCACAGCGATAACAACTCTTAATTTACTGACGACACTAATACAACACATCAACTAACACACATCTAGTGTGATGGTGCAATAACAGCTGAGGATGACCTTTTTTGAAGGTACAAAGGAAATGGAAAACTGGTGAAAAAGGCTAGCCAATGCTACAATCTGCAACTTTGAGTGAAATGACCTTCTGTTTCGTCAACTGTGTGTGTGTGTGTGTGTAACCTAGTACTCTGGTACCCTACAAACTATGATCTGTATTGTATTTTACACAAGTCAAACGTAATGGAGTCTGTGGCACGTTGTTAATAGTTACGTTCATACAAAGACTTATACATAGCTAGACATGACCGCCTCATTGACCAGATAGCTAGTGATGTGAGACAGACAGTAACACCATTCACTAACAGTCTCTTGTCAGAGGAGGCTGGTTTGACGTTGATGTGTTTTCTTGTATACAGAACATGCCAGATATTGTTGTTGTGGGGGAGGAGCTAATTTTAGAAGTGGGTTGCTCTTTTGACTCCTACATGGAGCAGACCTTTGCTGACAGGTTGCTGAAATACCAGTCCCTTGTGTGTCAGCGGTCATGGGCAGCTTAGTGGTTTGGAGAAGAAGGTGGGCAATTCTATGGTAACAAGAGTGATGCGGAGACTTCAATTTTTCACTTTAAAATGTATGTCAAACAAAAAATAATGCTTGCAAAGTTAAACCACCCAGACAACTCTATGCAGAATGACTACTTTTAACTATTACCAAAAACACATTCACCTGAAGAACAGCACAGATGCCAAGTTTAGTAACCGAGTGCCGTCAAACTTTACATCTGCACTGTCTTCAAGTAAATGCATCCATAATTGTCCAGATATCCATGTCATTTCGAGTTTCTTGAATTCTTCTCGACTGTAATGTTATTTGTGGATTAAAATAAAGTATTTAAAAAGGTGTGTGCACATGTTCATTATCTATGTGTGAGAAACACTCACAGCGTTCCAGCTGGTCTCCAATGACGATAAAGAAGGCGATGCAGGTGCCGAAGGTGTAGACAGCGATGGCCACCTCACAGATTACCCCAGTGACTTTCCCACACGAGGCCCGCACCACCTCCTGGTAGGTGCTCTCATTACTGACCTAGACAAACAGCACAGGGTCACTAGGATGAGTACTGCTGGATAAGAATGTCTTAAAATTGTAGGGGGGGGGGGTGTATTAACTTACTAACCTGGGAGCAGTATGCCAGAATCACCAGACCACTGATGATGAAACTCAGCATAGACTACAACACACAAAAACAGGAAGTTTTACCAAATACATCCCTGTATATATATGCAGTATTTATCACTTCTGCTCCTGGAGTGCCACCGTGTGCAGGATTCGGTCTCAAAAGTGTGTGTGTAGCTCTCACCATCTGTAGCACCACCCCTGCAATCACACCTCCGGCCATGTTGAAGGCGGCGGGGAAGTTGAGTAGTCCTGCCCCCAGCGCAGCGTTCACCACAATGAAGACAGCGGCTGTGGCAGACACTCCTCCCCTCTTCTCCCTGTCTGATGAAGGGGGGTGAACGGACTCCATACTGGGGCTCTGCAGTAGCCACGCCCTCTCACCAGCATCTTCACTCCCAGCCTCGGCCCAGTCCCGCACCTCACTGTTTATCGCCATGGGACACAACCCAGCTGGCACAGTCCCAAAAACACGATATAAAACACCTTCAAATTCACCCTACTCTGTTCGATGCAGACTTCAACGCAGCTGAGTTGCGGGTATTCAGAGTTTGGGTTGAGGGGTAAGTCTGAAGGTTGAAAGTTTGTTGTGGCTCTTGTGACATTTAGGACACAGATGACTGCTTGTCAGTTTATCCTCAAAGTGGATGTAGTGTCACCCAGCAGTCAACCCTTTCATCAATCTGCAACAAGACAAACACACATTACATCTTTGGCCTTCTCGACACCTTATCTCAGCACTCTCTATGTGCTTAAAGCCACAACCTGCTTTCCCCAGTAGCCTACACGTTCTTGTCAGTGCGTTCTCCCCCCGGTCCCATGCCTTGTGCTGTGGCTGACCTTGCTTTACTCACCAACACCAGGATATGACCAAAAATAAAAAATCTTAAATAAATAAAAAGACTGGTGACTCACCTAAAAATTAGTTTAATTTAAGAAATCTGTTCCCAAAGTATTCCCACAAATAAAATAAAAGAGACACATGATCATTTCTCAAAGTAATCAAGGTATGAAATTGTTATTTTCAAATAGAATCTCTTTTTGGGCCTAGTTGTGGTCAATTTCAGTGTTCAAAATTATTATGTTCCAGCACCCCGACCATTCGCTCCGACAAAAATCGCCCCTAGGCTGAATCTAGTTGCCTACCCCTGCTTTACAGCATCCATTTGAAACACATTCTAAAGAGACATGTAATCATTAGTTTTAGATAGATCTGATCCCAAGAGATTTTCACTTCATATCCCTGAGAAGGATCACAGTAAAGTGGACTTCAGTGATAAGGGTCACTGTTCTCATGATGACACAGTGTGTCACAGTAGATATCTGTTGTAAACCTCACTGTCAGGCATGTGACCTACAGACTAATTATTGTGCTTGTCAGGGGCTATGCATTTTTGTAGGCATTAATGTAGCTAAGCTATGTCATGTACATGTTGATTTTAAGTCATAAATGAGAATAGGCTATATTGAAATACAAGGTGGATAACAACTTCATCTCACTTAATTTAGTCAAAGGGAAACTACATAATTCTCTTACCTCAATTATTTTGTCATTTTGTTTGTGTTCACAAGCTGCTAGGCAGAGATTGTAAGGGGCCTGTCAATAGGCCATAAACACAAAATAAAAAGATGACACGTGTCTGCAACTAGTCATCCTCAACCACCTTTAGATTTTTCTTTAAGTTGAGGTGACTTGGAGAAATTAATTATCATACCATTAACATTTTCAAATCCCCTGAAAGGGAAATATATTCCCTTACCTACATTTATTATAATTTTTTACCAAATTCTTAAAAAGGTGCAATATGCAGAAATCGCTCCGCCATTTCTTTTCCCGCAAAAATTCAAAATAGTTTGCCTAACTTCAGTTTGTGTCTCAAAACAAGCCCTCAGTGTAGAGAATCACTCTACCATCTAAACCACTGTGAAATAGACTACCGGTCTTAGAAGGTTTATAACACCTACTCATTCAAGGGTTTCTTTATTTTGACTATTTTCTACATTATAGAATAACACCGAAGACATTAAAAACTATTAAATAACGCACATTAATAACACACACAATGTCATTAAATCATAGAAACGCCACTGGAGCTACCTAAACAATAACGACTAGAAACATTCATAAAATACAGACATTTTGTAGCTTTACTAATAGGCAACTTTGCATATAAAGCAGCTGAATCTTAGATTCAGATCTAGCTACAGGTCTAGAAAAACACAAATCACGACAATTAACCTAATTGCTGATGTCTTTACAGCAAACTGGACACCGCATCATAGTCAGCTGTTGCTAGCTGGCTGATAGCCTTCGAAAGCTGATACCGACCTCTTCATCTACATATCCTTGAACCTATTCAGTTGAAAATATGAAAATGCATATAAAATACTCAATAAATACCTCGCTATTGTCTCTCCGATGCTTGTGTTTTTCTGCAACAACCGCACGTGGAATGAAATTCCTTCTGAACAAGCAACCGTGGCATGTGACTTGGTTGGGATATGATCATGTGACAATGTAAAATACGTCTTTAAAAACAAAGTGCATGGTGGGAATTGTAGTTTACTGCCAAGAGAACACAAAATCATACCAGAAAGGGTTTAATCGGGGTAGATAGTGCAGCACAGGAGGATGCTAAGGGGAGGACGGTTCATAATAATGTCCGGAACAGCGCGACTAGACTGGCTTTAAACATATGGAAACCATACAGTTGAAGTCGGAAGCTTAGATACACCTTAGCCAAATACATTTAAACACAGTTTCACAATTCATAACATTTAATCATAGTAAAAATGCCCTGTCTTAGGTCAGTTAGGATCACCACTTTATTTTAAGAATGTAAAATGTCAAAATAATAGTAGAGAGAATGATTTATTTCAGCTTTTATTTCTTTATCACATTCCCAGTGGGTCAGAAGTTTACATACAATCAATTAGTATTTGGTAGCATTGCCTTTAAATTGTTTAACTTGGGTCAAACGTTTCGGGTATCCTTCCACAAGTTTCCCACAATAAGTTGGGTGAATTTTGGCCCATTCCTCCTGTCAGAGCTGAATCAGATTTGTAGGCCTCCTTGCTCGCACACGCTTTTTCAGTTCTGCCCACAAAATTGCTATAGGATTGCCTCATGATGCCATCTATTTTGTGAAGTGCACCAGTCCCTCCTGCAACAAAGCACCCCCATAACATGATGCTGCCACCCCGTGCTTCACGGTTGGGATGGTGTTCTTCGGCTTGCAAGCCTCCCCCTTTTTCCTCAAAACATAATGATGGTCATTATGGCCAAACAGTTTGACTTTTGTTTCATCAGACCATAGAACATTTCTCCAAAAAGTACAATCTTTGTTCCCATCTGCAGTTGCAAACCGTAGTCTGGCTTTTTTATGGTGGTTTTGGAGCAGTGGCTTCTTCCTTACTGAGCGGCCATTCAGGTTATGTCAATGTCAATGTAGGACTTGTTTGACTGTGGATATAGATACTTCTGTTTCCTCCAGCATCTTCACAAGTTCCTTTGCTGTTGTTCTGGGATTGATTTGCACTTTTGCGCACCAAAGTACGTTCATCTCTAGGACACAGAACGCGTCTCCTTCCTGAGGGGTATGACGGCTGCATGGTCCCATGCTGTTTATACTTGCGTACTATTGTTTGTACAGATGAACGTGGTACCTTCAAGCATTTGGAAATTGCTCCCAAGGATGAACCAGACTTGTGGAGGTCTACAATTGTTTTTCTGAGGTCTTGGCTGATTTATTTTGATTTTCCCATGATGTCAAGCAAAGAGGCACGCACGGGGTTTGAAGGTAGGCCTTGAAATACATCCACAAGTACACCTCCAATTGATTCAAATAATGTCAATTAGCCTATCAGATGCTTCTAAAGCCATGACATCATTTTCTGGACTTTTCCAAGCTGTTTAAAGGCACAGTCAACTTCGTGTATGTAAACTTCTGACCCACTGGAATTGTGAATTATAAGTGAAATAATCTGTCTGTAAACAATTGTTGATTTGATTTGAACAATTGTGTCATGCACAAAGTAGATTTCCTAACTGACTTGCCAAAACTATAGTTTGTTAACAAGAAATTTGTAGAGTGGTTGAAAAACAAGTTCTAATGACTCCAATCTAAGTGCATGTAAACTTCCAACTTCAACTGTATGTTTGATGTATTTGATACCATTCCACCTATTCCGCTCCAGCCATTATCACAAGCCTGTCCTCCCCAATTAATTTGCCACCAACCTCCCGTGTACTGCAGATACATCTTCATAAAAGGAGAGTATTTTGTGTCTAATAAAACCAATGATTTATGTAGTAAAATCATGTCCTACACTGGTCCCAACCAGGGGTACTAGGACCATTGCCATAGTCCAACGGTATCAGTTCAGTTTCTTACATGTGGTTTGACAATATTCTTGTTAGAAAGAAATACAAAATAAACCCAGTTATTTCAATGATAGATATTTTTTTAATTGTTCAGAGAAAGACTTGACCGATGCTCCATGTTTTATTATTTTTTATTTTTAACCCGAAAACAGTGACAGCGCAGCTTAATCTTCATGAGTAGACAGCAGAAAGGTGAATTTCCTTGCACAATCTGTCTTGTTACAATCAGGAAGACACACAACAGAGAAAATGTTCAAAGGCTGATTGATCATTGGAGCAAAACACTGTCTATATATATATATATATATATAAATAGAAGTCCTATAACCTCTTGGTTCTGAAACGGAGGGGATAGGAGTCGCCCAGTGATCCAAATAACACTTGTAAAATGCATTTTCTTGTGGAAATACAAGAGCACCATCATAGGACAGTCTATCCTTTTAAAGCTGCAATTTAACTTTTTGGACCAAATTAATGGAATTGTTTTGTTAGATCAGACATTGTCATTGTAAGCAAGTCTAAGAAGCAGTACATCTGTTCTGTGCGCTGTCTCTGCTTACCATTAACTTTCATTTTTAGCATCTTACTTTCAGTTTTGTACACCAACAGCTGAAAATGCAACACTTTCGGTTATTGAAGATATATTCCACAGCGGTTTAGATGGTACAATGATTCTACACATTACTTGTCAACTGAGAGTAGGCAAACCATTAGAATTTTAGCAACCAGGAAATGGCAGAGCGACTTCTGTATATTGCACATTTAAAACCATTGCTTGGGGGGGTGAGAGGAACATTCAGTGGGCATTTAAGACTGGCTGGCTGACTGCTCACTCATCAACACTTAGAATAAACACAGTAGACCCTGCTCTTAGCGCAAAAAGCACAAAACGTTTACAGTAATATAATTATTTATAGTGAGTATCGAAGACAAGATAATGCAAGAGGCTGAGTGAAAGGACTGAATGATCATACATTATTGTCCATTTCTAAAGCATATTAAAATATCAATGACTGTATCTCATCTAAAGATTGTCTGGCACCATCTTATAACTAATTGTTTTCTGCTACTCTACTGGTGTTGAGGAAACGTTGAACTTTCACATCCTACAGAAATATGCAATGACAGACAAGAGTTCACAATTCTCACACAACAGAGCCTAAGTGTTGGTAAACTCATCTGTAGCCTTACAGTAATTTGGACCACAGCAGGCAGAGTAAGTTTAAAATATAATGTTAACCTGTCATTATTAAGCCATTTATTAAGTTAATTCATATTAACCTTTGACATACAATAAATAAGCGTAGAAGAGAGACATCAGCTCATTAGTCAAATGTAGGGCAGATCATTGGACTATCACTAAACAACCTTTGACATGGTGGCCTCATTGGGGAGGTCACAGGGAACTAACCATTTAAACAACATCCCTGCCGTGAGGAGGGTTGAGGTCAAAGTTGAACAATTGACAGTCTGGGTGGAGAGGGCAGGGAGAGTAAAATGACACAAAATGCTATTTTTCAGTTATTTTAATTTGGATTGTGTCCAGCACCATCGTGCCCCGCCGTTTCTCCCAGCATTCTCCTTTTTACTTAGTGACGGCGTGGATTCCATGCGCTAGGTATCCCACGTTGCTGGAAGTGACGCCTGCCATGGAGATTCTACCATCCTTGGTCATGTACACTGAAAACTCCTTAGTCAGACGCTCAACCTGGGGTAGACACACACAAACACCTGGAGTCAACGCAATTTATCATTATACTAGAACTTAATTCCAACTGATGAATATGACCAATATGAATATAATAATGTCTTATAAGGTTGTAAGGTACAGGTGTGAATATAAAGAGTGGGTGTGGTCATTTGTCTGTACCTGTTCAGGCTTGAGGCCTGTGAAGCAGAACATGCCGATTTGGTCGATGACATGCTGCCAGTCGAGAGTGGAGCCCTCGTTTTTGAGGTTGGCCGCCAGCTGCTCCCTCATCTTGATGATGCGGTTGGCCATGCCGTGGACCTCCTCCAACCTGTGTAGAGAGGTTAATCGGGGGGGTGATGAGGAAACAGAATGGAAGTCGTGTGTAGAGACAGGAGACCACTCCAAAGAGAACTCCGATACCTTCCTAGGCAGTCAGCTAGATTATGAAATCACAGGATCAGGGAAATGGGCAAACAACATTTTTAGGTGTGTGTGTATGTACACTTACCAGATTTTATAAAGGTCTGGTGTGTTGAGAATAGTGGCAGCGATTCTGGCTCCATTCATTGGAGGGTTGGAGTACATTGGCCGGATCAGAATCTTCAGCTGAGACTCTACCCTCTTAGCTTCCTCTGCATCGTTACACACCACAGTGAACCCTCCCACTCGCTCACCTGTCAACACACAGACAGGTAAGATACCACACCGGTGGGAGTTTCTACCATTCTCCTATGTCAATACCATAGTTTGTGAGTGAGATTTTGTGCGTGTGTGTATAATGAGACCGACCATAGAGGCCCATGTTCTTAGCGAAGGACTGAGACAGGACAATTTTGTGGCCCTGCTCGATGAAGTGACGAACAGCCCAGGCATCACGATCAATATCTCCACTGGCAAAACCCTGGTAGGCCATGTCAAAGAACACCAACAGGTCCCTTTTCTGAAGGAACAGCAGAACAGGGGAGGAGTTATTATTAGGACCGTGTGTGTAAATAGTTGTCTGGCACAGTAAAGATGTCAGTCTTCACACAAAACACCTGTAGGCACTGGGCAGTAAAGCTCTTCAGCAATAGAGTCCCAATAGTGACAGAGACTTTAGCTAGTTAGGGCATTTACAGAGAAATCACCATTGAGGTATTTCATATCTATGGTAAGCACACTCACCTTCACCAGGTTAGCGATCTCTTTCCACTGCTCAGGCTTGGGGTCCACACCGGTGGGGTTATGGGCACAGGCATGCAGCATGATCACACTCTTCTCTGGCATTTTCTGTATCAGAGGGAAAATAGTGTTACACTAACAATCAAATCAGATTCTCATGATGGAAATAGACCCCCACACCTTAACCTTATAAAAAGTAAACATAACAATATAAAAACAGATCACAAGATGTGGTAATGGTCCTCCATGTCAGTGTGGAATCATACAACCCCCCCTTTCCCATCCCTCTCTCACAGAGATGTCGTCGAGCGCCCCGTTGAAGTCGAAGCCGCAGGTGGAGGGGTCGTAGTAGCGGTAGGCTTTCAGCTGCATGCCAGCATCTCTGAAGATGGGTGTGTGGTTCCCCCAGGAGGGCTTGGGCAGGTACACGTCACGGGACGCACTGTGGAAACGAGACTAGAGAAAAATATAATGAATTAACTGACACCATACACAATCCGCAGTACTACCGGTATGAAGATATTGTTTTATAGAACACAATCATTTGTAATGCATATATATTATAGAGAAGGCAGTCATTTCAGGCATGTATAGGCTGGTGCACTGTTCTAGGGGGCCATGGGCCCAAATGGAACCGTGGTTGTGTAGGTGCATTCATTCTCTTCCTGTTTAGCTGTTAAGAGGCAGGTCTTTACCAGGAAGTTGGCTCCAATGCACAGAGAGCCGGTTCCTGAGATGGTCTGGACAGTGATGTTCTGGAGAGGAGAGAGATGTTAATAGCATTTCTATCATTCACTTAACACACCGAGAGCAAATGTGCTTCCAAGCTACCACCCACGCATCCACTCACCCTGCCACTCTTGAGGACCTCACTGTCAGCCCCCAAGGCTAGCTGAGCGCAGGACTTTGTGAAGTCCGCCAGACCACCGATGGCCAGATACTCTTTATCCAACTGCTTGGAAGCAATCAGAGCCTCTGCCTAGAGAGAGAGAGACAGCAAGATTTGTGACCTGTTGCCACGAGAAAAGGGCAACCAGTGAAGAACACACACCATTGTAAATACAACCCATATTTATTTTCTATTGTGTCCTTTACTATTTGTACATTGTTAAAACACTGTATATATACAGTGCCTTGCGAAAGTATTCGGCCCCCTTGAACTTTGAAACCTTTTGCCACATTTCAGGCTTCAAACAAAGATATAAAACTGTATTTTTTTGTGAAGGATCAACAACAAGTGGGACACAATCATGAAGTGGAATGAAATTTATTGGATATTTCAAACTTTTTTAACAAATCAAAAACTGAAAAATTGGGCGTGCAAAATTATTCAGCTCCCTTAAGTTAATACTTTGTAGCGCCACCTTATGCTGCGATTACAGCTGTAAGTCGCTTGGGGTATATCTCTATCAGTTTTAAACATCGAGAGACTGAAATTTTTTCCCATTCCTCCTTGCAAAACAGCTCGAGCTCAGTGAGATTGGATGGAGAGCATTTGTGAACAGCAATTTTCAGTTCTTTCCACAGATTCTCGATTGGATTCAGGTCTGGACTTTGACTTGGCCATTCTAACACCTGGATATGTTTATTTTTGAACCATTCCATTGTGGATTTTGCATTGTTTTTTGGATCATTGTCTTGTTGGAAGACAAGTCTCAGGTCTTTTGCAGACTCCATCAGGTTTTATTCCTGAATGGTCCTGTATTTGGCTCCATCCATCTTCCCATCAATTTTAACCATCTTCCCTGTCCCTGCTGAAGAAAAGCAGGCCCAAACCATGATGCTGCCACCACCATGTTTGACAGTGGGGATGGTGTGTTCAGGGTGATGAGCTGTGTTGCTTTTACACCAAACATAACGTTTTGCATTTTTGCTAAAAAGTTCAATTTTGGTTTCATCTGACCAGAGCATCATCTTCCACATGTTTGGTGTGTCTCCCAGGTGGCTTGTGGCAAACTTTAAAAAACACTTTTTATGGATATCTTTAAGAAATGGCTTTCTTCTTGCCACTCTTCCATAAAGGCCAGATTTGTGCAATATATGACTGATTGTTGTCCTATGGACAGAGTCTCCCACCTCAGCTGTAGATCTCTGCAGTTCATCAAGAGTGATCATGGGCCTCTTGGCTGCATCTCTGATCAGTCTTCTCCTTGTATGAGCTGAAAGGCTAATAGCAGTGTGACGGGATTGGCCTTTCACCAATGCTAAACTCGGGATTACAAAACAATAAGAGCCTGTGTAGCTACTCACCTTTCCTGTGTGGAGTGAACCTCAAAATATGAATGGCAGGGTGAAACTGGGGATAGTTATCTAGTCCGTGTCTGTGTGTGTGTGTTACACTGGTTGTCATGGTATTCCTACCTTGCGGACACAATCGAGCACAAAGGGTTTGCCATGGTCGTCCCTGTAGGCTCCCACCCCCAGGTTCATCTTCTTCGGGCTGGTATCCCTCTTGAAGGCCTCAGACACCCCCAGGATGGGGTCAGGGGGACCCATCTGCACTCCACCCCACCATGAGCTGCAACACAGGGGAGAGGGAGAAACAAACAGAAGCAGCTTAATTTAACATCATTTTGCAGACTTGTGTGTTTACGGACATATTCAATCAATCCTTATCTCAGTCTGCTGTTCCCACATGCTTCAAGAGGGCCACCATTGTTCCTGTTCCCAAGAAAGTAAGGTAACTGAGCTAAACGACTACTGCCCCGTAGCACTCACTTCCGTCATCATGAAGGGCTTTGAGAGACTAGTCAATGACCATATCACTTCCACCCTCCCTGACACCCTAGACCCACTCCAATTTGCTTACCGCCCCAATAGGTCCACAGACGACGCAATCCTCAACACTGGGGCCCCACAAGGGTGTGCTCTGAGCCCTCTCCTGTACTCCCTGTTCACCCATGACTGCGTGGCCATGCACGCCTCCAACTCAAATCATCATGTTTGCGGACGACACTACAGTGGTAGGCTTGATTACCAACAACGACGAGACGGCCTACAGGGAGGTGAGGTCCCTCGGAGTGTGGTGTCAGGACAATAACCTCACACTCAACGTCAACAAAACAAAGGAGATGATTGTGGACTTAAGGAAACAGCAGAGGGAACACCCTCCTATCCACATCGACGGGACAGTAGTGGAGAAGGTAGTAAGTTTTAAGTTCCTCGGCATACACATGACAGACAAACGGAATTGGTCCACCCACACAGACAGCATTGTGAAGAAGGTGCAGCAGCGCCTCTTCAACCTCAGGAGGCTGAAGAAATTTGGCTTGTCACCAAAAGCACTCACAAACTTCTACAGATGCACAATCGCGAGCATCCGGTCGGGTTGTATCACCGCCTGGTACGGCAACTGCTCCGCCCACAACCGCAAGGCTCTCCAGAGGGTAGTGAGGTCTGCACAACGCATCACCAGGGGCAAACTACCTGCCCTCCAGGACACCTACACCACCCGATGTCACAGGAAGGCCATAAAGATCATCAAGGACAACAGCCACCGAGCTACTGGCTGTTCACCCCGCTATCATCCAGAAGGCGAGGTCAGTACAGGTGCATCAAAGCAGGGACCGAGAGACTGAAAAACAGCCACCACTAACATTGAGTGGCTGCTGCCAACACACTGACTCAACTCCAGCCACTTTAATAATGGAAATTGATGTAAAAATGTATCACTTGCCACTTTAAACAATGCCACTTAATATAATGTTTACATACATTACTCATCTCATGTATATACTGTACTCATTTAAACCGATGCATTTACTGCATCTTGCCATCTTTATGTAATACATGTATCACTAGCCACTTTAAACTATGCCACTTTATGTTTATATACCCTACATTACTCATCTCATATGTATATACTCTATTCTATACCATCTACTGAATCTTGCCTATGCCGTTCTGTACCATCACTCATTCATATATCTTTATGTACATATTCTTTATCCCTTTGTACTTGTGTGTATAAGGTAGTAGTTGTGGAATTGTTAGGTTAGATTACTCGTTGGTTATTACTGCATTGTTGGAATTAGAAGCACACTCGCATTAACATCTGCTAACCATGTGTATGTGACAAATAAAATTTGATTTGTTTCACAGTGGACACCAATGGATGGGTCCCTATTCTTAAAAATCACTCAGTGTAGGCTCATATTTCTCCAGGAAACGGATTTAAAATTTTAAAAACTCAACGGTAAACAGTACTATGCTCTACTCAAGAAACGGTTTCCCTCACACAACCAGAGGAGAGTAGCACCAACCACGCACAGTAGACCAACACTCTGGACTATGACCTGGTGAATGCCTGGTCATCCCCCAGTTCCTGCACAGCAAAAAGACACACACACACACACACACACACACACACTACAGAATCACCACTACACACATTTAAAGTCTGTCGAGGTGAAGGGCCCAGGTTGGATGGCATTAGGGGGAGTCACTAAAAGGAAGGAGATGTACTGCACTAAATAAATCTCTCTCCATCGCAACTACACTACCAGAATGACGGATCTAAGGGGCAGGGAGAGAATGGTTGAAACAAAGGCAACGATTGGTTCTTTGAAATTCAGAACAAATTCATTCATCATATCTTTGGATCTGGTCATTACAGCCTGGTCTTTTTTCCACACTGACCCCACCAAGCTGATTATCCATCCAATACTTCCCTTTCCACAGCCACACACGCACAGATTCACAGCTCATGGAAAAGTCAGGCACTGCAAACATATGCTCTCACACATACAAATGTGGAGCGGTATCTTATAAGCGAGCAGAGTTTGTCCTCCAAAAGAAAAGAGAAAGGACACCGGTTACTGTCGTCACAGAAACCGGGACATCCCTTGGCCAATCAGCGACCAGGGGCCTGCACACGATAACCAATGATCACGCTAGAATTAGGGAGCTACGGTATGCGAGGGAGATCAAACCGAGAAAATACGTCGAATCTCAAAAGGCTAAATGCCTCTGCGACCCTAAAATATATATATTTTTTGAATAATTGACCTTTCACAGGATGAACTGAATGATCACTATGACAACATACCACATGCCACTGACATCTGAATAATATTTTCACAGAGCCACCAAATAACAGTATCAGTATCCATAGCTGGAAAATAACCTTGCCAAGTCAGATTGTAAGTGAACTGGTTGAGCCTTGAAGTCTACAAGTATGACTTGACTAAAGCCAAAGATACGAACGGGAAATTTCAGTCACGACGGGCGGCAGATGGATGATTTCGAGTTTCAATCAGCTAGCAAATCTAATGTAATTTAAATATTAGGTAGGTAGATAGCTAGCTAAACCACAATGAGAGACGTAAATGCATGACCACTTCGGACCCCCACTCAGTAAACTTGAAGTTAGGCAACTTGAGTCATTGCGGACATGGCTAGCTAGCTATTCATTCAAAGTCAAATATGACCGTGCAGAGATTGCATGTCTTGTATTACCTGTTACGGGTAGACAAAACTCCCAGGGATGGGGAGAAAGTCCCAATACTGGAGATGACCTTGCTGGACTTCAACAGAGCCATGGTCGAGCAGGTGGCCGGGGCGCAGAATGACAATAAAAAGCAAAGAGTGAGGATATAAATCGGAGGGACAACAGATGCGCTCAAGCTTCTTTCTTCTTCGATGAGGTTTAACGGTGGTTGGCATCTAATAAATGTTGAATTACCGCCACCTACTAGACTGGAGTATAACTCCCGTATACTTGCTTAAAAATAAATACAAATATTCAACAAATACCTTACCATCTAACACTACACTCACAAAAAGTATAAATAAATACCACACTCCACTATTTAAATATATTTAGTCCTACTTCAGGCCAACAGCCTGAAAGGATGGGACACCACCACTTAACACACCCTGTAATTCTTCTGATGTCATATTCTTCTGATGTCAAATACCTCTCTACAGGTGCCACCACACCCTCTATTTTTTGCAACTTACGTTCTATCCCTGCAGTACAGTTGAGAACCATTACTATAAATGCCAAAAATCCAATCTTACTGAAACATATATCATTGATGGTTTATCCCCCTGTACTGGTACACATCTACTACTCACACCACTCCCCTCAGGATCCCTCCCCCTTGACCCATCTTCATTTACTTTCTTTACTGCCTCAGCATATGACAACTTCTGCACTACTCTAACCCTGGAAACCTCAACCTGCCTCTCTCACATGGGACAATTTTGATCCACAGCCCCATGGGCACCCTACCAACTAACACATACCACTACTTTCCCCAATGTTACACATTCCTTTGTCTCATGCCCTCCTGTACTATTCTCACACCTAGAACCTCCCTCCTACAAACTGCTGCCACATGCCCATAAGCTTGACACCTGTAACAACGTAATGTAGTCGGCACAAAAGCTTGTACAGGATAACTTATATATCCTAACATCACTTTGTTGGGCAAAGACTCAATATCAATACTCAAAAGTACAGACAATGACTCACTCACGCCACCCTGTCTGTGTCACACCAAACGACGAGCATTACATACACTGGGAATCTTCCCCTTCAGTTGGTCAGCTTTCACATTTACCAAGGTGAAGTAGTGCACTCCTTTCAATGGCACCCTTTTCTTGAGAGCAAAACAATTCACATATCTTCCCCCAATTCGTTTAACACGGAGCGCCTGCTCCCTCTGACCAGCAGAAACACATACAATTATTAAAATACTACTTCTGGTTACCCTCACCGATTCCACAGCACCCAACTCTGTATTCAACTACCCTGAAACCTCAAATGGATCAGCCTTAAAGCAAGGGTCCACCTTTTCCCAAAACTTCACTCCTGCTGTCACAGACTCATCTTTGTCCTGACCCCCGGGCTCCAAGAACTTCACCACACCTACCACCTCCAATACTTCACCTTCATTCACTTCCATTTCTCCTCCTGTCTTCAACCCACCCTGCTTACACTTTCTACCATTCTTATTTGACAAACCATCTCCCTTTTGTCCGCCCTTCCTCCTCTGTATTCCAGGTATGACTCCCCTTATGATAATACTGCACTTCTCCTGACATTCATCTTGTTACTGCCTTGTCAAGTGATGCCATTTAACCGTCTGTCACAATCTCCATACAATCAGCACGTACTCCTCAGGATGTAGCACTCAACGGTGCATCCCATTCGTAAAGCCGGGTGAGGGGCAAGCGCTCAGGTCTTCTTCTTCTATGGTATTATGGTGGTCCGCAAACAATCGTTAGAGTTGTATGCCCCCACCAACTATGCGGGGGTGAAAAATATAAATCACCACTGTAGAAGAGTAGTTAGTGTGTTTGAAGTGGATGGAGTACATGGCTTAGTATGTCTCTCGAGGAGGCTAAAAATAGATTGTGGCTTGAAAAAGTTTAATATTTTCAGAAGGAGTTGGGTAATTGGTTAAGGGAGGAGGATTGGAGGTAAAGAGAGAGGAGGTATAAAAGACTGAGGGTGGAGCAGAGGATGGGCTTGAATCTGTTGAGGCTAGCAATAACAAGGGATGGTATGTAGAGGAAGATTGGTGTAAAGTTCAAACAGAGTGAGCCGGATTCCAGTTCTAGCTCTGGAGGTGAAATGGTAGGGGTAGAAGGTCTTGTGAGAAGCTCGGCGCCTGCATTAATGGTTATGCTAAAGATACATTTCGTCCAGTGGGAGTGAGATATTTGAAGAGGGTGGAACCAGGCCTTTTGGCTGATACATGGGTGGTTTCAGGTTGGGTGGAAAAGGTGATGGGTGCTGGTGAGCCGGTGAAGGTAACCCAAAGTTGACTTGTGATGTTTGTTTGTGTTTCATCAGAGGGAGTAAGCGCTCCGTGCGAGGCAACTTGGGTAAATACCTGTTTTTTGCTTTGCTCTTAGAAACAGGGCATCATTGACAGGAGTGATTTCTGGGGTAGCGTTAAGTGTGGAGGTGGAGCAATTGAAGTTGAAGATTCCTGGTATTTGTGATGCCCGCCTTTTGGTGCGATGCAGACCCAGTGGTAAGCGTGGCAAAATAGAGAAGTTTATGCAAAAAGGTCAGGAAATATCAGTTATCCTGTTAAAGCGTTTGTGCAGAAACCACTACGCTGTTTCAGGGGCAACGTTTATGGTCATGTCACAGTAGTGTGTAGAAGGGAGAGTCCAAGATGTGGGAAATGTGCAGGTGGGCATGGAAAGTAGGAGTGTGTAGTTTCGGTGGATAAAGTTGTGTGGGTCAACTGTAGGGGTGTACATGTTGCTGGGGATCAGAAGTGTGCGGTTCGAGAGAGGCAGGATGAGGTGGCTAGAGACAGAGTAGTGCAGAAGGTGTCTTATGCTGAGGCAGTGAAGAAAGTAGAGGACGATGGGTCAAGACTGAGGGATTCTGAGAGGATTCCTGTGAATTGTAGATCTGTGCAAGTATAGAGGAATAGACCAATGAGTGATACAGTGCCTTTGGAAAGTATTCAGACCCCTTGTCTTTTTCCACACTTTGTCACGTTACAGCCTTACTCTAAAATGGATTACTTTGTATTTTTCCATCACCAATCTACACACAATACCCCATCATGACAGAGAAAAAAACAGGTTTGTAGAGTTATTTTTGGCAAATGTATTACAAATAAAAAAAACTGAAATATCACATTTACATAAGTATTCAGACCTGTAGGCTAGGGTCTATTTTTCTCCACTTCCTGTCTGACTGATGTGCCCAAAGTAAACTGCCTGTTACTCAGGCCCAGAAGCCAGGATATGCATATAATTTGTACCATTGGACAGAAAACACTTTGAAGTTTGTGGAAATGTTAAAATAATGTATGAGACTTTAACACAATTGATATGGTAGTAGAAAATCCAAAGAAAAACCATCCGGGAATTTTTTTTTTTTGAGAGCACATGCTCTTTCAATGGAAAGCTATAGGTCCTATGCAATTCCAGCTCCCAGATTGCAATTCCCATGACTTCCACTAGATGTCAACAGTCTTTTTAAAGGTTTCGGGCTTGTTTCTTCCCAAACGAGGAAGAATGTTGAGTTTTGGTACTGGGAGTCAGTGTTGGAAATCAGTCTGTGCTCGTGTGACGAAGACAATGCGCACTTGCTACTTGTACTTTTCTATTGAACATACTTCTTTCCGTATGAAATATTATAGTTTAATTACATTTTAGGGTACCTGAGGATTAAATAGAAATGTAATTTGACTTGTTTTAACAAAGTTTAGCTGTAGCTTTTTGGATTCCTTTCTCGGCATGTTGAACGAGTGGATTACTCAAATCGATCACGCCAACTAAACTGACTTTTTGGAATATAAAGAAGGATTTTATCTAACAAAACGACCATGCATGTTGTAGCTGGGACCCTTGGGATTGCAAATCAGAGCAATATTTTCAAAAAGTAAGTCAATATTTAATTGCTAATTGTGATTTTATGAAGCCTGTGCTGGTTGAAAAATATTTTGATGTGGGGCGCCGTCCTCAAACAATCGCATGACATGCTAATGTTGTGAATACTATTGCAAATTGGACAATGCAGTTAGATTAACAATAATTTAAGCTTTTAACCGATATAAGGCACTTGTATGTACCTAGATGTTTAATATCCATAATGTTTAGAATTATTTATTTGAATTGCGCGCCGTCCAATTTCACTGGAAGTTCCAAGAAGTTTTCAGAACATTGTTGAAGCACCTTTAGCAGTAATTATAGCCTCGAGTCTTCTTGAGTATGACGCTATAAGCTTGGCACACCTGTATTTGGGAAATTTCTCCCATTCTTCTATGCAGATCTTCTCAAGCTCTGTCAGGTTGGATGGGGAGTGTCGCTGCACAGCTATATTCAGGTCTCTCCAGAGATGTTCGATCGGGTTCAAGTGTGGGCTCTGGCTGGGCCACTCAAGGACATTGAGACCTGTCCCGAAGCCATTCCTGCATTGTCTTGGCTGTGTGCTTAGGGTCGTTGTCCTGTTGGAAGGTGAACCTTCGCCCCAGTCTGAGGTCCTGAGCGCTCTGTAGCAGGTTTTCATCAAGAATCCCTCTGTACTTTGCTTCGTTCATCTTTCTCTCTTTCCTGAATAGACTCTCAGTCCCCGTCACTGAAAAACATTCCCAAGCATGATTCTGCCACCACCATGCTTCACTGTAGGGATGGTGCCAGATTTCCTCCAGAGGTGACGCTTGACATTCAGGCCAAAAAGTTCAATCTTGGTTTCATCAGACCAGATAATCTTGTTTGTCATGGTTCGAGAGTCCTTTCGGTGCCTTTGGCAAACTCCAAGCAGGGTGTCATGTGTCTTTTACTGAGGAGTGGCTTCCGTCTGGCCGATCTACCATAAAGGCCTGATTGGTGGAGTGCTGCAGAGATGGTTGTCTTCTGGAAGGTTCTCCATTCATCGCAGAGGAACTCTGGAGCTCTAGCAGACTGACCATCGAGTTCTTGGTCACCTCTCTGACTAAGGCCCTTCTACACCGATTTCTTACTTTTACCAGCCAGAAGAGTCTTGGTGATTCCAAACTTCTTCCATTTAAGAATGAAGGAGGCCACTTTGTTCTTGGGGACCTTCAATGCTGCAGACATTTTTTGGTACCCTTCCTCCGATCTGTGCCTCAACACAATCCTGTCTCGGAGCTCTACGGACAATTCCTTCGACCTCATGGCTTGGTTTTTGCTCTGACATGCACTGTTAACTGTGGAATCTTATATAGACAGCTGTGTGCCTTTCCAAATCATGTCCAATCAATTGAATTTACCACAGGTGGAATCTAATCAAGTTGTAGAAACATCTCAAGGATGATCAATGGAAAAGGGATGCACTTTCAATTTCAAGTCTCATAGCAAAGGGTCAGAAAACTTATGTAAATAAGGTTTTTTAGTTTTTTATTTGTAATACATTTGAAAACATTTCTAAAAAAACTGTTTTCAATTGTCATTGTGTGTAGATTGATGAGGAAAAATATGAACAGTGGGGCAAAAAAGTATTTAGTCAGCCACCAATTGTGCAAATTCTCCCACTTAAAAAGATGAGAGAGGCCTGTAATTTTCATCATAGGTACACATCAACTATGACAGACAAAATGAGAAAAAAAATCCAGAAAATCACATTGTAGGATTTTTAATGAATTTATTTCTCTGCTGGTCTTATTAGGTTCTTTCCTCTTTCTATCCCTCTCTCTCCCCTCCCTCTCTCACTCTCCCGCTCTCTCTTCTCTCTATCGTTCCGTTCCTGCTCCCAGCTGTTCCTATTCCCCTAATCAATCATTTAGTCTTCCCACACCTGTTCCCGATCCTTTTCCCTGATTAGAGTCCCTATTTCTTCCTTTGTTATTCGTTCCTGTCCCTGTCGGTTCCTTGTCTAGAATTCACCGTGCTGTGTTTGTGTATCGCCCTGTCGTGTCGTGTTTTCCTCAGATGCTGCGTGGTGAGCAGGTGTCTGAGTCTGTTTGGTTCAAGTGCCTTCCCGAGGCAACCTGCTGTTCACCTGCTGTTCAAGATCGAGTCTCCAGTTTGTCCTCGTCATTTCGAGTGAAAGTTGTGTTTTTTGATTGTATTTACTTTACTGGATTAAAGACTCTGTTTTCGCCAAGTCGCTTTTGGGTCCTCTTTCACCTGCATGACAGAAGGAACCGACCAAGGAATGGACCCAGCGACTTCAGACGCTCGTTACACTGCCGTCGAGATCCAAGGAGCCATGCTCGGCAGACACGAGCAGGAATTGTCTGCTGCTCGCCATGCCGTGGAGAACCTGGCCGCTCAGGTTTCCGACCTCTCTGGACAGTTCCAGAGTCTACGTCTCGTGCCACCTGTTACTTCCTGGCCTGCCGAGCCTCCAGAACCTAGGGTTAATAACCCACCTTGCTACTCCGGGCAGCCCACTGAGTGCCGCTCCTTTCTCACGCAGTGTGAGATTGTGTTCTCTCTCCAACCCAACACATACTCTAGAGAGAGAGCTCGGGTTGCTTACGTCATTTCACTCCTTACTGGCCGGGCTCGAGAATGGGGCACAGCTATCTGGGAGGCAAGGGCTGATTGCTCTAACAAGTTCCAGAACTTTAAAGAGGAGATGATTCGGGTTTTGACCGTTCAGTTTTTGGTAGGGAGGCTTCTAGGGCCCTGGCTTCCTTATGCCAAGGTGAACGGTCCATAACGGATTATTCTATTGAGTTTCGCACTCTTGCTGCCTCTAGTGAGTGGAACGAGCCGGCGCTGCTCGCTCGTTTTCTGGAGGGACTCCACGCAGTGGTTAAGGATGAGATTCTCTCCCGGGAGGTTCCTTCAGATGTGGACTCTTTGATTGCTCTCGCCATCCGCATAGAACGACGGGTAGATCTTCGTCACCGGGCTCGTGGAAGAGAGCTCGCATCAACGGTGTTTCCCTGCTCCGCATCGCAACCATCTCCTCCTCTGGCTCAGAGACTGAGCCCATGCAGCTGGGAGGGATTCGCATCTCGACTAAGGAGAGGGAACGGAGGATCACCAACCGCCTGTGCCTCTATTGCGGAGTTGCTGGACATTTTGTTAATTCATGTCCAGTAAAGCCAGAGCTCATCTGTAAGCGGAGGGCTACAGGTGAGCGCAACTACTCAAGTCTCTCCATCAAAATCCTGTACTACTTTGTCGGTCCATCTACGCTGGACCGGTTCGGGTGCTACATGTAGTGCCTTGATAGACTCTGGGGCTGAGGGTTGTTTCATGGACGAAGCATGGGTTCGGAAACATGACATTCCTTTCAGAGAGTTAGAGAAGCCTACGCCCATGTTCGCCTTAGATGGTAGTCATCTTCCCAGTATCAGATTTGAGACACTACCTTTAACCCTCACAGTATCTGGTAACCACAGTGAGACTATTTCTTTTTTGATTTTTCGTTCACCGTTTACACCTGTTGTTTTGGGTCATCCCTGGCTAGTATGTCATAATCCTTCTATTAATTGGTCTAGTAATTCTATCCTATCCTGGAACGTTTCTTGTCATGTGAAGTGTTTAATGTCTGCCATCCCTCCCGTTTCTTCTGTCCCTACTTCTCAGGAGGAACCTGGCGATTTGACAGGAGTGCCGGAGGAATATCATGATCTGCGCACGGTCTTCAGTCGGTCCCGAGCCAACTCCCTTCCTCCTCACCGGTCGTATGATTGTAGTATTGATCTCCTTCCGGGGACCACTCCTCCTCGGGGTAGACTATACTCTCTGTCGGCTCCCGAACGTAAGGCTCTCGAGGATTATTTGTCTGTGTCTCTTGACGCCGGTACCATAGTGCCTTCTTCCTCTCCGGCCGGGGCGGGGTTCTTTTTTGTTAAGAAGAAGGACGGTACTCTGCGCCCCTGCGTGGATTATCGAGGGCTGAATGACATAACGGTTAAGAATCGTTATCCGCTTCCCCTTATGTCATCACCCTTCGAGATTCTGCAGGGAGCCAGGTGCTTTACTAAGTTGGACCTTCGTAACGCTTACCATCTCGTGCGCATCAGAGAGGGGGACGAGTGGAAAACGGCGTTTAACACCCGTTAGGGCATTTTGAGTACCGGGTTCTGCCGTTTGGTCTCGCCAATGCGCCAGCTGTTTTTCAGGCATTAGTTAATGATGTTCTGAGAGACATGCTGAACATCTTTGTTTTTGTCTATCTTGACGATATCCTGATTTTTTCTCCGTCACTCGAGATTCATGTTCAGCACGTTCGACGTGTTCTACAGCGCCTTTTAGAGAATTGTCTCTACGTAAAGGCTGAGAAGTGCTCTTTTCATGTCTCCTCCGTTACTTTTCTCGGTTCCGTTATTTCCGCTGAAGGCATTCAGATGGATTCCGCTAAGGTCCAAGCTGTCAGTGATTGGCCCGCTCCAAGGTCACGTGTCGAGTTGCAGCGCTTTTTAGGTTTCGCTAATTTCTATCGGCGTTTCATTCGTAATTTCGGTCAAGTTGCTGCCCCTCTCACAGCTCTTACTTCTGTCAAGACGTGTTTTAAGTGGTCCGGTTCCGCCCAGGGAGCTTTTGATCTTCTAAAAGAACGTTTTACGTCCGCTCCTATCCTCGTTACTCCTGACGTCACTAGACAATTCATTGTCGAGGTTGACGCTTCAGAGGTAGGCGTGGGAGCCATTCTATCCCAGCGCTTCCAGTCTGACGATAAGGTTCATCCTTGCGCTTATTTTTCTCATCGCCTGTCGCCATCTGAGCGCAACTATGATGTGGGTAACCGTGAACTGCTCGCCATCCGCTTAGCCCTAGGCGAATGGCGACAGTGGTTGGAGGGGGCGACCGTTCCTTTTGTCGTTTGGACAGACCATAAGAACCTTGAGTACATCCGTTCTGCCAAACGACTTAATGCCCGTCAAGCTCGTTGGGCGTTGTTTTTCGCTCGTTTCGAGTTTGTGATTTCTTACCGTCCGGGTAGCAAGAACACCAAGCCTGATGCCTTATCCCGTCTGTTTAGTTCTTCTGTGGCTTCTACTGATCCCGAGGGGATTCTTCCTTATGGGCGTGTTGTCGGGTTAACAGTCTGGGGAATTGAAAGACAGGTTAAGCAAGCACTCACGCACACTGCGCCGCGCGCTTGTCCTAGTAACCTCCTTTTCGTTCCTGTTTCCACTCGTCTGGCTGTTCTTCAGTGGGCTCACTCTGCCAAGTTAGCTGGTCATCCCGGTGTTCGAGGCACTCTTGCGTCTATTCGCCAGCGCTTTTGGTGGCCGACTCAGGAGCGTGACACGCGCCGCTTCGTGGCTGCTTGTTCGGACTGCGCGCAGACTAAGTCGGGTAACTCTCCTCCTGCCGGTCGTCTCAGACCGCTCCCATTCCTTCTCGACCATGGTCTCACATCGCCCTAGACTTCATTACCGGTCTGCCTTTGTCTGCGGGGAAGACTGTGATTCTTACGGTTGTCGATAGGTTCTCTAAGGCGGCACATTTCATTCCCCTCGCTAAACTTCCTTCCGCTAAGGAGACGGCACAAATCATTATCGAGAATGTATTCAGAATTCATGGCCTCCCGTTAGACGCCGTTTCAGACAGAGGCCCGCAATTCACGTCACAGTTTTGGAGGGAGTTCTGTCGTTTGATTGGTGCGTCCGTCAGTCTCTCTTCCGGGTTTCATCCCCAGTCTAACGGTCAAGAGAGAGGGCCAATCAGACGATTGGTCGCATACTACGCAGCCTTTCTTTCAGAAACCCTGCGTCTTGGGCAGAACAGCTCCCCTGGGCAGAATACGCTCACAATTCGCTTCCTTCGTCTGCTACCGGGTTATCTCCGTTTCAGAGTAGTCTGGGTTACCAGCCTCCTCTGTTCTCATCCCAGCTTGCCGAGTCCAGCGTTCCTCCGCTCAAGCGTTTGTCCAACGTTGTGAGCGCACCTGGAGGAGGGTGAGGTCTGCACTTTGCCGTTACAGGGCACAGACTGTGAGAGCCGCCAATAAACGCAGGATTAAGAGTCCAAGGTATTGTTGCGGCCAGAGAGTGTGGCTTTCCACTCAACCTTCCTCTTACGACAGCTTCTCGTAAGTTGACTCCGCGGTTCATTGGTCCGTTCCGTGTCTCCCAGGTCGTCAATCCTGTCGCTGTGCGACTGCTTCTTCCGCGACATCTTCGTCGCGTCCATCCTGTCTTCCATGTCTCCTGTGTCAAGCCCTTTCTTCGCACTCCCGTTCGTCTTCGTCTTCCCCCCCCCTCCCGTCCTTGTCGAGAGCGCACCTATTTACAAGGTACATAAGATCATGGACATGCGTTCGGGACGGGGTCACCAATACTTAGTGGATTGGGAGGGTTACGGTCCTGAGGAGAGGAGTTGGGTTCCGTCTCGGGACGTGCTGGACCGTTCACTCATTGATGATTTCCTCCGTTGCCGCCAGGATTCCTCCTCGAGTGCGCCAGGAGGCGCTCGGTGAGTGGGGGGTACTGTCATGTTTTGTCATTTATTATCATGTCTTGTCCCTGTGCTTCCCATTCTATTCGTTTCCTCTGCTGGTCTTATTAGGTTCTTTCCCTCTTTCTATCCCTCTCTCTCCCCTCCCTCTCTCACTCTCCCGCTCGCTCTCTCTCTCTCTATCGTTCCGTTCCTGCTCCCAGCTGTTCCTATTCCCCTAATCAATCATTTAGTCTTCCCACACCTGTTCCCGATCCTTTTCCCTGATTAGAGTCCCTATTTCTTCCTTTTATTCCGTTTCTGTCCTGTCGGTTCCTTGTCTAGAATTCACCGTGCTGTGTTTGTGTATCGCCCTGTCGTGTCGTGTTTTCCTCAGATGCTGCGTGGTGAGCAGGTGTCTGAGTCTGTTTGGTTCAAGTGCCTTCCCGAGGCAACCTGCTGTTCACCTGCTGTTCAAGATCGAGTCTCCAGTTTGTCCTCGTCATTTCGAGTGAAAGTTGTGTTTTTTGTTTGTATTTACTTTACTGGATTAAAGACTCTGTTTTCGTTTCACATGCTGTTGTGCAAATGGAATAGACAACAGGTGGAAATTATAGGCAATTAGCAAGACACCCCCAATAAAGGAGTGGTTCTGCAGTTATGACCTCCAGGCCACAAAGGCCACAAATGTGCATGTGTCTGCTCAAACGGTCAGAAACAGACTCTATGAGGGTGGTATGAGGGCCCGACGTCCACAGGTGGGGGTTGTGCTTAAAGCCCAACACCGTGCAGGACATTTGGCATTTGCCAGAGAACACCAAGATTGGCAAATTCACCACTGGCTCTTCACAGATGAAAGCAGGTTCACACTGAGCACGTGACAGACGTGACAGTCTGGAGACGCAGTGGAGAACGTTCTGCTGCCTGCAACATCCTCCAGCATGACCGGTTTGGCGGTGCGTCAGTCATGGTGTGGGGTGGCATTTCTTTGGGGGGCCGCACAGCCCTCCATGTGCTCGCCAGAGGTAGCCTGACTGCCATTAGGTACCGAGATGAGATCCTCAGGCCCCTTGTGAGACCATATGCTGGTGCAGTTGGCCCTGGGTTCCTCCTAATGCAAGACAATGCTAGACCTCATGTGGCTGGAGTGTGTCTGCAGTTCCTGCAAGAGGAAGGCATTGATGCTATGGACTGGCCCGCCCGTTCCCCAGACCTGAATCCAATTGAGCACATCTGGGACATCATGTCTCACTCCATCCACCAACGCCACGTTTCACCACAGACTGTCCAGGAGTTGGCGGATGCTTTACTCCAGGTCTGGGAGGAGATCCCTCACGAGACCATCCGCCACCTCATCAGGAGCATGCCCAGGCGTTGTAGGGAGGTCATACAGGCACGTGGAGGCCAAACACACTACTGAGCCTCATTTAGACTTGTTTTAAGGACATTACATCAAAGTTGGATCAGCCTGTAGTGTGGTTTTCCACTTTAATTTTGAGTGTGACTCCAAATCCAGACCTCCATGGGTTGATAAATTTGATTTCCATTGATAATTTTTGTGTGATTTTGTTGTCCGCACATTCAACTATGTAAAGAAAAAGTATTTAATAAGAATATTTCATTCATTCAGATCTAGGATGTGTTATTTTAGTGTTCCCTTTATTTTTTTGAGCAGTGTATATGATATTTTTACATTTGATTTTTTCCGGTTCCCCTTTCCCACTTTGGATCACAAAGTATAATGGATCTATATTATAGTTCAGTTTGGGGCGACAATGGAACATATTGGATGCCAACCGCTGTTAAACCTCACTGAATAAGAATTCACAAAAGAAAAGTAAATTCCATTACTGGAAGGGAAAAAGTAACATAAATCCACAAAAACTACAAAAAATATACAGTTGAAGTCGGAAGTTTACATACACTTGTCAGAGTCATTAAAAATTGTTTTTCAACCACTCCGCAAATTTGTTGTTAACAATATAGTTTTGGCAAGTCAGTTAGGACATCTACTTTGTGCATGACACAAGGAATTTTTCCAACAATTGTTTACAGACAGATTATTTCACTTGTAATTCACTGTAATTACAATTCCAGTGGGTCAGAAGTTTACATACTGTACACAAAGTTGACTGTGCCTTTAAACAGCTTGGAAAATTCCAGAAAATGACGTGATTGCTTTAGAAGCTTCTCATTGACTAATTGACATAATTTGAGCCAATTGGAGGAGTACCTGTGGATGTATTTCAAGGCCTACCTTCAAACTCAGTGCCTCTTTGCTTGACATCATAGGAAAATCAAAGGAAATCAGCCAAGACATCAGAAAACCAATTGTCCACAAGTCTGGTTCATCCTTGGGAGCAATTTCCAAACGTCTGAAGGTACCACGTTCATCTGTACAAACAAAAGTATGCAAGTATAAACACCATGGGACCACAGGAGATGCGTTCTGTGTCCTAGAGGTGAACGTACTTTGGTGCAAAAACTGCAAATCAATCCCAGAACAACAGCAAAGGACCTTGTGAAGATGCTGGAGGAAACAGGTACAAAAGTATCTATATCCACAGTAAAAACAAGTCCCTGCTCCAAAACTGCCATAAAAAATCCAGACTACGTTTTGCAACTGCACATGGGGACAAAGATCATACATTTTGGAGAAATGTTCTATGGTCTGATGAAACAAAAACAAAACTGTTTGGCCATAATGTCCATTGTTATGTTTGGAGGAAAAAAGGGGAGGCTTGCAAGTCGAAGAACACCATCCCAATCGTGAAGCACCGGGGTGGCAGCATCATGTTGTGGGGGTGCTTTGCTGCAGGAGGGACTGGTGCACTTCACAAAATAGATGGTTTCATGAGGAAGGAAAATTATGTGGATATATTGAACCAACATCTCAAGACATCAGTCAGGAAGTTAAAGCTTGGTCGCAAATGGGTCTTCCAAATGGACAATGACCCCAAGCATACTTCCACGGTTGTGGCAAAATGGCTTAAGGACGTATTGGTATTGGAGTGGCCATCACAAAGCCCTGACCTCAATACTATGGAAAATGTGTGGGCAGAACTGGAAAAGCGTGTGCGAGCAAGAAGGCCTACAAATCTGATTCAGTTACACCAGCTCTGTCAGGAGGAATGGGCCAAAATTCACCCAACTTATTGTGGGAAGCTTGTGGAAGGATACCCGAAACGTTTGACCCAAGTTAAACAATTTATTATAGGCAATGCTACCAAATACTAATTGAGTATATGTAAACTTCTGATCCACTGGGAATGTGATGAAAGAAATAAAAGCTGAAATTAATCATTCTCTCTACTATTTTTCTGACATTTCACATTCTTAAAATAAAGTGGTGATCCTAACTGACCGAAAACAGGGATTTTGTACGAGGATCAAATGTCAGGAATTGTGAAAAACTGGGTTTAAATGTATTTGGCTAAGGTGTATGTAAACTTCCGACTTCAACTGTAATTATCAACAGAAATGTTCCCACACCTTCAGTAATTTGCAGGCTCTGGGGCCTGAGAGGCAGGGACCGCTCCAGATTGTAGGCGTACTACATGTAGCTCTTCAGATGTGAAATATTTTAATCCCAGATATCGTTCAGCTGCAGAAACAATAATGTTTATTTTGTGACTAATTTTCAACTTGAGAAGTGCCGTTTATCACCATTGTTTATAAAAGAGACTGTTGATTTCAGGCTGCAGTGTAGGCCTACAGGTATTCATTACCATGGGAAAGCGCTCATGTCAAACGAGATCTCGTGCTTTGAGTGTGTGCAGTAATATATATATAACCACGAGGGGGTGCAATTGTCCTACAAGTGTTAAACAGTTGCTCGCATGATCCTGCAGGGTCTGTGCAATCTGGGTTCCTTGGGACATCCCTACTTTAAACCCTAATCTTAACACCTACCCTTACCCAAACCATTTTACATGTTCAATCTCAAAGGGGTAGGGACATCCAAAGTTGGTAACTCTGCCGTTCCTGCAGTGTATTTGATCTGCGCATTAGCTATCTCGAGAAGCGCAGACTCCCTCGTTGGCGTAACTGTGAGAGTTTTCAAATGTATATTCTCTTTGGCTAGAGTAGACTAAACATATTGGCTAAACCTCCAACTTCAAGTCACTTTTTTGCATCTTTGACAAAATTCCAGGTAAAAAGATATAGGACGAGTATACAAAATGTACATGCGTTTATTATGTTCTCTTAGCGTTGGCTTCCAGCCAATGGCAGAGGCACGCGTTCTCCATATAGTCCTTATTCCTCTTTCTTCTTCTTTGGCATTTATTTAATCTAGCTATTTAGCCCTATTCCCCTTTCCTCTTCCATGCTTGTAAACTACAAAGGGATAGAGGGTGTAGATGGATATTCCTCCATTGAATTATTTGCTTAGTCCCAGTTGCTTCTTTACCCTAAAGTAGCAGAAATTGGATCTTGTTGTTGTGTTGTTTTGTAGGTTGTGGAGAGAATGGTTCTGTATCAATTCCTGAAAGAGAGTAGGCCTAACTGGAGCAGCCCTCACAATGAGTAACCTCTGATCCATTCACAATCCGACATAAATTTAATTCATGTCATTGATATATTAGTAGATAAACTGTAGCCTATTTACTCAATGTGTTTTCTGTAAGTCTCTGTACACATTGACGCATTCTGCATTTCTTTTCTGCATGTTCTGATTCTACTTTCATCCTATTCCCCAAGGACCAGCTGAGGAACCTCCACAGACAGAACTTGGAAGTCCATGAAACATCCTCCTTCTGGCAGATGACAACAGCTTCCACCGGCACAAGAATAGAGTGTGTGTGTGTGTGTGTTTTGTTGGGTGTGTAGTGTGTGTAACAGTATAGCTTTCGTCCATCCCTCACCCCGACCCGGGCTCCTCTGCACACATCAACAACAGTCACCCACGAAGCATCGTTACCCATCGCTCCACAAAAGCCACGACCCTTGCAGAGCAAGGGGAACAACTACTTCAGGTCTCAGAGTGAGTGACGTCACCGATTGAAACACTATTAGCGCACACCACCGCTAACTAGCTAGACATTTCACATCGGTTACATTTGTACATGCATGTGGTCATGTGTACGTGCATGATTCCTATTTATGCACAATTTTACTGTCCTGTTTACATTACATATGTCTCGGCTCAGACATGAGAAGTATGTGTCAGGGACTCCAGACAATCACAGATTATAAAGAGAAAACCTGCCACGTCGCCAACGCCTTGCTCCCAGACAAGCTAAACACCTTCTTCGCCCGCTTTGAGGACGACACAAGGACTGTGAACTCACGTACCAGGCAAGCAGGGCATTAATCAGAGAGGCAACAAAGAGACTTACGATAACCCTGAAGGAGCTGCAAAGCTCCACAGAGGAGATTGGAGTGTCTGTCCATAGGACCACTAAGCTATACACTCCACAGAGCTGGGCTTTACGGAAGAGTGGCCAGAAAAAAAGCCATTACTTGAAGAAAAAAATAATCAAGAATTGAAGGAATGATGGATGGTGCTAAATACAAGGACATTCTTGAGGGAAACCTGTTTCAGTCTTCCAGAGATTTGAGACTGGGACGGAGGTTCACCTTCCACCAGGACAATGACCCTAAGTATACTGCTAAAGCAACACTTGAGTGGTTTACGGGGAGACATTTAAATGTCTTGGAATGGCCGACTCAAAGCCCAGACCTCGATCTAATTGAGAATCTGTGGTATGACTTAAAGATTGCTGTAAACCAGCGGAACCCATCAAACTTGAAGGAGCTGGAGCAGTTTTAACTTGAAGAATGGGCAAAAATCCCAGTGGCTAGATGTGCCAAGCTTATAGAGACATACCCCAAGAAACTTGCAGCTGCAATTATTGCAAAAGGTGGCTCTACAAAGTTTTGGCTTTGGGGGGTGAATAATTATGCCTGCTCAAGTTTTCCGTTATTTTTTTCTTATTTCTTGTTTGTTTCACCCCCAAAATGATGGGGTGGCAGGGTAGCCTAGTGGTTAGAGCATTGGGCTAGTAACCGGAAGGTTGCAAGTTCAAACCCCCGAGCTGACTAGGTACAAATCTGTCGTTCTGCCCCTGAACAGGCAGTTAACCCACTGTTCCTCAGCCGTCATTGTAAATCAGAATTTGTTCTTAACTGACTTGCCTAGTAAAATAAAGGTTAAAAAATATATTTTGTATCTTCAAAGTGGTAGGCATGTTGTGTAAATCAAATGATACAAACACCCCCCCCAAAAAAAATCAATTTGAATTCTAGGTTGTAAGGCAACAAAATAGTAAAAATGTGAAGGGAGGTGAATACTTTTGCAAGCCACTGTATATCCAGGCCATCAGACTGCTAAACTAGCCGGCATCCGCCCAGTACCCTGCCTTGAACTTTAGTCACTGTTACTAGCCGGCTACCACCCGGTACTCATCCCTGCACCTTACAGACTGCTGCCTTATGTATTTAGTCATGGAACACTGGTCATTTTAATAATGTTTACATACTGTTTTACCCACTTCATATGTACAGTACATATTGTATTCTAGTCAAGCCTCATCCTATTTAACTACTGCTGTAAACAGATTTTCTATTGATATACTTTCCATAATGTATACTGTATACATACCATCATATACATATATACAGTATTTATATTCCGGACTCTGGCATTGCTCATTCTAATTTATTTAAAACATTTTGATTTGCATATATTGTTTTGTATTGTTAGGTATTACTGTACTGTTGGAACTAGGAACATAAGCATTTCGCTACACCCCCAATAACATCTACTTACTATGTTTACACAACCAATACAATTTGATTTGATTTAAGCTCATTTTTGCATAGTGTATTTATGCATGTAACATCAAAGACTTAGAAGCAGTGGTGGAAAGTACCCAATTGTCATACTTGAGTAAAAGTAAAGATACTTTAATAGAAAATGACTCACGTAAAAGTGAAAGTCACCCTGTGTAATGTAGTCTGTGTGTAGCTGGTGTAGAGGAGTCAGGCGCATGACAGCAGATATGAGTAAATAAACACATTTTACTCAAAATAGACAAATACGATACAAAATAAGAGAGGCCACATAAACGGACCGTATTACATAAAAACAATCACTCACAAACAAACATGGGGGAGCAGAGGGTTAAATAATGAACAAGTAATTGGGGAATTGAAACCAGGTGTGTAAGACAAAGACAAAACAAATGGAAAATGAAAAGTGGATGGCTAGAAGGCCGGTGACGTCGACCGCCGAACGCCGCCCGAACAAGGAGAGGGACCGACTTCGGCGGAAGTCGTGACACCCTGTAAAATTCTACTTGAGTAAAAGTCCAAAAGTATTTGGTTGTAAATATACTTAAGTATCAAAAGTAAAAGTATACATATTTTCAAATTCCTTATATTAAGCAAACCAGACGGCACCATTTTCTTGTATTTTTAAATGTACGGATAGCCAGGGGCATGCTCCAACACTCAGGCATTATTTACAAACTAAGCATGTGAGTCCGACCAGATCAGAGGCAGTAGGAATGACCAGGGATGTTCTGTTGATAATTGTGGGAATTGGACCATTTTCCAGTCCTGCTTAGCATTCAAATTGTAACGAGTACTTTTGGGTGTCTGGGAAAATGTATGGAGTAAAAAGTACATTATTTTCTTTAGGAATGTAGTGAAGTAAAAGTAAAAGTAGTCAAAAATATAAATAGTAAAGTAAAATACAGATAACCCAAAAAAAACGACTTAAGTAGTACTTTAAATAATTTTTACTTAAGTACTCTACACCACTGCTTAGAAGCATGTTGTGGCTGTGTGTATTTGCTATGGGATGAAAGACACAGTCTTTACAGGAATGGAGGTCTTCTGTAGCAGTTCCTCAGGGGAGAAGCTGATGACAGGACAGGGTGGAGAGAGGGAGAAGAAATAAGGATTGAAGAGGGAGGGACAGAGAGTGACAGAAATAGAAAGAGGAAATGAGAGGAATAGAGGAAGAAACAATAAATGAAGAGACAGTGGAGGAGGAGTGACAGAGACAGAGAGAGGGGATAGAAGCGGGAGGAAATGTTTAGAGAGAGGTGTTACTGACTGTAATGCTGAGTGACATTTGAAATCCTCCCCTTTCCTTGAGCACCATGTCAGACAGGCATTCATAAAACCCACAGTATGTGTGTGTGTGTCTCTCTGTGTGTGTGTGTGTGCGTGCGTGTAACTCTCTATGTGTATGTAGCTGTGCATGTACATTTGGGGGGGATAAAGAGAAGGAGAGACGGGGCGGCAGGGTAGCCTAGTGGTTAGAGCGTTGGATTAGTAACCGGAAGGTTGCAAGTTCAAACCCCCGAGCTGACAAGGTACAAATCTGTCATTCTGCCCCTTGAACAGGAATTTAACCCACTGTTCCTAGGCCATCATTGAAAATAAGAATTTGTTCTTAACTGACTTGCCTGGTTAAATAAAGGTTAAAAAAATTGAAAGATGAAGATGGAGAGATTGTGTATGTCACTGTCTCACCCTCTATCTGCATGTCTTCATTCCTCTCTCTTTCTCTGTGATGATGACCCTTGCATTGTTTTGTAGAATAGTAGTCAGATATCATGGTGCAGAATAAATTCTAGAGCTCTATAATAGATTGTGACACTCACTTATGGGGAGTTCAACATATTTTATAACATCGTTGAATGTCAGTCATTGATGACTGAGTAAACAACCATGTAAAGCCAATTTTTTTCAGGGAATGCAGCTGTCAAAAAGGGGAAAGGTAATTATAGGGAACAATAACAGATCATGTTTTGCCCCCATCCGACACACACACACCCACACACAGACAAACAGTTCCCCAATGTTCCTCCACAGCCACAGGTTGTTTCCCAGGGAGAGATTCAGGCCAGTTTAATAACACTGTAATAAGTTGCTGTGGAAATACGTTATCGCGGGAAATAAGAAGTTGTTGCATCGCAATTAACGCTCAAAGGACAGCCATATATAAGCACACAAACACAGAAATGGGCCAGGGAGAGTGGGACACTCTTTTGCAGGACGTCTTGTGTGTGACAAAGAGCGTTGATTGAGAGACTGTGGCTACAGTATATACATTTTTATGGGTGTGTTTCTGTCAGTGTATCCTTGCTAGTGGGGGATTCAAACACATACATGTATATTCACGGAGGAAGCACAGCCAATGACAAGCATTTAAGACTCCAAAGAAGAATTGATTAGCAAAGCAACAAAAGAAGACAACGTATTACTACTACTGGTACTGACAGTTGTGATAATTCATGCATCCGTGTGTGTGTGTGTGTTAGTATCTTTGTCTCTCTTAGTCTCACTCATTTTCAGAAATGATGGAGATGAATTTTTCTGCCGAATAAATGGATTAGAGACAGAAACAACGGAGGGAAAATCCAACGAGTGTTTTTTCTTTTGCCACCATTTCAGAAATCAGGGATTAGTGGCACATTGGGACTGTGCTGAGCAGGAGAGGCCGGTGTTCCAAAACCCATCAGGGATTTGACAGCATCTGTTCCCCTCTCTGCTCCGGCCATGTCCATGACTCACCGAGAAGATTCCTGAAAAGCTTTACAACTGTTTGCCTTATCCAGCCAGCGCAGAGCCGTACAACAACACTCAGTGATGTGTGTGTGTGTGTGTGTGTGTGTGTGTGTGTGTGTGTGTGTGTGTGTGTGTGTGTGTGTGTGTGTGTGTGTGTGTGTGTGTGTGTGTGTGTGTGTGTGTGTGTGTGTGTGTGTGTGTGTGTGTGTGTGTGTGTGTGTGTGTGTGTGTGTGTGTGTGTGTGTGTGTGTGTGTGTGTGTGTGTGTATATGCATGCGTGGCTGTGTCTGTGTCTGTACTGGACCAAAAAGACAGCAGACTTTATAAACCCAAACTAATTTCTAAAAAGACCCAACTTTTCTACTCGGTGTGCCGATAACTCTTAAATGTGTTTGTGCACCGAGGCTGCAACCTTGCCTCATCCTCTGACTCAGCTGAAGCTGTTTTGGTGTGTTTGAGACAGAGGAGCATCGAACATTTTCTGTTATTAACATCTGTTTGTTTGTGCCTCATATTGTTTCTAGCTGCATGCACCTCACCGTGTGTGTGTGTGTGTGTGTGTGTGTGTGTGTGTGTGTGTGTGTGTGTGTGTGTGTGTGTGTGTGTGTGTGTGTGTGTGTGTGTGTGTGTGTGTGTGTGTGTGTGTGTGTGTGTGTGTGTGTGTGTGTGTGTGTGTGTGTGTGTGTACCTGTCCTTTTTGTTTGAAGCTATAGAAAATCTACTCAGGGGAGGATAGCTAAATATGGACCCCAATCTTAGCAGCTTGTCTTTCCCCCGTCTCTCGCTTCCCTCTCTTCCCTTTTTCTTTCTGAGTGATGAACCATTGTGGACTCTATTTCTCCTGTACTGTTGTCAGCAGTTGGCTGCTTTGGGATCAAAGTAGTGTGTGTGTGTGTGTGTGTGTGTGTGTGTGTGTGTGTGTGTGTGTGTGTGTGTGTGTGTGTGTGTGTGTGTGCGTGCGTGCGTGCGTGCGTGCGTGCGTGCGTGCGTGCGTGCGTGCGTGTGTGTGTGTGTGTGTGTGTGTGGGGGTTTGGTGTTTTTTTGTGCTTAAAGAAAACTAGAGTGAGTTTAATTAAAGATGAAAGTGCGGATGATTAATTGATGGAAGTCAGACTATTCCATTTGGTACTAAACCAGGGGCGTCCAGACTTCTCCATACAGTGAAAAATGTGGACAGCTCCAAAACATTATACATAAAATGAGATGTATTACCCAAGAAACTGAAGGTTTTCACAAAAATATATATTTAAAATAAATGTGTAACAATGTAATGATTACTGTGTTGTGTGGTGTTGTCCTTTTAAACCTTTAAAGACTAAAAACAAGCCTGGTGCATATTTGTCATTGTCTTTTAGGACTCTGGACATTCCCAAATATATATATATGCCCTAAATTGCTCTGTCTGCAAAGGCTCAGATGGAGCTACTGAGGCAAAAAAACATCAAGGGTTTTTCTTGTAGTGATACAGTAAGTAAACTTTCAATTAATTTGTGATCTCAAAGGTGTGTTAGGCTGTTATGGTAGGACTAGTCTACTGGCAGGAGGTGCTGGAGAATGGCTGTTTAACTCCACTCATATCCCTCCCCTCGGTCACTCATCTCACTCATTGACCCACTCAGTGTTCCTAGTGTGCCATAGAGACAGATGAGTACCTCTGAAAGTTCTCATCTATGAAAAATAGAGTGTGCAGGCTCCATCAAGCTGCCTTTCAACGGGAGATTAGAATAGCGAGAGTGGAGTGCTCAGGGAGATAACGCGCCTGCTCACAACATCTGTATTGAAACTGTTATCTTCATAGGAAACACATTATGCTGGCAAATAAAAATAGCCCTCCCTTGCTTGGCCAAGATAAAGTCTTCATAGAAACATATTTAACTAGGCTTTTATAGAGATCTATAGGCTAATATAGAATATAGACTGAGATCCCATGGTTTGGATAGAGACAGTTTGGCCCTGTGGTTGTGAGTAAGGCAAAGACACAAGTGATCATCAACTATATTTACTGATGCTCTCAATAATTTATCCATTAAAACAGTATGAGCCTAAACCCAATTCAAAAACAAGGCAACATACTGAAACAAATAGTGAGGGAGGGGGCATTGAGATTGGAGGTAAATAGAAACAGAGAAAGAGAGATTTACAGGAAAACTGTAAAAAAAACAAAGAGTAGGCTTAGGGAGTACAGTATAAAGGACATTCAGGCAAAATGTATATGCATTCAAATAAATAGTCATATCATATATTCCTTCTATTATTTCCATACGTAATGGTTAACTCACTATAGAATTGCATGTAAAAAAAAGTAACAAAAAATCTGCAAACACTGATGACATCATCAGGTAGCGCCACGGTGGAGGGGAGGTGGGGTAGGGCAAAGTAATGGACAGGTAGTTAAACAGAGTCGGGCAGTTGGGCTGAGGGTCTTGCTTATGCCTTCAAGTGGACATTCACTTCCACTCTACAGATATTGGAGTGGAGGAGGGGGTCATACATGCACCTGGTTATGCCAGGAGGGGGACAGTGGGGGTTGTCAGGGGTCATAGGTGAAAGATCACAGTGTGGAGTCGCGGCAGAGGACGATCTCCAGCTCGGTGCGGTAGAGCTTCCCCGCGTCGGACAGAGCCATGATGCTCTTTTTATAGCCCACCAGACCGGTCGAGTCCAACTCCTACAGCAAATCGGGGGCGAAACAGACGTGAGTGCTAGTGCCTCAGCCAATGATGTCATTAACTATGGTGTATACCCTGTAAACAATCATGAGTCATTAGGACGTCCCCAGGACTTCACGAAATGGTCGCCTGAAGTCGTCAGGACTTTGTGTCATGGTACCCTGGAGGTTTTGTCTAGTTCCCGGTTGGTCTTGGGGACTTCTGAAGGACTTTTTTTTAGGACTTTCTTGGGATGTTGGGTCATGGTCCCATGAAGGTTTTTGCCTAGTTCCCAGTCGCAAAGAAACATTTCCCCCCCAAAAAATCTACCTTGGGCACACACACCCTAGTTTCATTACACATCACCTCTTATTACTGTTGCCAAGACTATCAAGGTGTCACGCCCTGACCTTAGTTATCTTTGCTTTCTTTATTATTTTGGTTAGGTCAGGGTGTGACGAGGGTGGTATGTGTGTTTTTGTCTTTTCTAGGGTTTTTGTATATCTATGGGGTTTTTGGTAAGTCTAGGTAAATGTAGGTCTATGGTGGCCTGAACTGGTTCCCAATCAGAGGCAGCTGTTTATCATTGTCTCTGATTGGGGATCCTATTTAGGTTTCCATTTTCCATTTTGTTTTTGTGGGTTGTTGTCTAGTGCCTGTCAGCACTCGGTTTATATAGCGTCACGTTCGTTTTGTTATTTTGTTAGTTTGTTTAGTGTTCTTTCTTTATTAAAAGAAGTATGTATTCATATCACGCTGGCATTCGCCCTGAGGAGCGTGTTAGCTGTCCGATGCCACCTGTGTCAGTTCCTCGTACTCATCCTGAAACATGTTAAAGTTCCGGAACAATTGATGCCGGCTATACACACCAGGTCTCCAGTGTACCTTCACAACCCGGTCCTGTTCCTACTCCTCGCACTCTTCCTCCAGGGTCCAGTACGCCCTGTTCCTCCTCCCCGCACTCGCCCTGAGTCACGTGTCACCAGCCCAGTACCACCAGTGCCGGCACCACACACCAGTCCTCCAGTGCGCCTCCAGGGTCCAGTACGCCCTGATCCTGCTCCTTGCACTTGCCCTGAGGTGCGTGTCCCCAGCCCGGTACCACCAGTGCCGGCACCACACACCAGGCCTACAGTGCACCTCGGCAGTCCAGTACGCCCTGTTCCTCCTCCCCAGCGATGATCCACGCAGCGAGGGTCCCCAGCCCGGGGCCTACGGCGAGGATCCGCAGTCCAGAGCCTCCGACGATGATCCACGGGTCAATGCTACAAGAGCAGACTCAGTGTAAAGAAGGGGGGCGGCGTCCAGAACCAGAGCCGCCACAGAGGTTAGATGCCCACCCAGACCCTCCCATATAGGTTTAGGTTTGCGGCCGGGAGTCCGCACCTTTGGGGGGGGTACTGTCACGCCCTGACCTTAGTTATCTTGGTTTTCTTTATTATTTTGGTTAGTTCAGGGTGTGACGAGGGTGGTATGTGTGTTTTTCCTTGTCTAGGGTTTTAAATGTAGGTCTATGGTGGCCTGAATTGGTTCCCAATCAGAGGCAGCTGTTTATCGTTGTCTCTGATTGGGGACCCTATTTAGGTTGCCATTTTCCATTTTGGTTTCGTGGGTTATTGTCTATGTGTAGTTGCCTGTCAGTACTCAGTTGATATAGCGTCACGGTCATTTTGTTAGTTTGTTTAGTGTTCTTGCTTTATTAAAAGAAGTATGTATTCATATCACGCTGCGCCTTGGTCTCATCAATATGACAAACGTGACACAAGGCCCTGATTGGTGAACCACTGATCCAGGCACAGCTGTTTATATTTTGGCAATGCTAGGGATTTACTTATTTCCTGACACAATGTCCCAAGAACATGTTAAAAACGTCCTTGGGGACATCCCCAGAACAAACCTGGAACTAGACAAAACTTCCAGGGGACCATGACACGACGTCCCAAGAACGTTCAGGTGACCTTCAGGGGACCAAGACACAACGTGCCAAGAACATCCTAAGGACTAGTAAAATGAAAGTCCTGAAAATGTACTAAAAGGGTCCTGACATGGTCCTCAGTGACATTCAGGAAACATTCTCAGAACGTCAGTGGGATAACATCACGCAGAAACCTTTAAGGGGCCTAATGGGAAAGTCGCCAAATATCCTCAGGACGTCCCGTTTGCTGGGTATGGCCCTAACAGTCAATGCAACACCACATCCTGATCCAACAAAAACTCAAAAGACGATAACCTGTACAAGACCAAAATGTTCTGCCAATCATTCTCATCTTGTAAACACTCCAGGTGCAGTACGACATAATCAACTAATCAAAAGATGTGTCAGTAAATAAGTGAAGTCTTTTGTTCTTTACTATTTTGTTCTTGTCATGTAGGTCCTTCAGCAGTGCGTCCAGCTCCTGCTCATCGATGTAACCGTTTCCATCCTAGTGAAACAGTGAAAAACAGTGAAACAGCAGACAGGGGCAGGGCATCTCATATCATATTCTCATTAAAAGAACAATCAAACACTCAGATATCCTCCCACTCAGAGGATACACAGGCAAGATCAATCATTCACATACCAACTGCCAATTCAGTCATTACTAAGGCATTAGTATGAGACTCCTGTACTGTACACCTGTCTACATACTGTACTGTTTTCTTTGTGGAAGGTTCAGTGGCGTGTATTCATGGATGCCAAGGGAAGCCAGGCTTCCCCCAAAAATTATATTTTGTCATTCTATGTTTCAGAAATTTCCTTCAATTCGCAAGAGGCTGAAAAATATATATCTCAACGGAGAAAGCATCTGACCAAACAAAACAGCTCCCGTCTGTCTCAATATGTGTAGCGTATCTATCTGATGCTCTCTGGTCAGAAAGAGTATGACATTATTGCCACCCATAGCATTTAATTCAAGGGAAGCCAGCGAGCATTTGACCTCCCTTAATAAAACATTTATAAAATAAAAGTCAATCAGCTTTGAGCTAACCTGAGTGAGCTCAGCAGCGAATGGTCCTGGCGCACCAAAAATACAAGTGTCAGTTGAAGCCAGTTTGAATTTGGCTTCAGACCAATCACATCACAAGCCAAATGTCATTATTGACAGAAAGAAACTTGTTGTGTTCTTCCCTTTCATAAATTAGGGATTTGGACTCGTGGTTTTACTTAATTCTCTGTACTGGCCAATGACTATAACAGCGATTCTGATCCAACCATAAATTCATACATTGTGCCCCTGGCCTGATAGGATGGAATTTCAACACACAGCTAGATGTGCGCTCTTAGAAAAAAGGGTTCCAGAAGGGTTCTTCGGCTGTCCCCACAGGAGAACCCTTTTTGGTTCCAGGTAGAACCCTTTTGCGTTCTATGTAGTATCCTCTGTGGAAAGGGTTCTACATGAAACCCAAAAGGGTTCTACCTTGAACCGAATAAGTTCTACATGGAACCAAAAATGATTCTTCAAAGGGTTCTCCTATGGGGATAGCCAAATAACCCTTTTAGGTTCTAGATAGCACCTTTTTCTCAAAGAGTGTAGTATGCTAATGTTAACTAGCTGGCCTGGTGTATCGTTGCATATGAAAGAAAGCTAGCGAGCAAGTATTTTACCAAGATAGCCTAGGACACCAAAAAATAAAAGTGTGTACTGTATGACAGAGTCATAGACCGTTTAGGCAACATGAAAGAGGAGGATGGCATTGGCGTTTCTCTACAAGTAGGTTGAGTCAACGTGTTTTTTCTACTTGCACACACACACACACACACACACAAACACACACACACACGCACACATAAATCAGTAGCCACATATTTAGCTTACATTGATTGGACTAAATCGTTTTTAGTATCTTTTAATTGTCACTGTATTAGACTAAGAATAGGTTATCAGATGACGTATAAGTTGAAATGGTGCTGGAATAGTGGAGGCAGCTCCTGTTTTCTTTGTGACTTGCAGTAACTCTCTGTGGTTCTAAATCAATAGTTGTTTAGTAGTACGAAAATGTCGGAAACATTACCTTGCTTGACCGTGCTGTAGGTCATGTAACTGTTACATGCAATATGTTTCTGGACTTCACTGGACAGATGTTGCTCTCCGGTTTTGTAATGAAACAAATGCGTGGTTGAATTTATTCTGCCACTGTGTCTTCTTATTGTCTCGGCATTAGGCCCATATATCACGGTGTCAAGGCATATGAACAAACAGGTTATAGAGCAAACAGAGGTTGTAATATGGCTTTTTTCTGGATTGGCTTCCCCCCTGATTTTACCCACGCACCGCTACTGGGAAGGTTACCAAGGTAACACTAACAAAATAATTGATACAGACGCAGGTGTGTCTCTGGAGTACTTACCTGTGCAAGAGACCATTTGCATGGAGCTAGTAGCTTGAGTGACAGGGATACACGCAATCTCTCTCACACACTCTTCCAGCTATACACCCTCCCTACAAATATGTATACTGTGCTCATTTACCTTGTCATAGAAGGTGAAGATTACATTGAACTGCTCTGCTGAAAGCTTGCATCCCTGGAGAGATGGAAAAGACAGGGAAGGGAAAGGAAAAATCTTAATATATATTGTATATGATATACAGTCAAAGTTGGAAGTTAACATGCACCTAGCCAAATACATTTAAACACAGTTTTTCACAATTCCTGACGAACATTCGTGGGCAGAACTGAAAAAGCGTGTGCGAGTAAGGAGGCCTACAAACCTGACTCAGTTACACCAGCTCTGTCAGGAGGAATGGGCCAAAATTCACCCAATTTATTGTGGAAGCTTGTGGAAGGCTACCCGAAACGTTGGATCCAAGTTAAACAATTTAAAGGCAATGCTACCAAATACTAATTGATCGTATGTAAACTTCTGACCCACTGGGAATGTGATGAAAGAAATAAAAGCTGAAATAAATCATTCTCTCTACTATTATCCTGACATTTCACATTCTTAAAATAAAGTGGTGATCCTAACTGACCTAAGACAGGGAATTTTGACTACGATTAAATGTCAGGAATTGTGAAAAACTGAGTTTAAAATGTATTTGGCTAAGGTGTATGTAAACTTCCGACTTCAACTGTATACACTGAGTATACCAAACATTAGGAACATCTTTCCAATATTGACTTGCAGCACCATGGGAATGCCTGCATCTGTTCCTCACAAACTGGAGTCTAACTGGTTTCATTAACGAGCCTGCAGGACAGGCAGACAGACAGACAGACAGGTGTGTGTGTGTGTGTGTGTGTGTGTGTGTGTGTGTGTGTGTGTGTGTGTGTGTGTGTGTGTGTGTGTGTGTGTGTGTGTGTGTGTGTGTGTGTGTGTGTGTGTGTGTGTGTGTGTGTGTGTGTGTGTGTGTGTGTGTGTGTGTGTGTGTGTGTGTGTGTGTGTGTGTGAACATGCGTGCTTGAGTGCGTGTGCAAGAATGTTGCAAGGACTTTTAAGGGTGTCGATGTGATAGTCTAGACAGGTGCAGACTCAGTAAACTTCTCCTGTGATAAACATTCCTCTTAAAGTGAATACAATAAAGCTGAATTGTACCATAGATCTCCCGACATACGTATTGTATGACCTTTACCTTACGGTTATTGTCAAGACTGCTTTAATTCACATAGTGACCGACTCTTTCACAAATGAATAAATTGCCCCAATTCCTAAAGGATTTTGTGTGTGAGGTGGGGTGGGGTGGGGTGTGGGGGTGGGGTGGGGTGTGTGGGTCAGGTCTCACCTCGAACTTGAGCAAGAAATTCTCCTGAACGGGCAGCAGCCTTAAATGAGATTAAATTAAATCGTTCACATTCAGATTCTTTACTTCAAAATGGATTCAAGTATAACACAGAGAGTCTCTCAGTGAACAAGACACACATACACTCACCTGGCCATTTCAGACAGGCCCAGTTTCCCATCACCATTCAGATCAAACATCCTCAGCTGGAGAATGAAATGCAACAGTGAGTGGCGTAACATTACTACACGGTGTTAAACCTGTGTGTTTGTGTACACATGTACAGTATGTGTGTCACACTCACGATTGTCTGTGTGTATTCGTTGAGTTTCTTGTCATCGTAGTGTCTGTTGGCCTTCTTCAGAAGATCTGACAGGAAACCCTGAGGAAGACAGATCCTCGTTACCCCACTAACTGGCTCAATGACCCAACATTAAAGTTTAAGGATGAGTGCTCAGGGGTCCTCCTCTGACAACAAGCACAAGTCCTTGGAAATTAACTAATGAAGGTTATGAATGTTTAAAAGCTTGACACATTTGTTTACCTTCAGTTCATTGGCTTCGATGTATCCACTGCGATCAGTGTCATACCTCCTCCATGCCTGTAGACAGAGCATTTTTAACATTTCATTACAACACAGTACACATGCATTTAAACACAGAGATTAAGAACTCTAAAGCCTTAAAACCCGCTTTACTTTAACAACAAGTGGAAAAGTCATAATGCTATAATCGGTAGAGAGAATGTAGCCAGACAGAGATAGAAGAGGATGAGAGTGAGACAGAAAAGTATATAATTTGTGTTTTAATCTACCAGCTGTCCCATGTCTAGAGCGGAACCTTATCAAAGATGTATGCCCAAACCACATCACCCCTCCCCCCACTCTCCTGCAGTAAGCCTGCAATCCATCCATAATGTATGGCAGTCTGAGAATAGCTCCTGTGTCCCCCCCCCCCCCACCCCTCCACTTTTAACACGGGGCAGCCAGCACACTGGACCACTGCAAAACTCCTTCCTTCTGTCTAGCCTCCCTTCTCCTTACTTTGTATGTCTCCACCAGCAGAGAACAGTTAAAAGGAACCCCCTCCCTATCTCTCTTTCTCTCTCTAGTTATTTCTAGATATAAAATGCTTTAGACAAGGAGATGCCTGTTTCCCTGAAATTTCTAAGCTCTCTGTGTAAGTGGATGGATGTGTTTTTGTGTTGGCTTTTGTGTATGGGATGAAGTGATCAGACTTAGCAAAACACCGAAACGTTATCTGTATCAGAGAGCAATGATAGTAGGAGCCATCTTTAGTGATTGATATACTGTACAGTGCAGTGGGTTTACACAGACAGACAGACACACACACACAGACACAGACAGACACAACTTACCACCATGAATTCTGCACTGGATCCCACAAATGTTCTGAAACAAAGCAGGAAATTCTCCTCTGTGGGCAGAATCTGAGCTAACTGGAGAGAAAAAGGGAGAGACAGAGAAAATATATAGAGAGAGGATTAGTACACTTGGCTACTAACTCAATATTAAAGCGGATTTCAACAACAACACTGTGTACAAAATAAAGAACATATATGCAGATATATAGTTGAAGTTGGAAGTTTACATACACTTAGGATGGAGTCATTAAAACTTGTTTTTCAACCATTCCACAAATTTCTTGTTAACAAACTATAGTTTTGGCAAGTTGGTTAGGACATCTACTTTGTGCATGACACAAGTAATTTTTTTAACAATTGTTTACAGACAGATTATTTCACTTATAATTCACTGTATCACAATTATTGAGTGTATGTAAACTTCTGACCCACTGGGAATGCGATGAAAGAAATAAAAGCTGAAATAAATAATTCTCTCTACTATTATTCTGACATTTCACATTCTTAAAATAAAGTGGTGATCCTAACTGACCTAAGACAGGGAATCTTTACTCTGATTAAATGTCCGGAATTGTGAAAAACTGAGTTTAAATGTAGTTGGCTAAGGTGTATGCAATCTTCCGACTTCAACTGTAGCATCAGAGGAAAACTTAAAAAGTAATCAGACATTTCAACAGAGGAGTTTGAATGTGCTTGTGTACAGTATGAGTCTTACTTCTGCCATCTCGATTCTTCCGTCTGCATTCTTGTCAAATTTCATCATAAACTCCTTCATTTTCTCTCTAAACGCAGCATGTGTGGGATCCTTGAATAGACAAATACACACACACACACACACACACACACACACACACACACACACACACACACACACACACACACACACACACACACACACACACACACACACACACACACACACACACACACACACACACACACACACACAGAATAAATCAAAAACAGATAAAACAGAGACTTCCTACCTAACAACTCTCTATGATGATGAGTTGTTACAGCATATTATATGAAATTGTCATTATCCAGCCTATCTAGAAGTCTGAATACCCTGTGGAGGATGACAGTCAAGTAAAGTGGACAATTTTATCATTTCAATACAATGTTTAAGGTTGCCTCGACTAGGATGGAGTCAGTCACTCACTTTAATGCAGGAAGGAAGGGTGCATTTTCAAAGTATTCAAACCCACTCACCACGCCTGTTCCTCTCCGCGCGGTCTCTAGCTGCCGGAAGAAGTTCTCCAGCTCCTTTCCCTCGATGTAGCCATTTCCTGTAGAACATACCCAAGGGTTAAAGAGAATTCCTGGGATCAGTGAGATTGGGATTACATTGACCTTTGAACCTGTGGAAAACATAATAGTTAATTATGTCTTAATTAATCTTTCCTTGATTCCTCGCATCTTCTCTCCTCACCTCCTTTGCAAATCCCATTGAAGAAAAAAGTCAGGGGAGGGACCTTGGACCTTCTTCTCCAATACTGTTGAGAAGGAGGTGAGGGGATAAGATGCTCAGTATATCACCAAATGTAAATTGAAATAGAACCCTGGTATGTAGTTCCATTACTGTAAAAAAAACAGGGTTCAATATAGAGGCATTTTTTTAAAGCCCTTTGCTCAACAAGTAGCTCATTGAAAGTCCAGAACAACGAGTCCACAAGGAATCCAGAGAGTATGACTGTTTGCATACTCTAAACCATATGGAAACCTGCTGACAATGCTACAGTCACAGGATATTGTCCATCTGGCCAACACGACTCCCACAGGAGTACAGTAACATAACATTGAGTCACATATATACAGTATATCTAACACACATGCACACTGCTGAGCTCCCTGGCCCTTACTAGGATTAGTCTGATATCCCAGCAAAACCATCAGGCCCAGTATCTGATGGGGATGAGATAGAGGAAGGAGGAGAGAAAGGGAGGGTAGGTCGGAAGGAGGGATTTGAAAGGGCAGGGGCTTAATGTGACTTATTGTGTCATAGCACCATAGGAATAAAATGATAGCTGACCCACACGGGGAAGAAAATCATTGAAAGGGGAAAGAGAGAACTTGATAAGTGTGTGTGTGTGTGTGTGTGTGTGTGTGTGTGTGTGTGTGTGTGTGTGTGTGTGTGTGTGTGTGTGTGTGTGTGTGTGTGTGTGTGTGTGTGTGTGTGTGTGTGTGTGTGTGTGTGTGTGTGTGTGTGTGTGTGTGTGTGTGTGTGTGTGTGTGTGTGTGTGTGTGTGTGTACACTCTGGGGGCAATCCACATGCTGTAGATATTTAAGGCTGATTGAGAATATAACAAGTTCCTAATTATCTTGGCTGATCAGATCTCTAACGGTCTGTGCTCTGTGACTTCCCCCAGGTCTGTAGAAGTAGAAGAAAGGACCAGCTCTAAGTTTAGTGTTGGGAGAAGGTGGGGGTTCTGCATTAGTCACATGACCAAAGCACTGCCCGCATCTGAAGCCTTTCGGCGGATCAGGATGGCATTTACGAATGGGAAGTGTGGAAATTCTCTGGTAATGCTGCTGCAGAAGGATATTTAAAAACAGCAGCTCAGAGAGCATTAGCAACATATTCACAGTGGAATTGCTTTGTGCCTGGGGGTCAGTGGGGGGTCAGGTAAATGTTTATTGGGGCACTAGATCTTCTGTAGCAACATTCACAAACATGACAGGCATGTGACTGACTACGCATGGTGTACAGCAAGTTTGCTGATGACCCCACGGTTCTAGGCCTGATAACCAACAACGACCAGTCCACTTATAGGGAGGCGGTAAGTGAACTGGCATTGTGGTGACATCATGACAACAACCTCTCCCTCAATGTCAGCAAAACAAATGAGTTGACTGTTGATTTCAGGAAGCAGAGGGAACATGCCCCGATCTACATCAATGGGACTATAGTAGAGAGAGTCACTAGTTTAATCTCCCTCTAACTCTCAGTTGAGAGTTAGAACAATAGAATACACAAAGTGCAATTTCGAAATGTGGTTGTGCATCAGCAGTTTTCCTCTTGTTGTTGCATTTTTAGAATGGTAAATTGGTCTTCCCTGCTATATAAATTTGTAGTAATAATGACCAAATTACCGAACGGGAACGAAGGGCACGTGCGCAGTGGCCCTGCCCTCTAGGGGGCCCACATTGATTTTGTTTGCCAATCTCACGTACAAATAGAATTGCATGAAATTAGTTAGACATTTGCGATAGGTTTTTTTTCGCCCTATGGAAAAATGTGTAGAATTGCAGAAAACTTGCTTTAAAACGGCAACATTTTCTCTCTGCCCCATGGTAAAATGTGTAGAATTACAGGAAATTAACTTTAAAAAATAAATAAATATCTCCGTGGTCAAGTGGGGAGACACTCAAATATGTTGCTAGATAGGTGGCAGGCCCCCCAACCAAATCTCGTATAGGGCCCCAAAAGGCTTGGCCTGTTACGCTCATCTAAGAAAGGATTGGACCAAGGTGCAACGTGGTAGGTGTACATTTTAATTTATTAAATGAACACCGAAAAAATAACAAATACAAAACTAAACGTAACGTCTAGTAGGGCTAAACAGCACAGTACCAAAAAACAAGATCCCACAAACTACAGGTGGAAAAAGGCTGCCTAAGTATGATCCCGAATCAGAGACAACGATAGACAGCTGCCTCTGATTGGGAACCATACACGGCCAACAAAGAAATAGAAAACATAGATTGCCCACCCTAGTCACACCCTGACCTAATCAAATAGATAATTAAAAGGATCTCTACGGTCAGGGAGTGACATGGCCCTGTTCATACATTTTCCAGTTATGTTAGACATAGATCTTGTTTCCTTGCATGGAATAATATTTGGTGTGAAGAGTGGAATAATGCATGCGCTTCCCAAATATCATAGGCCTATTGTCCAGTCCACATACAGACACATTATGCACAAACCATAACACACACACCATACAAATCCTGTCTTAAGAGTGGAAAATCTAAGGTTTTAAGTCTGAAACGCATCATTGACATTGAACCAAAATTAAAATCTATGATTCTTGAAAAGCATGCTCCACTACCCCAGCTCTAGTCCCACTTTATCATGTATGAGACTATGGACACAGATTGGCACACGGATTCGACTTGACAGACCGACACAAACCCACTTGGTGCCCAATATGTTTCTGTTAACCACCTCTGCCTCTCACAGATGGATCACTGGCACGACATCTCTGAAAAGCCTTAAATGCATTCATGTATTCACAGCGAACAGTGAGACCTATTTTTACATTCGTGATGAGTGTGAGTGTGCGTGCGTGTGCGTGTGTGTGTGTGTGTGTGTGTGTGTGTGTGTGTGTGTGTGTGTGTGTGTGTGTGTGTGTGTGTGTGTGTGTGTGTGTGTGTGTGTGTGTGTGTGTAATTGCACCCCAGCCTCATCCCTGGCTCTACTACTTCTAGGTCCATTCCAGCCCAGTGCACGCCAGGGATGCGTATGGCTTAGTTGACCCGGTGGGCGGATTTAACCCTCGGCTGGGGCAGTGGAGTGCTTGAGCGGCTCGGAGAATCCCTGCGCTTGCTCAGGTGTGACTGTTTACACGCTCTAGGTGAGAGGCTGCAGAGCTCAGAGTGAGCGCTATGGGGCGGAAACATGTCAAGTCTGCACAATGTCACAGACTTTTTGGCACATCTTTACACACTTCAACAGGGCGTGTTTAGTAGAGCCCTCAGTAAGTCTAAGCGTTTTGCTGCCAAGCAGAACGTCTCCAACGGCCCTAAGGGACCACCATGGGATGGGGGAGAAGGATTCAACATGCTTTGCGCAGTGCAGTAATGAATGCATGGGTAGATTAAAGAAAGAGAACGCAGTGCTATATATACCATGCAATATATATAAATCCAAAGACGTAAATAAGAGGTACTGGGTGTCATGGGATTTAGCAATTCGTATAGCTGTTATAATCACTGTTAATAACCTTTCATGATAACCTTTGAGTGCTGTGACGCACACCATACCCGCGACTGGGCCTTCGAGCCTGGGCCTTCACACCGAACAAACAGCGTTAAAAACAGCCACTCCGTAATACACCCACGTAACCACATAATATGATCACGCAAGAACGCATGTTCAATCTCAAAGAATGTAAATGTTTTATTAGACTTTTGTGTTTTACGCACAAATGTGGTCCAAAGCAGCGCTCTTCTGTTCCATAGCTTTGCGCGGTTCTTACTGAGGCGTAATTGAGGAACAAACAAAAAAAAAAAGAAGATGATTAACAAACATGGTTATAGGGGATTATATGTAGCCTACGTGTCGACTGAAATCTCATATAATGAGAACAAACTGAACTATTTGAAAATGATTTTCTACTTTGCTACTTTAAAATATGTTTCCTTATCCAACAGTTCTGAAACAAATATCTGCAAACCCCACAAATGCCCCTTTATACAACTTCAATATGCTAATTGTGTAATTAAAGTTAATAAACAAGTGTAAAGTTACAAATCTTTCCAGAAGTGCATGATCACGGAACAGGACACACTGACTGACAATCACTGCCAAGAGTCCCAAGACTCTGTCCAAATAACAACCCATATGAGTCCCACAGCACAACACACAGAACTTCCTGCCCTCATCTATCACATCTTCTCACTTCCTCTGTTCCGCAGTACAACACACATGACCCACCAAGCACTAGTCTATCAATTTAACAACTATCCAACCATTCTGAATTTACAACCAGCCTACTCCTATGATATGCCCATAGTACAGTCCTGCCCAAGTTTAACCCCCTGGCCGCAGTACTGACCGTCTGCATCGAAATGTTTCCAGATGTCAAGAAACTGCGTTGCAGTGAGCTCTGCCAGGTGTAGATGAGGTGGCTGCTGTGCTTGAGTCGCCATCGTTCAGTCGCTACTGCTTTTTCCCTTCTTCCTGGAGCACGTGGAAATCCCGAGTTAATTTTGTCCCAGTCGGATCTAAAGTCTCTCTAAACTGTCAGCAGCTCGCGCTCAACCAGGGCTTTTAAACCCACCCGCGGCGCATGCACTTCTCACGCTGACCGAACGGGGGCGCAGCGGCTCTGAGCCTGCATGGAGTATGAGACAGGCTGATCGGTTCTCATTCACTCCTCTCAGAGGGATGAGAGATGCTCAATGGCACTGTCCATGCATGCTCCTCGCTCTGGAGGCAGTTATCTGTGTTGATTGGAATTATGGAAATCTAATCATATAGAGAAAGGCCCCATATTCTTGCACTCATGAGACGAAAATTACATCAAAGCATTCCATCACATAGTCTGTTCCATCAAACAGGCCAACACCTCAGGAAGACAGTAGGAATCCAACTAAGTGTGTGTGTGTGTGTGTGTGTGTGTGTGTGTGTGTGTGTGTGTGTGTGTGTGTGTGTGTGTGTGTGTGTGTGTGTGTGTGTGTGTGTGTGTGTGTGTGTGTGTGTGTGTGTGTGTGTGTGTGTGTGTGTGTGTGCGTGTGTGTGCATGCTCCAGTAAGGAGTATTTTGGGCATCAGAGTCAATCCAGCATCTATCTCTCTGCTCTACCAAATGCCTGCCTCACTATTGATCTTACTGTAAGTATAAAGTATAACTTTGAAAAAAGACTGTACTATCCCCACTCTCACCTTCTTAATTTACTCCTATTTTCTCCCCCCATCCATCCATGCATCCCTCTTTCACTGCTTCCTCTCCCTCGCAGTAAGCCCAGCACTTCTATAGGGTCTGTTTAGATTTAAGTTTCTCCTTAGACTCCTTGGCCATTCAATCCCATAGCTGGCATAAATCATATCACCCAGTAGGACAACTATATTGTACTGCCACTAAAGTATGATAAAGCCTCTTTAGGCTCTGGTATGGGGGATATCCCCACTCCTCCTTTATCTATTTTCTTCTCACTTTTCTCGGCTCCAGCAGCTTTGATAAAGCTTGAAGGTGTGTGTGTGTGTGTGTGTGTGTGTGTGTGTGTGTGTGTGTGTGTGTGTGTGTGTGTGTGTGTGTGTGTGTGTGTGTGTGTGTGTGTGTGTGTGTGTGTGTGTGTGTGTGTGTGTGTGTGTGTGTTTAAGAACGATTGGGTTAGGCAGTGCTCTCCCTAATGTAGAAAGAGAGTTTTTCCAAGCTAGGGGGATGAAAGAGAGAGAGACAGACAGAGAGTGTGTGTGTGTGTGTGTGTGTGTGTGTGTGTGTGTGTGTGTGTGTGACCCCTGTTGTGAAATCTATACTGTATGAATAATAATTACAGACAGTGTATATAGGAGTGTTTCCCTCTGATCTCTCTGGGGAAAGGACAGAGAGGGGGGAGAGGAGAGAAAGGGGGAGAGGAGATAGAGAGAGATTAGAAGAGAGAGTAGGGTGTAGTAATTAGAGTAGATGGACCACTGATCAGCTCTCACATGAATATACATCTGAACATAAAAAGTCCCCACACACATGTACAGTGGGGAGAACAAGTATTTGATACACTGCCGATTTTGCAGGTTTTCCTACTTACAAAGCATGTAGAGGTCTGTCATTTTTATCATAGGTACACTTCAACTGTGAGAGACGGAATCTAAAACAAAAATACAGAAAATCACATTGTATGATTTTTAAGTAACTAATTTGCATTTTATTGCATGACATAAGTATTTGATACATCAGAAAAGCAGAACTTAATATTTGGTACAGAAACCTTTGTTTGCAATTACAGAGATCATACGTTTCCTGTAGTTCTTGACCAGGTTTGCACACACTGCAGCAGGGATTTTGGCCCACTCCTCCATACAGATCTTCTCCAGATCCTTCAGGTTTCGGGGCTGTCACTGGGCAATACGGACTTTCAGCTCCCTCCAAAGATTTTCTATTGGGTTCAGGTCTGGAGACTGGCAACGCCACTCCAGGACCTTGAGATGCTTCTTACGGAGCCACTCCTTAGTTGCCCTGGCTGTGTGTTTCGGGTCGTTGTCATGCAGGAAGACCCAGCCACGACCCATCTTCAATGCTCTTACTGAGGGAAGGAGGTTGTTGGCCAAGATCTCGCGATACATGGCCCTATCCATCCTCCCCTCAATACGGTGCAGTTGTCCTGTCCCCTTTGCAGAAAAGCATCCCCAAAGAATGATGTTTCCACCTCCATGCTTCACGGTTGGGATGGTGTTCTTGGGGTTGTACTCATCCTTCTTCTTCCTCCAAACACTGCGAGTGGAGTTTAGACCAAAAAGCTCTGGCCATTTTGGAGAGGTTGGAGTCTGATTGAGTGTGTGGACAGGTGTCCTTTATACAGGTAACAAGTTCAAACAGGTGCAGTTAATACAGGTAATGAGTGGAGAACAGGAGGGCTTCTTAAAGAAAAACTAACAGGTCTGTGAGAGACAGAATTCGTACTGATTGGTAGGTGATCAAATACTTATTGTCAGGACCGGTTACGAACCCGGGTCTCCGGAGTGAGAAACAGTCACTTAACCAACTGAGCCACGAATAGTTGGCAGAACCCAGAAGATGAGGCAGACACAGCAGTACTTGAGATGGTGTATTTAATGAAGTAAAAAGTGAAGTTCTTCAGGAAAACATGTAACTCCACAACCTCAAAAGGAATTCCACAAGAACAAAGGTAATCCTCCAAGACAAAAAAGGTAAATCCACAAGGTGGAAGGTATAGCACAAAAAGCCTCAAAAAAATACTCAAAAACAAACAAACAAGAACAAAAAACAGAATTCCACAAGAGAGTCCACTGGGATCAACAAGAGTTTCACAGAGTACTAGGGCTGGGTGCTAACATACAAACACAGAGCAAAGGACTGAGGAAAACAAAGGGTTTAAATACAATCAGGGGAAACGAGGCACATATAATGGGGATCAAGGGAAAACAAAAGGTCAAAAGGCACAATGGGGGCATCTAGTGACCAAAAACCGGAACAACCCTGGCCAAATCCTGACACTTATGTCATGCAATAAAATGAAAACGAATTACTTAAAAATCATACAATATGATTTTCTGGATTTTTGTTTTAGATTCCGTCTCTCACAGTTGAAGTGTACCTATGATAAAAAATTACAGACCTCTACATGCTTTGTGAGTAGGAAAACAGACACAGTGACCCAAACACACATACTGTACAGTGACCCTCAGAACTACTCCCTTTATTTAACCATCCGGTCTTCAGAAAGGCCATTATATTGAAAAGAGGACATCTGCTGATAAGAATGTGAGGGTAGTATTTTAGCATGCCACTCTCACTGCACCCCCCATGGATCATTTGAATTTCTCAATTTCTCAATGTCATTAAAAAAAACTTAATCTGTATATTTAGCATTTAAATGCAAATTAGAGTGAGGATGAAATGGCTAGATTGTGATAGATATTAATAAAAGATCATGTGCACATTTTAACACAATAGGGGACATGGGGGAGGGAGGGGTCATAAAATATGTTGGCATGTGTTTAAGAGGCTTTTCAGTCCATTTTAATTTCATTTCTGAAATGGATAAACAAACAAAAAACACTGTAGTTGAGGTAGAGCCCTGTGGGATGAGAGTATGCATAACGTGTGTGTGTCCATTAGGCATGTGTGTGTTTAGGGTGGGTGTTCAGGGAGTTCATTCTAAACCAAGAGGTTAATTTTGCTTACTGTAGATCCTGCCCCAGTCATCCCCTCTATGCAGCTGAAAAACTCTCCTTTTCTCCCTTCATCATTTCTCTCTAATCCCTTACTATCCTTCTAACTCCCTCCCTCTCTCCATTTGGTTATTGATCCCTGTTATTGATGATGACACCTTTCTTGTCTTCTGTAGTTTCACCACAACATCCAACACGTGTTTGGATTAATGAGACTTATTCTAGCATCTCTCCATCTCCCCATTCCCACTCTTCCTCCATTCCCTCTCTTTCGATGTAGCATGATCAGAGAAGCAATATTGGTTTAACTTACCAAACAAACGCACCGGGTACATCATCTGCACAACACACAGAATATACAGTATATATAAACACACACGACTTCAGCAGTCAGAGTGGCCTAAATCATTACAGTGTCTTAGAGTGACAGAGAGCATCATCACATGAATCAGCTGTCTTTACTTAGGACTCAGCAGCTCACTGCTGTCCCAACTATAATGTCATCTGCCAGCCCTGTGGTCAGAGTAGTCTAGGTGTAATGAGGTGCATACTGGCGGCAGAGAAGTCAGGCGCAGGAGAGTGAAAACTGATTTACAACAGTGTCGTTTAATATCTATAAACCACCATCAACAGAACAATACAATAAATGGGTCAAACAAAACCCGGTAAATACCAGCATAACATGCACAAGCACTACAATAAACAATTACTGACAAGGACATGTGGGGGAATACACAACATGTAATTGATGGAATTAGAACCAGGTGTGACGGAAGACAAGACAAAACCAATGGAAAATGAAAAGTGGATCAGCGATGGCTAGAAGGCCAGTGACTTCGACTGCTGGACGCCGCCTGAACTAGGAGAGGGACCAACTTCGGCGGAAGTCGTGACAGTACCCCCTCCTTGACGTGCGGCTCCAGCTGCGGGCGGAACTCCTGCAGCATTGAAGGGTCCAACACGTCCTCGACCGGAACCCGGCTCCTCTCCTCCGGACAATACCCCTCCCACTCCACGAGATACTGAAGGCTCCTCATCCGACGCCTCGAATCCAGTATGGAGCGAACGGAGTACGCCGGGCCCCCCCAAGTTTGCATCTTGAAATTATGCAGTGGAATCCTGCATGTTTTAGCATTGTTTTTTGTAGGGTGAGCAGCTTCTGTAGTTTGTATGCTAAATAGACAGTTACACTTTAATACGGTCCATATTCAACTATTTATAAGGCATTTACAAAAAAAAATCACATTATTAAGGATTAAGGTTAGGTTATCTTAGGGTAGGGTAGGTAAGGGTTATGGTTAAAAAGTGCTCTCTAAAGATTAGGGACTGCAAAAATACTTTACTGATGATTATTAAAGGTTTATAAATGTGGGAGTAATGATTGATACATTATTTATTAATTAAGGAAGGTTCAAATAAAGTGTTACCAAATAGACTATTCAAAACTTTCTATAAGCTACTTAAATAAAACCCATGCCTACACTGTAAGAAAACAAGATGCTATCCAGAACCTAAGAGGGTTATTCAGCTGTCCCCATAAGAGAACCCTTGGAAGAACCCTTGTTGGTTCCAGGTAGAACCCTTTTGGTTCCAAGTAGAACTGTTTTGGCTTCCAAGTAGAACCCTTTCTACAGAGGGTTCTACATGGAACCCAAAATGGTTCTACCTGGAACCAAAATGGTTCTACCTGGAACCAGCAAGGGAGAGTGGTGGGAAAAGTACCCAATTGTCATACTTGAGTAAAAGTAAATATACCTTAATAGAAAATGACCCAGTAAAATACTACTTGAGTAAAAGTCTACAAGTATTTGGTTTTATACATACTTAAGTATCAAAAGTAAATGTAATTGCAAAAATATACGTAAGTATAAAAAGTAAAAGTATAAATGATTTCACATTCCTTATATTAGGCAAACCAGACAGCATCATTTTCTTGTTATTTTAATTTATGGATAGCCAGGGGCACACTAACACTCAGACATCATTTGCACACGAAGCATTTTGGTTCAGTGAGTCTGCCAGATCAGAAGCAGTAGAGATGATCAGGGTGTTCTCTTGATAAGTGTGTGAATTGGACCATTTTCCTGTTCTGCTAAGCATTCGAAATGCATTGCGTACCATTGGGTGCCAGGGAGAATGTATGAAGTAAAAAGTTGCCTACATTCTTTTCTTTGAGAATGTAGCGGTGTAAAAGTTGGCAAAATATATAGTAAAACACAGATACCACAAAAAAAAATAAGTAGTACATTTAAGTATTTTTACTTAAGTACTTTACACCACTGCCTATTGGGTCACCCGAAGAACACGTTTGAAACCCTTTTTCTAAGAGAATAGGTTTATAGCCTAATCTTGTGCCTGCGTAGCCTGCAGTGTTTTGGCTGCAGCGTGGTTTTATTGTGTGCAATATAGGCAAGCTCTCATCGAATTCAAACTGGCTATCTGTAGTCTATTTCATTCCATCCACATTGAATCATATGGGAAGGACGTTTTGGCTATCTTCCTGTCACTTTGACCGGGGCCGTTATCAGAAACGAGAGCTACTGCCGCCACATAACTCTTGCGCGTTCTCACTGAAATCTCAAATTCTCTCCCAGGAATGATCGTCGTTGCTATGGCAATGATCTGGTTGTGCCCGAGTTAATGGTTAATTCGAATAGGCGAAACATGTTTATGAAGTGATAGATGAAGGTTTGTTCCTTCTGACCGAGCATAATATCATCTAGTTGTTTATTTATCGTACCTGCTCTCGCTGGTGGATGACATGTCGGTGGCGGTTGAGGAAATTGTTAGATTTATTTCTCTCGCTGTCTTGATGCGAAGTGATACAGTTTTCGATTTGAAAGATGGGGGTGGAGTGATTCACTCACGGGGTGGATTGACAATAGTGCAGCACGCGGACTGGTTTGAGTGCCAGGGCCGGTTTATTGCAAGGGCTTACCGGGCTAAAGCCCCTTAGCCCAGGCCTGTGGGGGGCCCAAGAGGCCCCAAAAAATAAAATAAAGATATATATATATGTAGTTCATGCACTGCTCTTAGAACGCAGGGAAATATGACTTCACTCAAGAGGATACTACTTAAGCAATGTTAAAAACACCCTTTTATCACTATCATGACATTAAACTACACAGCAGTGTTCATCATTATGTTGGTATTACCTTTGTTAACTTGTATTTGACCATGCTGTTACTGGAAATGCATTATTTCATTGTAATTTGACGTTGTTCTCGTCTAATCTCTGCTAATTTTACAATTTAGAGATACGTTTCTAGTTTTTTTTGTTTCTGCGGTTTGGACAAATCATCCTCAACTTGATCTATATGTCATTTGGATCTACAGAAGTCCAGCTTCCTCTTCCTACTATCACATCGATTCGCCAATCTTTTAAGGACATTTTACTGTGGCAATTTAAAGAGAAGAAGTCCAAAATACACCATGGAATTTGAAGTTCCTGATCGTCGGGTGAGATATTATTGAATTGTAGATTGTTTACTTTGTATGTACATATATATTCACCCACAGTCATGCTTAATATTCTGCAGATTTCAGATAGAAAATGTACTGTCCCCGTAAAACTGCCGCCATGAAACTCAGAGCTAGCAGCTTAGCTAACAAATGAAATTCCAGAGGTGCAGCATTCGAGGATGCTGCCCAGTTTTCCCTATAGTGATTAGTGAAGTGTTTTTTACAGTGTTGCAGATGGTGAATATGTAATAGTTATGTTATTCAGAAAACGTTGTCCAAATGAATGGACTGTTGACTGTCAAATATGAAGAAAGACAACTTTCAGGTGTTTCATCCATCAGGAGAGCTTCCCCTGTTCGGATTTCCTGCCCCTCGTTTCCGCCCCTCAATTCTGCCCCTTGTTTCTGCCCCTCATTTTGGCTCAAGCCCTCATATCACATACAGTCCTGTGTTGATAGTTGCATTGATAGACAGTGATTTGGATGTGTGTGCTTGAAGAGAAATATCTTCTTGTGCTGTTTTCTGACAATCAACGTTATGAAATATTTTTAAAATAAAAATACAATAAAAACAAAAAGATAATCGTAGAACTCTGTGGGGCACATTAGTTTTCTCTTACCCTCAGTACTAATCAGCCATGAACAATAATTACATTTCTTATTTGACCCATTCATTGATACATTTTTTTTTAAAAAAAAATGATGGGATATTTCAATTTCGCTCCTTCAGAAAGTATTCATACCCCTTGACATGTTCCACATTTTGTTGTTAGAGTCTGAATTTAACAAAAAAAATCTACACACAATGCCCAATAATGACATTTATTGAAAATGAAAAACATAAATATATAATTTACATAGGTATTCATACCCCTGAGTCAATAGATGTTAGAATCACCTTTGACAGCGATTACAGCTGTGAGTTTTTCTGGGTAAGTCTCTAAGAGCTTTGGACACCTGGATTGTACAATATATACACACATTTTTATTTTTAAAATTCTTCAAGCTCTGTCAAGTGGGTTGTTGGTCATTGCTAGACAGCCATTTTAAAGTTTT